>NC_050446.1:1558047-2158047 GCF_903995425.1 Onychomys torridus
AGGGAGGGAGAGAAAGCTGCAGGATGGCTCAGCAGGTAAAGGTGCTTGCTCCCAGGCCCAATGATCTGAGTTCAATGTCTGGAACCCAAATGTTAGAAGGAAAAAACCTGACTTCTGCAAGTTGTCCTCTGACCTCCACATACATGCCTCTATACACATGACACATGTGCACACAACATAGGCAAATGTAATTTTTTTCAAAAAGTGAACATGGGCAATAAGCAAGATGAGGTGGGAAGAGAGGCTGGCCCCAGAGCACAAAACCAGGCACATTCCCTCCACCATTGCTGTTCCTTCCGGCTCACCTGCTGATCCTGTTCCAAAGCCGGGAGGCCTGCCTTTGACTCAGCCAAACTTGTGTGAGGCCAGCAGGAAACAGCCATTTCCTTCTCCCTATGGCTTTTGCCCTCTGCTGTCTAAATGAAGACAAAGAAGTTGAGGCCATTTAAAGACTTCCTTCTTGGGCTGAGGAAGCAGTGTCTGGACTGTTGGATGGGACTGCCCTAGAGACCCCCAAGCACAAATGCCAAGGGCAGTTGAAAGTCTTGCTTGGGCACCTTCCTCTGAAGCATTGTGAGGGCAAAGAATGCCCAGGGGGCATTCCTGGGTCTAGCCTCAGCTCTGCCACCTTCGCATCCATGACCCCAGCCAAGAGCCTGGCTTTCTCTAGTCCTTCATAGTAATAAGGGGTGATAACACTCACCTCACACCGGTGGGTGTGACTGGATAGCATGGTACACAATCAAGTTCTGTCCCTTCCTCTAACCCCAGGCCTGACATCTTCTGACAAGGGATAAACAGACTGCAGTGTCCTAAATAAGAATGCCTGGGGCTGAAGAGATGGCTCAGTGGTTAAGAGCACTGACTCTCTTCCAGAGGTTCTGAGTTCAATTCCCAGCAACCACATGGTGGCTCACAACCATCTGCAATGAGATCTGGTGCCCTCTTCTGGCCTGCAGGCACACATGCAGATGCAACACTGTATACATAATAATTAAATAAATCTTTTTAAAAAAAAAAATGCCTGCCGGGCAGTGGTGGTGCACGCCTTTAATACCAGCCCTCAGGAGGCAGAGCCAGGAGGATCTCTGTGAGTTCAAGGCCAGTCTAGTCTACAGAGTGAGATCCAGGACAGGCACCAAAACTACACAGAGAAACCCTGTCTCAACAGTTAGGAACACTCACTGGCTGTTCTTCCAGAGGACCTGGGTTCAATTCTCAGCACCCACATGGCAGCTCACAACTGTCTAACTCCAGTTCCAGGAAGCTGACACCCTCACACAGACATACATGCAGGCAAAACACCCATGCACACAATATAAAAATAAACATTAAAAAAAAGAAAGAAAAGCTTTTCAAATCAAGAAGACCCAGTTTCTAATCCTGTCTTTGTGGCATATGTGTTTCTTCAGACAAGTAGTGTTACCTCTCTGAGCACCTATTTTCTCGGTCATAAACGGGCATAATAATGGCCTCTACCTCAAAAACGCTTGTGAGCACTAAGTGTAGAGCCCAGTGGTAGAGCATTTGTCTGGTTTGTGCAAAGCCATGGGTTCAATTACCAGCATCCCAAAAAAAGGAGAGAAGAAGGAAGAAGTCTCTAGCTCTGCAAGCATGCAAATGCATGATCCTAGGAGTCAGGAGGGTCATCTAAAATGTGCTGCTATCAAGCCGGATGACCTCAGTTCAACCTCAAGGTCCCACATGGAAGGAGAAAGCTGGCTCTGAACAGTTGTCCCCTGACTTCTGCTTGTACTGCTCACACCCACGATGAACAAGTAAATGTAACAAAGACAGGATCCTTACAGTATGTGGACAGAAAACATAGCATGGGAGAATCCCTAATAAGCCGTCATTCGGATCCCCAAGTTGGACTTTCCCAATGTGCTGCCCCAGTGTGTAAGAACTAGACAGAAATGCTGTGGGCCCCCCAGAAGCCCGCATCCATAGAGCTTTTGTATCCCTGCCAGTCTTGTCCACAGCCTCTCCTAATCCCTGCATCCCATGTGTCTTCTGGTTCCTCTTTGCAACCCCCCAAAGCCACTCAGGCATAGTCAGTATCCTGGTGGCTGTGTGTCTGCCTGGCCTCTGAACCATCTGCCTGTTCTACCATCAACACCACTAATCTATACCCTGGGGTGGGCTGTGGTTTTGCTGGTGGTTGCATCCACTGTATCCAGCACCACAGATACCTTCAATGGTAGCTCTCAGACACATGGAGTTGGTCACTCTTCTGTTGCTCTGAAGAGACACTACAAGTGAGGCAACTCTTAGACAAGAAGCATTTAATTGGGGCTGGCTTACAGCTTCAGAGGTTCAGTCTATTACCATCATGGTGAAGAGCATGATAACATACAGGCAGACACTGGAGCAGTAACTGGGGGAGTTCTATATCCTGACCCATAAGGAGAGAGAGAGAGAGAGAGAGAGAGAGACTAGGCCTGGCATGGGCCTTTTAAACCTCTAGGCCTATACCTAGTGACACATTTCCTCCAACAAGGCCACACCTCCTCCACGCCCAAGCCTCTTAGTCCTTTTAATCTTTTCAAAGAGTTCCACTCGGTGGTAACTAAGTATTCAAATGTATGAGCCTGTGGGGGCTGTTCTTCAAACCAGCACCGGTAGTAAAGGAACAAATGAATGAGGGAGTGAGGTGGTGACGGCTTCATCATGTGGCTGGCCAGTGCCCTCTGATGTCTGTGGCCTTGGTTCTGGGACATGGAGGTGTCTGAGAGGAGCCTGACTTCATACAGAAAACAGGCATACTTGGTTGGCAGTCTGGGAGGATTTGGCATTGGATGGCTCAACTCTGGTAAGGCCCTCTTGGCTCCATCTGTCAGGCAGTCAACCAGAAAGGGCCTCAAGAGCAGGGAAGGCCTGACTTGGGCTTCTGTAATGACTTTGTGTTCTGTTTTCTGGTTTTTGTTTTTTTATTTTATTTTATTTTATTATTTTTAATGTGCATGTGTGTTTTGTCTACATATGTGTCCTAGTGCCCACAGAGGCCAGAAGAGGTCATCATTAGATGCTGGTGTTGTAAGCTACCATATGCAGTATGGGAATGGAACAGGGTCCTTGTAGGAGCATCCAGTGCTGCTGATCTCTTTAGAGCCTTCCACAACCACCTTAATGTCTTCTGAAGATGGCTTCCAGTGATTTACCTCATAAATCCCCAACCTCCTCACTTTTGCCTCTGTTTCCAACAGCAGGGCCCTTTGCAGACACAGTGACTGACTTGCACTGATTTCAGGCAGTGTATTTCCAGGTCCTAGAAAGAACACCCTGTGGTGTGCATCCTCAGCTTCATGGGGGTCACGTGGAGGTTATTACTTCAGGATCCACTCTTTGCCCTTGGTCTGACACCTTTCAGTTGGCAAACTCCACCAAGAATTATTAGAGCACAGAAGGAGTCTCTAGAGTCGGGTACACATCAGAGCCCTGTGGAAAGCTGAGAACACCACTCACTCAGACATCGCCCCTGTCCACAGAGATTCTGATCAAAGTGGTCTGTTGTGGGAGCTGTAGATTTATTTTGTGAGGTATCCTCGGTGGTTGGATGTCTACCAGTGAAGCAGAGAAAGGGCCAGGTTTTAAGTGGATGTGTCTGAATGTTGGTGGGTGGCCACACAAAGCCCTACATGGGTTGAGCTATCTATGGGCAGGTGAAGGCCATTTGGTGGAGAGGGACCTTCGTGGAGTGGACTCTAGACAGACGCATAGATCTGGGCTTAATCCCAACTCTAGAAGCACTGGAATTCCCCAGCTGAGTTGCCTTCTAAAATTGGCAATTTGAGTCCTCACTTTCCAGGGAGGCTTGGAGAAATTAGTAAGATAATGTGGACCTGCCCAGCACAGGGCCCAGCACAGGGCCCAGCCCTAGGGCAGGCGGTGTTCTGGTGACCTTCTGGAACAAGTTTGGAGGTAGGGGAGAGGACACACGTGGCCCAACACTGGCTTATACAAAGTTTCATTCCCTGGGGAAAAGGAGGCATTTAGAAGAAAGCTTTGGGGGTTCCCTAAACATTCTGTTCATTCAGTTATGGACAGATAATCCGTTTCCACATATGTGAGAAAGACATGTGTAAGGTCCACTGGTGTGCATATCTCTTCTCAGCTCTGCACCACTGATGCCATACTCATGGCTTGAATTCAGCCACAGCAGGAGTTTATTCCAAGGTCATCAACAAATGTGAAACAGGATAATGCCCCACACCCAACGTCAGCTTCCAGCACATCTCTGGCCTCAGGTAACGACACCTTTCACCATGTGTGCTTTTGCCTGTTTAAGCTGTTTCCACTGAGTATAGGTTAGCACACGCTGGTTGACGGTGAGTGTAGTGCAGCTGGTGCTTGGGTAGCATGCATGAAGCCCTGGGTTTGACTCCCCGAATTGCATGAACTGACCATAGAGTATGGTGGCATAGGTTTGTAATTCCAGCTCTTGGGAGGTGGAGGCAGGAAGATCAAAAAATGTTCAAGGTCATCCTTGACTGCTTAGTGAGCTTGGGCTACAAGAGACCATGCTCAAAACAAAACAAACAAAAATCCCACATGCTAGTGAAACCCACTTAACATTGTCAGCCATCGCTTGGCTCACCTGTCACCTCACATAACTTTACAGGCCTATGAAATTTTTAAAAGGCGAAGCTCAGGATGAGACAGACAGACATGCTGACTCTCAGGCAATTCAGTTTTGCAGGCTATGTGTGCTATGTGATGCTCACCTCACTTAAGCCTCCTGGCTCCTGTCTGTTCTTACAGGGCCCAGAAAAATCCCTTAGGGACCCTCTCTAGGTTACACAGCTTTGTCTGAGTCTGCCATCTCGAGCCTGCACCTAACCCATCTGGGCACTCTTCCCTCCCACATGGTCTCAGCTGCACCTCATGGACAAGGGCAGGCTCTGCTGATGTGATTCACTGGCCCTTTCCGGCTCTGACATCGTCGGTATTTAAATTGGCGCATGAATATTTCACAAGCATCCTGATCAAATAACCCCCTGCCTGGTTATATCAGGCTGCAGCTCCAGTCGCTAGGCCATGGCTCTCTTGCTATTTACGAGACATGCGATTCCGCCAGGCCTCCCAGCAGCGGCCCAAGAATCGATAGTCTTTAAATAAGTAATTAGAGGAGCTGAAGACTTGGGCAAGGCCTGGATGAAGCTGAGGAGGCTTGGTGAAGGACTCTCCCAGGTTTCCTGCAAGGGGCCTCTCTGTCAAGCACTGTAAAAGGGCCTGGGGGTGGAGTGAGGCAAGACCAAGTCAAATAGTTGCTGGCACTTCTCTGGCTCTTCCTTTGTGCCAGGCTTTGTCTCATCTGAAACTATCTGAAACTGTTCTGCTGAAGTCATGGAGCTTAGAGAGGGGAGGTGACTTACCTAGCAAGGAAGCCATGGTCACATGTCTGTCCTGATTAAGCATGGTATTTTTCAGCCATTTGGGGCTGGGCAGTGGTCTGTGGTGGGAGACCAGCCAGTGTGTTGTGTGGCATATGAATGTAGTGAATATGAGCAAAATACACCTTTGCAACCCCAGTGCCATGACTGACTAAGCCCCAGGCTGTCCCTGAGCTTCCCCAATGTCAATTCTGTCTCTAGAGTGAGAAGCTGTCCTAGGAGTCCGGGAAGCAACATCTCCCGTGGTCCCCTGCTCTTCCCTTCCCCGTGGCTCTCCCTGTTCCAGGCCCAACTGAGCTGGAACAGGACTGCCTTTGGTTCCAAAGGACCAGATACCAAACCCTCCACCCTGCTGTGCCTACAGGGTGGGAGAAGCATTGCACAGCAGCTTCCCAGAGCATGGGCTCAGAAGGCCACACTTTTGGTTATCCAGGAAGCTATAAAACACACAGAAGAAAGCATATTTTTCAGTGGACTTGGCCAGCGCATTTTATTTGTCTGTAGCATATATGTTTGTTCCACTGATGACCATCAAAAACAAGGATCTGGCCACCCTCCTTGTTTGGGTGTTTGTGCGAAATGGGATCAGGAAGACCTGTTCCTGTGGACACAGCCTCCAGAGTACAGCTCATGCATGTTTGTACATACCCCCAGGAACAGGAGTCTCTGGACATCTCCTTGCTTAGTTTCTTCATGTAGCTAAAAAACCTGAGACTGACGAGGTTGGGTGGTGTTTTGTCCAGAATGCACTGTTGAGTAGCTATTTTCTAAGGGGCTACTGTCACCCCAGCAGCTGGGAGAAAGTTCTATCTCAGTGGCACCAGGAATGAATCGTGAGCAGGTGATCAGTGGCTGTCCCCTCCAAAGAGTGACCTAGCACGTTTCTTGGATGCAGATTTCCTTTCTGTGATCACACCTTTCTAGAGCCACAGAACTGTCCAGGTCTTAGGATGATCTGGAAGACTGCATGGTGGTAGCAAGTGGTAGGGGCTATGAGCCTAGAATGACCCAGGTCACCTTTGTCCATGTTCCATCTGCCATCCATACTCAAAGTGAACCTGGCTGTGATCCCAGGAGGAGAACACAGATGGGTGAACCACTAGCCAGGTCTTTGTGCTTGATCTCAAGGTGGCAGGGCAGAGTTGACACAATAGGGTGGGGACCCACACTCTGGCAGGAGATGAGGTTGCATGGCTGTGGTAAACCCAGGGAACCCTAGCTGAAGGTTAGAACAACCTCTCATCCCATTTTTCACCAGAAGTTCGTGTCAGTAAATGCAACTGCAGGCTTTAGGTCCCAGCAGAATGACATAGAAGGGATAAATGAGTTGAGTTCTGAACATGTATACGTGCATGCACACACACACACACACACACACACACACACACACACACATGTGCACACATACAGAGGTCCATGTGTGTACACACATAGATCAGCTATTGAAAAATTATCATCCCAGTTGACTGATTTAGGGACTGAGACGTTAGGACTGGGTGGCCAAGTGTACACACCCTCCAGGGCTTGAATCTTTAGTGACACCAGGGCCCAAGGTCCATCAGACATTCAAAATCTGTTACAGTGGTGGACTGTGTGTCATCTTTGAGGCTGTAGTGCCAGCAGGGGCCTCAGGAACCAGCTGGCAGGCACTGGCCTCCCACAGTTTCCTTGGCAGGCTTAGCACTTTGAGTCCCCATCAGGTCTGTGTGTCCAGTCTCCCCGTCAGTGCCACCTGACTCCCTGCCAAAGGGCTCCCTCAGGGACACTGGGGCCAGTCCTCCCAGGCAGCAGGCCCTGCACAAGCCAGCATTGCTGCCCCTTGGGTCTCAAGTGGTACTCACCAGGAATCCCTTTTCTACCAGCTTGAACCTCACATGGGTCTCATGCCTTTTACTCTATCTAATTACAAGGTCCCCATTGCTTTCCTGTGGGAGATTCCGAGTAAATATCCTTCCTATATTTTTACATTCTTCCAACATTCAAGGTCAAGGGGACCATGAACAGAATCATTGTAACTGCTGTTCTCTGCCATCCCATACATTTGATTTTATGCAGTTAAAAGACATGGTTCTGAGGAAGGATCTGTAGGCTTCACTTGATGGCAAAGGGGTATGGGTTGCCCAAAAGGAAAGCATCACCTTGGTCTCCAGACTGTGGACCAGGATTGCTTCCCTGACAATGTTCCTGCCTTGCTTCCCATGGCCCTTTTTGGTGTGAGAATAAGCCTATCCTCTCTCTCCCTTCCTCTCGACACCAACTCCTCTCAGCTCCTTTCAAGTGGGAGGACCCACTGGAGTACCCTTGCTATTGTAGGCCCTCTTCCTCCAACTAATGAAGGGGACCTCTCCCTAAGCCACATGGAGCAGGTGTTATCTCTGGTGAACACTCTGGACTGAGGCAGGCTTGTCTTTCACAAGGCAGAAGAAGCTAATGGAAGTGAGGGGGCTGGCTGCATGGTCCAGCCGTGGCCCTGTCCTCAGGCAACATGGTTACTCATGGCTCCTCTGTCTCGCTCCTAGCCCAAATCCCCCAGAGATGGCACAGAGATGGGTGCAAGGTGGATGTAGCTGGGAAGAGGTGACTGTATAGACATGGGCAAACCACAAGAGACCACACAGGCACAGAGGAGAGAGTGACTGCTCTCTGTGGGGGTGTCAGCCACTGGCTGGGGTAGAAAGTGGCATCCTAAGTGGGTGTTTCTGTATGCTAGCAGAGGGAAGCCAGAGGCGGGTGGTGGCTGAGACTGGAGAAGTCAGGCAGAACTAGACTAGAAGAGGCTCACCTGTCACATTGGTACCAGCAGTCAAAGCCAGGGCCTCGTGCAGGATGTCACTGTGGAAGTCTGTAAGTGGGAGCCCATTATCCACTCCATCACATCCCTGTCTCAAAGGGCCTCTCAGGAAGAAAATCAGCTTTTCCCACCACACTCAGCAGCCATCCTTAAACTGCCCTCCTGGGGCCCCCACCAACTTTCTTTAGCTCTGACTCCCCTTCCCTGTTCTGTTTTAACCAACTCTGTTCCTCAGGAAGCTCCTTCTTCGTCTTCGGGGTCTTGTGTCCTCCTTGTGTCCATCCCTGAGAAGCTGGTGGCCTCCCACTGCCTGTTTCTGTTCCTTAATCATTGTCCACCCTAGACAACACTAATCCTTTCCTGTGCCTTCAGTGACCACTTAGAGCTGAGGTCCCTTGATTTCTACTTTCTATCATTCCTGACTCAATTGTTCAACTGCTGCTCCCATGGACACCTCAGTCCCAGAGACACCCTTAAGTCAGACAGACTTCTTCCCACAGCCCACAGTGGACACACTTATAACGTTGACATAGTGCAGTCCCCCATGAGGAACTGAGTCCAGTTTCCTCATAGGCATAAAGAAGGGACTGGGAGTGTAGCTCACTTGATAAAGTGCTTGTCTAGCATAAGAGAAGCCCAGGGTTTGATCCCCAGCACTGCATAAACCTTGTCGCACTTGCCTGCAATCCCATCACTCGGTAGGTGGAGGCAGGAGGATCAAAAGTTCAAAGTCATTTATTGGCTGCATAGTGAATCAGAAGCCAGCTCAAGCTACATGAGATCCCATTTAAACAATTGCAGATATTCCTGAGCATGGCAGAAATGAGCTATTCCACTGACTTTCTGGTGTCACTGTGTGATTGGAGCACTGCTTCTCACCTCTGACCTCTGGGCCTCCTGGGACTGGGCAGTAAATGTGGACCAGATTGATTCATACCACCCTTGAAAGTCAGTGGTCAGCTGCTGACCACACCGTCAATTATTCAGGCTCCCAGGGCCTGCATGGAGAGCATAGATGGTCTAACTAAAATGTGGCTCTCTTGTCCTCCCCTTAGAGGCATGGGCAGGATGGGCAGCCAGCACCCAGAGCACCTCTGAACAGCCGTGAGCACACATCCCTGGGGTCCCAATCCATACCCAGAATTCAGTTTATATATGGTTCTCGAATCCCTCCAGGCCTTCCCAAGTCAGGGTACCTAATCCCAAGGGCAGGACTGGCAAGTTCCAGTTCCATGCAGGCTTTCCTTGTCACTAGAGACAAAGGCACTGTGGGAGGCCGGGAGCCATGAGACCACATGGGGAGGAGATGCACTCCACAGAGAGGTCAGTCCCTTGGGAACAAAGCTTTGAAGGTGTAGGCCATCTCCTGGCCTCAGGTCTTGTTTGGAACAAGATGATTGAAAATGAAGACATGTCCGTGCAGTAGCTGTTCACTGTGTGCCTGGCCCTTTGCGCGGTTCCTCTTGGTGTGATGAGAAGACGGATTTCTGCTCTGGAGGAAATCCTAACCGAGCACTAATAACAGACATGATGGTGAGTTGGGGACAATTCTAGCATCCACATGCCTCCTCATACGTTACTCCCCTACCACGCAGCAAGTGGCTGCTGGTGGCATCTCAGTCATTCAGCCAAGGGTAGTTTTTACAAACGAGGCACTGAGAGGCATGAAAATGTGGCCAAGATCACACATCCTGTGTAAACAATGGGACTTCAAGTCCCTGCTGTCAGGGTTAGGGTTAGAGTCATAGGATGGAGGTGGGTGGGCATTAAGTAGATGGTCATCTAAAAGCAGGGCTGTGGAGGAGAGACTAGAGGACATAGAACAGGAATGGCCAGTCTGTCTAGGATGAATGATAGGGAGGTTGACAGAGAAGACCTTCTAGAAGGGTTATACTTTTTGGAAAAGGAGGTCCTGAGGAAGACCCCTTCTGAGACTGGAAGGGGATTGTGTAGGGGTGGGAACAGCTTAGCCTGGGCCTCCCCTAGGCCCTTGATGCCCACTTCCTCTATGTTCCTGTAAGTTTAGTTTCCAAAGCCAACGATGGGCAGGCAGGGTCTGGGCCTTCTTGCTGGAGTTGTCTCTCCTGGGGTCCCTCCTCTGCAGACCTGAACTGCAGCACTGGAAAGCTGAGTTCCTTCTCTGCTCTGGTTAGCCTTCCTCTGAACGCACAGAGACCCGCATCCTACCTCACCCTCTGTCTGCTCTCTTTCCTCCCAACGGCTTGAATCATTCTACTCCAATGATCCCTGTGGGTCCAGATACAGGAAGGGCACTGGGGAGATCTCTAAGCACGACACAAGGGCTCTCAGTGTCATCCATGCTGAGTTTACAGGTGAAGTGTATGCAGTGCAAACCAGGACATGTCTGAATGTGAAAGGGTGCTACTGCTAATTACGAATGGTTGATTCTGCCAGCAGCACAGGCAAGGCCAGGCAAACATAGTCATGGTCATTCAATCTCAGCAGAAGGGTGGGAAAATATGCAGTCTTGACAGCTTGATGGCTGTCAACTGGGGCCAGTCTGACCACAAGTTTAGGGAAGATTGTAGAGCTTGTGGTGATAACAGCCTAGACCATGGATTTCAATGTCCCAGTCCTGAGTGAGGAGAAGAGTCCTGGCAGGAACGTGGATGTTTGGAACCATGAGAACAGGAAAGCAAAGGCCTTGCAGCTATGCCGTTCCTGTGTGCATAACAGGCACTACTAGTTACCTCAGCACCCTCTTTCCCACTTAGCCCCAATTCGGGCCCACAGCCCTCAGGATAGTGCTCTGGGGTCCAAAACTGGCAAGTATTGTAAACTGAGGCCTAGGATATAGACTTGGGGGAGACTAAGTCTGAGGCCATATCTCCCAATGTGGTTAGAAGCCTAGAATTTATCAAAAAGATGTTTTTAGTGTGGGTGGTTAGACTAGGCTGGCTGCCAAGCAAGCCCCAGGGACCCTCCTGTCTCTGCCTCCATGGTGCTGGGACTACAAGCACCTCACCCTTCTCAGCGTCTTTTTAAAAATTATTTATTTATTTATTTTCCTATCATCAGCTTGATATAGTACAAATTCTTATCCTAGTAGTGAAATGTTTCATTGAGGCTTGCCCAGTAATTGAGTAAAATCAAAACTTATAAGCCCCAGTCATCCTAGGGTCCCCCTGCTATGTAGCCTCCCTGGTTCTGTGGGTTGCAGTCTGATTGTTCTTTGCTTTATATCTAGAATCCATTTATGAGAGAGTGCATACCATGTTTGTCCTTCTGGGTTTGGGTTACCTCACTCAGGATGATATTTTTCTAGTTCCATCCATTTGCCCATTCTCAGCTTCTTACAAGGACTCAGGGATCAAATTTAGGTTCTCAAGCCTATGTGGCACAGTTTATCAACTGAGTATTGGTGAAATTATCAAGGCAATTCCACGTAGTTAAAAGGGAGGTTTATTTTGGGGGGTAACTTACAAGTAAAGGGATAGGTTACAGGGTCTGGGAAAGGTATGGCGCAGTCCGGCAGTGTTCTCTGGAGAAGTCTGCTCGGTCTACCTCCAATGTCCAGGGTCCAGGAACCAAGAGAGCCCCTGTATCCAGATCTCAGGTCTCCAGCGTCCTCTCTCAGCCCCGCCTTGTAGGTGTAACAGTTACCAAAGTCTCAATGGGGGTTGGAACTTCCAGATCAGAGCTGGAATGGCTACCCACTACATCTCCCCCTTTTGTCTAAATAAGAAGGTTCTAACCTAATACAAGACTATGTACAAAGGAATGGTTATCAAATATTGTCCAGGAGGGCTGAGAATCCAACCCTTGGTCAGGCCTGTGGAAGCTTCTACCCATTTCCTTTATTGGTCCACCAGGACTTTAGCTGAACCTATCATAGCCCAACTTTAAGCCTGGAAGCCAGAGCAGGTGCCCGAAGGGAAGGAGGTTTCCATTTGATCCAAGAGGACTGGTATGCGTGCATGTGCATATACGAGTGGATGTGTGGGTGGTGTTACACACGAAGCTTGAAACAACCAAACCTTAAGCAAAACAATTGCCTTTGTAATCACAAGTGTCTGAAAGTCTTCTAGTTAGTGCCTGGCTAGTAGGAGAGGTGGCAGAGCCCACTTGATGACTGCTGTAAGAAAACGAAAGCCTGGTCATGTGGGGACCACTCCATAAACTGTTACACAGGAACACAGAGTGTGATAGGAACAGCTGGCAGGGACGTGACTGCTAGAAGGAAGATGGAAAGAGGCTACGTGGAGTGGTGTAAGGAACGATCTGGCTCTGCCTTGCCAAGTGTCCTCACCTACAAGGTCTAGCGAGCTATAGCTACAAGACAGTAAGTCCCATGGGCAGCATGAGTCACTGTGATGTTAGTCGGTTTGGGGGCCCAGCTCCACACCAGGCCCTCTAGATGTTGTTGTGAGGTATGTGGAGACCTCTCCTTCCAAGATTAAACCTAACTCTTAGAACCCATCGCTGTGAGTTGGCCGGAAGCATAGCTGCTTTGGTAGAAGGGGCAGGGTAGCAAGCCTGTTCCCAGGCCTGACCACCACCTCTCAGCATCATAAGGAGGCAGAGCAGAATGGAACCCATTGGCTGTAAAGGAAGCAGAGCCTCAGAGCGGCAGCAGTTCATGGTCATGTGCCTGAGAATTCTGGGGAACATGTCTGCAAGCTCTGAGCCCAGAGGACCACCCTCTCCTGGAGGGTGAGTGGAGGAGCAGGGCATACGTTTTAAACTGCTCTACATACACTCCACATCGCGGGCTGCAGAAAGGAGTTCAATGGGGGTCTTCTGAATATGTGAGATACACTAGAGGCAAAGGTTTCCAGGTCCAGAACTCTGCAGAGAAAAATAGAGAAGTAATCTGGGGACTGCAGACATGGAGTACAAAGAAGAGAGGCCCAGGGACTCCGAGCCTTGGAGAGGCCGACCTGAGGAAGGGGTGAGAGTGGGAACTGGTTGAGGAGCCCCACAGCCCTCAGATCCAGGCCTGCTCCAGACCAGGCCCTCCTCTGGCAACTGACTGCTGCTGTGGGGAACTAAAGTGCCTCTGAGGCTGCCCAAGTGGGCAGCGGACCAAGTTAACCTCCCTGTTTCCTTTATTCCCTCCTCCCGGCCTTGGCGGCTGCTCTGCACACCCTGAACCATTCTGCAGGCTCTGAGGCCTGGGCTGGCCTCCCGCTCCAGCCCTTTCCTCATCAGTTTACCAGGCTACTCACTTTCCTTCTTCCTAGTCTTTTGCCACGCCCTTCCTGGCTCCCTGCCTCCTATGCTTAGAGGCAGAGGCCTGTCTGCAGACAGAGCCACACAAGCCCTAGGGCCCTTCCCACCTATGACAGCAAAGAGCCGGTGATCAGAGAGTCACATCCAGACCCCAGAATTCATCTGACTATCCTCACACCCAGTTCTGACAGGAGAGTTTATGTTCTGGTCCCAAAGATTCCAAGACCCTCCTCCCTTACCTCTTTCTTACAAATGTCATCAACCCACCCACTGTAGTCCTCAAGTTCCAGCCCCAGGTAGAGTTGCAGAGACTCAAAGGAGTAAAGTTGGGGTATGGGGGGCGTCCCTAAGCCAAAATTTACCCTCCCTATATTTATCAGCTGGATCTTCCTCCCCAACCAGTTCAAATATATCTGCTCAAATCTACATTTCATTCGCTGTAGAAGGACGAGGCTCTCCTCAGTATTTTGGAGATTCTGGGGTGGCTTGTGTTCTTACACCCCTCCTCCCCTTTGCATGGGAGCTGTTAAATTCATTTAGTGTCTGGGTTGGCTGCTGACCTGGGCCTGATATTTCCTTCTTCCCCAGCTCTGACTGAGACCTGGGACTCAGCCAGCACCTCTCCTGCCTGCCCCCAAATCCACAGTGAAATGTATTTGTGCATGAGGCAGCAAAGGGAGACTTAGACAAGCATAGGGATGCTTTTAAGAGATAAATTCACACAACTTCAAAGGAGCCTTGGGCTATCCTGTTTGGAAAGGCTCCTTTGACAATCCACCCCTGGGAAGTTTTCACAGGCACCACAGGTCTCCAGCCTTCATCCGTTTCTTTTCTTCATCTTCCTTTGCACCTCTCTGTCTTGAGAAGCAAACTTTCCAGGGCTTTGCCCAGATGGACTGGTCTGTGAGCTTGACCCTACATCGTATCACCTGTGTGATCAGGGGAGAGTTATCTAACTTCTCTGAACCTCAACTTTACCTGCAAGCTGGGATGATAGAAATAAAAATAATGAGACGAGAGGGAGGGGAGGGATGGCTTAGAGGACAAAGTGATCCCAAAGAAGCATGAGGACCTCATTTGGATACCCAGAAGCTGTGTGAGACTCAACATAGTGGAACACGTCTGTAAGTAATCCTGGTGCTCCTCTGGTGAGATGGGAAACAGAAACTCGGGAGGTCATGGGCCAGATAGCCTGGCATACACAAAGGACAGTGTCTTAGTCACTGTTCTATTGAAGAGATACCATGACCAAGGCAACTCTTACAAAAGAAAGCATTTAACTGGGGGCTGCTTACAGTTTCAGAGGCTTAGTCCATTATCATCTCAGCAGGGAGCATGGCGGCATGCAGGCAGACATGGTGCTGGAGAAGGAGCTGAGAGCTACATTCTTTTTCTTTGTTTTTTTTCTTCTTTTCTTCTTTTTCTTTTCTTTTTTTTTTCCGAGACAGGGTTTCTTTGCGTAGCTTTGCACCTTTCCTGGAACTCACTTGGTAGCCCAGGCTGGCCTCAAACTCACAGAGATCCACCTGGCTCTGCCTCCAGTGCTGGGATTAAAGGCATGTGCCACTACCGCCCAGCGAGAGCTACATTCTTATCTGCAAGCAGAGAGAGAGAGAGAGAGAGAGAGAGAGAGAGAGAGAGAGAGAGAGAAAGAGAGAGAGAGAGAGAGAGAGAGAGAGA
Source organism: Onychomys torridus (assembly GCF_903995425.1). NCBI lineage: Eukaryota > Metazoa > Chordata > Mammalia > Rodentia > Cricetidae > Onychomys > Onychomys torridus. Next base: position 1,573,105 of record NC_050446.1, read on the forward strand.
GAGAGAACCTGGGTGTGGTTTGGGCTTTTGAAACCTCAAAGTCCACCCCAGTGACATGCTTCCTTCACTCCCTGTGACAAAGCACTCAGGTATAGGAGCCTGTGGACCCATTCTTACTCACACCACCATGGATGGCATCTCAAATAAGGTGGAATGTAAAGACTAACACCCAAGGCTGTCCTCAGACCCCACACACTATTCAACTTCTTTGAAAGATGAAGACAATGGACTTAGTGGTAAGGATTTCATAATCATCAACAGAAACCCAGATCAAGAGCTGGGAGAATGGCTCCATTGGTAGAGTGCCCCACTTGAAAGCAACAGGTCCTGGGTTCTATCCCTAGGACTCACATTTTAACCCACATGAACACCAAGCATGGGCTAGAAATATTGCTCACTGGATAAAGTTACTCACAGAAAAGCTGTATGGGGCTTTGTGGGGCCTCTTTCCTCTGCTCACTAGCCCATGCCTACCCTTTGGGGTGCTTTAATCAATAAGCTGACTCCCTGTCTGTTCCTGACCATAGTCCCTAATACAGTCACTTACACTGGAACACAGGAGCCTGGGATTATGTGCCATCTGAACTCAGAACTATGACTTGGCGCTGTGACCCATGCTTTCCGTTGCTCTCTGGAGCATCCTTCTCATTCTGCCATGGTTTCTTGCCATTCTCCACTACAAATGGCATGGCTTACCTTCTTTCTCCTCTCCATCTCCCTCCTCCAGTCAGCTGCCAGGATTTATAGCTTGCTTGCCCTCAAAACCCCTCAAAATAAAATGGTCTGTAAGCTTAATAGCAAAAACTGGGGAGGCATGACAGCTCACTGTAACCACATCACTCAGAAATGGGGTCACAAGGGCAAGCTGACTAACTAGTCTAGCCAAAGTAGCAAGTTCAGTTCAGAGAGAGATTTTGCCTCAGTAAATTAAGTGCAGAGTGATAGAAGACAGAACATCAGCCTCTATAAGCACACACACACACACACACACACACACACACACATTCAGACCCACATGTACTCACACACTTAAGAACATACAACGCCAAATGGAGAGATACAAATTTGTAACCCCAATGCTAGGGAAGTGGAGGCAGAAGGGTCCCAGAGTTTGCTGGTCAGTCAATGAGCTCCAGGCCAATGAGAGGCATTCCTGAAGATGACATCCAAGCTCACCTCTGGTCTCCACAAGTGCACACACACAATCAGGCACATGAATGCCCACACACATGCATAAAAATAAAGTAAAAACAAAACCCCAGGCTCAATTGGTTTTGCTGCTGCTGTTATTGCTGAATACATATCCCTGGCTCCAGGGACTGGACTCAGGCACTAATCCACTGAGACTAAGAGGTAAAGAAGGGCTCTAAAAGCAGTGGACACTGCCTCTAGAACAATGGAGAGTGAGCATCAAAGAAGGAAAACATGCATGGTGACCCATGCCACTCCATGAATTTCTGTTTTACAATCAAGCCAACCCTGATGAAATTCAGACTCTCATCGAGAGTAGCACCCTTCAAGGCACTGTCTCCTGAGCCAAAGCTCTGAGGGATGGTTGTGTGCATGCATGTGTGTGTGTGTGTGTGTGTGTGTGTGTGTGTGTGTGTGTATGTGAGAGCGCTTACCACTGCTTGTGTCTGTGGAGGCCAGAGGTGGACTCTGGATATCTTCTACTACTGTGCTGGGTATATACAAAGGAATATTATTTGACTGAAAAACAGAAGCAAAGTGCTGGTGTATACTATAGTATGGACAAACCTTAAAAACTATACTCACCAGGTGGTGGTGGTACACACCTTTTTGTTTTTTGTTTTTTCAAGTTTCTCTGTGTGGCTCTGGAGCCTGTCCTGGAACTCACTCTGTAGACCAGGCTGGCCTCGAACTCACAGAGATCCACCTGCCTCTGCCTCCCGAGTGCTGGGGTTAAAGGCGTGCGCCACCACCACCTGCCTGGTGAGTATGATTAAACCAGACATGTAGGTGCACACCTATAATCCAAAGTACCTAATCCCAGAACCTGTGCATTGGAGTTGGGAGCAGGGAGATCAAAAGTTCAAGATCTTTTTTTTTTTTTTTTTGGTTTTTCGAGACAGGGTTTCTCTATAGCTTTGGAGCCTGTCCTGGACTATCTCTGTAGACCAGGCTGGCTTTGAACTCACAGAGCCACTGCCTCCCGAGTGCTGGGATTACAGGTGTGCACCACCACCGACCAGCATCAAGGTCATCTTCTGCTACATAGTGCATTCAAGGCCATCCCGGCCTACAAAAGATACTGCTTACATTTGACTCCTCACAATGTGCCAGCAGGCAGGCTAAGCACTGACCACACTTCATATTGGCCATTTTGTGGGGCAGACCTGACTTACTAGGGACCTAAGCTTGAATCCTATCATTGGGGAGGAAGGATGGGTGGGGATAGCCAGCCACCTTGATGGTAGGAGCATGGGGACTGAACATTCTTCTGTTTGTTAATGGAGTGAGCTCTGCTGAATCAGGGGCAAGCCACTCCAGGAGGGGAGTCCCTTGGAGCAGAGTTAAGTGTCCTGAAGGAGAGGACATTGGAAGTGCCTCTCTCTGTGTTGTTCAAGAGCCTGGGCACCTCTATATATGGAATCTTCTAGGCCCCCTGGGCAAATACTTTTAAGTAGTTTCTGGACAATGGAATGGCAAGAGTTCGGAGAAGCAAGGAAGTGACCAGGTAATGTGGGGCTGTCCTGTGGAAGTGAGGTGAATGAGCTAGGGCAGACTTCTGCCCTCTAGAAGTTGGCAGCACAGCCAGGAGAGCAGCAGTGGGCACAGTACACCCAGGGAGCAGTAAGAACAGAAGGAACAGGAGGATGAACAAAATGAAGGGCGAGGGGCCAAAGAACAGTGAGTACCAATGGTAGGCATGGTGTCCAGAATCAATATTTGTTCAGCGGATGGCTGAGAACCATGCCTTTCCAACTGGCATTCTCCTCGCCTCATCCTAGACACATCATCTGGGGCCAAACCTACGGCTCCACTGTTGCCTGCCATTAAGGTGTTCTCTGCTTTTTCTTTCCTCCCTGCCCCCCCCCCCCCCACTTTTTAAAAAATCAGTGGCTTCAAAGATGCCCAGTTCACACATTCTTTGGGAATGTCACATTTGATCTGGCCGCTGGATGGGTTTGACTGTTTTATTTATGATTTCTGGCACTTTTCCTCTGTGGCTTCTCAGAATAGCTTCTGATCCTGCTCGCTCACAGACACGGTGAAATCAAATCTTCCTGTGCTCACCCTGATCTAAGCAGTTTTGCTTATGTAAGCTTCCAGGCCCTCCAGAGGAACCAGGCGGTGAGAGTGCACCAGCAGAGCCCTGGATAGATGTCAAATGTGCTTCTCCTCATGTGAACATCTTTTTTTTTTTTTTTTTAAAGATTTATTTATTTATTATGTACACAAAAGAGGGTGCCAGATCTCATTACAGATGGTTGTGAGCCACCATGTGGGTGCTGGGAATTGAACTCAGGATCTCTGGAAGAGCAGTCGATGCTCTTAACCTCTAAGCCATCTCTCCAGCCCTCCTGTGTACATCTTTAACTTGTGTGCTATCCTTCTGGTAAAGGCCATTCCTTTCCAGAAATTGTGTGGCAATCGACAGAAGCTGTGTGCACACCCAGAAGGCCAAGACTGGGTCATTTGCTCTCCACTAGCCCCTTTGTACCCCATTAAATGTTATAGTTTTGGGGTTGGGGATTTAGGTCAGTGGTAGAGCACTTGCCTAGCAAGCACAAGGCCCTGGGTTCGATCCTCAGCTCAAAAAAAAAAAAAAATGTTATGGTTTTGTTCCTCAATATTCAAATCAAGGACCTGACTTATTCTATTCTTTGGTAATTTTCTCTGTCCCTCAGTGTCATAGGACTTTGGTCATATTCTCTGTTGAACTGCCACATTTTGAGATAGCAATGGTCTCAAAAAAGTATTTGTTATGGCGATATGACACGTGTGTGTTAATTATTTTTCTTATTACTCTGACAAAATGCCTAATAAAGCCAACTTAATGAGGGAAGGGAGTTATTGAATGCATAGTCTACCATGACAGAAAGGGCGTGGCGGCAAGAACATGAAGCAGTTATTGGGTCATATGGTGACTTCAGCATCCAGGAGAGAGATGAACGGTGGTGTTCAGCTTGCTTTCTCCTTTTCATTCAGAGCAGGACCCCAGCCCAAGGGATGGTGCCACTGGGACCTCAATTAACCTAATCTAGGATCTCCCTCACAGCAAGGCCCAGAGGTCTGTTTCCATGGTGATTCTAAATCAGTAAGTTGACAATATATGAATGGATGTACATGAGCGTGTGTGTGTGTGTGTGTGTGTGTGTGTGTGTGTGTGTGTGTGTTTTACTTGAATGGTCTCTGAATTTAAAATCAAACGTCTAAATGAAAGGGACAGTTCTTTCAAGTTCTAGCTGGTAATTTTAGTTAAATCTTGGAGCTCAGTAAACATGTCCATATAAAAACTTTTACATGGATGTGCATGCAGCAATTATTTCATAAGAGCCCCAAACTGTAAACTGCTCAAAAGTTGGTTAATTGTTACGTGGCTAAATGAATGCAGTATATCCACATAGTGGAATATTACTCAGCCACAAAAAGGACAGTGCTGATTCATGCTCCAATCTGGATAAACTCTGAAAGCATGCTCATTGAAAGAAGATAGACACAGAAGAACATGCCCATCGGTGTCTCAGGGCTGCCCCAGGGCAGCTTAAACTACAGAAGTATACTGTCCCACAGTTTGAGAAGCTATGAACTCAAGATGAAGGTTTTGGCCAGATTGCTTCCCTCTGAGGCTGAGACTTCTTACGTAGCTTCTCTCAGTTTCTGTCAATCTCTGGTGCTCCTTGGCTTCATCTTTACACACTATTCTGTCTCTGTATCTAGGTTTCCTCTTTGAGTACAAATGTCAGTCATATGGATTATGGCTCAGCCTGGAGACCTCATCTTAAACTATCACATCGTCTAGGACCTTATTTTCAAAGAAGGTTGTGTTCTGATATACTGGGTTAGGACTTCAGAGCATGACGTTCTATAAATCACACATTATATGATTCTCTTTGAATAAAGTGTCCTAAATAGGTAAACCCAGGAAGACAGAAAATAGATCCGTGGTTGCCAGAGGCTGGGAGAAAGAAGGAATTGAGAGCAACTGTTCATGGATACAGAGTTTATTTTTGAAAATGTTCTGAATCAGAACAAAACTGAGAATACACTAAAATCCACCAAGCCATGCCCTTTGGATGGGTGAACTTCATGGTCCGTGAATTACACCTCCTTAAAACTGTTATTTTAGGCACAGCGCTCATCACACTTTTACCACAGCAGGGCCAAGCCCACAAGTGATGCCACAGGAGCAAGAATGTTTGAAAAAAAGTGGCAAAGGCAAAAACATTGTAGCCTCAGGTCTTTAATTTCTCAAAACCTTTTTGTATTTGCTGTGCGTATCCACCCAGCTACGTGGTGGATATCTGTTCAGTCCAAACTTCCTCGTGGAATAAAGAGGCTCCAGATCTCCTTGGGAGCCAACTCCAACATCCGAAGTCTGATCACTCATATTTTGCTTAGGAAAACATGAGCTTCTCTGAGCTTCTGGCAAAATGTTTGTCTATACTGAGGGCTGGGTTAAGGTAGATATGTATCTTTCCTCACAGGCCAAATACAGTTTTACAGCACTGTCAGCACTTCAGAGGATGACAAAATCCTTGCCTGTCCCCTAAGCTGCCACCATGCATCTTTGCTGGTGCCTAAACCACAGGCAGTAGTTGACAGAGCCCAGTGTGCAGCTCTGGAAGGGACGGTGGCTTACCTGCTTCTCTACTAACAGCTACAGGAAGCAAAGGGTGTCCTCTCTTGACTGTGACTTTGCCTGGCTGTCTATTGTGGTTCCCACAGCCTGCACCTGTTCTCAGGGTGAGGTGTGAGGTGCATCCAGGTGAGCGGGCTGCAGGTGAATAGTAGCACGGTTGGTGGATCCAACCTGGTAAAGCCTATGGTTTACTCCATTGCACTCTTGTTTACCTGCCGCACCCTAAAACCAAGGACCCGAGAAGCCAAACCTAAACCCTCCTTCCTGCCTCACCAACGACTTGCTGTGTTTTTGGTTGAGTTTCTTAACCCATCTGGGCTTCAGTTTCTCTACAAGTGCACAATGGTGCTTTTTACATAAGCTGTGACAAGAATGAAATGAGACTTGTCTGATGTGTGGTTACGCTTGGTTGTTCCTTCCCAGGAGGACAGCGAGGTCTGATTGGTCCATCCTGTCTAGACTGAGGATGAAGAAAGCATAGACCGTCTGAACCCTGAGTTCGACTCTGTATTCGGCTTTGTAGACTGTCCACCCAAATCACCCTGTGCCTCTGGGCTCAGGGTAAGATGAAGGACAGTGGGATTGTGGGAAAGAAACAGCCTAGAAGCTGGATGGGGTTGGAGGCAAGGGTGGCAGATGCCTCAGTCAGTCAAATGCTTGTAACTCAAGCATAGACCTGAGTTCCTTCCCTAAAACGCACAGAAAAAGCTAGGAACCGGCTGGTGAGGTTGTTCAGCAGATAAAGGCACTTGCTTCATAACCTGGACCCCACATACAGTTGGAAGGAGAGAACCAACTCCACCAAGTTGAATTCTAGCCTCCACATGCAATCACATGCCACACGCAGTTCTTAAAAAAAACAAAACAAAACAAAACAACAAAAAAAAAAAACTAGGCATATTAGCATGCACTTGTAATCCCAGTGTGGGTAGGCAGAGACAGAAGGATCCCTGGAGCTCACTGGCCAGCCCAGCATAGTTGATGAGCTCCAGGCCAATGAGAAGCAAAAAAACAAGAGGCTGGAAAGATGGCTCAGCACTTATTTAAAGCACTTGCTGATCTTGCAGAGGACCCAAGTTTGCAACTGCCTCCATTCCAGCTACAGGGAATTTGACATCTTCTGGCTTCCAAAGGCACTTATATACGTACACACACAGACACAGAAATAAAAACAGAATGTAGCTTTTTCAAAAAGTGCTTTGTTGCTGCTGTTTAGAGACAGGCTATCTTGTAGCACAGGCTGGCTTCCATCTCACCAAGTAACCAAACATGACCTTGAACCAGTCCTGATGCCTCTGCCTCTCAGACACTGGAATGCGTCACGATGTCTAGCTTCATCTTTTATATTTTGGCAATGCTCAAAGCACTTGCCTTGCCATATAGATTAAAGAAGCCATTCCTGAGAGCATTGTGTCACACCTGTAATTCCAACACTCAAGAGGCAGAGGCAGCAAAAGTAGTTTGAGGCTAGCCTGGGACACAGAGCAATTTGAGGTCAGACTGGGCTACAGAGCAGTTTGGGGCCAACCTGGGCTACAGAGCAAGACCTTGTCTAAAAAACAAAGCAAACCAAACAACAAACAACAGCAACAAAATGAAAAACAGGGATAGGAAGAGCTGTCATGTCTAAAGAAGTTGGAGCTGAGTCTGGCACACAGTAAGCACTCAATAAATATTTGATTTTATTTTTGCTTATTCATTCAGTGGTTCACTGGGCAGCCACTCCTGGTGCATATATTTGCTGGTGCTAGAGACACAGTGAGCCAGAAAGAAACCCTGAAGGCCATGGGACAGACAGACAAGAGCATAGTCCATCACCATTCAAGAGGACAGCAGACCAGAGAGCTAGGTGCTCTTGTGCACAATTAAGGGAGGTGGATGCTGTGGACCAGAGGGACAGCTCCCATCTGAAGAAGCCTAGCAGAGGAGAATGCTCCCTGGGCCACACAGGATGTGTAGGAGTTTACTGCCAGTGAAGAAGCCTGAGGAAAAGAGAGGCTTGGAGAGTGGGAGCACATTCAGGCAAACTTGGAGGCTGCTGCCTTGCTGGTCCCATTCTGCCTATTCTGAAGCCACAGTGTCTGTGGCTCATGCCACAGCTGTCTGACAGGCTGACCTGGGACCAGGAAAAAGTCCCCCCAGAATTTCTTTGAGCCAAAGATGGGGAGCTGGAGACAAATAGCAAACAGTACTGTTCCCTCAGTGGAATGGAACCCCATAGAGTGATAGCCACTCCTGAACGCATCCTGCTGTGTACTCACTTCTGACTACTTGATTGGCATTTCTGTCCAGTCCATGGCCAGTATCAGGTTCCATGTTCAGGGTTCCACAGTTCTGGAGATGGCAAGGTCTCACACATATTAGGTATGCGCTCTACCAGACAATCTACACCCCAGTCTCTGGGTTTCACATTTGTGGAAAATAGTCCTGCAAGCAGTAGAAACTTGTGACATTGGGGGGGGGGATGATGGCTGACAGAGAGAGGGAATAGTGGGCCATTTCAATGTCACTGTAACTAGCAGGGATTTCAAAGGTCCCCAACACAAAAAAAATGATAAAATGTCTGAGGTGGCTAGGTGTGGTGGCTCACACCTTTAATCCTAGCACTCAGGCAATTGAATCTCTCAGGCCTGCATGGTCTACAGAATGAGTTCCAGAACAGCCAGCACTACACAGAGAAACCCTCTCTCAAAAAAGAAAAAAAAATTGTGTTGATTAAAAATAGATACAATTTTAAAAAAAGAATGTGCTATCTGAGGAAGTGTCAACACATATCTGTGAAAAGGAGAACATTTAAAATAGGGGAAGGCAGAGTTCATTTAGGGAAGGTTGGTTTCTGATCCTGAGAATGTAGCTCAGTAGTAAAGAGCTTGCCTAGCATGTGCAAGGTCCTAGGTTCAATACTCCTGCATGACAGAAAAAAAAGTTCAGCCTAGCATCCAGCATCTTGACCTTCCAAAGCCTGGAATGCCTCTACTGGATGACTGTCTCTTCTCTAGTTACTGGGAGCTGTGGAAGTGTTTTCAGGAACTAGAGGAGTAGAAACTGGGTTCATGTGAAGGGAAATGAGGAGGGTGAGGCTGGATCAGGGCCCTAGAAGAGGCTATTGGAGGAGTCTTGGCTTAGCCATACTCTTTGTTGTGAGCCCGCTAAGTCCTGTCTGGCTGCTGGGCTCCTCCTAGACTACCCCTAGTCTCTGGAGGGCCCCTTCTCACAAATCCCTCCTGCCTTCCCATCCTTCCTTTCAGGCCTGCATCCAGCTTGGCCTCCAAATCTATTCTCACTCCTCCTATCTCCTCCCATTTTGTCTGCCTTCTAGATGCTCGCTGTACCTCCCTCTGTCTCTCGCCTGTTCTCTCCTGTGGTTAACAGTGGGTACTCAGCGGAAAAAAACAAAACAGAACAACAAAACCCCTCGCCTTCCTGCAGGCTGGCTCTGAACCACCCATTGGAGCAGAGACTGTCTTCTTTCTACTTTAAGTAAGCAAAATTGAAGCAACCTTGGCCTTGGACATCAGTGTTGTCTCTAATGACTTTCCTTCAAAACCACAAATGCTTTTTGTCTCGATTTGAGGTGGTTCTTGCCTTGTCTGGTCTGGGCAACCTCAGGGAGGGTGTGAAGCAGCATCTGGCAGCCTGAAGATTTCACCGCAGATGCTGTGCTTTTGTGAAAAGCCAATGTCTCTGTAAGCCAGACAAGAGGGCCAAGATAGCACAGGGCTGCAACCCGTCAGCAAAAGCTGAAAGTCCAGAGACGGAAGAAGACCACAGCTCTCAGGAAGTCTGGGTCTGATGGGGAGGAGCCTCATGTCAAGGTTGTTCCAAATACCACCTGAGCTGTGCAACTCTGGGCAAGCAATTAACCCTCCTGCCTCAGTTTCCTCATCTACTGTTATGGGGAGCAATAAGATGGCACCCAAGAAGAGACAACACACAGAACCCCGAGGTGTGAACAGCAAGTGTGCACTGGCTTTGTTTCTTTAAAACCATTCCCAGGCTGGGTTAGTTGGTAGGCGGCTTGCCTAGATTGCATGGGGCCCTGAGTCAATCTTTAGCAGCAAATATAAGGAGTGGTGATACATGCCTCAAATCTCAGCACTCAGAGCTAGAAGAAAGAAGATCAGGAGTTCAAGGACATTCTCAGCTACTACTTAGTTTGGGGCCAGGGTGTAGCTCAGAGGGAGAACATTTGGCTTGTATTTGTGAGGCCCTGGGGGTTCAGCCCCAGCATGGAAGCAGCAAAGCACAATTTAATGTCATCAAATTCTTCCTTAAACAACTCAGTGTTTTAGCATATTGGCAAGGTTGTAAAGTGGTCAATACCATTTCCAAATCTCTGTGTGTGCATGAAAGCATGCACCTCACGCATGCGTGTTTGTACATACAAGTACAGGACACAGTGTACCTGTGAAGGTAGGAGAACTACTTCTGATAACCATTTCTTTTTTTCTACTATGTGGGTTCTAGACATCACACTTCAGCCTCAGGCTTGTCAGCACATGCCTTTACCTGCTGAGTCTCACTGGCCCCCTAGAATAAAGACACCTTATACCTACCATCACTCACTGCTCCAACTTCCCTGCTCAAAAAACCATGGCTCTGCTTTCTAGAAGTCTCTATGGTTTGCCTGCATGTTTCATATCATAGAATGTGACTGTGACTTTTTGTGTCTGGTTTTCTCAGAGTAGCATTTTCAAGGTTCATCCTTTTTGTAGCACAGGTCAGTCCTTCCTCTTTATGGCTGAGTAATATTTTATTGTGTAGACATATCACATTTCGTCTCTTTGACAGTTGACAGGCATTGGGTTATTTCCACTTTTTGACTATTGTGAGCAGTGCTGTTAGGAACATTCAGGTGCACAGATGTTTCTGCTCCTCTTGGATGTCTACCTAGGAGTGCAGTTGCTGGTTTATATGGGGCTGTTATTTTAACTTCTGGAGGAACCATTAGACTGTTTTCTGAAACCACTACACCAGCTTTTCTTGACTCTAGTTCTCTGAACGGTTTCCCTTGCCATGTATTCCACAACCCCCAGGGGAATCACGACAGCATCAGGAAGGCAGATTTGCATCCCAAGTCCCCAGGCGGGTTAGGGACAGTTCCAGGACCTGGCTAAGAACTCCTGGCCTAGGTCCACCTTGCTGCCTTAGGCAGGTGGAGTTTTTGTTGTATCTCTGGAGAGGAGAGGTACAGGATCTGCCCAGGGCAGCACAGGACAAGACAGTGACAGCCCTGCCCCTACCTACCTCAGCAGATGCAGGCTGGCATCGTCTTTGAGTCTTAGGCCAAAGGAACAGAGGCAGTTATGATCTAGACATGGTTGTGCTGACCCAGGTGGGTAGCTAGAATTTCTAGCACAGAGGGGACCCTGGAAAGATCAAAGTCTGTACTTCTCCTACAGACCTGGAGGTCTGCCTTCCTAGAGATTCATTCCTTACTCACGCAGATTTCCCCTTCTGATGCTCCTACTCATCTCTTCTCCTGCCTGGACCACATGGGTCCATGGCCAAGATTCTAGACTCCTCTGCATTGAGGTGAAATGACCTTGAACCATGTAATCTTGATGGTGCTCACTCTTCTCATCTCTCATGCTGTATGTGGCTATGAGAGAAGCAGGGGGTAGTGGTTGAGCCATGAAGTTGGCAGTCACACAAGAGCTGGTGTGAAACGAGACTCCTGCTTCTTCATTAGCTCTGCAATCTTGGCGAGCTTACCTTACCTCTCTGAACCTTTTTGATGCTCTGGGGAATGGAGGTGCAGAGTGGAATGCGATGGGGGTGGCTCTAAAGGATGCCGGAAAAGGTAGCTGTGGTTATGACTGCTTTTACAGACTAAAGATTGCATGTTGATGCTATGTGTCTGGCATACAGCTCTTGTGTAGTACACAAGAGCCATGGTTTTCATCGGCTTTGACCTTTACATGACTGATTAATACAAGGTTGAAGGCCTGAAAGAAACCTTGGCTGTGACCCAGAGCATCGATATGACCAAAAGATAAACTCAAAGTGGTTGGGGCATGGCGAGCCACAGGGTGGTGGAAATCTTGGGACAGAGCCAAGGGAATAGCCAGCCAAGTATGAACTGGGATCACGAAGCAGGAGAGCTTTGTATGAAGGCCACTGGGCGGGGCTCCAAGAGCCGCTGCGGTTTCATGCACCCAAATACCTGCTGTGGAAGCAGCCAGATCTATTTAAAGGTCCAGAGACCAAGCAGCCACTTTGGAGATGCCATAAGCTTTCCTGGGAGAGGGACAGACTTTAGAAGCAAGAGTCTCATGACCACCGGCAGCAAGCTTACTGTGAGCTATATAAGTCAGGGAGCCTAAAGCCAATGCAGATCATGGCAGGCTTCTGGGAGGGGCTGGCCTTGCAGAATGGATAGAGTACATTGTAGAGGGGGCCTCTGTCCAGGAGAGAGAGGGAAGCACATAGGCTGGACCTCAAAAGTTGCTTTAGGGGAAAGAGCTTAATCTTGCTTTGAAAATTAATATGGGGTGAGGGGAGGGTTGGCAAGATGGTTCAGTAGGTGAAGACTTACTGAATAACCCTGGAGACTGAAACTAAATGTGAGCCTCAGAACCCAGGTAGAAAGAGAGAGCTGACTCTAAAAATTTGTTCTCTCTCTCTCTCTCTCTCTCTGCCTCTCTTCCTCTTTCTCCCTCTTTCTCCCTCTTTCTCTCTCTCTCATACATTTTGAAGGAGTTACTGGGAAACAAACCCAGGGCATGCTAAATATATTGAGATATACAATTTTTTTCTTATCCCAACAGATGTACTTTTATTGCAAGTATTTAGTGTGGAGGGGGAAGATACTGAAACACAAGTAAGAAAAAGAGGAAGAGGAAGAACTTCTGTCAGCCCCACTCCCAGGAATAAACAACACTCACATCCTGAGTGCTTGTCTCACCTCGTCTCTATGCATGCTACTACTGACGCTTGCCTTTTTTAAAGCAAAAATGGACTCCTGGAATACAAACTGCAGGTGACCTACTTTTTGGAATGTATCATGGACTACTCTTCTCATCATTAAATGAGCTTCTTTGCCACCATTTAATGACTTTATAGTAACTCTCATATGAATGGAGCATAATTTATTTAAGTATTTTCTATTCTTGGATATTTAAGTGGTTTCTAATTTTTCACTATCATGAGCATCTTCCAAATGATTATCCTTGTGGCTGAAACTCTGTGCACATCCTAATTATGTCCTTGGGATACATTTCTAGCAAAAGAGTCACTGGAATAAAGGGTATGCAGAGTCTAAAGGATGTTGATACGTATTGTCAAATTGCTCCCCAGAAGGCTTGTACAGATTTATGCTGTTAGTGGCAAAATATGAGTTGCCTATTTTTTAGTATTTTTATAATCATTGGTTATGTTTTGTTTTCCTTTATGAATTTAACAAAGACGAGAATTCAGGAAACTGAGTAACCAGATGCATGAGATGGCAGTGATTACAAGAGGCTCTTGTACAGGTCTATGTGGCAATCAAGCCACATAATGGATGTGATGTGTTTGGAAAGAAAACACTGTTTGCAGAAAGGAAGCTTTGTGAAGGAAAGGTAGTTGGGGACCCAGCTAAACACAGGGCTTTATTTTCCCCATAAGTACAAAATTAATATATATTTATAAAAATGGAGATAACCTCATATCTGATGGCAAGATGTGAAATCACTTCACCTCCCCAACAGTCCTCTCCCCAGAGGTCAGATGTATCTGTAGCTGATCTTCCCTCGTGTATATAAACTCTATGTGTGCAACCATGTGCTTGTGTAGGCATACACATGTGTGTATACATTCAGCCATATAATTTTTTTTGTTTTAGGGGGTTTATTTTTTGGTTTATTTTTTTATTTTTATTTTTTTTATTTTTTTTGAGACAGGGTTTCTCTGTGTAGCTTTGGAGCCTGTCCTGGATCTCACTCTGTAGACCAGGCTGGCCTCGAACTGACAGAGACCCACCTGACTCTGCCTCCCGAGTGCTGGGATTAAAGGCATGTGCCACCACCGCCCTGCCAGCCATATAATTTTTAAAGATTTATTTGTGTGAGTGTGCGTATGCATGCCAAGGCTAGAAGAGAGTGTCAGATGTCCTCCTGTCACTCTCCATTATTTCTTTGAGGCAAGATCTCTTCCTGATCCTGAGGCTCTAGTTTTCTCAGCTAGGCTTCCGCCTGTCTTAACCTTTCTGAGCACAGGAGTTACAGCTGTGTGCAAGTTACTAAGTTTATTACATGATGTTAGTATCCAAACTTTAGTCCTCATGATTACACAATAAGCACCCTTAACCACAGAATGGTCTCTTCAGCTTGTTGCTGGTGTGCATGTGCATGTGTGTTCATATGTGAGTGTATGAACACATGGGTCCACAATTTATATGTGGAAGTCAGAGAATGGCTTTGGTTGTTGGTCCTAGAGTTCTACCTAACTCAGATCCTCACACTTGTGCAGCAAATGCTTTAGCCACTGAGCCATCTTCACATCCTATGTTGTTTTAAAAAAAAAATGGAAGTTCATGTAGGATTTTATTTTCATCTCAGAACAAACAGCCACCTTATTCTTTGTAAGGTTGGCTTGGATTCTTTTGCTGGGTAAAGCATCATCCACTTATTCTTTTCCTGAACAGTATGGTGACAAGCCACTCTCACACCCTTTTTCTTGCACACTTGAACTGGTATCTGTTGGATCTCAAGTGGTAGGATGCTAGGTGGAAGTAGACAGTTGCTCACCAAAGAGAAAACGGCAATGTGTCCCCAGCTCTGAAGTGTGTGGAGGGCTGGGGATCTCACACCTGGGATTTCTGGCTGCCCTTTGGTAGCCTAGCCAGGTCAGAACCAGCTGGTTGCCCACTGACTCTTAACTATCAAGGTTCTGAAAAGTCTGCAGTGAAGTATGGCTCTCTCTCTCCAGCACACTTACTTGCTGTCCTCTACTGTGAAGCAAACCACTGAGGAATCTTTCTCTTGTTAATTAACTGGGGCTTTATTAAACACCTTAGCAGCTAGCCTGCTGCTCTGACCCAGCCATTCCTAGGAGACACTCTGATGAGGAAATTTAGGTTCTAATTTGTACTTCTTTAGTGACGGCTTTTGTGTCAGTGTGCATGTTTAATTGCACATGTCAGTGTCGGTTCAACCCAGTTCTGCAACCTCAAATGTTTATCAGGTTCTTACTCTCTGTTAGGTACCAGCCTAGGAATTTATTATGTAATAATAAAAAGTGATGATAAAGACACGTAGCACTCTGTTACTAATGAGAGTAAAAATTAGAAGGGAACTAAATGTCGGAATGAACTAAATGTAGGGCGATTATTAAATATATTCTTTTGGGGGCTGGAGAGAGGACTCAGAATTTAAGAGCACTGCCTGCTTTAGCAGAGGACCCAGGATTGGTTCCCGGCACCCACATGGCGGCTCACAACCATCTGTAACTCCAGTCCCAGGGGAGCTGACACCCTCTTCTTGAAAGGCCATTGTAAGGGAAACAAGCCCCCCCACCACTAGCTCTGCTAATTGTAGATTCAGTGGAAAATACTGCACTCTGCCCCCACGCCCCATACCAGAAAGTTAGCCCATCATGCTGTGCTAACAGGATGCTTGCAGGATAACCGCCTGCGGTTGTGCTTGCAAGATAAATTGCTTGAGAAGAATGCTTGCCAAATAACCCCTTGCTAGATAAGCTTGGAATTCGTTTACCCACCCAGACTCTGAGAAAGACCGCGGAGACATCTGGCGCCCAGATGTCTGCAGTCTGGATGACCCCGCTCCCCTGCCCGATAGAACCGCCTCATAAAAGGCCTGCGAGCCTTAGACTCGGGGTCACCAGTTACTTCTCGTGCTGGTGGCCCACGAGCTCGTGCTAATAAAGCTTCTTTTGTGACCCGATATCGGAGTGAAGCTCTCTGTTTTGGACGCTGACCCTAACATTCTGAACTTCATTTACACCATATGTGTTCATGGTTCACAGACATACATACAGGCAAAGCACTCACAATTTCTATTTTAAAAAATTAAGGTATGTTAGAATCATGTTTATAGTCAGGCTGTGGTGAGTGGTGGAGCACGCCTTCAATCCCAGCTCTCGAGTCAGAGACAGGAGGATCTCTGAGTTCAAGGCCAGCCTGGTCTACACAGTGAATTCAAGGACAGCCAGGAAAACACAGAAAAACCTTGTCTTGATAAACCAAAACCAACAACAAAAGTCATGTTTATAAAAGAATATTTAATAACAGGGAGATTACTGCTATCAGTTTATTTATTTTTGCCTATGGGTTTTGAGAACCCAAAGGAGGGTTGCAAACATGCTGGGGAAGTGCCCTACATCCTGAGGCTACACTGGGTGTGGTCCACATGCCCGAAACCTCAGCACTGGCAGGTGGAGAGTGAGGAATTAAAGGTCATCCTTGGCTATTTATTGAGTTCAAGGCCAGCCTGGGCTACATGCAACTAAGAAAATAAAGAAAACAAATGAACAAATAAACAGCCATATCCCTAGTCTGCTGTTTCATAAATAAAGGCAGTATGTGAGCGTGGTCTTAGTTTGTTTTTCTATACTTGCAATCTGTTTCCAGTTTGCCTTGTAATCTTTTTTTTTTTTTTAGACAGGGTTTCTCTGTTGTAGCTTTTACTTACACCTTTCCTGGCTCTCGCTCTGTAGACCAGGCTGGCCTTGAACTCACAAAGATCCACCTGCCTCTGCCTCCCGAGTGCTGGGATTAAAGGCCACCGCCACCCAGCTGTAATCTGTTTCTAATCTCCACTATCTATAACGAAATCCACCAAGATTCAGTGTGGCTGGATTCTTCTTTATACTGTAATCTAACCATTCCACAGTAAGTGCATAGCAATAGACTAAAAGAAATACTACTACTTCTACTCCTCCTCCTCCTCCTCCTTCTTCTTCTAAGTTTTGTTGAAAGGGCAAAGAAATCCATGAAGGTAGAAATGATCCAAATGACTAATAAACATGTGAAATGCAAACTAGTTAATTATTAAAATGTAAATTAAAGCTGCACTGTGATGCTCTGTGTAGTTAGAGTTTTCCTGCCTGGCCCAGTCAGGACAAATCTCTCTTACCCGCCAGTCCCACAGTCGCTCAGACCCAACCAAGAAAGCACACAGAAACTTACATTGTTTAGAAACTGTATGGCCGTGGCAGGCTTCTTGTTATCTACTTCTTCTATCTTAAATTAACCCATTTCTGTTAGTCTATACTTTGCCACATGGCTCATGGCTTACCAGTGTCTTTACATGTTGCTTCTCATGGCGGCAGCTGGCGGTGTCTCTCTCCAACCTTCTACTTCCCAGAATTCTCTTTTCTCTTGTCCCACCTATACTTCCTGCCTTGGCCACTGGCCAATCAGAACTTTATTTATACAGAGCGATCGCCACAGCAGCTCTGTTTTAGCCTATTAACTTTAGAAGAGATCTGCTAGTGAACAGTATGTCCTGGCAGCAGTGTGGCAGGAAAACTGTGGACTGCACATTTGAGGCTGACTGTGTCTGGTCTTTGTGAAGAGCTCTTTGGCTAGATGTCAAAACCCTTTAAAATATGCAATTTATCAATAAAGTTGATTTAAAGATCTGTGTTTCTATTCTTCAGCTATCTTAAGGAAATTAAGGAATTGTATATAGGTGTATGACTGAGAAAAGCCTGTCACAGCACTTTTTTTTCCTGAAATACAGAAGTAGAAAATTGTTTATGGCAGGATGATGGCCTATCCCTGTAGGACCAGCACTAGTGAGGCAGAGACAGGATGATCCAGTGCAAATTTGAGGCCAGCCTGGTCCACATGGTGAGTTAGCCAGTCAGGGCTACACAGAGAGACCTTGCCTTGAATTATTGCACACGGGAGGGGAAGGGGGAGAAGGAACCGGAAGGTATCCCGCACATGCAGGGAAACATGCTGGGCAGATGCAGGACACATGGGCGTGGTGGCTGAGGCCAGTAATTCACAACCCAGATGCTGCATCCATGTGGGGAGTTTGTTATAATAGAGAGATGAATAGAAAGATAGGAAAGAGAGAGACAGAGGAAGAGAGAGATGGGGGGGGGTGTCCAGGGTGCATACCTTGTGGGAGGAAAATCAAAGAGAGAGGAAGGGGAGTTTTTCCTTAGAATGGCTTTCATGTCAGGACACAGGGTAGGATTTCAAGGGGCTGATCAGAATATTAACAAAGGAAACAACAGCAAAGAATTGTTTAAAAGACTACTGTAAAACTTTGTTTATGAATGTGGAAATGTGAATAATATCTTGCTAAATTTTAAAATATGCATAGATACTTACATTTGGTCTGGTGCCCTTAAAGTTTTAAGTTAAACTGGCCTAGAAATTATAATTAAAAATTTGAAGAGGCAGACAGATCTCTGTGAGTTCAAGGTCAGCCTGGTCTACAAAGAGAGTTCTAGGACAGGCTCCAAAAGATACACAGCAAAACCCTGTCTCAAAAAACAAAACAAACAAACAAACAAACAAAATTGAGATGAAAAACTTTAGTCAACTGGCTAGCCAGAGTCTCTGAGTGTGCAGCAGGGTGCCTAGAGGCTTTGAATGGGAACAGGCTAGCCAAAGGCTGTCAGGAAGGGAGAAGGGAGCAGGCTAGATAGAGATTCCGAGCATGGAGCAAGTGTAGCAGAAAGGGGCTGCAGAAAGCTTTGGGACCACAGAGTCCTGCTCTCTTGGTCTATTGGGAATGGCTCACTAGCCTGCATCCCAGGGACCAGCAGGAGAGGAGGCTGGGAGGGGCCATTGTAGATGTAACCATCTTGTTAAATAAGAAACACAGAGCTGATTGCAGAGTTAAAAGCCAAGAGGTCAGAGCAATAGCTGAGAGCTGAAAACCTTACCCTTCACTGCTTCTTCTGTCTTTCCTCTCCGCAAGAGGCCTACTTCCTGTGTCCTGTCATTTTTATAGACTTTCTGTTCTGCCTTCTCATTGGTTGTAAACCCAACCTCATGACCTCCTTGTCACTGCTTGTCTGTACAGACCTCCAGGTCTTCTATGGTTGGTGTTGAGATTAAAGGCGTGTGTCGCCATGCTGCCTGTATCCTTGAAAACACAGAGATCCACCTACCTAGCTCTGCCTCCCAAGTGCTGGGATTAAAGGCGTGTACCACCACCGCCCAGCTTCTGCTATGGCTTGTTCTGACCCCAAGGCAACTTTATTAACATACAAATAAAATCACATTTCAGTACAAATAAAATATCACCATATTTCCCCTTTTCTATTTTAATAAAAAGAAAAAAGGAAAAAAGTTATAATTAATATAAGAAAAGCTATATACAAAAGTGCAATAACTATATACCATACATACAAGCAATAAATACCTAAAAATGTCTCGTCCATTCATATTTGACAAATTCAGAGAAAATAATTCCATTATCTGTCCTATTTTGGTAAGTCCAAAATGTATCTGATTCACTTTCTATCCTAACTTATATTACTAACAGAACTGTCTTATAATGTCTTTCAAATTTATACACTTACACCTCTTAGTGAGTTTCTTTTCTGAAATTCTTAACAAGGAAAACTATAACTAACTGAACTTCAACTCCCTCAGAGACCCAAGAAGGAAATAATATTACCTAATAAAAAATAAAATCAGGAAGTGCATGCAAGCAGCTCCCAAAAACAAATGTGAGTTGACAGAAACAGCCAGCTACCTGGACAGTCACCTGAGGTTTCCCCGCAGTGTTGGGGCATCATCTTCAGCCTATAGGCTTAGTGTGTCTGACAGACTCTCATTTGTGAACTGGGATGTATACAAGGTCAACAGTTTGACCTCACATTTGGTGAGAGCAGTCTATGTACCAGAAATACCTGAATTCCACCAGTGTCATGTCATGATTCAGGATTTTAAATTCTGAAAATTGTTGATGTTTTTTGAATTCAGCTGTCCATTCTTCTTGGCTGTGTGCTGTGGATATCACTCTGTGTAAATAAAGTTCTGATTGGCCAGTGGCCAAGGCAGGAAGTATAGGCGGGACAAGAGAAAAGAGAATTCTGGGAAGTAGAAGGTTGGAGAGAGACACCGCCAGCTGCCGCCATGAGAAGCAACATGTAAAGACACTGGTAAGCCATGTGGCAAAGTATAGACTAACAGAAATGGGTTAATTTAAGATAGAAGAAGTAGATAACAAGAAGCCTGCCACAGCCATACAGTTTGTAAACAATGTAATTTTCTGTGTGCTTTTTTGGTTGGGTCTGATCGACTGGCAGGTAAGAGAGATTTGTCCTGACTGGGCCAGGCAGGAAAACTCTAACTACAAATGGCGTCCAACGTGTTGGCAAGAATTTCCACCTAAAACCTGAGAAAAAAGATTCTTAAACGGAGCTAAAAACAGCTTCCTAATTGTCTCTCTCAAGTTAGCGGCAGCCTGCCGGTTTGAGCTACTGTGGCGGGTTCCTGGCGTGTGCGTCTGACCTGCAGTGCGGCGGGAATGAGGAGTCTACAAGCAGCACTTTGCTCTGCTGCATGATGGATTTAGCCTTTGCCAGTTAAAAAAAAAGATTTCTAGGCTATGCGCTGCTTCGATAGAACTGCTTCTGATAGTTGATGGTACACATGGCTCCAGACCCAGAGCTGGCGGTAAACTGTACCACAGCCATGTTGGGAAGCTGAGGTGGGCGGAGCCAGCAGCCACAGCGGTGTTTCAATCTTACAAAGATGGATATTACACAGAAAATCTGGTTTGTCTTGTCTTTGGGATTTTTAACTACAAAAAAAGATTTGATTGTAAAAGCTGTTGAGTTAAATAAATATGTAAATTTTAAAGGTACCTTGACTTCAAAATTTGGATATAAGGATATGTTGCTTTGGAAAAGAGTCTCTGCTTTTGTTTCCACAGAAAGCCAGAGGCTGTGGATTTGTTCCAGATTAAGATATATCAGGTTTGATCAGCCAAGACCACCTGAAAGGTCTCTGATGACACCATGGCCCAGATGATCCAACATCCAGAATGGTTTCAAGGCAACTGGCTCAGAGGTTCACCCTAATGGACTACTCCATAATCTTAAAATTTTCTTTGTGTCCCCATAAGATACAGTGCCCCCCTCCAGCAGGAAGTAGTAAGAGAAACTACGCCCACATTCCCAAAATTATCAAGCTGGCTTTAGAAATGGAATTGGCTCACTCCTTCTCTAAACCCAGACATATTGCTAAAAGAAAAGGTTAAGAGATTCTTGTGTCCCAAATCAGAAGAGCCCTCTGGTGTGAGACAGAGAAAAACCAATATTTTTCTTTAAAGCAGTTTGATTATAAATGAGATCTCTTTCTAAAGAAGAAAAGGGGAAATGATACAGATATAAAGGATGAAAGGGTAGATTAAGGAACTTACTTCTAAAGAGCAACAACTTGTTTAAAATGTTTTACATTGGTATAGATTTTAGTCTATTGATACAAACTTAAAGTTAATTTTGTTATACTATGTATATATTTCTATTTGTGTTTAAGGTATTATGTTTGTATAGCTCATTTAAAATTGTAATGGATAATTAAAAATAGATTAATAATTAATCATCTGTGATAATCATACTCATAGCCATGTTAGTTAAGTCTTCTGGGTATACATAGAGATATTTCAGATAGATAGGTAATCTTCAAATACTTCAAAGACCTTCGGAATATGGCATTTAAAATATTTTTAAAATTTAGACTTTCTGGACAGTGAGACATGTCTGCTCCTGGCAGCACTGATTTACTTCAGAGAGGAGGATGGGCATTGAAGACACTTCATATGGAGTTTATCTTCACCTTGGCAAAAATAGCCATTTGGGCAAGAAACTGTTCTTGCCTGGACTGCTCGATCAACTGGACATGCAGGACCCATAGGAAGGTGACCACTGAACTTTGCTTGACAAAATGGTCCTCAGGCTCCTGCTTCACAGAGGAAACTGACAGACATTCTACAGGACACTGAGAGAAGTGACCGAGAGACTCTAGCCCTGTGGACTGAAGACAAATGCCCCAACTTTACAAAGGAACATTAGGTGACTGTTCAGGCTGCCAGCTGTCTCTGTCTACCCTGCAAGACTCCCGAAAGTTGCTTGCATCCTTCTCCCGGTTCTCAGGTAATATTATATCCTTCTGAGGTCTTTGATGTGGTTGAAGACTAGATAGTTATAATTTCCTCAGTTATGATAAAAGATAAGTTAGATATAAAACCTTAGACTCACAAATATAAGATAGATAGGATATCTTCTTTAATATTGTAACTGTAATTCTTGCTTAATAATTGCTTTGTTATATGTAATTGCACTATGTAAAAGTTAAAACCTTCCTTAAAAAAAAAAAAAAGAAAAGGGGAAGTGCTGTGGATATCACTCTGTAAATAAAGTTCTGATTGGCCAGTGGCCAGGCAGGAAGTATAGGCGGGACAAGAGAAAAGAGAATTCTGGGAAGTAGAAGGTTGGAGAGAGACACCGCCAGCTGCCGCCATGAGAAGCAACATGTAAAGACACTGGTAAGCCATGAGCCATGTGGCAAAGTATAGACTAACAGAAATGGGTTAATTTAAGATAGAAGAAGTAGATAACAAGAAGCCTGCCACAGCCATACAGTTTGTAAACAATGTAATTTTCTGTGTGCTTTTTTGGTTGGGTCTGATCGACTGGCAGGTAAGAGAGATTTGTCCTGACTGGGCCAGGCAGGAAAACTCTAACTACAGCTGTGTGTGTGTGTGTGTGTGTGTGTGTGTGTGTGTGTATGTGTGTCTTCATCTTGGCATCCCATTCTTCATCCCTCTATTAAATGCCAGTCTACTATTGAGAGGTGTGAGCTTAGTTACTTTACTCTTCAAGAATAACTGTTTCAGCTGCTGTTCCACTGCACATCAGAAGCCATCAGCCCACTACCTCTTCGGCTCCCTTCGAGGAAAAGGGCACTGTACCTTTTCCAGATTGCAAAGGCCACTTCAGGGATGGTGCCATATTGTCCTGGCTTCGGAAGATGCCTTTTGTTAAAGCCACAACCACACTTGTTTTTGTCAAGAATCGGTAGTCCTTTGTTTCATGTCCTGTCTGTCCTGTTTGTCAGCAGTTGATTCAAGGATACTTTGTTGTCCAGTGGCTAACTTTTGCCACAATGAAAGTTAACTCCATATGCAGTTTCTTCAATGCCCATATTTTCTCTGAAGTAGATTGGTACTGCCAGGAGCCAACATGTCTCATAGTCATAACAAAAAGGAAAAATTTAACTCAGAAATTGAAGGTCAAGTCAAATTCTGAGTGCCCCATCATTTTGAAGAGGGTAGGCACTTTGGGTTTTACCAGACTAAAGATTAAACATAAAATACTATCTATCTGCTTAATTGGTGAAGGTTAAACTAGTTAGTTTAGAATGATACCTGACCTGTTAGAGATGTTCACTGTTTCAAATGAAGCTTATTTGGTGCTGACTAACCATAGTGGAGAGGGGCTGGTATAATCCTCTGGTGAATGTGGATTTGGGTGGGTGATTGATGGCTTCAGGGTTGTATTTTCTCCCTAAGACAGCATCATACTTCCTGTCCCCCACCTTCTGCAATGCTATCTATCCCTTAATCTTTCCTGCAGTGCCTGGAGCCCCTGCCAATTTCTCTGCATTCTTTTGCAAGACTGTCTTCCTGAAACCTCCTGTCGCCTAACGACAGAGAGGCACATATGCTGCGGCTTATGCTTCTATTTAGAGCTGAGGATTGAAAAGGGTGTGCTTGCACATGTGGACAAGCATTTGTGTGCGCGTTCGTGTGGGTTTGTGGTTGTGAACACACACGTGCATGTATATGTGCTTGCAAAACCTGTATTGTTGTATGCTTACATTTGTATGTGTGCATATGACCTTCTGTGATGAAGATGAGTTTGTATTTAAAGCATACATGCACACATGTTAACAAGCACATATGCCCATGGTGGTGTGTATTTGTGCTTGTGGTGTAGCAGGGTACACTCATGTTCATCTAGAGTGGTACCCAAATGCATATGTATGTGTTTGGGCATCAGGGTGCTTAGGTGTGAGTTTGCCTCCCCTCCTGCCCCAGGAGGCACCAAGGCAAATGCAAGCTGCAAGGAACAAAAGAATAATCTACATAATTTAGCCTTTGATCTCTGCCACCTCTGAGTCCTCTTTGCTCTGACTCCAGCTGCCAAGCTGCTTTTCAGTCCACTAGACTCCAAATTGAGCTTTGCCCGGTGGAAGCCTTGGCTTCTTCTTGCCAGCTTCTACGGCTAACAGGACCAAGGAAGGATGAGCATCCACTCAGTATGTATGGTAGATGAGGTGCCCATAGCAGGTTTTTTCCATGCAAATCTTTAGTAAACCTGCAGACATGCCCTTGGTTGAGGTTTGAAGAAATTAATCAAGGAATAAAGCCATTTACCTCAGTGATGCATCAAGATTGAACTGTGAAGCTGGGCAGTGGTGGTGCATGCCTGTAATCCCAGCACTCGGGAGGCAGAGGCAGTTGGATCTCTGTGAGTTCGAGGCCAGCCTGGTCTACAGAGCTGGTCCAGGACAGGCTCCAAAGCTACAAAGAAACCCTGTCTTGAAAAAACCAAAAAAAAAAAAAAAAAAAAAAAAAAAAAAAAAGAAAAGAAAAAGATTGAACTGTGAATTCTCATTTTTTAATTAAGAGATTTTCTATTCATTTTACATACCAACTACAGATTCCCCTGTCCTCTTCCCCCCAGCCTCCCCCCCAGCCCAGCCCCCCATTCCCACCTCCTCCAAGGCAAGGTCTCCCATGGGGAGTCAGCAGAGTCTGGTACATTCAGTTAAGGCAGGTCCAAGACCCTCCTCCCTGCACCAAGGCTCCAAAAAGCCAGCTCATGCACTAGGGACTGGTCCCAATTCCACTGCCTGGGGACCCCCTAAACAGTTCAAGCTAAACAACTGTCTCACTTATCCAGAGGGCCTAGTCCAGTTCCATGGGGGCTCCTCAGCTATTGGTCCACAGTTCATGTGTTTCCACTAGTCTGGCTAGTTGTCTCAATGTCCATTGCTCATACAAGCCCTCCTTTCTCTCAGTGACTGGACTCCTGGAGCTCAGCCTGTCACCCGGCTGTGGATCTCTGCATCTGCTTCCATCAGTCACTGGATGAGGGCTCTATGATGACAGTTAGGGTCTTCACCCATCTGATCACCAGAGTAGGCCAGCTCAGGCACCCTCTCGACTATTGCCAGTAGTCTATGGTGGGGTCATCCTTGTGGATTCCTGGGAACTTCCCTAGCACTCTGCTTCTCCCTATTCCCATGGTGTCTTCATTTACCATAGTATCTCTTTCCTTGCTCTCCCACTCTGTCCCTGTTCTAGTTCAAACTCCCAGGTCCCCTGGTTTCTCATCCCCATCCCTTGCACTCCATTCCCCCTTCACCCCCAGTTTGCTCATATAGATCTTATCTATTTCTCCTTCACTGGTGATCCCTGCGTCCTTCCCAGGGTCCTCCCTGCTAGCCTGTCTCCCTGGAGCTGTGGGTTGCAGTCTGTAAACCCATGCAGCCAGAGCTGCAGCCAAATGCAGTGACCAAGGGAAGAGGTGTCCTGGGAGATGTAGACAGTTTGATGTAGGAGAAAAGAGGGTGTAAGGTGGGAATCAGTGAGGTCTCCAGAGGAACACACTCAGGGTTCACAAGACTGAAAAGTTTCAGGTGTCTAAGTGTCCACAGGACAGAGCAGAGAAGAAAAAGCCTTACCTGTGATAACTCAGCAGAACTATGGCTAAATCACATCAACACTAAGCCTCCATTTCCTAAATATGTAAAATGTGTCACAATGTTTTCACAAGTTCATTTATACTGATGTTTGCTGATCTCTTACACACCTAATCAATGCTATCTTATGATAATTCTGTCAGATGTTTCCCAATATTGTCTCTATTTCACACACAAGCTGAGAGAGGTTGCATTAGTCAACTTAGAAATAAAACAAAACACAAACCTGGACACGAACTCCAAAGCTTTCACTGGACCTTCTAGGGTTTTTTTGTTTTGTTTTTTGAGACAGGGTTTTCTCGGGTTGGGGATTTAGCTCAGTGGTAGAGTGTAGCATGAATCTTAAAAATTCTTATTAGTAAAATCAAACCTGAAGCCAGGTATTGGGGTGAATGTTAGAAGATCAGAGAAATAGAACAAGCCACAGCCATCTTGCTTCGCCAATTCCTCAGCTGATTCTGTTTCCTCAGACTGGAAGCTTCTGAGTCCTCATCCAAATGGATCTCAGCTGAACTGCTACTCAAAACCAGCCTAGTTTCTGGTCCTCATGCCTTATATACCTTTCTGCTTCCTGCCATCACTTCCTGGGATTAAAGGTGTGAGTCACCATGCCTGACTATTTCTAGTTTGGCTTTAAACCCACAGAGGTCCAAATAGGTCTCTGCCTCCCAAGTGATAGGATTAAAGGTGTGTGTGCCACCATTTTCTGGCCTCTATATCTAATGGTTGTTCTGTTCTCTGACCCTAGATAAGTTTATTAGGGTTCACAATATTTTAGGGAACATAATATATCACCACAGTAGAATGCTTGCCTAGCAAGCACAAGGTTCGGTCCTCAGCTCCAGAAAAAAAGAAAAAGAAAAAGAAAAGAGAGAGACAGGGTTTCTTTCCTCCATGTAACAGCTCTGTCTGTTCTGGAACTAGATTTGTAGAACAGGTTGGCCTTGAATAGATCTGCCTGCCTGTGCCTCTTGAGTGCTGGGATTAAAGGTGTGTGCCATCACCATCCCGCATGTATGGCCTTTTAAGTGTTTAAAAACTTTTAAATTATGTGTATGTGGTTGTGATGTGTGTGTGTGGGGGGGTATATGAAGGCAAGTACAGGTGCTCACAAAAGCCAGAAGCCTTGGACCCTCTGTGACTGGAGTTGCCAGTTTGTGAGTTGGTGAGCTGTCTGATGTGGGTACTGCAAATCAAACCTGGGTCTTCTGGAAGATTAGTGAGGTCTCTTAACTGTTTAACAATCTCTCCAGCTTAGCCTTCCAGTTTTAAAGTTTAGAGGCTACAAAATAAAAAAAAAAAAAGGTAGGTTTTTGTCTCCATTTGGGTTTTATTGCTGTGTTTTATTATTGTTTTATGGCAACTCTTATAAAGGAAAATGTTTAGGGCATGCTTACAATTCAGAGGTTTAGTCCATGTGGTAGTTTGAATTAGCCCCCATAACCTCATAGGTGGTTACACTATTAGGAGGTATGGCCTTATTGGAGGAAGTATGTCACTGTGTGGGTGGGCTTTGAGGTCTCCTATGCTCAAGTTACACTCAATGTAGTAAATAGTTCACTTCCTATTGCCTGCAGACCAAGATGTAGGACTCTCAGCTCCTTTTCCAGTATAATGTCTGCCTGCACACTACCATGTCCTGCCATGATGATAACAGACTAAACCTCTGAAACTGTAAACTACTCCAATTAAATGTTTTTCTTTCTAAGAGTGGTCATGGTCATGTTGTCTCTTCATAGCAATTGAAGCCCTAAGACAATGGCGGGAAGCATGGCAGCATGCAGGCAGACATGGTGCTGGAGAGGTAATTGAGAGTTTTACATCTGGATCCATAGGGAGCAATGTTGTTGAAAGTTTCTTAGTCCCAGCTGCCTCCAAGGTCCAGACAAATTTCTCCCACCTGAGGCCCTGCAGCCACTGATAAAATAATTATATAGAGGCTTATATTAATTATAAGCTGTATGGTCTATGGCTCCAGCTTATATTAGCTAGTTCTTTCAACTTAATTCAACCCATTCCTATTAATCCATGTCTTGCCATATGGCTTCATGGCTTACTACTGCTTTCACATCTTCTTCTTGGGTGACTGGGTCACTCACGTCTCCCTCTCACTTGGCCGGCCTTTCTTCTCTCTCTGTCTCTCTCTGTCTTTGTCTCTCTTGGATTTCCCACCTGACTGTAAGCTTTCTTGACATAGGCCAAAACAGCTTTATTTATTAGCTAATGGGAGCAACACATATTCACAGCATACAGAGAGACATCTCACAGCACTTCCTCTTTTCTGTCTAATCAAAAAAGGAAGGTTTTCTTGAGAGGCAGAGATAGGTGGATCTCTGTGAGTTTGAGGCCAGCCTGGGCTACAAAGTGAATTCTAGGAAAGGCACAAAGCTACACAGAGAAACCTGTCTTGAAAAAAAAAAAAAGACTTATTTATTTACTTTATGTATATGAATGCTCTCTCTACATATACAATTTTGTACCAAAAGAGGGCATCAGTTTCCACTAGAGATAGTTGTGAGCCACCATGTGGGTGCTGGGAATTGAACTCAAGACCTCTGGAAGAACAGTCAGTGCTCTTAACCATTGAGCCATCTTTCCAGCCTTGAAAAGTCTAAGTTCTTAAAACATTTTAAATGCCATATTCTGTGGGTCTTTGAAGATTACCTATCTGTCTGAAATATATCTCTGTATATCTGTAAAACCTAACTAACATGACTATAAGTTTGACTATTAATTACTATACATTTCATTTTTAAGTGAGCTGCATAAACATAATATCTCAAACAAGAGTAGAAATATACATATAGTATAACAAAATTAACTTTAAATTTGTATCAATAAACCAAAATCCATACCAATGCAAAATATGTAAGATTGACAGTTGTTTTTTGGATTAAAGTAGATTCAGTAATCTATCTTTTTTCATCATTTCTATATCCTATCCCTCTTTCTTCTTTTAGAGAGAGATTGACTATGACTAGTAATAATTTGTAACCAACCCCTAAACAAAGACAAACATCCATAATCCATTTTGGGGGAATGTGGGCATAATTTTTTAGGCTACTTCCTACTGATTTGAGGCACTGTTAATCTTATGGGGACCCTGAGAAAATTTAGGATTATGGTCAAGTCCTGACTGGGGTAGTCTTAGAAGCTAGATCATCTTAGCCAGCAGCCTTGAACCTGTTATAGATGAAGAACTCAGAGGAAACTACAACAGAGACATTTTGAGATGCTGGATTATCTAGGCCATTTGTCATCACTGGTGTCTGGTTTCCTCGTCCTGAAAATACATAAACTTTTAAAGGTAACATACATATCTGCATTAATATAAGTATAGACTGTGCACTGTATATAAGTCAGCCAAAGATAATTTCTTATTATGTGTTTGAGCAGATAAAGTATACATCATGCATCTTGCAATTCTTTCAGGTTTATGTTCTTATGTCTGTAGTCAGGATTTCAGGGGGTCTTTTTTGATCATCTTTAATTTGAATGAATCTATAGCCTCTCATTTCTTGTGGAAACAAAAACATAACCTCTCCCCCAAAGTAGCATACCTTTTGACTTAAATTTTGGAGTCAAGATATTTTTAAAATAAGTAGGTTGGTTTAATTAAGCATCTTTTATAAGCAAATGTCTCAAAGCAGTCAAAAATTTGAGACAATATAATAATATTTATAATATAGACTTTGTGCATTTTCATCCTCATGTGGCTCATTTTCTTTATATTATTTTATTCCCCTTTCTAAAGATTTATTTTATTATTTTAAAACTATATTTTTATGAATGTCTATATCTTTTCTTTATTCTCCCAAGCCTATGTATATTTTTAAATACATTGTAACCCATTTGGGGGTTGTTTTTAATCTGAATCTGTTCTTATTGTGTATCTGTAATCATTTTCTGACCATTGCTTTAAACTGCAGCATGTTTAGAACCTAAGTGGCAGCCCTGGCTGCTGGCTCCATCCTGATCAGCTTTTCAACATGGCGTAGGTACCAAGGAGTCACACTTATCTCTCCAATTCTTGGAAGCAGGATTAAGTAGTATGCCTGTGTTTTTAAGCCCGTGTCTGTGATCGTAAGCCTGCAGGCAGTGGCTGGGAGAAGCCTCTTTGTCCTGCTGCCTGTGAGAGACTGCAGGAGCCCACCATGTAGCCACTGAAGCTTGATGTGACCAAGGGACACAACTCTGTATTGTGGCCAGTAATGAGAGACATGAACTAGAAAGCTATTCTAAGCTCCATTTTAGAATCTCTTTTTAAATTTTCTCAGGTTTTAGGTGGAAACTTGTGCCCCACATTAGGTGCCAATTGTTGTCAAAAGTATCTAGGTCCCACCAGGCCTCAAGGTCCAGACAAATTTCTCCCACTTGAGGTCTTCCAGCTGCCTATAAAATAATTACACAGAGGCTTATATTAATTGCAAAGTGTATGGTCTATGGCTCCAGCTTATATTAGCTAGCTCTTTCAACTTAATTCAACCCATTCCTACTCATCTATTTGCCACATGTCTTCATGGCTTACTGGTACTTTCACATCTTCCTTCTTAGGTGACTATCCAGTCTCCCTGTCACTTGGCCTTTCTTCTCTCTCTCTGTCTCTCTTGGATTTCCCACCTGGCTATAAGCTTTCTTGCCATAGGTCAAAACAGCTTTATTTATTAGCCAATGGGAACAACACATATTCACAGTGTACAGAAAAACATCCCACAGCACAGCAGGAACAGACAGTGAGCCACTAGGCCTGGCTTGAACTTTTGAAACCTCAAAGCCCACCCCTAGTGACACACCTACTCCAACAGGGCCACACCCTAATAGTGCCACCCACTATGAGTCTATGGGGCCATTTTCATTCAGACCACCACAGTATTAATAATAGCAGGTGGAAAATGGTGAAAGTGTTGTATTGATGATTGAGGGTGATATTAACTCATCAGGTGCCAAAATTAAGATCAATCACACACTTTTAGTAATTATTTATATGTTTGTTTATTTTTATTTATTTATTTTTTTGAGACAGAGTCTAGAACTCACTATGTAACTGAGGACAATCTTGAACTTCTGATCCTCCTCTCTCTACTTCTCAAGTGTGGGGATCAGATGTGTACTGCCATGCTTGATTGGTGTGATATTAGAGGTCAAATCCAGGACTTTATGAATGCTAGACAAGTACTCTACCATCTGGGCTACATTTCCAGGCATAGTGCTTGTTTGTAGAAGAAATGCTATCCCCAGAGAGGATAGTGACATACGCTATTGGTTCCCTAAGAGAGTCAGAGCAGTCTCAAGGCCCAGCCACACTTCTTAGCTGTGTGGCTTTGAGAGACCTACTTCACAGGGCCTCATTTCCTTATTCATAATACCAGGGTAAGAATAGCCTCACTTGCAGGGCGGCGGCACACGCCTTTTGTCCCAGCACTCGGGACGCAGAGGCAGGCGGATCTCTGTGAGTTCAAGGGCATCCTGGGCTACAGAGTGAGTTCCAGGACAGACAAGACTACATAGAGAAACCCTGTCTCGACCCCTCCACAATAAAAAAATAAAAAAGAAAAGAAAAGCCTTACTTAGTTTCTCAAAAGGCAGTCGCGCAGTTACTATGTGACCTAGCCACTTGCAGGTGTTCACCCGGGGACTGAAGACACATAGATGGTGCTGGCCACATGAGACCATGAGCTGAAACCTCTCTGTAGTACTCACTAGTCACAACGGCCCCATAGCAAGAGCAGTCCAAGCCTTTCCCAATCGATGAACGGACGAACAAAATGTAGACTGTTCATAAAATAGCATATTATCCAGTCATAAAACGAGGGAAGTATTACAGAAACCACAGTGAGACACAGCTGCATATATCCTGGGGTGGAAAACAGGCACTGGAGAGATGGCTCAGGGGTCAAGAGCATTTATTGCATTTGCAGAGGACCCAGTTTGGTTCCCAGAACCCATTTGGTCTCCCATAACTATCCATGACTCCAGTTATAGAGGATCTAATGCTTTCTTCTGACCTCCATGGATATCAGGCATGATACATATATGCACATACAGGCAAATATATACATATACACAAATATATATACACATACATACACATATATACATATTCACTCATACACATGTAAAATGAAATAAATTTTTAAAAATTCAACAAATGGAAAATAAGGCTGATGAGATGGCTCAGTGTGTAAAGTTGGTCCATGTGAAGCCTGATGACTTGAATTCTATACTTCTGTCTTAGAGTTTTTATTGCTGTGAAGAGACACCATGACTATGGCAACTCTTAGAAAGAAAAACATTTAATTGGGGTGACTTAGATTTTCAGAGGTGTAGTCCATTATCATCATGGTGTGACATGGCAGTGTGCAGGCAGACATGGTGCTGGAGAAGGAGCTGAGAGTCCTACATCTTGATCCTCAGGCAACAGGAAGTGAACTGGGACGCTGGGCATGGCTTGAGCACCTCAAAGCCTGCTTCCACAGTGACACACTTCCTTCACCAAGCCCACACCCACTTCAACAAGGCCACACCCACTTCAACAAGGCCACACCTCCTAATAGTGCCATTCCCTGTGAGATTATGGGGGCCAATTACAGCCAAACTATCACAATCTGGGACCTACGTGGTGGGAGAAAAGAACTGACTCCTGAGAGTTTTCTTCTGACTTGCATATGTGTGCTGTGACATGTCCCCCTAACACATACACATAAAATAAATAAAAGTGCAGCTCAAAAATTTTAAATAGAAAATAGCAGTGATGATGTGGGAACTACTGAGCCCTTACTCGATGCTGGTAGAAATATAACATGATGAGGCCACTGGGAACAACTACGGCAACACATTCAAGAAGTTACATGGAACTACCATATGACCCAGGGACTCCAGAAGAATTAGAACCAGAATGTGAACCATTATTCATAGCAGTATTTTTTATAAGAGCTGGAAGGTAGAAAAGTCCCAAATATCTGTCAACAGATTAATGGAGATGCAAAATGTGGTCTATGCATGCCATGGAATATGGAATGTGAGTTTGACACATGCCTCAACACAAATGAGCCCAGAGAACATTATATTAAGGGGAAATAAGCCAGTGTAAATGGAACATATGACTCCATTTGATGAAGAGACAAAAAAATATGATAGAAGTTTCCAAGAGCAGAGGAGAGAGAAGAAGAGGGAGTCTCTGTTTAATTGGAACAGAATTAATATTGGAGACTTTTTTAAAAAAAGGTTTAGGTATTGCTGTGGTCTGAGTAACTGCCCCTCACATGCCCACAGGTTAAAGTCATAATATAGGGATGTGGGGTTGCTACTGGAAGATGCTGGGAGCTGTAGGAGGAGCCTTGTGGGAGGTCCTTAGGTCACTGAAAACATGCCTGTGAATGAGGATTGTGGGACTGGCCACTATTCCTTTCTCTTTGTTCCTGGCTCATGATGTAAGTAGTCAAATACTCTACCATGATGCATATGGCCTTACTACCATCTCAGAACAGCGGGGCTGCTAGATCCTGAGCCAGGACCTCCAAAACTGAGACAACAAACCTTTCCTCTCGATGTGACAATATAAGTTATTTAATGCCACTGAATTATATGTTTATACATAATTAAAATGATAATTATTTTACATAGTTTACTACAATAAAGAAAAGGAGGGGCTGGGAGATTGTTCAGTCCATAAAGCGCTTGCTTTTACCACCACTCAGGTAAAAAGCTGGGCGTGGAGACACACTTGTCATCCCAGTGTTGGGGAGGCAGAGCTAGAAGGGTCCCTGGGACTCACCAGCCAGCCAAAGCTAGATGAATCAGTTAGCTTCAGGTTAATTGAGAGACTTGTATCAAAAACTGAAGTGGAGCTGGGTGTGGTAGCACACGCCTTTGATCCCAGCACTTCGGAGGCAGAGGCAGGCAGATTTCTCTGAGTTTGAGGCCATCCTGATCTACAGAGCAAGTTCCGGGACAGCCAGAGCTACACAGAGAAACCCTGTCTTGAAACCTAACCCTCCAAAAGAAATTGAAAAGGAGAAGGTGGTTGAGAAAGATACCTAACATACATGCACATACATGTACTCATACCCAGAGAAATATGTGCACGCACATGAACATGTACACACACAAACACATCTACCCAAAAGCAAATTAATTAATTAATTAAAAAAAAACCAAAGAATGTAAGCTAGGCATGGTGGCTCATGTCTGCAAATCCAGCACTTGGGAGGCTGAGGCAGGAGCATCGGCCAATAGTTTCAAAACATCTTGAGTTACATAGTGAGTTCCATATTAATCTGTGACAGCTGTGAGTGAAATCGTTTCCCAAAAGACTCCAATGAGACAAACAAACAAACCAAACCAACCAACCAACCAAACAAACAAACAAGACCTGATGGATAGGGTGTAGCTTAGTTGGTAGATGCTTGCCTAGCATGCTCCCAGCCTTGGATTAGATTCCTAATACCGCATAAATCTAGGCATGATGGTCCACGCCTTTAATCCCAGTACATGAAAGATGAGGCAGAAGGACCAGAAGTTAAGGTCATCCTTGCATATTGAGTTTGAGGTCAGCCTTGACTGCATGAGATCCTGTCTCAAAAAAACCAAACAAACCAACAAACCAAAGCCAAGCTTCAAATATTTATGGAGTGTGAAGGGCCTGGTTAGTGTCTCTGGACCACTCCTTCACAAGGGAGGATGGGGGGGATCTTGATTGACAATCTTTCTAAATGTAGAGGAATGAGAGATGATACCCAAAGGAAAATCCCGAAGCAAGATGAGGAGTGCTTAGCAGCAAAATCAATCCATGGTGCTGCAAATGTCCTCACAGAGGTTACTGGGAGTATCAGAGTTGCTGTGCTCCACAGTGAGTGTGCAGAGACTGAGGTCCCAGTTTCCAGCTTTCTCTGCCAGAAGCTTTGGATTTATATGGTTTTTGCCTTATGGGTTTGGAAAGTTTGAAAAAGGCAGCAGATGCCACATTAAGGGATCTGCACTTTGATTGGAGGAGCAAGCATGGCACCCTCCTCCCAGCTACCTAGCTGTGTGGCCATGGGCCACTTACCCAGTATCTCCAAGCTTCAGCTTCCATATATAAAACATGGAGCACATTTTGGGTTGTCCTGGGATTTAAATGAGATATTTTCAAAGTCCCTACAATGGTGATAAATGCTTAATAAGTCATAGCAGTTATTATATATATGATTAGGTTTAAAAGCTCAACCTTGCTGACTGAGGGAAGATTGATGGGGATTTCAAAGGCCATAGCACTTTGCACACACACACACACACACACACACACACACACACACACAAAAAAAAAAAAAAAAAGCTGTGTCTCATAGATGCTTTCCTGGTTGCGATCACTGCTAGTGATAAGGCTCGCCTACACTAGCACTACCATTTTTTATTGAAGTAAGAGATGTTACATGTGCACATTTGTGATAAGATAAAGCCTGCTCCAGAAACATCAAGGATATGAGAATGATGAGTCTTAAAACTAAGGATATGAAATATTGATAATTTACCGTTTCAAATAATTAAGAAACATTCTTCTACAGTCTATTACCAATTTCCCAAAACTTAGAACACAATATCGTTTACTTAAATGCTAAAAAGGCACAGAGGATAATTTGATATTTCCTTGAAGCCTTAGAATTTCCTTGACGGCAAGGTCAGCAGTTTTGAAATATACTTTTGGATCTCTAGCTGAATGGTTCCCAACCCTGGCTACACATTAGCATCCACTTGGGAGCTTTTTAAAAATGCTGCTGCCTGGGTCCCATTTCAGGCCAATTAAATCTGAGTCTCCAGGGGAGGAGCTTGAGTGCTGGAATTTTTGAAGCTCCCCTGGGTAGTTCGGATACAGAGTGTTTGAGAACTGTGTCTCTTAAGCAGGGGCCTAATTTTCAGAGGGTGCCAAATGAGTGTAGAGGTGAGACTAAGGATGTCTGCAGAGATTGGGCCACGGAGGGCATGGTAAGCCTCAGAATGGAAGCATGACATCATCTTTTCTAAAGCTTTGAATGAAGTATTTACTCCAGGGGGAGTTCACATTTGAATGACTGTTCTGGTGATCTTCAGAGGTGAACTGAAGCTGGTAAAATTGGAGAAACAGAACCTAGGATGGAGGCCAAGTTGTATCAGTTGTCTTTGCCATGTAACAAAACAACCCTCAAACCTAGGTGCTTAAAGCAATGCTTTATTGTGCCTGGGGATTTTGTGCATTGGCTGGGCAGTTAGTCTTTGTGAGGCTTTCCTACGTTCCTTCGACTAGCTCTGGCAGGTTGGCTGGGATCTGGAGTAGTGTGTTCTCTATTTCTCTCTGAATTGTCTGTCATTTTTCATGCTCGTCTCAGGGCAGTGTTCCATAAAGGTAGGTAACAATCTGCAAGATCTCCTCAGGCCCACACTTTAGTAGTCATAAAATAGCCACTTATATCTCCTTCTGTTGTGTCCACTCAGCTAGTCAGTCATGTCACGCATTCAACAGGTGGCTATTAAATAGTCCTGCCTAACAGACACTCCTCCAGGCACTGGGGAGAAAGTTGTGATTGACATCGATAGAGCAAGACTTTTGTGGGACTAACAGATCTAGGGGTTTGTGGAAGCACGAAATAAAAAGCAAATAAATGCATCACATAATGTACAATTCATAAATGCTTATGAAGGAACAGGAAGCACATAAGGGACCAGAGAGGTTTGTTTCAGGTGTGGCATTTATATTCAAAGGAGGGCTATGAATAAATAAAAGCAGAGCAGAAGTCTGAATGGAGTGAGGGAGGGAGGGAGTCAAGTATGTTTGGAGGTGGAAAGGAAAATGTTCTGGGCAGAGAGAAGTTCAAAGGTCCTGAGGCAGAAGTATGAGTCATCTTCTGTTTGAGAAATAGCAAGGAGTCATGTGTGGTCAGGGCACAGGGGAGGGAGAAAGTGAAAGATGGTAAGGTGGGAGAGGGGCAGGAGTCAGAGTGTGTGGACTTTGCAAACCATAATAATGAGTCTGAATTTTATTTCAAGTGTACAGAGAGCCATTGGCAGGTGTGTGCAAGTCTGACCTTGATCTTGTGTTTCTAAGGTTCATTCTAGATGCTGGGACGATACAGATTGAAAGCGGGGACCAATTATGAGGTAGTTGCTTGGATAACATTTGTAGTAGGGGAAGTGGTGAACAAAGGCCAGGTTCAGGGTGTACTCTGAGGGCAGAGGGAACAAAACTTCCTGGATTGCTGTGTGTGGTATGGAGAGGTGAGACTAGGCAAGATGAAGGCATAGCACCTGGATGAAATGTGGAGCTCTTTACTGAGGTTCAGGTGGTGTCAGGGAGGGTAGGTAAGTAAGGGGTACACAAATTTGGCTTTGGACATAATAAATGTGAGATACCTGCTAGTGCTCCAAAGCAGGAAGCAGCAGGTCATGGAGCAGGAGCTATGTTGGTTGTGTGGACAGGTATTTGAGTGTTGGGGGGAGCTGACTCAGCAGTAAAGAGACAATACTGCTCTAGTAGAGGACAGGGGTTCAATTCCCAGCATCCACACGGGGCAGTCACTTCCGATTCCAGTTCCCGGATGATTAGATGATCTTGGCCTCTGTGGACACTGCACTCACATTTACACACACACACACACACACACACACACACACACACACACACACACACACATTTAAAATGATAAAATAAAATTTAAAAAAGAAAGTTGAGTGGTGTAAAAGCACTCTGGCAGAAGACTGGGGTTCTGCTCCTGGCACCCACGTGGCGGTTCACAGTCATCTGTTAACTCCAGTTTCAAAGGATCTAACGCCCTCTACTGGCCTTTGCAAGCATTGCATGCACAGGGTGGAGGCAAAGTGCCCATACACATAAAATAATATATATTTTTTTAAGTCAGGGTTTTTCTGTATAGCCCTGACTGTCCTGGAACTCATTTTGTAGACTAGGTTGGCCTCTCCCAAGTGCTGAGATTAAAGGTGTGTGCCATCACTGCCCGGCCAAAACAAATTTTTTAAAAGGAAATTGGAGTGTAATCAACAATTATATCAAGTCATAGACAGAATAGATGACTCAGAAAGGACTTTGATAGTGGGGGGGGACCCCTAAGCCTTGGGTTATTTCAATATGCAGAGGTGGGGATGGGAGATCTGGCCCAGGCTAAGGAGTGGCCTGCAAGGTGGAAAGTTTGAAAAGTGGTGGGGGGGGTGGGGGTTTGCATTGAGTTCTGGAAGTAAGAGTTTCCAAAAGAGAATAGGTGAGACTGATGGCACTGAATACTGCTGAGGAGCCAGGTAAACTGAGGCAGAGACAGAACTGGTGATTTAAAAATGGCAATGTGGATGGAATTCATATGATTAAATGGAGCAAAATAGATTGAGAGAATAAGGTAACTGCAGAGAAATGAGTCTGTGTAAGTATTTGTGCTTAGAAAGCACAGAATGGCCGGGCTGTGGTGGCACATGCCTTTGATCCCAGCACTTGGGAGACAGCGCCAGACGGATCTCTGAGTTTGAGGCCAGCCTGGTCTACAAAGTGAGTTCCAGGAAAGGCACAAAGCTACACTGAGAGACTCTGTCTTGAAAAAACAAAAACAAAACCACAAAAGAAAGAAAGAAAGAAAAAAAGAAAGCCCAGAACAATTTGGGTTGGGGATGTAGCTCAGTTAGTTGGTTGGGCACTTGCCTAGCATGCATGATAAACCCTAGGTTTAATCCAATATTACATAAACTGGGCATGGCAGCATACTCCTGTAATCCCAGGACTCAGGAGATAGGGAGGCTAATTTGGGATACATGAGACCCTGTCACAAAAATAAAAGGAAGGAAGGAAGAAGACAGTATTTATACATTGGCGGAAATAATTTACTAGAAAGAGAAAATTATGGATTACAGATGTAGCTTAGTAGTAGAGTACTTGCCTAGGTTTAATCTCCTTAATAAATAAATAATAAAAGGAAAAAAAGGATAGATAAAATTACCAATGATACAGGATGAGGAAGGATAACTGCAGGAATTATGGGCCTGGACTCGGGACAGGGCAGCAGCCCCCCTTAGGTAGCAGTGGGAACAGAGTTCCCATTGTCTGTAAATGGAGGCCAAGCTCGGGCTGATTGCAGTCATTTCTAGGATTAAAGCATGGAGACCCATCTCTTATCAGCATACTCCCCTAGCACCTGCTCTGTGCCAGCCAGAGGGGTTCGTAGGTGACTCACCTAGTGTTCCTGTTTGGGAGGCAGACCTGTAAACTGACAATTTCAGTACAATGTGCCAAACACAAAGGTGTGGCATCCAGAGTGTTTTGACGAGAGGGAGAAAATGAGTAAGAGCCTGGAGTTAGAGAAGGCTGCACAGAAGTGACATTGGAACGAGGCTTCAGGCAGGATCAGTTCACACCCTGCTTGCTGGAGGACAGGGTTATCCGAGGTGGAAGGAGACCTCAGACATGAGAAGATTAGCTGGCTGCTCTGCTCTTGGCTCCACCTGTGTCTTTTCTTCTTGGTCCCTTCTTCCCGTTTCCCAAGTTGTCTTCTCTCAGGCTTCCTTAGTTCAAGAGGATTTTTTTCTTCCTTTTGGAAAGTTTAATAAACTTCTGTTCAGCATGTACTGAGTCATGACAAAGGTGTGTTTCACACTTAAACAAATGTCTCAGATGTTATTTTTTGCACTTGAAGAATGAGCTATTTTTAAAGAAACTCAAACTCGTTGGAACTCAGCAAGGGCAATTTCTGTGACCTGTTTTGAAGTGAGCTTTGCAAAGGAGCATAGTGTCCAGGGGTTGGCAGGACCAGAGGACCTGGCAATGCTTTCCCTTAAATGTTTCAGAGAGTCACTGAGCAGCTTCACCTTTCTGAGTCGCTTGTTTGATCTTGCCTATCTGGTCTTCTGGAAAATTCCCAGGGAGTGCACAACAATTAGCTAATATCAGAATGAGAGGAGCTGAGGGCACGCTTTCTCAGGGGTAGACCAAGACAATGCCTGAGGAGATGGAGAGAAAGGGAGGGGCTTGAGAGATGTACATAGTGCTTAGTGGTTCAGCACTTGTACACCCTGTTCTAGAAAATAAATGTATTAAGTCATGAAGAAAAAGCATGTCTCTAGCTCTCTGAACAGATGAAGATAGGTTTCTCCTGTATCCCAGAATCTAATAAATATATGTATAATTTAGCTATTATTTGGCTTAAAAGGGCTTATTGGGAAATGTTATCATTTTTACTAATTTTTTTCTTTTTTCTTTTTTTCTTTTTCT
Organism: Onychomys torridus; assembly: GCF_903995425.1. Lineage (NCBI taxonomy): Eukaryota > Metazoa > Chordata > Mammalia > Rodentia > Cricetidae > Onychomys > Onychomys torridus. The sequence goes on from NC_050446.1 coordinate 1,612,834, forward strand.
TTTTCTTTTTTTGGTTTTTCGAGACAGGGTTTCTCTGTGTTATTTTGGTGCCTGTCCTGGATCTTGCTCTATAGACCATGCTGGCCTCCAACTCACAGAGATCCACTTGGTTCTGCCTCTCGAGTGCTGGGATTAAAGCCATGCACCACCACTGTCCAACCATTTTTACTATTTTCTTCAGAGAAAATATTTTCCAGTTTCAAATAACCCTGGACTTTTGAATTATGACCTGTTTTTATGTTAAAAAAAAGTCTGTATGATTTAAAAAAAGGGAAAACATATCTCAATTGTTATGCCTGTCTGTGGGGCTTGTCTCCTTCCTGTCCAGGCACCATTGCAGACCCCATTTGAGTTTCATCTTCTACCCTTTTGAATTTAGGCCAGCTGGTGACTACTTAGACCACCTGAGCATAAAAGAGATGCTGGGTCAGTCCTGAGTTCATGGTTGTTTTTTTTTTTTTTTTTTTTTTAATGACTTTCCATATTTATTGCCATGAGAAGGCCCAGATATCAGGAAGGGTCAGGCAAAAGTCATGCAATTTCAGCTGTATTCACTGAAAACATAGCACATTCTCTCTCTCTCTCTCTCTCTCTCTCTCTCTCTCTCTCTCTCTCTCACACACACACACACACACACACACACACACACACACACACACACATTTATTTTGTTTTTATTTCTATGTGTGAGTATGGATATGAATGCACAGAGGCCAAAAGAAAGCATTAGCTTCCCTGGAACTGAGCTGCATGTGGGTTCTAGGGCCTGAATCTAGGTCCTTTGCATGCACACCAAGTGCTCTTAACCACTGAGTCATTTTCCAGCCCTTCAAAATGTAATTTTTAGCGGGGCAATGGTGTTACACGCCTTTAATCCCAGCTTTTGGGAGGCAGAGACAGGCCTCTCTGTGAGTTTGAGGCCAGTCTGGTCCACAGAATTGGACAGCCAGGGCTACGCAAAGAAACCTTGTCTCAAAACAAAACAAAACAACTTAACTTTCTTTTTTTTTTTAAAGGACAACTTTAAGGGACTTGCAAAATGGCTCAGTAGGTAAAGGTGATCATTGTCAAGCCTGATGACCTGAGTTTGAGTTTCAGGATCCACGTGGTTGAAAGACAGAACTGACTCACAAAAAAGTTGTCCTCTGACCTTCATATTGCATGATCAGACACACAATAAACCAACAAAGCAAAGCAAAACTCTCCAGTTTTTGTTAAATTTCCAAGAGAGAACTTTCCTATTTAGTGGCACTCGGTGTGGCAGCCCAGTCTCACTGCCCTGTTTGTATGAAGAAGCTGCTGTATCTCTCAGAGATTCCAAGAGTACACAGCCAGTGATGGGATGAGGAACAGGGAAAGTCTCTGGAAACTACAGGGTGTTGAATAAAAGACCATTGTTACTATTAGGGTCCCTCTCCCATAAATACAGCTCCCCACCCCCACAAGCTGTTTTTGCAGTGTGTGGATGAAATCCAGCACTTGTTGCTTGCTAGGTAAGGACTCTAGCATTGAGCCATTCACCCCAAACCCTTAAATGCAATAATAAACTTTCACATAACAAGTTGGAACCTTATAAACACCCAGTTCAGTGAACTGTTTTGTTTGTTTGTTACTGATTTAAAAATGATGAACTTCTGACTTTGTCTATATTCAAAGGTTTTTTGTTTTTGATTTTTTTGTTTGTTTGTTTGTTTTTTAGTTTTTGAGACAGGGTTTCTCTGTGTAGCTTTTGGAGCCTGTCCTGGAACTCTCTTTGTAGATCAGGCTGTCCTCGAACTCACAGAGATCTGCCAGGCTCTACCTCCTGAGTGCACAACTACAGCCTGGTCAAAGTCTTCAGTTACGTGTTATATTCTTTATAACCTCATTGTCTGGTCTTTGCCAGATGACAGCTCCCTTAAACTGATTCCTTATGCCTTTGAGAGTGGCCTTGTTCAGCTCTTAAGTGCATCCTTGATTTCTAACGTGACTGTACATCCCAGGTTCAGGCTTGGCTTATGTTATTTAATGCTTATGTTAGTGGATGAACCGTTGCTCCAAAAGGGGCATGGTCTAGTTCTGTGTAATGACACGTAGAGCCTTCTTCTTTGTAGACATGTTACAAATCTCACATAATGTTATGTTCATATTTGGGCCTGTGTTTGGCTTAGTGATTATTTAAAATTTATACAATTTAATGATTTAAATATTTGCATGGATCATTTATGTGATTTCAAAAATCAAAGCTACGCTATACATTTCATTGAAAGAAGCTTTATTTCCTACCACTGAGCTAAATCCCCAGCCCCTTCATTTCCAATTCTTTTTCTTCCACACTATGGGTTTCTCCCAACAGAAAGAAAAACTTCCCTTAAAACAAACAAACAAGCTGGGCAGTGGTGGTGCACGCCTTTCATCCCAGCACTCGCAAGGCAGAGCCAGGTGGATCTCTGTGAGTTCTAGGCCAGCCTGGTTTACAGAGTGAGTTCCAGGACAGCCAGGGCTACACAGAGAAACCCAGTCTCAAAAACACCTAAAACAAACAAACAAACAAACAAACAAACTAACTAACTAACTAATGCTTAATAGGCTGATTTTAATTAAAACACACAAAAAACCCAAGTCTCTTGGCAATATTCTAACATGCAGTTAAAACCAGCAGGGGTTAGTTACACATCCAGCTGGCTTACAGTGACAGCGAATACTCTCTGTGTGATTCTACACTGCATCCCATTCCCACCCCACAACCACTTTTTTTTTTTTTTTTTTTTTTTTTTTTTAAGTCCTTATTGAAAGGAGGACACTGTTGCAGAGTGGTCATGGGACTGGGGTAAGATGCAAGGAGACACTCAGGAAATGGGCCCAGAAATCCATCACTCCTCAGGAACCCTTTTAAAGTCTCACTATTTGCATTTTAGTGCAGAAGATACCACTGTGCTGTTCTACAGGGGTCAGCAGCTTCGCTGGCTCTTACCTATTAAATGCTATAACCAGTGATGTCTAGACAATGCTGGAGGGGAGATGCTGGCTATAGTGCACACACCTCTAGTCCCGGCACACAGGAAGCAGAGAAAAGTGAGTCTCTGTGAGTTTGATGCCAGTCTGGTCTACATAGGGAGTCCAGGCTAGCCAGGGCTACACACTGAGACTTTTTAAAAAAGAAAAAGAAAAAGAAAAGAAAAAATGAAGGGAAGGAGGGACAGAATCATAGCCAGAATAAGACTCACTTTTAAAAATTATTTTATTATTATTACTTTTGTTTTGTTTTTTGAGACAGGGTTTCTCTGTGTAGCTTTTGGAGATTGTCCTGGAATTCACTTTGTAGACCTGGCTGGCCTTGAACTCTAGAGATCCGTCTGCCTCTGCCTCCCCAGTGCTGGGATTAAAGGCGTGCGCCACCACTGCACATCCAAGACTCACTATTGAACATTAGACTGCCACTCTAGAATCTAGAGTCTAGATAATCACTTGGGTCCAAAATGAAGACTGAAAATTGAATTCTAGAAATACTTTACAGGGGACCTGGGGATTTATTTTAGGCTCACTTTGAAATCAGCATGTAGCCCAGGCTACCTTTGAATTTGTGGCAATCCTCCTACCTCAGCCTCCCAAGGGCTTGGATTACAGGTGTGCACTACCATGATTGGCTCTAATAGATGTATCCAGATGTTGGAACAAATTCTGGAAGAACTAGAGGCTTCTTCATCCCAAGTCCCTGGTTTCTTCTTGAAGATTCTTCCATCTTGAAATCAGTTTAAGATTTGCCATCCAAAAAGGGACATGCAGACATGCACTTGGAAGGCAGAGGCAGGCATATTTTTAAATTTGAGGCTAGCCTGGTCTACAGACGGAGTTCCAGGATAGCCAGAGTTACACAGAAAGATCCTGTCTTGAAAAAATAAATAAATAAAAATAAAAGTAATGGAAATTTTTGTAACCCGTTCACCCAACAGATAATATATGAATAATGCAGGACACTTCTCTAAGGGAATGTGAAGAGAAGAGAGAACAATAAATTCTGTCCACATAGGGCCTACTGTCTATGGCTTATTCAAGATCAGTAGCTAACGTAACTTCTACAAGGGAACTGACTTGGATTTAGATTTAGAAGAAAGATTCAGCAGTTAGGAAAAACTGACAGAAGCATAGCAGACATCCAAATAGGTCACAGGCAGCCACTGAATGACAGCCTGTAGTTCTGGGTTCTTGGTGGAGCTTCTAGATATTGTGCTGAATCTGGGTAGTACAGTAACATTTATTGGAATGGGAGGAAACCAAAGATGCTTGGTGTTGTACAGTGTGCATAACAATGCATAACTTTTTAACACTTATGTAGGGGAAAGTTTACTATGTAATTATCTAAGAGTGACAGCTTACTCCAGTTTTCAAGTGAACAAATTCCATTCCAGCATGATTTACTATTACAGGGAGGGAAATGCTATGCGAAGTGAATAAAGATTATACCCTGTTTTTTTTCGGATGGTACCAAGGGTTATTTACCATTTTGGAGCATCTTGTCAGCAACAGCAATCCTACCTTGGAATTGGAGGCTCCATTTGATTGGTCTGTCCTTGTTGCATTTGGGCCAGTGCTTCTCAAGCTGTAGCATTCACATGAATGACCTGGAGATCTTGTTTCATTAAAAAACAACAACAACAACAACAACAACAACAACAATAGAAGGGACTGTTTAATAATGGAAAATTTCCAGTAGAGAGTGACTGGCCACATTAAAGAAGGACAAGCTATGGAGTAATGTTCTTTAGGGAGTAGGAAATGGGGGCGACCAGGCACCAGAGAGAGACCAGGCTGTTGTTCAGTATCTGATTTTGTAAAAGAAGAGAAGGAAGACAGAGTGGTGGGGGAAGAAGAAGAGAGATGGGATGCCAGGACACAGACTTGGAAGTGAGGTATGACTGTTACTGTTATTGCTTTGTTGTTATTGAGCTCTTGATCAGCGCTGACCTGTTTCTGGAGAGCTTTAACTGTGCCTAATGTTTCTGTATTTTAAATTTTATCTTCTTTTTTTTTTTTGGACAGGGTCTCACGTAGCCCAGGCTGGCTTGGAACTTGCTATATAACCAAGGATGACTTTGAACTTTTGATCCTTCTGCCTCCACCTCCCAAGTTCTGGGATTGTAGGCTTAGGCTACACTGTTTGACTTTATGCAGTGCTGGAGATTGACCCCAGGGCTTTCTGTATGTGATGCAAGCACTCGACCCAATGAGGTATATCTCCCAGCCCCACGTTATATTTACTTTTAAATACATTAAATTTAAATGACCACATCTATTGTATGGACACTGCTCTGGATATCTCTTCCCTTGGCCACAGTGTCATCTTTCAGCATCTTTTGGATCAAGAACACTGTATTGGAAATTATACCAGAGTCCATCCACTCCTCCTTTCAAAAATACATTTATTTATTTATTTATTTATTTATTTATTTATTCATTTTCATTCATTCATCTATCTATCTATCTATCTACCTATCTATCTATTTATTTATGTCAGATCAATGAGGATTGGGACAGCATAACTGTTTTCTTTTTTAAATCTCTAGGGACTCCCACATATAAAAATCTCAGTTAATATTTGTACGGAGAATGGCTGAAACAGGCAATGCTGGTCTTTGAAGTTAGATGTGATTTCAAAATAGGCTAAGCTTTAAGATGTTACAATATCCATTATCTCCCCACTGTTTATAATAATAGAAATACTGGGAAGGACGTAATACCCATTATAGGGAGTGTAGTGTAATTAAATGATGCATAAAATACAACATTATAGCCAGGTGGTGGTGCCGCATGTCTTTGATGCGGGTTATGCAGAGAAATTCTGTTTTAAAAAAACAAAAATAAACCAACAAACCAACAAAAAAAAAAAAAGAAAGAAAGAAAGAAAGGAAGGAAGGAAGGAAGGAAAAAAAACGTACAATATTATGCAGAAAAATACAAGAAGAGCATACAAAAGGTTGTATTCAGCCAGATGTGGCAGTACCTGCCCCTCATCCTAGCACTTGGACGTAGAGGCAGGTGGTTCTCTGTGAGTTCAGGCCAGCTAAAATTACATAGTGAGACTCTGTATTAAAAACAATAAAAAGTCAGGCTGTGGTGGTGCATGCCTTTAATCCCAGTACTCCAGAGGCAGAGGCAGGCGGATCTCTGTGAGTTCGAGGCCAGCCTGGTCTACAGAGTGAGATCCAGGACAGGCACCAAAACTACACAGAGATTCGAAAAACCAAAGCAAATCAAACCAAACCAAACCAACAAGAACAAAACAAAACAAAAACAAAAAACAAAAACAAAACAATAAAAAAGCCGGGCAGTGGTGGCACACGCCTTTGATCCTAGCACTCAGGAGGCAGAGACAGGCAGATCTCTGTGAGTTTGTGAGTTCGAGGCCAGCCTGGTCTACAGAGCCAGTTCCAGGATAGGCTCCAAAGCTACACAGAGAAACCCTGTCTTGAAAACAACAATAACAAAAACCCAACTCCCCCCCCCAAAAAAAAACAATAAAAAATGGTGTATTCACTTTGTACTAAAAGAAAAATGTCAATTCAGACAGTATACAATAATCTTACTTTGTAAAAGATATATATTAAGCCAGATATCGTAGCTCATGCACTTGGGATTCTGAGGCATGAGGATTACCCATGAGTTTGAGGCCAGCCTGTGCTATAGAGTGAAAACCTAACTCAAGCAACAATAATATATATTTATATGCACAGAAAAAGATTGGACCAATTTAGTGAATGGTTATATTAACAGTGACCATTACCACTGGATGGGATAAGCAGGTAATGCTTTTGTTCTTTTTTCATAAATGGTGTATTTCTTTGTTTCACCTTCTGAGACAATGTCTTATTAACCCAGACTAGTTTTGAACTCTATATATAACTGAGGATGATCTTAAACTTCTCATTCCTCTGCTCTGCCGTCCAAGTTCTGGGATTACAGGCATGTACTGTCACTGCTGGTTTATGTAGCACTGAGATGGAGCTGGGGGCTTCATGTATTCTAGGTAAGCACTGTACCAACTGAGCTACATCTCCAGCCCTGATTTCATTATGCTTACCTAGTATGAACGAGGCTCTGAGTTCAATTCCTGGTACCACAGGGAAAAAATTGTATCACACATATATGTATATATGAGACAGAAAATAGATTAGTGAGTGGGAATAGGGAAGGAGACAGAAGGAATTTATGAGAATCCACAGGGTTGGGGATTTAGCTCAGTGGCAGAGTGCTTGCCTAGCAAGTGCAAGGCCCTGGGTTTGGTCCTCAGCTCCAGGAAAACAAAAAAAAGTGAGAATCCATAAAAACATCCCAAGTATTCGGAAACTGATTTATGTTAAGCCAGTAGTTGTGACTCATACCTGTAACCTCAGCATTTGGGAGCCTGAGACAGGAGGATCTTCAGATCAAGGCCAGCCTGGGTTATATAATGAGACTTCGTCTCAAACAATGAAATCAAACCAAAATAAAAATCAACTACCCCCCTAGCCACCCTCAAAGTAATAATAAAGAATTATGGTCGAAATGCATGTTTTTATGATGTGCAGATATTCTTTAAACTGTTAAAGAATTACATATGTGTTTGTATTCTTCAAAAGTTTAAAGCAGGGCCTAAAGAGATGCTCAGTGGTTAAGAGCACGTGCTCTTGGAGAGGACTTGAGTTTGGTTTCCAGCAACCACATTGGGTGGCTCACAACTGCTTATAATTCCAACTCCAAGGGATCTGATATGTCTGGTCTTTATGGGTACCTCCATTCATGTGCACATACCCACACGTAGTCATATATACATACATACATACATATAATTTAAAAATGTATACTTAAAAATTCAAGCAATGTGGAATTAAAGTCCTCTACTCTCACATCCAATTCTATTTTATAGGCAAACCCAGAAGTGATTGATGTTTAATAACTTTCTGAATTTTTTATTTATTTATTTTTATTTTTTGGTTTTTTGAGACAGGGTTTCTCTGTGTAGCTTTGTGCCTTTCCTGGAACTCGCTTTGGAGACCAGGCTGGCCTCGAACTCATAGAGATCCGCCTGGCTCTGCCTCCCGAGTGCTGTGATTAAAGGTGTGCACCACCACTGCCTGACAAAAGTGGTTTTTTTTTTTTTTTTTTTTAAAGATTTATTTATTGGGGCTGGAGAGATGGCTCAGAGGTTAAGAGCACTGACTGCTCTTCCAGAGGTTCTGAGTTCAATTCCCAGCAACCACATGGTGGCTCACAACCATCTGTAATGAGATCTGGTGCCCTCTTCTGGCATGCAGGGATGCACGCAGACAGAACACTGTAAACATAATAAATAAATCTTTTTTTTTTATTATTTATTTGTTATGTGCACAGAAGAGGGTGCCAGATCTTATGACAGATGGTTGTGAGCCACCATGTGGTTGCTGGGAATTGAACTCAGGACCTTTGGAGAAGCAGCCAGTGCTCTTAACCGCTGAGCCATCTCTCCAGCCTGATGTTTCTTTCTATGCAAATTTAAGATACAGATTATAGATACATGAGCTGTTTGTAATTTTCTTTTTCCTTCTTTCCTTAAAAACACATAAAACCCAATCAACGAAATAAGAACACGAACAAAAACCCAGGTCTCAGCTGGCTCCAGTCTCTTGATCTTGTTCTATACCTGAAGATGACATTGAAATCCTGGTCCTCCTGCCTGTACCTGCCATTTGCTAATATTGTAGGCTTGATTTATGTAGTTCCGGGGATGGGACCCAGGACTTTGTGGCTGCTAGGCAAGCATTCTACAGCGAGACACACTTCAACCCCTTATTTTTGGCTTCTTAAGAGAGAGTTTCACACTTTGAGTTTCTGATCCTTCCTTGTTGGCCTTCCAAATGTTAGGACCACAAGTGGGTAGCACCACACGTTACAACTTAAATCTTTCTCTGGATGTGTAATGTGAGACATGACAGAATTTCCTCTGCAAGTATTGATGGAGTGAAGTCAGGGACAGAGGATGACATCTTTTACATGGGAACTTCTTAAAACTCTTTTTTAAAATAAATTATTTTTATTTTATGTCCATAGGTGTTTTGCCTGCATGTGTTTGTATGAGGGCAGCTGGAACAGGAGCACAGACAGCTGTGAGCTGCCATCTGGGTGCTGAGAATTGAACCCAGGTCTTCTGGAAGAGCAGCCAGTGTTCTTAACAGCTGAGCCATGTCTCCAACCCCACATTCATACTTTTATGCTCTCCTTACCTTTTGCCATTTGCTTGTTTTTAAAGCTATTTATTTATTTTAAGACAGGGTTTCACAGTGTAACAGCTCTGGCTGGGCTGGAACTTTCTCTGTAGCCCAGGCTGGCCTCAAACTCACAGAGATCCTGCCTCTGCCTCCTGAGTGCTGGAATCAAAGGCATGCACCACCACTGCCCTGCTTGCTTGCTTTATTTTTTACATTTTTATTTTTTATTTTTGTGCTGTCATGTATTAGTGTAGGCACACAAGGCTAGCATTTCTGTGGAAGTATGTTAGAGGATAACTTGTGGGCTTCTTTCCTTATACCATGTAGCTTCTGGGATTTAGCTCAGGTTTGTCAGGCTGGGCGGCAAACACTTTCACCTGCTGAGCCATCTAGCCTAGTCCCATTTGCCCATTTTTGTTATGAATGTTTGAAGTTATAAGCCCAATAAAAATAGAAATAAGAGATACTATTGAATCCTTATGCCATATACTCTTCCTCTTAAAAAAAAATACAATTTTTAAGTGCCAAATGCCTTAAATGTAGTCTCATTGACTCTTTATAACAGCACTCCGAGGTATGCAGAATTATGTGTGATTTGACAGAGGAGAGCTCTAAGACCTAGATTTGCCAAGGTCACACAGCTAGTGTGCAGTGAACCTGGATCTTTACACTGCAGCATTTCTTTTGCCTTGGCAAACTTCCTTTTATACTGCAAACCCAGATTTAATGATCTCATCCTCTGTGCATGTGTTCTTCCCCAACTCAGACAGAGGGATGAACTTTCCTCAAGGTGCTTACGATCCAGGGAAGACTACAGTTCAGTGACATAACAATGCATCGTTGAACAGGGTGATGTGCAAGCTGGGCAGCCAAGGAGCTCCAGAGGAAGTATGTTTTGAGCTGATTGAACAACCTGCTTTCCAGAAGGCCAATCAGACACAGTGGTCTGTGGCCTCGCACCGACTTAAGGAGCCTCAGAGGTTGTTACAGAGCTGCATATACTTTGGAAAGGACAGTTTTGTAGTTACCTAAGGATCAAGTTGGCCCGAAAGAGGGGCAAAGGGAAGTGTGAAGTTGAAGGCCATACTGTTAAAAAGCTTTCTAACTAAGTATTGACACATTGTTCTGTGAATGAAGCACAGCGGTTATATTTTTTGATGGTGCTGTGGATGCAACCCTGGATCCCGTCCATGTCAGGCAAACATGTCCTATCACTGAGTATCATTACCAGTTCAGAGCTGTTAATACTTGTGTCTAGTACTGTAACAAGATGAGAAGAGTACCATCAGGGGGACTGGCGTGGGAGGTTAGTCCCCTGCTGTCTTCTTGCATTAAGTGGTCAGGTTCTTTGTCAGAAATTTGCTTTAGGCTGAAGACCTTGGCTCATTCTCCAGGGCATTCTAGCTCCCTGCTCAGTACAGAGCACTCAGCACATACATAGGGGCTGATCTGGCTGGCAGAATGCTAGCCACCAAGAAGATGCCTGCCAATAGTTGTATCCAGTACCACTGCTGGAACAAAATGTGTAGGTTTTCAGCTAGTCTGCCATAACCCTAAGGAGGGAAAACATTTCCCAGGCCGTTAAGGATAAAGGAGATGCGATTTTGATTTCTGTTCCGTGCTTGCTATGTGCCAGGAAAATTCATATCTATTGTTTTATGCTCATTCATATTTATTGTTTATCTGCTCATCGGCTCTTAAATCGGAATTATTGTTTTAGTTTCTGTGAAGTGGAAACTGAGGCTCAGAGCAGTTCTGTAACTTGGCCACGGTCATACAATCGCCAAGTGGGAGAGGGGCCCAGGACAGATTCGAGTCTTTTACTCAGCCAGGGTACAGCCTGCCCTTCCTCCACCCGGGCAGGCATTGCGGCGCTTACTCCGTTTGCGTAGAGGCTGAGGCTGCGGAAGCGTCCCGCACCGGGGCGTAGAGCCTGGGAAGACCAGCTCGTTACTGCGGCCGGGAGCTGCTCTCAGATTCCGCAGTTACGAAGTTTCCGCGCCTTTCCCTCTTTCCAGCAGCGGCCTCCGCTCAGCAGCGCTTACGTTGCGGGCGCAGCGGGGCTCAGGTGCTGCCGCCGCCCGAACTAGGCGCCGCGAGGTGGGCGGGACGCAGATTACGTAAGCGGTCTCGCAGGTGCAGGCGGCGGCCGCCGGCCTGAGCGCCCTGCGCGCTCCCAGGTGCGCAGTTGGCGCAGGCAGCGGCGCGGCGGGCGGCGGCGGGCGCTGGCCGGAGCTCTCAGGTGCGGCAGAGCGCGCGTGCAGGGGGCGCGCGGAGGGCGAGGGGGCGGGCTTTCCGTTCCCCAGCAGCCGCGTGCCCTCCCCTCCGCCCCGCTCGGCCAATGGGCGTGCTCGGCGTCGTCACGTGGCCGCCGCCGCCGCGGTCGCCGCCGAAGCCGATCTCGGATCCGCGAGCGCCACCAGGGCAGCAGCCGCCGCAGCCGCCGCCGCTGTGCTGAGGAGCCGGAGACGCGGGCGGACGAGGTGGCGGCGGCGGCGGAGCGGGAGCAGGGAGCGGACGCGGGCGGAGCGCGGCGGCGCGGGTAGGCTGCGGCGGTGCGGGCGCCTGCGCGGCGGGCCATCCCGGGCGGGCGGCGGTTGAGGCGGCGGTTGAGGCGGTTGGCGGAGCCGGCCCGGGCCCCGCATTGTTTGTTGTGCGGCGCGTCCTTAGCAGCGGCGGCGGCGGCTGCTGAGGCGAGGAGCGCGGCGCAATCTTGGCCCCGCGGCTCGGGCATTGTGGCCGCCGTTGCGGTGCCTGGCCGGTCCGTGTCAGGACTGCGGGCCGCCCTGCTTGCTTTCGGGGTCGGGGTCGCGAGTGCCGGCCCCGAGTCTCCCGAGGGCGTGGGCAGCGTGCGGGGCGCGAGCTCGGGGAAGGTGGGAGGGCTCTGGGCTCGGGGCAGGTGCTGGAGGACGTTGCGGGCAGGAATCGGGGAGAGGCTGGCGGGGCACAGGGTGTGGGCAGACTTAGGGAGAAGAGAGGGTTGAGGGACCCGGCCCCACGGTGACCAGGGCCTCAAGGACAGGCCTGGGGGCCCATGGGGGCCTAGGTTTGATTTGAGAGGGAAGGAGGACGTTCCGTTTGGGGGTTCAGACGTGTGTGAAGGGGGATTTGGGGCGGGCAGGGGCAAGTAAGATGGTGGAGGGAGGGAGAAGATGGGCACCTCTAGGCTGAAATGGAAGGAGCAGATGCCCCGGTTAGGGCTGCGTGTAAGGGGCAGGGAACCGGGCAGAGTGGGAAGGCCACCGGACCGCCTGAAGGGAAATGGCGGAGGAGGGGTCTATAGCGGGGAGTGTGGTGGCGGAGGAAATTGAGGGTGTTCAGGTAGGAGGGTGTGTGTGTGTGTCTGTCTACAGTCTGTGTGTGCCCAGGGCTCCAGGAGTTCCTTGATGGGTGTCTGGCAGAGGAATGAAGGGATTGACAAGCTAGAGGAGAAAGGCAGATGTTTGTCCTGTACTCATGGGAGAGGAGGATGGGGCTAATGGGGGGAGGGGTGATTGGCACAGGGACTGAGTTTGAGGGGTTTCGGAGAGAAATGGTTAGGTGATTGGTTGGAAAGAGGTGTCCAGGCAGGAGGTGTGTGTCGTAGCAGAAGTGAAAAGGAGGGTGTTTGTGTGAGAAACACTGGTGGGCAGCACCAGCAGAGGAACCTTGAGGTTGGCACCGTGGAAAGGGACAGGTGTGTGGGGCAGAAAGGAAGAGGGGGGTGTTTATGGAGTTGTAGGTGAGGTGTAGGGACATATGGAAGGAAATATTCCCAGGGCAGGAGGTATGGAGAGAAGTTGGGGAGGAGGAGGAAGATGGAAGGGGGTGTGTTTGAAGGGAAATCAGTAGAAGGTGGGATAGGTCTGGAGTGCAATGTGGAGGGAGAAGGGAGGGGATTAGGCAGGGCATAGTGAAAGGCGGAAGAAAGGGTATTTTGTAGTAGAAAGTATACTGAAGGAAGGGCCTGGTAGGTATGTATGGATGCATGTCTGACTAGAAAGGGACAGCTGTGTGGGGTTGATGTGGTGAAGGAAGTAGGATGCTCATGTTTAAGGCAGGAAATGACTGTTGGAGAGCGTTCAGAAATAGGTTACCTAAGCGTTTGGAAGATTTCAGGTGTAGAAGTGTGAGGAAAGATTGGAGTATTTACAGTTTTAAGACATTTGAGGATCCAAAATTATTAGGTTACTGAGATAATAAAAGGTAGAGTGCAGAAATTGAGTAGGAGGAAAAAAACTAGAGAAGATTACTTTGAGGCTTAGGGGGACTAGACATTTGTGACAATGGACAGAGGATGTGGATCCTAGACCGATATTAACAGAAAATAGAGGATATTCAATTGTGTACCATGTCTTACAGTTCATTCTTTTAGGATCACAGAGATGATGAAACCTGAGTTTTAGTTCCAGAACAGTGAATGGCAAGGACTAAGGGAGAACTGAATGCCTGCTGTCAAGTTGGGATGTATGTGGTGTGTATTTGATTGGCTTTGTTGACCGATGAGTAAACCTACAGACAGCTATACAGCATCATGAGGTAAAGTAAATGGGATAGCAGCAGGTGCATGGCAGATGTCTTTGTGGAGCTGCAAGAGAGCAGATCCCAGAGGTCAGTAGCATCAAGAGCACTGAGAGAGGAAGGGATATGTTGGTGCGCAGTGTCTCAGGTACTCAGATGCTTCCTGGGTAATGGGATAGTATTCAGGTATTGGATGACGTAACACCTGAGTCCCATACTACAAGCTGACAAAAATGTACATCTAGCTTCTAAAAGTGGCAGAAATGGAGCCTTTGGATTCTAACCTTTAAAATCTTAATAATTGATGTTGGATTGTCAGCTTTTTTTTCCCCAAGTAAAGTAGACTTTAGCTTGAGACTTTTGGTTCTTTGGTATTTTGGCTTGCTTTAATGGTATATGTGATGTTAGCTTTAATGAGGGAAGATACCTCTAGAGTTGGGTGGACATAAAGGCCATCATCGGCCTGCCAGATATATGGGAACTAACCTTTAGGAGTTTGAGCACAGACATTTCAGTGTCTTGTCTCCTTTAGTGTTCTGTAGCTCTGTGTGTGTGTGTGTGTGTGTGTGTGTGTGTGTGTGTAGAGGAGAGAGAGAGAGAGAGACAGAGAGAGAGACAGAGATTTGGAAGAATTAAGCAAACTGCTTTGAGATTGTTTTATAGTAAGCACTGTTTCCTAGAATCATGGAAAATGAATTCTCTTGACAGTTGAAATTTCTGTCTTGTCAGATTTTGCTAAAAAGCAGATTTCATCTTGTTATGGAAGTAACTTGAATTACTACTCTATGCACTTCATACTGCTATGATTTCAGAGAAAAGGTCTGCTTTGGATACTTGGGGACTTCCTGGGTTGATTGGTTTTCTTTTGTCAACTTGGAAAGTATCTTCATGTAGGCATTGCACTTTGAAGTAACCAGTTTTAAGTGGGAGTCAGAATCTTGCCTAGATATAGCAAGAGAGGAGTAGAGCACCAATTTTTAAGTAGCTTGAATTTTAACTATAAGTAGTTAAAAAGTTAATCATTTTTAAAATCTAGATTTGTAGTGTTTATGCAGGAAGTAAAATGGTGTTCAGAAGGCATTGTTAAAGGATTTTATTTTTGGAGGGAAATGTATTTTAGTATACTTTTGATTGAAACTCTCGGAGTTTGTTGAGTGTGGCGCCCCCCTCCACCCCCCCCCCCCCCAAACACACACTCGAGACAGGGTTTCTCTGTCCTGGATCTCACTCTGTAGACCAGGCAGGCCTAGAACTCACAGAGACAAACCTGCTTCTGCCTCTTGAATGCTGGGATTAAAGGCGTGCACTTCCATTGCTTGGTGTTTTCTGGGATTTGATGTATGTCTAGAATATAATTATAAGGAGCATATGTGTCCCTTCATTGCTCCTTGGCAGGAAATTTGAACAGGATATGAGATGACTAGAGTAACCTTTGAAAATTATCTCTTAATATGGTCACTACTCCTTCCTTTGGTCCCCTCCCCTTTATGGAGATAGTGACTTAATTCTGTTCGTAGCCTAAGATACCCATAGAAATCTCTATGTCACTTAGTCTGGCCTCCATCGCAAGAAACACCCTCCTGCCTGCTGGGTTACAGACATGAGCTAGCACACCTACACCATATGAATAAGTTTTAGGTCCAGCCTGTTCATTTTATTAGTTTTTGGGCAAGCAATATTTCCTTGCTCAAAATTCTGAAATAGTATTTTGATGAAATATATTATTGGGTGAAATTCTATAGCTTGTGATAATTTGTAGGTACTTTAAAGAAAGGTAGGTTAGTTAAACTTTGCATGCTAAATAATTGAATTCTGGTTTTATCTTCACCCATGACTGGCTGGACAAGACACTTAATCTCTTTGTGCTCATTTTTCTTCCAGAAACTTGACTCTTTATCTTCCTTCCAAGAGTGTTGAGGTGTTTATATGTAACAAGTTTGTCCTTTTTGTTTGTTTTTCTCTAAGGCTCACTATGTAGCTCTGGCTGTCTTTGAACCTAATTTATAGACGTGGCTGGCCTCAATCTCACAGCAATCCACCTGCCTTTGCTTCCTGAGTGCTGGGATATAAGGCACATGTCATAAGTTTAAATATCTTGGGAAGACTAGACTTTTGTTAATATGGAGATAGGTTCTTTTATTCCTTTTTCCTCTGTGGTTTTTAGATTGGCCAGATATTAGTTAGGGCAGCCAGAACTATGTAGAGAGACCCTGGAGAGAGAGGGAGGGAGGGAGGGAGGGAGGGGAGGGAAGGGGAGGGGAGAAAAAGGAGAGAAAAGGAGAGGAGAGAGAGAGGAGGGATATTTTGACATTAGATGAGTTTGTTGTGAGGAATTTGGCGGTGAGAATTGTGTGCATATCTGAGATGTCTCTGATTCATTGTTGCTTTACTGTGTACTTTCTTCCATTACCTCTGCAATTGAATATACTGAATTTGATATATATTTGAATTCTGTCATAGCTGAAGCTTGTACAGACATTGAGTTCTAGTGTAAGCCCAAAATTATTTCTAAACATGATTTCTAGAAGCAGTACTTTTTTGGTTTTTCGAGACAGGATTTCTCTGTGTAGCTTTGTGCCTTTCCTGGAACTCACTCTGTAGCCCAGGCTGGCTTTGAATTCACAGAGATCTGCCTGCCTCTGCCTCCTGAGTGCTGGGATTAAAGGCATTCGCCACCACTGCCCAGCGAAGCAATACTTCTTAAATCACGAGTAATACATATACGTTTTCATATTTGCAGAAAATTGATTCTCAGTGTTCAGAACAGAAAAACAGAACTATTGCTTCAGCAAGTGCCATAAAGCTTTTTTATTCTGATTTATTGAGGTCTTTCTTTCTTTCTTTCTTTCTTTCTTTTTTTTTTTTGGTTTTTCGAGACAGTTGTGTGTGTGTGTGTGTGTGTGTGTGTGTGTGTGTGTGTGTATGTAGTTTTGGTGCCTATCCTGGATCTTACTCTGTAGACCAGGCTGGCCTCCAACTCACAGAGGTCTGCCTGACTCTGCCTCCCAAGTGCTGGGATTAAACGCATGTGCCACCACCACCACCACTACCACCACCACCGGCCGGCCGGCGAGGTTTTTCTTCTTTGAGATACTTTCTCTGTATAACTCTGGGTATCTAGGTACTTGCTCTGTAGACCAAGCTGGCCTCGAACTCAGAGATCTACCTGCCTCTGCCTCCTGAGTTCTGGGATCAAAGATATGTACTACCGTGCCCAGCTTCAGAGCCTTTTTTTTTTTAAAAAAAAAAAAAAACAAATTTTCTTCTATTGCTGGAGAGTTGGCTCTGCAGTTAAGAACACTGGCTTTTCCAGAGGACCCAGATTCATTTCCCAGCACCCACATGGCAGCTCACAACCGTCTGTAACTCCAGTTCAGGTAGCTAACATCCTCACACAGACATATACATTCAGGCAAAACACCAATGCACATAAATAAAATAAATTAAAAATATTTTTATTTAACTCTGTGTGTGTGTGTGTGTGTGTGTGTGTGTGTGTGTATGTATGTGTGTGTGTCTGTCTGAGTTTGAGTGTGTCTGAGTGTGTGTAAGGTTTGTGCATGTAAGTGCAGTTGCCTGTAAAGTCCAGAGGAGGGCATTGGATCCACTGGAGCTGGAGTTAGTTGTGACAGAGTTCTGGCAACTGAACTTGGGTCATCTGCAGAGTGGTATGTGTGTGATCTTACCTGCTGAGCTGTTTCTCCAGCTTCAGCTTCACTGATGGACAATGTTTACTTTGCTTGAAGGGGAACAGTTTGTAAAAAATTAAAGCCTTTTTCAGTAATTGTACCCGGTTTATTTGTTATGAAGAACCTCCAGATGGTACTCAGGACCAACACTGCAAACATGTAAATAGCAAATTGCTTTATTAGACATTAATTTGCCTTGGCTGTGGCAACACTTTGTCTTTGATAGTAGTCTTACTGTACCTTCTGATCTGTCTAGTGGAGTACTGTCTCATGTGACATGTTTGGGACTTGTTACCTATTTTACTGCTTTCATTTGGCTTTTCAAAATTACTTTAGCTATCGAAAAACTTTCTGACAGGTGGCTATGGGTAGCTTTATACTCTAATTTTAGGGAACTATTTACACGTCACTTGAAACAGTTTAATAAGGTCAGATTAATGGTGACATAACCATTAAATGGTTTATGACTGAAGCCTGTTACTCTTTAATCTAGCTTTTAGTTTTTACATTAAATAGTGACTTGACCAAATGATCTGACTGGTCACTTTCAGCCCTAATTTGAATTATTTATTGCCTTACAAGTCCTTTAGGTACACTGTATTTAGGAAGTGCAATACCTGCTTTGCAAAATACTTTTTTTTTTTTTTTTTAACATGTGTGGCAGCATGAAGGAAGAAGCTCTAAATCTTATTTATTTGATGTTCAGGTTCTTTTTTAACATGACACACCTGCTTTCTCAAGTTAACTTTAGTATGACTTGAAAGGGCATAGTTGATTAGATTAGTAATACACAGTGTTGTATGATGTGACTTCATGGTTCATTTTCCATTTGAAAAGTGAGAATTTGCCAGTGGTGGTGGTGAGCACCTTTAATCCCAGCATTTGGGAGACAGAGGCAGGGGGATCTGAGTTCAAAGCCAGCCTGGTCTATAGAGTAAGTTCCAGGACAACCAGTACTACACAGAGAAACCCTGTCTCGAAAAACCAAAAACAACAAATGAACCAATCATCCAACCAACCAAACAGAATTATAGCCTGTGACTTTGGTTATGTTTAGTTACCTCACTGAAAAAAAAGTATATTTTAGTATAGTTAGGCTGTAAACCTTACAGTAAGTGGTTTGTTTCTGAAAGTTAAGATGGAGGTAGTCATTTCTTAAAAAGTTACTACATTTTATGTGTTTGTAGTGTGTGCTTATACCACTGTGTGTATGTGTGTGTGTGTGTGTGTGTGTGTGTGTGTGTGTGTGTGTATAGAAGTCAAAGGACAACTTATGGAAGTCTTTTCTCTCCCCTACCATGTGGGGTCTGGGGCTCTCAGGTCATCTGGAGGCAAGGGCCTTTACCTGCTGAACAATATCTCTCTGGCCATGGTGTGTTTTTTTGTTTTTGTTTTTGTTTTTTTTTTTTTTTTTTTTTTTTTTGGTGGTGAGTCAAGGTCTTACTCGGTAGCCCCAGCTAACCTGGAGGTCACTGTGTAGCTCAGGATGGCCTTGAATTATCCTGTCTCAGCCTCTCCTGAGTTGTTTGCATTACAGGAATGAACTACCACATCTAGTTTTTTATTTTGTTTTTGAAACAGGGTTTTGTTACTTATAGACTAGCTGGCTTTGAACTTGGATTCTCTACCTCAACTTCCAAGAAGCTGTCATTACAGACCAGTGGGTGCTACCATTCCCCACTAGAGAGTTCATTCAAAGATGTGTTTGTAGTTAGAAGGATTTTGAAGCTCATCAGTCATTGCACTGACATATTGGCTTTTGTGCAGCTTAGTCTACATTTTAGCTTATTGAGGTTTTAGATATTGGGTAGCTTTTAACAACTCTCATAACTAAGTTTCATTTAGCAAAGCTAGTGAACAAGAAGGAAAGATGGTGTAATTTTTATGTATGTTAGCAAGCCAGGGAAGAATAAGCATAGACCCTTGGTGTGTACATTGTCAGTTTTTTGAGCTGTGAATAAACTTAGGATGCCAAGGTTAGCATGGACCAGTAGATATCATGGATTAATAGGTCTTTAAAATGGTGTTTTATCTGCTAGCTTTTAGATAACTATGGGATTATTTAAAATTAGCTATATTTGTTATAGATTTTATGTTTAAAATTGGAATACATCCTCTAGTTTACAACTAGAATGGGGATGAAAAAAAAAAAGAAAATTTTTGTGATCGAGAGAAAGCTCATTGGTTAAGAGAAGTTGCTGTTCTGCAGGGTGAGGATCCAGGTTTGGTTCCCAGCACCCACATGATGGTTCACAACCATCTGTGTAACTCCAGTCCCAGGAGCATCCAGTGTCCTTTTGTGAATTTTGAAGGCACTGGGCACACATATATGGAACACATATTCATGTAGGCAAAACACTCAGGCACATAAAATAAAAATAAAAAATCTAAAAATAAAAAAATTATGAATCATGTAATATTTTTATTTTGTTGTTTTGCTAAGGACAGGATCTTACCATGAAGATCTACTGACTGTTCTGAAATTCACTATGTAAACCAGGCTGTCCTTGAACTCACAAAGATCTTCCTGCCTCTGCTTCCCAAGTGCTGGGATAAAAGATGTGCACCACTATGCCTGGCTATCATGTTTGTTTGTTTGTTTATTTTTAATGAAGTGTAAACTCGACTTTTTTAAAAAAGATTATATATATATATATATGGTGTTCCATCTGCATGTATGCCTGCAGGCCAGAAGAGGGTGCCAGATCTCATTACAGGTGATTGTGAGCCACCTTGTGGTTGCTGGGAATTGAACTCAGGACCTCTGAAAGAGTAGCCAGTGCTCTTAACTGCTGAGCCATCTCTCCAGCCCTGTCATGTTTATTTTTAAAGGGAAAATTAAGTACAATATAAGTTAAGGCTTGAGAAGCAGACTTAGGGCCTCTAGTAGCAAGCTCTCAAAAACAAACAAACAAAAGAAACAAAAAAAAATAATGTGTAGCACTTTCTAGCAACTTAAAAAAAAAAAAAAGAGTAGCAAGCTCCCTTAACTGCTGAGCTGTCTCTCCAGCTCCGCAAGTTTAAGTTTTATTTTTACCCAGTAGCAGCATTTGGCATGGTGGATGCTTTGCTTGCCTTCTTGAAATACTTTGTTTCATGCTTTTTTTCTCTACCTCTTTGATCTTTTCTCAGCCCCTCCTCCATCCTGATTCATTGCTCCTACCTTTTTCTGTATGACCACCTCATGGGGGGGGGGAGTCTCTGCATTTCCCTCCTCATTCCTTTCTTGCTCCTATTTGATTTCTCTTTTGAAAAATATTTAGAATATTTAAAGACTTGCGTGTGTTCCTAAGTGTATGTATTAGAATCACATGTGTGCAGAAGCCTGCAGAGGTCAAACGAGGCTTTGGAATTGAACAAGGGTCCCCTGGAAAAGCAGCCAGTGATGGCTCAATGGATGGTTAAGAGCAATCTCTCTAGACCCTGATCTCATAGTTTTAAATGCCCAACTTTCTTTATCTTGGAACTCTGGAGTTCTGTAGCCCACTGCCAAAGTGCTATTTCCCACTTAATGTGCTTTATTGACATCTTAAACTGAATTTCTCTGACCAGATTCCCTACCTTTATCTTTTCTAAATCTCCAAGTCTAGCTAATTGAGTTTGAAGGCTGTGCTAAATCATCTGAGCAGTCAGTGGCTCAACTTGTTTCACTGTGTATTGGTAAGTAAGTTGCTCCAAACTGTAAAAGCAGTTCATATATTCTCAGTGGCTTGATAAAACTCTTAGCTCTCCTTTATTGCTGCTTCACTGGCTGTACATGTCTCAGTAGTGTCTGTCTTACCTTTTTGAAGTCAGATGATGAGAGTCCCAACTAGTAACCTTGACTACTTTGTCAAAATGAAGGTGATGCTTATTCAAATTAAGAGATTTGAACCATAGGCTAAATTACACTTACTCATTTATATATGTGACCATGTGTATGGGTGCCCTTAACCATGGTTATGCATGTGGAGGCCAAAGGACACAGGAGTGTAGGTGGGGGATGGAACTCAGGAACTCAGGTCTTCAGGCTTGGTGGCAGTGCCTTTATGTGCTGAGCCATCTCTCCTTTTAAAATCCCTTAAGACATAGAATCACACTGGGAGAGGATTGGCCATCTAACCTAATTAATGGTAGTTAGGGTGTTGGTTGTCAAAACATTTCTATAACAACCTGTACTTAAAACATGCCAGAAGGATTTAGCTTCTGTTCTAAGTGCATTCAAGAACAGAATAAGATGCTTTTAGACTTCTATACTTTTGAGCTTTGTAGTAGGAAATGTTCATAAGAACAAGGGAATTTTTTGCAAAATAATGTTGATATACACTTTTTATTTATAGGCTACTAATGATACCTTATATTTAGTTAATGCATTTTTAAATAGAAAAGGCATCATTGAGTTTATTAGGTGAACGCTTGCTTTAAAGGGTGACCTTGAGTTTACTGAATGATTCATTTCTCCTAAGCCTTTTCCTTTGTGAGAACTTTTAAAGCCCTCTTTGTTTCAGAGAGGTTAATATACTACTACAAAGTCACATACCAAGCTAGTGGTAGGAAGCGGCAAGAGATAGATTTGCACTTCTGTTCCTCCTCCCTTTGCTTTTATCCCTTTTCTTCTTTCCTGGGGTTTTTCTTAAGTAGCCCGGGCTGGCCTGAAATTTATGATTCTCCTGAGGCCTTTCCCAAGAGAGATGTGACTAACATAAGCAGTGGATTTCTTGACTTTCAGTTAAGTGTGCTCCAGGTTTACCTTCCATCAGGCTTCAGTTTTTGTTCTTCAAGACAGGGTTTCTCTGTGTAGCCCTGGGTGTCCTGGAACTCATTCTGTAGACCAACCTGTCTTAAGCCTCCTGAGTGCTGGTATTAAAGGTGTGTGCCACCACCACCCATCTAGGCTTCTGGTTTAGAAATATGGAGGAATTCACCCAGGAAATAGTATTCCTCCCTTGAAACCTTTCCCAATTCCAGGAGTTACTTTCCTTTCTTTAATGAATCTATTTCCTTTACTTAAAAAAAAAAAAAAAAAAGAGGGCTGGAGAGATGGCTCAGAGGTTACGAGCACTGACTGCTCTTCTAGAAGTCCTGAGTTCTATTCCCAGCAACCACATGGTGGCTCACAGCCATCTGTAATGAGATCTGGTGCCCTCTTCTGGCCTGCAGGGATACACACAAGCAGAACACTGTATCTATAATAAATCTTAAAAGAGAGAGAGAGTTAGTTAGAAATTCAGATAGAAAACCTTTAATGATTATACCACTAGCACCAATAATGTTGAATAGCAATAAATTTTTCTTGAAAAATCATTTAAAATGAACACTTAATAGTATTTAGTACATCTACAAGGCCAAGCAATCTTTATCTTACGTAGTTTGAAAACATTTCTATCATATTGAGCCAAAAAAATTATTTTAAATAATTAAAATTAAAAAAACAAACAAACTGGGGGTGTTGGCACATGCTTGTAATTCCAGAACATGGGAGACAGAGGCAGGTTGAGCTCTGTGAATTTATGGTCAGCTTGGTCTGCATAGCATGTCCAGGCCAGCTAGGGCTACTCAGTAAGATCCTAAAGAGAGAGAGAGAGAGAGAGAGAGAGAGAGAGAGAGAGAGAGAGAGAGAGAGAGAGAGAAGGAAGAAAACCAAGCAACAAACAAATCTTGTAAAGTAAAGGTGACTGTTGCAAGTTTATATTAGAGGTTACCCGCCTTGGGTGCTTTGCTGCTAATGTTTGATATTTTTAAGGAATAAAGAAAGTCCTCCATTTGCTGCTTAATAGTGAATGTTTTATACTTGCAAAAAACTTTCTTTTTTTTTTTAAAGATTCATTTATTTATTATGTATACAGAAGAGGGCGCCAGATCTCATTACCGATGGTTGTGAGCCACCATGTGGTTGCTGGGAATTGAACTCAGGACCTCCAGAAGAACAGTCGGTGCCCTTAACCTCTGAGCCATCTCTCCAGCCCAACTTGAAAAAAACTTTATAGAGGAGTCAGTTGCAATAATGCTGATAGCAGATATGTGTTATGTACATCTCCAGCTTTATTTTTAAATGGTTCCCCAGAGGAGAAAACTTAAGTTTCAGTACCTCCTTATTCATTTAATTCTGGCGTTCAAATTCATATGGATTTGCCTCAGAATGTTGTGTCTTTTCACTAAACATGGAGGAGATGCCTTGTATGAGGGATTAAGTAGTGTCTCAGTAAAATGATCTATCTGCCCAATGAACCCCTCTGACCAAGAGGGAAAACAAAATAGGAAACAGCTAGACATTAATATAAAAATAGGAAATTGCAGTGTAGCTTCTGAGGTTTGTTTCTAGAAATTCTCTATTGCCCCTGCTGCCTGTGGTGCACACTTTTAATCCCAGTGCTCTGGGAGGCAGAGGCAGGTGGATCCCTGTGAGTTCAAGGCCAGCCTGGGAACAGAGTGAGTTCCAGCACAAGCTCCAAAGCTACACAGAGAAACCCTGACTTGAACCCCCTCCCCCGGAAAAAAAAAAGAATTTTCCATCCCCCCATTTATTTTTTAGTGAATCTTTATTTAAATTTATAAACTGATTTCTTGAGTAGGCTTACTGTAAATATTAAAACTCGTTTCCCCCTTTAAGATACATACTTACATGTCACTAGGCTAGAGGATAGACAGCCTTAGGCAGCATCCTCAGGAGATCTATCAACTTCCTTCCTTATAGGCCTGAAGCTCACCAATTAGGCAGGACTGGCAGGCCAGTTAACCTCTCTCTATAGTGCTCAGATGACAAACAAGTGCCAGCATTCCTGGCATTTTTCCTGTGAGTTTTGGGGATGGAATGCTGTGGATATCGCTCTATATAAATAAAATGCTGTTTGGCCAGTGGCCAGGCAGGAAGTATAGGCGGGACAAGAGAGAAGAGAATTCTGGGAGGTGGAAGGCTGGGGGAGGAGACACTGCCAGCCGCTGCCATGAGAAGCAACATGTAAAGACACTGGTAAGCCACAAGCCATGTGGCAAAGTATAGACTAACAGAAATGGGCTAAATATAAGAGTAAGAGCTAGACAATGGTAGGCTTGACCTAATGGCCAAGCAGTTTAAATAATGTAAGTGTCTGGATGATTATTTTATACGTGGGTTGTGGGACCTCGGGGGCTTGGTGGAACCTGGAGAGAAGCTCTCCAACTACAATGGAACTCAGAGCTTTGCTTTTGAAAGGTAGGTGCTTTACCAACTAAGCCATCCCTCAGCCCTCAAAAAGTTGTAGTTAGTTCCTGTGAAGAATAGAAACAATATTTTATCTATCCGTCTGTCCGTCCGTCCGTCCGTCCATCCATCTATGGGTTTCCCTGTGTAGCCTTGGCTATTGCTCTGTAGACCAGGCTGGCTTTGAACTCAGAGATCCTCCTGCTTTCTGTCTCCTGAGTGCTGGCATTAAAGTTGTGCTCTACCACTGCCCAGCACAAAAAATTATTTGTTTAAAAGAGTCCTCGGGCTAGCGAGACGGATCAGCAATTACTAGTGCTTGTTGCTTTTCCAGAGGACCGGAGTGTAGTTGGAGAGCTTCTCTCCAGCCCCCGCCAAGCCCTATTAGTCCAACAACTCATTTATAAAATAAACACACAGACATTCATATTATTTAAACTGTTTGGCCATTAGCTCAGGCCTACCATTATCTAGCTCTTACTCTTATATTTAGCTCATTTCTATTAATCTATACTTTGCCACCTGGCTTGTGGCTTACCGGTGTCTTTACATGTTGCTTCTCATGGCAGCGGCTGGCAGTGTCTCCTCCCAGCCTTCCTGTTCCCAGCCTTTTCCTTTTCCTTGTCCCGCCTACCCTATCCTTCCTGTCTGGCTACTGGCCAATCAGCACTTTATTTATTTTAACCAATCAAAGCAACACTTTTGACATACAGAACATCCCATAGCACTTCCCCCCCCCTTTTTTTTTAAAGCAAGGTTTTAACTTATATAGAGTAAAATTTTAGATAATAAAACAATTATCAAGCAAGAATTACAGTTACAATATTAAAGAAGATATCCTATTTATCTTATATTTAACTTATCTTTTATCATAACTGAAGAAATTATAACTATCTAGTCTTCAACCATATCAAAGGCCTCAGAAGGATATAATATTACCTGAGAACCGGGAGAAGGATGTAAGCATTTTTAGGGAGTCTTGCAAGAGTAGACAGAGACAGCTGGCAGCCTGGACAGTCACCTAATGCTCCTTTGTAAAGTTGGGGCATTTGTCTTCAGCCCACAGGGCTGGAGTCTTTCGGTCACTTCTCTCAGTGTCCTGTAGAATGTCTGGCAGTTTCCTCTGTGAAGCAGGAACCTGAAGGACCATTTTGTCAAGCAAAGTTTAGTGGTCACCTTTCTATGGGTCCTGCATATCCAGTCGATCAAGCAGTCCAGGCAAGAACAGTTTCTTGCCCAAATGGCTATTTTTGTCAAGGTGAAGATAAACTCTATATAAAGTGTCTTCAGTGCCCATCCTCCTCTCTGAAGTAAATTGGTGCTGCCAGGAGCAGACATGTCTCATTGTCCAGAAAGGATGAATTTTAAAAATATTTTAAATGCCATATTCTGTAGACCTTCGAAGTGTTTGAAGATTACCTGTCTATCTGAAATATCTCTGTATATACCTAGAAGACTTAACTAACATGGCTATGAGTATGATTATCATAGATGACCAGTTATTAATCTATTTTTAATTATCTATTACAATTTTAAATGAGCTGTACAAACATAATATCTTAAACAAGAGTAGAAATATACACACAGTATAACAAAACTAACTTTAAGTTTGTATCAATAGACTAAAATCTATACCAATGTAAAACATTTTAAATGAGTTGTTGCTCTTTAGAAGTAAGTTCGTTAATCTACCCTTTCATTCTATCATATCTATATCATATCCCCTTTTTGTCTTTAGAAAGAGATTGTATTTATAATCAACCTGTTTTAAATAAAATAGTGGTTTTTCTCTGTCCCCCATCAGAGGGCTCTTCTGATTTGGGACATAAGAAGCTCTTAACCTTTTCTTTTAACAATGTGCTTGGGTTTAGAGAAGGAGTGAGCCAATTCCATCTCCAAAGCAAGCTGGGAATTTGGGCGTAGTTTCAACATCCCACAGCACCCGAGCTCAGCTCCAGCCCCTATGTTGGATGGCTTACAACTGCCTATAACTGTATAGTGCCTCCATAGACACTTGCAATCACATGTATCTGTATACCATGTGCATGCATGGTGCCTTCAGAGGTTAGGAGTCGAATGCCCTAGAATTGGAGTTATGGATGGTTGTGAACCATCATGTGTGTGGAATTGGATTTGGGACCCTCTGTAAGAGCAACAAGTGCCCTCAACCACTTAGCCACCTGTGATTGAAGTTTTTTAACAAGGATTTTGCTAGTGTAACAATATGAGCTACAGCAGCCTGGCAAATGTCATGTGTTTAAGTGTATTGATAGTTAACCAAAGAAGTATAGATTTTTGACTGTATCTTTGTGTCTTTTGCTCATATCCAAATAGTAGATATTGCCATAAATGGATTTTTTGCTTTTAAACCTTTTATTTAAAAAACTTAAAATGCCCTTATAACTTGGCTCAAATATTACACACTATTTTTCTAATTTGATGTAGAAAGAAGTTTCATTTTCTTTGAACTAGAAAAAAAAATGTAGAGTACAGACAAGTTTGAAGTTGGTCAGATTTGTTAAAAAATTTTTTTTTTTTATTTTGACAATAGCTGTGTGACATTCATCATTCACATTTTTTTTAAATACATATTTTGCGAGGTGGCGGCGGTGGTACCGTCACAGGCACACGCCTTTAATCCCAGCACTCGGGAGGCTGCCCCAGAACTCAGAGATCCACCTGCCCCTGCTTCCTGAGTGCTGGGATTAAATGCATGTGCCACCACTGCATGGCTGACATTCATCATTCTTTTTGTCTATTTGCTTATTTATTTAAGTAGGATATTTATTATACAGTGTCTCACTGTGTATACCTTGTTGGTCTACAACTTGCTACTTAGGTCATGCTAGCTTTGAACTCACAGAGATCCACCTGCATCCACCTCCTCAGTGTTGGGATTAAAAGTGTGAGCCACCATGCCAAACCCTAAATTGGATTTTTTTGAGACAGAGTTGAGATTGGTCTCAGATAGGTGGTCCTCCTGCTTTATCTTTGTAGATGTTCTTATGTGCAGCTTTCATACTTCCCCCCCTTCCCCCCCAAACACACACACAGGGTTTCCTTGGCTGTTCTAGAACTCTGTAGACCAGGCTGGCCTCAAACTCCAAGATGCACCCATCTCTGCTTCCCAAGTGCTGGGATTAAAGGCTTGTGCCACTACATCCTGCCTCCCCCTTTTTAAATTTGTCCTCCTATCTTTTATCTTTTTTTTTTAAATTAAATTTATTTTTTTAAAAAAAATTTTCTGGAGCCCAGGGCCTTGTGCTTGCTAGGCAAGCGCTCTACCACTGAGCTAAATCCCCAACCCCTCTTTTATCTTTTAAAATGAGTATTGTATCTTACAACTCTGCAGAGTAGGAATAAAGATGATCTTTTTAAAGGGCTCCACTCAGTATCTGGCACATAGTAAGTTGTGTTCTGAATGTAGATGTTAGAGCCAGAAGCCTAAATTTTGTTAGCTTAGACCTCAACATTGCATAAACTAGTAAAATTTTACTTGTACGGTGTCCTCTCCCTTCGTGTGTATTGAAGTGTTATGTGACAGTTTTACAGTTTCCTGCAGCTTACCCTTTTCTCAGAAATACTTGACAAATGTACATTGACAATTAATTGTACATTGACTTCAAAGGAAGGTGGTGTTAAACAAGCTCATGATGAGTTGTTTGCCTGTTAGAACAGTCCTTCAGTTAGGTGAAAACTGTATCGTGCTAACAGTGCTTATGTCAGCTATCAGGATGCCCAGCCTTTTTTTTTTTCCTTTTCTTGAAATTTATTTTATTTTATGTTTTGCCTACATGTATTTATGCGTACCATATGTGTCCCTGGTGCATGTGGAATGTGGAGGCCTGAAGAGGTTGTCAGGTCCCCTGGAACTGGAATTACACACAGTTGTTATTTGCCATAATGACAGCTGGGAATTGAACCCTGGTCCTCTATGAGGAACAGCCAGTGCTCTTAACTGCTGAGCCATCTCTCCAGTGATTTTTTCCCCCAGAGCTGAGGACTGGACCCAGGCCTTGTGCTTGTTAGGCAAGCGCTCTACTACTGAGCTAAATCCCCAACCCTGCTATGGTGATTTTATTAAATAACCAGAACCTAGGTTATGCTTCTTTTATGTAGCTGTCTTCTGTTACTGGCAGTTGTAGATGACTTTTGGTTTGTCTTTAGGTGAATCTTCATGTACTTAAGATACTCCTAGACATGTCATATCACACTAGGCCAAAGAGAATTATTGTTAGTCCTTCTGGTCAGACTTTCTTTTGGGACCACCAACTTCCCAATAATGACACTCTTGGGACCACCAGCTCCCAATAATGACACCGAAACTTACTATTAATTACGAAAGCTTGGCCTTTAGCTTAGGCTTGTTCCCAACTTGCTCTTATAACTTAAATTAACAGATTCTATTAATCTATGTTCTACTACATGGTTTTTTTTTGTTTGTTGTTTTGTTTTGTTTTTTGTTTTTAAACCTCTTTCCATTAATGAACCTCTGACTTCCTCAGTGTCTTGTTTCTTCAGACTGCAAGCTTCTGTGTCCTCATTCCAATGGGTCTCAGCTGAACTGTGCTCCAAAGCCTAAAAGCTCGACCAGCCAATTGCTTAACTAGCTCTGGTGCCTGGTTTTCACACCTTATATATCTTTCTGTTCTCTGCCATCACTCCCTGGGATTAAAGGCTGGATTTCTGGGATTAAAGGCGTGTATCACACATGCCTGGCTGTTTCTAATGTGGCCTTGAATCCAGAGGTATTTCTGTCTCTGGAATGCTAGGATTAAAGGCATGTGCTATCACTGCCTATCCTCAAGTTTAATATGTGGCCATCCTGTTCTCTGACCCCAGATAATTTTATTTCAGGGAACACACAATATTTCGGGGAACACAATACCACCACATTTCCCCTGTTTTTGTCTAAAATTTAAAAAAGCTTATAACTAATACAAGAAAATTTATACCAATAAGTATATACAATATACATAGTCAAGATTACATTAACAATGTCTAGTCCACTAACATTTGACAGATTATATAACAAAGTCCAGTCCAATAACATTTGATAAACTCAGACCAAAAATTTTCATTACTTATCCTATTTAAAACAAGTAGTTTCTTTTTAAAAGTAGATTCAAAAGTTGATCTTTTTTTTTTTTTTTTTTTTAAGATTTATTATATATACAGTGTTCTGCTTGCATGTATGTCTGCAGGCCAGAAGAGGGCACCAGATCTCATTACAGGTGGTTGTGAGCCACCATGTGGGTTGCTGGAGGGAGACACTGCTCATTTGCTGCTCTTACAGAGAACCTGGGTTTGTTCCCAGAACCCAAATGGTAACTCACAATCATTGATAATTCTAATTTCTGACACCCTCTTCGGATCACAGGCACTAGGCATGCATGTGGTGCACATGTATTACATGCAGGCAAAACACCCTATACATAAATAAATCTTAAAAACTGTTAAAAACAAAACAAAGAAGCATTATGATATAGTATTGTATATATAACCCAGGGTCTAGCATATTGCTGAATTTGGGGTAGACAACTGGAGTAAAGGACATAGACAGGCCTTACTTTCATTGAACTTTTGTGTAAAGAAAAATCCAAAAGAAGAATTGGAGAGGATTTTTGTGAAGCGTCAGTTTTGAAGAGTAAGCAGGGCTCAAGTAGAGGAGAACAGCAAATCTGAGCAAGAAAATAAAGCATGGAAATAGCTGGAAATAAAATGGGCTTTGGTCAGAAGATCTAGTTTAAATCAGGACAATCCTTCACTAGCTCTGTGACCTTAGATGTTTCTTGGAGTCCCTTGATGGTTTCTTGGCCTTTCTTTTTAGAAAAGATTTATTTGCATGTAAATGAGTGTTTTGTCTGCATATATGTGTATATTCAACCATATGTCTGTCTGGTGCCTGAAAAGGCTATTGGATAATTTATTAAAATATTTAATAATTTGGATAATTAATAATCACATTTATGATTTTTAAAAAAAGCAATTTGTGCATGGTTTCTAGTTCAGTGCTAGGCATGTAGGTGATATTATTTTACTCCTGTTAAAAGAATGTTGTACCAGAAAGAGATGTCATTGCCCTTCAGGAGTTTTTGATCTCAGTTATAAGCCACATTCCCAAGACATATGTTATTATAAAATGTAAAATGTATGCTATTGTGCCTAAGTTTGTGATACAAATACAAGTCAAGTCAGAATACTTATGTATTAGTGAGATTAAGTGTAATCCAGGAAAAACATGACAGTGGCTCTATACTAAGAAAATGTTTATGGCAGGAAAGCATAAACATGACTGCCACTGCTGCAGAAACTTTACTATGTATGTATGTATATATGTATGTAGGCATGCATGTATTTATTTATTGAGGTCAAGGTCTCTTGGCTGGCCTAGATCTCAGAGATGCCTGCCTCTGCCTCTCCATTGCTGGGGTCAGAGGTGCCTGCTACCACGCTGGGCTTTTGTTTAAATTAAAAAAAAAAATTTTGTGTTGAGTGTTTGGTCTGCATGTATACCTATGCATCACTTGGATGTCTGGTGCACAAGGAGGCCAGAATAGGGGGATTCAGTCCCCTGGATGGAGTTATAGATGGTTGTGAACCACCATGCTGGGGAAATTTTTACTTTTTAATTTAATTTAATTTTTAAACTTTAACATTTAAAGAGTCTCATTCTGAAACCTGTATTATTTTAAGCCTGAACTTAGTGAACTTGTACCTGATTTCTAGATGATAATATGTAGAATTTATTTTGGGGGTACTTTAACTTATTAATCACATTATTTATTTACGTGTGTGTGTGTGTGTGTGTGTGTGTGTGTGTGTGTGTGTGTGTGTTTGTGTGTGTTTGTTCCTTCAGAGGAAAACCTATGGCAGTTTGTTCTCCTTCATTATTTGTGTTCTGGGGATCAAACTCTAGGTTATCAGGGTTGGTGGTGAGGCATTTGTTCTCAGAGTGGAGTGTGGCAGTTTTAATTATCAACTTGATAGAAGTAGAATCTTAGCAGGGATCATCTACTTTGTTTGGGTTGGCCTGAGGGTATGTTTGTGGATTAAGTTAATTGATGTGAGAAGACTTAGCCCATTGGCACCATTCCCTAGGCAAGGGGTTACTGAACTGTTCCAGTAGAGAAATTGAGCTGAGCCCAAGCAAGTAAGCATACATGTGTTCATTTCTCCCTCTCTTCTGTGAATGTGGTATGACTAGCTTGCTTCAGACTCCAGACCTGGAATTGTAAGTTGTTTTATTACAGAAAACAAAAACAAAACAAAGTGAAACAAAAAACCCTCAAACTAGGACAGGGTGTGTATGTGATTTTTTTTTTCCCCTAAAGTGAGTTGGTTTTGTGACAGACTTTAATGTTTGCTGTGGCTTTCCTGTTGTATATGTGTACATTAATGAAGCTCTGATTTCATGCATTAAAATTTATTGTTAGAGACTATAAATTTCTGCAAATTTATTGGGCAGATAGTTTCACATCTTTAGATTAATTGGATGTTTTCCTCCGTAGACAGGGTTTCTTGGTGTAGCTCTGACTGTCCCGAACTAACTCTGTAGACCAGGCTGGTCTCCAACTCAGAGATTCACCTGTCTCTGCCTCTCAAGTGCTGGGATTAAAGTATGCACCACTCCCCCCCCCACCCCCCCCAGCTCTCTCTTTTTTTTAAAATCATGTGCATATGTGTGATGCTAGGATAATTTTTTTCCTCTTGAAAAACAGTCAGTACTGAAATTGTTTTTTTTTTTTACAATTCTGTTGGTTGCTATGGTGATTTTTTCCCCCCAGAGCTGAGGACTGGACCCAGGGCCTTGTGCTTGTTAGGCAAGCGCTCTACTACTGAGCTAAATCCCCAACCCTGCTATGGTGATTTTATTAAATAACCAGAACCTAGGTTATGCTTCTTTTATGTAGCTGTCTTCTGTTACTGGCAGTTGGATAGATGACTTTTGGTTTGTCTTTAGGTGAATCTTCATGTACTTCAGATACTCCTAGAACATGTCATATCACACTAGGCCAAAGAGAATTATTGTTAGTCCTTCTGGTCAGACTTTCTTTTGGGACCACCAACTTCCCAATAATGACACTCTTGGGACCACCAGCTCCCCAATAATGACACCGAAACTTACTATTAATTACGAAAGCTTGGCCTTTAGCTTAGGCTTGTTCCCAACTTGCTCTTATAACTTAAATTAACAGATTCTATTAATCTATGTTCTACTACATGGTTTTTTTTTTGTTTGTTGTTTTGTTTTGTTTTTTGTTTTTAAACCTCTTTCCATTAATGAACCTCTGACTTCCTCAGTGTCTTGTTTCTTCAGACTGCAAGCTTCTGTGTCCTCATTCCAATGGGTCTCAGCTGAACTGTGCTCCAAAGCCTAAAAGCTCGACCAGCCAAATGCTTAACTAGCTCTGGTGCCTGGTTTTCACACCTTATATATCTTTCTGTTCTCTGCCATCACTCCCTGGGATTAAAGGCTGGATTTCTGGGATTAAAGGCGTGTATCACCATGCCTGGCTGTTTCTAATGTGGCCTTGAATCCAGAGGTATTTCTGTCTCTGGAATGCTAGGATTAAAGGCATGTGCTATCACTGCCTATCCTCAAGTTTAATATTGTGGCCATCCTGTTCTCTGACCCCAGATAAGTTTATTTCAGGGAACACACAATATTTCGGGGAACACAATACCACCACATTTCCCCTGTTTTTGTCTAAAATTTAAAAAAGCTTATAACTAATACAAGAAAATTTATATCCAATAAGTATATACAATATACATAGTCAAGATTACATTAACAATGTCTAGTCCACTAACATTTGACAGATTATATAACAAAGTCCAGTCCAATAACATTTGATAAACTCAGACCAAAAATTTTCATTACTTATCCTATTTAAAACAAGTAGTTTCTTTTTAAAAGTAGATTCAAAAGTTGATCTTTTTTTTTTTTTTTTTTTTTAAGATTTATTATATATACAGTGTTCTGCTTGCATGTATGTCTGCAGGCCAGAAGAGGGCACCAGATCTCATTACAGGTGGTTGTGAGCCACCATGTGGTTGCTGGGAATTGAACTCAGGACCTCTGGAAGAGCAGTTGGTGCTCTTAACCTCTGAGCCATCTCTCCAGCCCTGATCTTTTTTCTTATCATATTCATATTCTCTCTTTTTTCTTTTCATAAAAGTTTCAATAATCTACCTTTTGTCATTTTTATATCTTTCCCTTTTTCTTTTTAGTGTAGATTAAATGATCTACCCATTATCCTATTATTTATCTTTTTTCTCAGGGTAGATTCAGTGATCTACCTCAATATGGTGTTTATCTGGATAGTTTCAACCTTGCCTAAGAAGCCAAGATATACTCTACCTTTCTTTTTTTTTTAAATTGGAGACAGGGTTTGGCTGTGTAGATCGGGCTGGCATTAAACTCACAGAGATGCACTTGCCTCTGCCTCCCAAGTGCCACAATTAAAGTTGTGTGCCAGCATGTCCAGCTTTTTAATTTTTTTTTTTTTTTTTTTTTTTTTTTTTTTTTGAGACTGTGTCTGTGTAGTCCAGGTTGGTTTGAACTAGTGATCTTCTTGGCTCAGCCTTCTGGGTTCTTAAGTAATGGCATTTACCACCACATCCAAGATTTTCCTTAGTATAAAGTGTCACGAGTGGTGCTGCAGAGTTTTTGGTAACTTGAGTTAGGTATTGGAAGCTGTGGGCTGTTGCAGAATGTTATTTGTATAGGTGGATTGTTAATGAGGAAATAGGAGCAGGAGAGATGGCTCAGAGGTTAAGAGCACTGACTGCTCTTCTAGAGGTCCTGAGTTCAATTCCCAGCAACCACACGGTGGCTTTCAACAATCTGTAATGAGACCTGGCACCCTCTTCAGGCAGAACACTATGTACATAATAAATAAATAAATTTAAAAAAAAAAAGAGAGAGAGAGAAAATAGTGTGGAAACTTCAGGCTATTCCGTACTCCTTTTTGAGATAGTGCCTCACTATGCAGCCATAGCTGTCCTGGAACTCACTATGTAATGTAGACCAGCTGTCCCTGATCTCAAGAGATAGGCCTGCCTCTGCCTCCTGAGTGCTGGGATTAAAGATGTGTGCCACCATGCCTGGATATTGCCATTTTAACATACCAAATTTCACAGGCCTATTCTTTTTTTTCCTTTTTAAATTTTTGGATTACTTTTCTTGGGACTCTTGTTAGAGTTTTTAAAAAAAGATTTATTTATTTTTATTTTATGTGCATTAATATTTTGCCTGCATATACTAGAGTTACACACAGCCATGAGCTGCCATATGGGTGCTGGGAATTGAACTCAGGTCCTCTGGAAGAACAGCCAGTGCTCTTAACCACTGAGTCATCTCTAGCCCCTTATTAGAGATTCTTTTCCTTAATTTATTTCAGAAAAGATGACTTTATGTAGCTAAATTTTAGTAGAATCATGATTTTATTTTATTTTTCTTACAATAAGATGCCCTTTAGCTATCCCTTACAGTTTTAGTTTTGGTATAAATGGGAGTAGATCAGACAGATAAATACCATATTCCTTCCCCCTGCTCATATGTTCTCCAAGATCAAATTCAGGGCCTTGTGCATGCTAGACAAGGGCCATGCTACTGATCTATAACCAAATCCACAAGTAATGTTCTTTTTTTTTTTTTTTAACCTGGTTTATTACCTATAATCTTTAGAGTAACAGTGTGCTCTACTGAAGATGCAGTTAATTTTTGCTTTTTGATAGGTTCTCAATAGATATTTAGTAATTTATATAATAAATTCTCTGAAGCTTGATTGAGGTCTGTATCATTCAGGCTAGCATTCTTTGGATAGTTTTGGAAGAATATAGTTACCCAGTGTCTTAGAGTTTTTATTGCTGTGAAGAGACACCATGACTATGGCAACTCTTAGAAAGGAAAACATTTAATTGGGGTGCTGGCTTATAGCAGAGGTTAGTCCATTATCATTGTGGCAGGCATGTAGGCAGACATGATGCTGGAGAAGGAGCTGAGAGTTTTAGTTCTACATTTAGATCCACAGGCAGCAGAAGCAATTATATGCCACAGAGCTTAGTTTGTGCACAGGAGACCTCAAAGCTTTTTTCTGCAGTGACACACTTCCTCCAACAAGGCCACACCTACTCTAACAAAGCCACACCTTCTATAGAGGCCATTTTCTTTCAAACTATAACACTTAGCTTTCTGTAGCCTGTTATTTTAACATACGCATATTGAATAAAAAGGAAAAACTAGATTAAGGAAAGTTACGTGTAAATTTTGTCCTACCATTGGCTAGGAATGGAAAGTTCTGTTATTGCCTCCTTATTTGCCTGAAATAACCTTTAAGTCATTTAAATAAAGCTCAGCTATAATTAGTTACAAGACACGTCATTTGAATCCTGGCCATAATGTGATTTCTGTATTTACCTGTATTAATAACATGAATGTCTAGTAAAAGTAAGAATTAAGCCCTTAAACAGATGTAAAATACTGCCTAGATAAAGTACTCCGTGTAATATTACTCCCCTGAGAAAAGGGGAGGAAGATGTTAAGTACATACTAGGGCAGGCCAGGGAAATGGGTCAATGGAAAAAGAGTATTTTGGACAGAGTATTTTGCTCTGAAAGCATGAGGATCTGGGCTCCAGTGCTCAGTCTCATGTAAAAAGGTGGACACGAATGTGTGTGCCTGTAACCCCAGCACTTGGGGGATGAAGGCAGGTGCATCCTGAGAGCTTGCTGGCCAGTCAGCCTAGGTGACATGCTGACCTTCCAGTTCAGTGAGAGAACTTGTCTGAGGGCAGTCAGATAGAGATGAGAGTAGAGCACCCAATGTCCTGCACTGGCCTTTGCATGTGGTGTACATGACTCACACATAGGCCCCCCCCCCCAAAAAAAAAAAAAGTGCAGATGAGGATGGGAAGGGCATGAACCTGGGATTTGAGCAGTGTCACAAAGAAGTTATTTGGTAATCTTTGATAAGAATCTTCACCCTCTAGAAGATGATGATGATGATGATGATGATGATGATGATTATGATTATTTTGAGAAGTGTTCTTGTTTTAGGCTTTTGACCAGTTTTAGAAGTCTCTGGTTATGTCTGTTTTCTTTGTGAAGAAAGTTACTAGCATACAGCATTAAGTTCTTTTTCTGTTGTGATGTTGACTGGTTATGATAATGGAAAACTGATTTGGATTTTTCTTTGTAAAACTAGTTTTAAGGAGGAATGAAATTGAAAGTATTTTGTTTTATATTTTAGTTGTACTTCACTGTTGTCTTTCTCTTTGTTTACTTGTTTGAGATATCTCCATTATGTAGCCCTGGCTGGCTTGGAATTTGCTATTTAGCCCAAGCTGGCCTCAAACTCACTTGAACTTACCAAGATTTACCCAACCTCTGCCTCCTGTGTGCTTGGATTAAGCCATGCCTGTCTCATGGTTGTCACTTAAAAGAAGCAGGTAAACTAGAAAAATAGACTCATCACTTTGAAAACTACTGCCCAAAGAAAGGAAGCAACTTAATTATACTAGTTGAATTTCTTTTGAGTTTCCACTGTAAGGCTGAGGCAACATATATAATCTGTTAACCTGTGTGCATGTATGTATAGAAACTATTTCTATAAATAAGTCAGTGCAATGTATTACTATTACAATTCTCCCTGATTTTGTTATGAAAAATCTTAAACATGCAGGAAGCTGAAATAATTATGAATGTTATGCAGTCAGTGCAACATCAATCTTAGTGCTAATATTTCCTTTTATTTATCTCACATTTTCCATCAGTATCTTTTTTGATTAATATAAAAATTAATTTTATTTAACATTTCATCATTCTTGTTTTCTGCTTTAGATTTATGTCTATGAGTGTTTTGTCTCCATGTATATATGTGCATCACATGTGTGCCTGTTGCTGATGAAGGTTAAAAGAATGTTGTATATTCTCTGAAATTGGAGTTAAACAACCATGTGAGTCCCAGGAACTGATCCTGTGTCCTCTGCAAGAACAAGTGCTCTTACTCACAGAGCCATCTCTCCAGTCCCTTATTTCATTATTCTTTTAATTAAAGAACAATACTTGTTTGTACATTTTTGCTAAAATTTACATATAAAATGCACAGTTCTTACGTATGTCATGAATGGTGGTCATTAATTAAGCATCTGATGTTTTTAAGGGTCTGCTAGTCCTGCAGATTCGATCATTGGTAAGGTATTGTCTGCCTTCATGGTGCAAGTAGGAGAGAGAAATAGGAAAGTTTAGTATAATACTATTTAGAACTTTTAGTTGTGAATAATAGAAATAATAGGTCTTGCTCAAAGATACCCAAGGCAGGAATTGGAGAGGCTTAGGTAGGTCTAGAAGCAATAGTCAGAAGGCCTGTAAGATCGTGTTTTCCTTCCTATCTATCTATTTTTGTTTTTCAAGACAGGATTTCTGTGTGTAGCCCGGGTGGGTTTGGAATTTGTTCTGTAGACTAGGCTGGCTCACAAACTTAATAGAATCTGCTTGCTTCTGCCTCCTGAGTGCTAGGATAAAAGGCATGCACCACTATGCCCAGACAGTAGTGTGTTTCCTTAAACCATATTACTCTGCCTATATATGTTTATTCTGTTCTTTTTGAGGACCCACTTTCTCTCCCTACTACAAATTTGTGACTACTCACACAGCCTTTATTTTAGTGTTAACATTTCTCAGTCACACATAGACATACTCATTTTTTATTTTATTTTAATGTCCATGTTTCTGGGAGGTAGACTCTGATTGGCTCAGTTCTTCCTCAGTAATGCTTGAGGGCAGGATTTTGGAATATGTATCTCCTCCTGGAAGCTTGCTTTTGTGGTTTTGCTGAGGTGTCTTTGTGTTGGGGAAGGGTAGAAGATACAATTTCCAGAGCAGGTGTTTGTGTGGGCTATTGTAAGCTAGGTAGATGCTGAGAACTGCTTCATTTCTAACTACAAGTATGGTAATTTTGGAGAAAAGACCAGGGTATAGGACTAACATAGAAGAAGCTGGTGCTGGTGGCACATGCCTTTGATCCCAGCACTTGGGAGAGAGAGGCAGCTGGATTTCTGAGTTCAAGGTCAGCCTGGTCTACAGAGCAAGTTCCAGCACAGCCAGGGCTACACAGAAAACCTTGTCTCGGAAAGAAAGAAGAGAAGGGACAGGAGGAGGAGGAAGAAGAAGAAAAAGAAGAATAGCATAGAAGGGAAGGAGATAAAGGAGATGAATTACTGTTTAGGTTGGAGTAGGGACAAATAACTTCCTGGAGAAATGGGTAGCTGAATTGGGTGTTTGAAAGACCTAAATCAAGTGCAGCAGTGTGAAAGAGGAAGGAGGCTGGTGTGTTCAGGTAACTTGACTGTATACTTGCAGGATAAATTTGGCAGTATAGTTTTGGTAGAGGTCAGAGAAACAGAGATTGGGTTAGTTCATGGGGAACCCTAGCTGAGGAAGGTGACAGATTTGTCTCTTCAAGAGAGATCATTTTGAGCTAGCCATGGTGGTCCAGAACTCTAGAGGCAGAGGCAGGTTGGTCTCTAGGTCAGCTTGGTCTAGGCATTAAATCGTCATTATTTAGTATTTTATTTGATGTGGGGAGTGGATAGAAGCTTAAGATGATATCTCCTGGTCTGCTGACTTTGAATTGGAGTGTATGTCAGCCAAAATAAGAGATTTAGGCGAGGGCTGGGGAGGTGGCTCAGCAGTCAGCAGCACTTGTTCTTTCAGAGGACTCAGGTTCCCAGCACCTTTTGACTTTTCTGCTCTGTACTTGTACTTGGTTCATCTGAACATGGCAGTGTACACACATAGACAGCCATATTTTCAAATTCTTTGTTTTTTGAGACAGGGCTTCTCTGTGTAGTCTTGGCTGTCCAGGAACTCAACTCGGAGATCCACCTACTTCTGCCTCTTGAGTGCTTGGACTAAAGGTGTGCACTACCGATACCTGGCTTCAAATTCTTGACCTTAAAAAACTCTGGGTCTTTAATACTGCCAGGCAATCAATACTTAGTCCACTCACTCTATCTCCTAGATAGTTGTTGGGTTACAAGATCCTTTTTCTTCCCATCTTACAGTATAGTCCACATTGGCTGGACAGTGGTGGCACACACCTTTAATCCCAGCACTCGGGAGGCAGAGCCAGGTGGATCTCTGTGAGTTCGAGGCCAGCCTGGTCTACAGAGTGAGATCCAGGACAGGCTCCAAAACAACACAGAGAAACCCTGTGTCAAAAAACATATATTATATCCCAGATTGTATAGCTCATCCTGGCCTTGAGTTTAAGATTATCTTGCCCCTCTCTTTTCAAAGAGGAAAAGCTATGAATCATCACAAGGGACTTGTTTTTCTTTCTTTTTAAACCAATAACACTTTCACTTCCATCCAACCTTGCTCCCCACTTCTCTAAAGACAATGAAACGTGTGGTTTTTGTCCTCATTATTCTTATTTTTTAATTATTTTTTAAATTGATTATTTGGGAACCTTACATCATGAGCCCTGATCATGCTCACCTCCCCATCTTCCCATGTCCACCCCTTCTGTGACCTCTCCCCCCAAAAACTACCCCCCCAAGTCCATTTTGTGTGATCCATATGTTCACCAGAGCATGGTCAAATTCCTAGTGGCCAGGCCCCTCCAAGGGCAGATGAGTCTTCATCTGCATCTGTGCCAGAAGCCATCAGCTGAGGAGAGCTATTAGGTGGCCCGAGCAGACATTAACATTGCTTCAGGACACAGTCCCTATTATAGGCATCTGCCATAGGCTTTGGTGGTAACATGGACCACAGACATCAAGCAAGATCCTTGGCTGTATCACCACCACTGACCACTCATGAATCTCAGCAGTTGCATGGATTGTGAGCCTCAACATGATCTCAGTTGGCTCCACAGGCCACTCAAATCAGCATGGCTCTCTGAGGCAGCAAAGCCTGAGGAGGTCACCAAGGCATCAGTCAGGATCTCAGGCTTCATTCTGGCCTGGGGCAACAGCATAGACCACCAACACCTATGTGACATTGGGTGGTGTCATTGACTGACCATGGTGGTCATTTGAGGAGGTCCAATCCAGAAAGTGAGCCTTTCCTTAGTTGTGGCCTCCATCATTGACCAGAGCCAGGGGAATCCTGAGACTGGGTCTCAGGTTAGGGGGCTGTGTATGCATCAACATAAGCTCCAGGCTGTTATACACCATCCTGCCAACCCTACTGGGCATGTGGACCTCAGTCATCATTATGTCTCCAGTTCTGCCTCTCTTCCTAGTGCATGCACTGCTCCATTTATCTGCCTTTCTCACCTCTCCATCACATATTTGTTCATTGTAGTGGCCCTTGGTGGCTTTTGGCCACGTGGTACCAAGGGCCCTGGGCAGCACTTGGGTGACTTCTTTTTTAATTTTAATTTATTTATTATACATACAGTGTTCTGTCTGCATGTGTCCTTGCAGGCCAGAAGAGGGCACCAGATCTCATTACAGGTGGCTGTGAGCCACCATGTGGTTGCTGGGAATTGAACTCAGGACCTCTGGAGGAGCAGTCGGTGCTCTTAACCACTGAGCCATCTCTCCAGCCTCCCCTCCCTCATTCTTAACCATAGAACTACTTGTGCTTTTATTAAATCAAATTCTCATGTGCTACATGTTATCATCTCCTTTCAAATACTCAAGATAGTGGTGTAGGAATCCCTTTCTCCAACTTTCCTGTATCACCATGGTTTTGTTTTAAAACACATAAATGTAATTTTACTCATGTTAAATCAATTGACCTCATTTTAACTGCCCGATATCATTCTATTTTTTACTGAAATGTAATCCATATGTGGTGGTTTGAATACAAATGTCTCATATATTTGAATGCTTGATCATTAGGGAGTGGTGATACTTGAGAGCGATTAGGCATTGTAGCCTTGTTGGAGCAAGTGTGTCACTGTGGTGTGCCAAGTGTGTCAAAAGCTCAATCCAGGCCCAGGATCTCTCTCTTTTTGCTGCCTGAGGATCTGGTTGTAGAACTCTCAGCTTCTATGTCTGTCTGCATGCCACCATGCTCCCCACCCTGAGGATGATGGACTAAACCTGAAACTAGAAGCAAGCCCCAATTAATTGCTTTCCATTATTAGAGTTGCTGTGGTCATGGTGTCTCTTCACAGCAGAACACTAAGACACGATATAACATAAAATTCAAGGGTATGATTCTGTGTTTTGATATAGTCCATCCTTGTTCATCCATTCCACTGATTCTAGAACATTTTTATTATCCCTTAAAAAGCCCTGAACAGTTTCTGTTGTTTTCTCCCCAGAAATCACTGATCTGCTTGCCACATCTATAGGATTTACCTGTTCAAGTGAGATAATGTAATACATGGTCTTTATGTCTAGTTTCTTTGCCTAATTATGTTTTTGTTTAATGTTCTTGTTGTACTAAAGGGGAAAGAATTAGTTTTGGCTTATGGTTCCATGGCAGTGAAGTCCATCATGGTGGGGAAGATAGTGCACAGGTGCAAGAAGCTGGCAGGTCTCATTGCATCCATGCAGAGTGAACAGAAGTGAGACCAGGCTATAAAACCTTAAGGCCTGCTTCCAGAACCTTCCCAAGCAGAGCCATTAGCTGGAGACCAAGTGTTCAGATGTGATTTTATGAAGGACATTTTGTTATTTATTAAGCAGCACTGTTTACCGTACAAGAGAAGCCACAAGGCACAACCAAGTCCACTCTAAGAGTTCATTAAGAGGAGGGAACAGAAGGGGTGTGCATAGGCCTGTGGAATGACCATGCAGGAAGAGAGAGGAGAGGGAGTAGATGGAACACGCTTTTATAGGTTCCCCTGCACATGCACATATGGGCTTACTTAGGTATGCCATGCATGTGAATAGATTGCTTGATCATGCTGTGGGCAAATTACATGATCATGACTAAGCATCTTGCCTGGCTCCTGGACAGTGTTTGTGCGATCATATAGCTGGGGAGTGGCTAGGAATTGTAACACATTTAACATTCAAACCATAGT
This sequence comes from Onychomys torridus, assembly GCF_903995425.1. Taxonomy (NCBI): domain Eukaryota; kingdom Metazoa; phylum Chordata; class Mammalia; order Rodentia; family Cricetidae; genus Onychomys; species Onychomys torridus. Next base: position 1,655,377 of record NC_050446.1, read on the forward strand.
GGTTTTCAAGGCTCATTCATACTATACCATGTTATTTAACCCTTTATTATTTTTTTATGGCCAGATAATACTCCATTATATGGATACACCACATTTTGCTTACTTGGTCATTAGTTGATGAACATTAGATTTGTTTCTATATTATGGGTATTATGAAAAATATCTATTTATATATCTATTTGTTTTTGAGACAGGGTTTCTGTGTAGCCTTGGCTGTCTAGGAACTTATTCTGTAAACCAGCTGGCCTTGAACTCAGAGATCCACTGCCTGACATTTTTAAAAAATGTATTTTAACAATGCTTATGGGTGTATACTTAGCATTGCTCAGTCATGTAATTCTATTTGATGTTTTGAAGAACTGACAGGCTGGTTTCCCAAAAAAAATGATTGCATGATTTTATAGTCCCACTGGTAATATGGCAGTGTATGACTACTTGAGATTTTCTACATCATGTTCTTAAGGCAGTTTGTATCAGGCCTTTTCTGCCTTTCAACTTAAAATGCCCTTGACAAGGTCATTTAGTAGCACCAGCATGCCTACATTTAGTAGTCTGTTTTCAGTCTTCATTTGGTTTGATGTAAAAGTAGCAGTTGGTGGTTGAGTACTCTGATACCTCCTTAAGTACTCTTGGCTTTCAGGATGCTGTGTTGTCTACCTTTTGTCTTCTTTTCTAACCCTAATGTTATTGCCAAGTCCTTATCAGTTTCTTTTTCCTTCCTTGTTTCTCAGTTCTTTCATTTTAAAACCTTGAGAGCCTGTTGAGGACCTCATCTAGACTTTTGTGTCTTCAAGTACCATCTTCAAGTACTGTTTTTACCTTAGCTTATAAGTTAATATCTCTAGCTGAGATATCTCATCTGGAGAATATGTTTATTCAGTCATTTAATTTATTCAAAGCACTTAATCCCACTATGTTTCGGGCTTTTGAACTTTAAAAATTACAATTTTCTAGTTTGAAAGGATAAGCATTGTACTGGACATGGACACGGACACACACACACACACACACACACACACACACGCACACACACACGAAAAAGAAATAAATTGGGTTTTCTCCTTAGTTTGGAAGGTTTTGTTTTTGCTTTTGTATTTTTTTTTGGGGGGGTGGGGGGAACAGGGTTTCTCTGTGTAGTTTTGGAGCCTTTCCTGGAACTCACTCTGTAGCCCAGAACTCACAGGATTTGCCTGGCTCTGCTTCCCGAGTGCTGGGATTAAAGGCCTGCACCACCACCACCCGGCAGTTTGGAAGTTTTTAAGGTCGTCCCCCCCCCCCCCCCCAAGACAGGGTTTCTCTGTGTAACTGTTTTGGCTGTTCAATCAGGTTGCCCTTGAACTCAGAGATCCACCTGCCTTGACTCTCAGTGCTGGGATTAAAGTCATGTGCCACCACCACCTGGTGTTAAAGGTTGCTTTTTTCTTTTTCTTTTCTTTTTTTTTTTTTTTAAAGATTGATTTATTCATTATATATATACAGCATTCTGTCTGCATGTATGTATGCCTGCACGCCAGAAGGGGGCATCAGATATCATTATAGATGGTTGTGAGCTGCCTTGTGGTTGCTCAGAATTGCACTCAGGACCTCTGGAAGAACAGCCAGTGCTCTTAACCTGAGCTCTCCAGTCCCAATGTTTTTTCTAAAAATTACAATTTTACATCTTTGACTTTTAGTTTTTTGAGACGGGGTTTTTTCCATGTAGCTTTGCGCCTTTCCTGGAACTGATTCTGTAACCCAGGCTGGCCCTGAGATCCACTCTGCCTCTCCCTCCTGAGCGCTGGGATTAAAGGCATGTGCCACCTCTTGGTTTAACAAAACTTAAAAAAAAAAAAAGATTTATTTAGGGGGCTGTGAGACGTTCTGCTCAGCTGTTAAGAGTAAGAACTACTCTTGCGGGGGTTGGGGATTTAGCTCAGTGGTAGAGCGCTTGCCTAGCAAGTGCAAGGCCCTGGGTTCGGTCCTCAGCTCAAAAAAAAAAAAAAAAAAACTACTCTTGCAGTGGATCTGAGTTTGTTCTTAGCACCCATGTTAGATGGTTTACACCACCTGTAACTCCAGCTTCCAAGGGATCTGATCCCTCTGGCCTTTGCAGGTACTTGCATTCATGCATATACCTCTCTACACACATATACGTAATTAAAAATTTCAAGTAGGTTTATTTTATTCATGTGAATGTCTGTATAAGTGTATGTGTGAGCATTTGCTACATGTGTGGGTGCTCATGGAGGCCAGAAGAGGGCATTGGATCCCCCGGAGTTGGAGTTATAAAGGTTGTCATGGCTGCTGGTAAATGAACTTGGGTCCTTTGCAAACATAGTAAGTGCTGAGCATTCTTCAGCAGAACTTTGAATTATGACTTTGCAGCTTTTTTACTTTTATGTGTACTTTACTTTTTTATTTTTTGAGTTTTGACTAGTCAAGAACTAGCAACCTTATCTCAGCCTCACAAGTATTGGGATTATTGGTGGATGTATTTCACCATGCCTGGCTATTGTGGGTAAATTAGTGTGTGGGTTTTTTTTTTTTTTTTAAGATTTATTTATTTAGTATACAGAAGAGGGCACCAGATCTCATTACAGATGGTTGTGAGCCACCATGTAGTTTCTGGGAATTGAACTCAGGACCTCTGGAAGAATAGTCAGTGCTCTTAACCTCTGAGCCATCTCTCCAGCCTGTTTTGTTTTTTTTTTTAAGTTTTAGTTTTATTTATGTGTATTTGTTTTTCTGTTCATACCCTGGTGCCTATGGAGCCAGAGGAGGGCACCAGATTCTCCAAAGCTGAAACAACAGGTAATTGTGAGCTAGCTGCCTGGTATGGTTATAGGAACTGAATCCTGGTAGGGTTACTGAAAGAACAGTTAGTGCTCTTAAAACCAGAGTCATCTCTCTAAACCCCAGCTATCCTTTAAAAAAATCTTCAGGTTTGGGTCTGTGAATTGTAGTTAAAAGTCCTCATAAGTTTTGTGAAGATTAAATGAAGTAATGTATGCAGTGTGTGTACAATAATGCCAGGAATACAGAAAACATTATTTAAAGTGTTTATACATAATCTATTATTGTTATTATAGTTAAATCCTTATTAATCTTCATCCCAGTGCCTAGAAAACGGGTGATTACAATTCTATTCACTAGCAGAATGTATATGGGATACATATTTTTAACCGGATTTTATTTTTATATCTTTTGTACCTGATTGACGATGTAACACCATTGAAGTTGTTTTAACTGTAAATAATGATGTGATTCACTTAGGGTCTGTTCGTATCACAATTAAAATTGTATATTATCTATCATTCCTAGTTCACATTTCAGTTAATTCATTTTGTAGGTAAGTAGCAATGAAGAAAACATTCCCTGTTAAGAATCTTTAGTAAAAAGAGAGGGAAGAAGTGACTATTGAATCTGTGATGAAGCAATGTGTCATGGAAGGAGGCTCTAAAGATGGCATAGGAAAAATACAGCAATTATTTTAGTTGATGAATTTAGAAATGTTATCTAAAGGTACTGTTTAACCTCTTCAGGAAATTATTTGCAACCTGAGGATGCTAACCAAGCTTCTTTCATAAGCATGAAGAATAAAAATTGCCTCCTCTGTTAAAATTTTATGCCACAGGAGATAGTATAAAGCCATTGAAACATCAGGACTGACAAGCAAGAAGTGCATTTAAATCAAGGTTTGTTAATCTTTTTTTCTTTTGGTTTTTCAAGACGGTTTCTCTGTGTAACCCTGACTGTCCTGGAACTTGCTCTGTAAACCAGGCTGGCCTTGAACTCACAGAGATTTACCTACCTCTGCCTCCCAAGTGCTGGGATTAAAGGCATGCACCACCACCATCTGGCAAAGGTTCATTAATCTTTACAAAGTTGAAATAGCAAAGATGTGTCAGAGAAGCTAGTATAGACTTGCAATATTAAAGTGCCAGTGTCTTTAGATATTGTCAGTAAAGGACAGTGGAAAATAATGTAAGAATGGGCACTTCTTATGTATTTATTTTACTGTTTGGAGAGTTCAGCATTAAATCAGATGCCTTTAGGGAAAATAACCTAACAAGTTGCTAATTGTAATTTGAAGTGTGCTTTAACATTTATCTGGCAACTGTTTATTAGGAGTCATGTAGATTTGCATAGATGAGAATGATTTCATTAGAGATTTTGCCTTCCAGTGGGATATAATGTAAGTCCAGAGAATCAGCACTTGGTGTTGTTTCTTAGATTATAGTATTTAAGTCAGTGGTTTTCAACTTAAAGCTTTGACCCTTTAATACAGTTCCTCATTGTGGTGACCCTCAACCATAAAACTATTCTTACTGTTACTTTATAACTGTAATTTTGATACTGTTATGACTCATAATGTAAATATCTGATATGTGACCCCTGTGTAAGGGTCGTACAACCCCCAAAGGGGTTGTCATGACTCACAGATTGAGAACCACTGATCTAGGTCTTTTTGTCCTCTGATTACTATTGTTTTAGTTGAATTTCAACTGGCAACTTAAAAGAATTCCTTTAAATATGATTAAGCTTTTCCATTTTTTTTTTGTGTGTGTTCTTTGTGTTTCTTATAGATTGGCAAACAAATATCTTTGTATATAGTCAGTTATTGTTGAAATATGGTGCTTTTTATTTCTGATATGCTTTCCCAGCCTTCACTTGATCTTAATGAAGTTATACACACATGATGGAGTCTCTTAAAAAAGATATATTGTACTTAGAGAAAATAAGGGATATGAAAACCTTAATTTGCTAGATATGACTTGAAAGTTGACTGTGGGATTTTTTTCTTTCTTAGTGTCAACTGAAACTTGACATTCCATATTTTATTCCCATATGACACTTTTTAAAAAAAAGATTTATTTATTGGTTGCTGGGAATTGAATTCAGGACCTCTGGGAGAGCAGTCGGTGCTCTTAACCTCTGAGCCATTTCTCCAGCCCCCCATATGACACTTTTAAAAACTAGGGAGGGGCCTTTTATACTGGTAAAACCAATATAAACAAGTGATTGGGGCTGGTGATTTAGTTTATTTAGAGGTAGAGCATTTACTTAGCAGACAAGCAGCATTTGGGTGAAGATTATTTTTTCATCCTTATGGTTTATTCACTCTGGCTACTTTAATAAACGCTCAAATGTTCTTAAGAGTCTGATTCTCATTTTTAAGTCCAAGTTAAAAACTTTTTCATTAGCTTCTTCATTTGCAGCTGACCTTTTCCATGTGTTGAGGACATCATATGTTGCCTCCTTTTGTAATTTCTTCATCAGTCAGGTTCTCTTCATATAAATTCAGATAGCTTCTGGGTGGCACATAAGATTTAAACATACTGTTAGAAATTGAGCTGTGATTTTTAAGAGGAGAGGCAGATAAGATACAACATAAACTTGTTCTGTTACAATTATCATCCTCTGCTGCCTTGATCCTGTGTCCTTTTGATAGGTGCCATCTGCCTTGCCAGGCCCAAGATAGCTCATCTTAGTTCTGATCACAAAGCCCTTCTTCCTATCCACCCTTTTTGCTTTGCCTGCCTCAGTCTTTCCTCCTCTTTCTTCTTCCACTTCCCTCCCTGTCTTCATCCCTCTCTCTTTCCCTTTGTGGTGCCAGGGATTGTTTGTATGTGATGGACAAGCCGTTTAACTGAGCTGTACTCTGTGCTGAAAGCTTTTGAATAGAACGTTCATGCACACATGGAGAGAGATCTGTTAATCCTGAAATTCATAAAATAAACAAACAAACAAACAAAAACCCAAAACCAAAAACAACTAGTTCCACCATTTTGGCCAAATTTAAGCAAGCTTTTGTTAAAATTTTAAATACTGACAAAGATGGAATTTGGTCAGGACCACTGTCTGGAAAATTTCCAGCTGTGTGGCCCTACAATGCCTGTTGGCAGGGCTTATATGGACAAAACTCCCAGGAAGTTACCTTGTCTTCAGGCAGGTGGGGCTTACAGGTTAAATTCAGGTCTAATATTCACCCCTGAAGTTGTATCCTGAGTCAAATCCTTGACTCTATGATGGGTATTGGTTTATATTTGGACCTAACAACCATTAGCTTAATGGTATTTAGATAGGAATTACCATTTAGTTACTGTATCAGTGATGTAAGAGCCAATAGTAATTAGCAGAAGCATAAGGGGTCACGGTCCTGTGATGGATATATTTTTGTTTTGCATAAAGCATGCCAAGTGTCCTATCGTGGTATTTTAGTTAATGTATTTACCTGTTGATAAATTTGAGCCCATTTTTTCTTATATATCAATTGGCATTATAGATTATAAGTAGACATTTTGTCCCCAATATTAGAGAGTTTTCTTTTGACTTAGCCTTTTTCAGCCTGTTATGGGGACAAGGACGATATAACTTCTGTAACTACTTCCAGCTGAACTGGGGCATCGATTGTCAGGGCCCAGGAAGGCTGAGAGGCTAGTCAAAGGCTGGACAATGGGGCATTTATCAGAAGCATCTGATTAGTTAGTTGATCCAGGTGAAGGGACAGGGAGCAGTCACATTGGTTGGACTGGTTCATATCACTCAGCAGCTTGCAGTTTGCAGGTGTTCCCTGTATGGTGTCTATCAGCCAAGTGGAAATCTGCTGAGATACAGACTAAGGGACAGGAGTTAAAATTTAGGAATTTTATGTAAAACTTTATATTTGGAACTTTTTTGTTTGACCTGTTGACAGGTGAATCCAAGCCTTATGACTTTGATTCCTTGAAGCTTACATGAATTTTAGTTTATCAAAGGAGATAAAAGTTCTAGATATATTAGCGTTACCATTGTATTGAAATCCACATTTAGAAAAAGCATAACAGGTATCTGTAAAGCAGCTGGGACAGATTTACACCTTGGTGTCATAGCAGAGGTATAGCTTTGTGTTAAAAAGCATAAATATAGGTCAGGCAGTGGTGGCGCATGCCTTTAATCCCAGTACTCGGGAGGCAGAGCCAGGCAGATCTCTGTGAGTTCGATGCCAGCCTGGTCTACAGAGCGAGATCCAGGACAGGCACCAAACCAACACAGAGAAACCCTGTCTTGGAAAAAACAAAAACAAAAACATGAACATTTTTCCTATGTCTAGAGAGCTTAATATATATTTAAGACCAATAAAAAGCACCTAACAAACCCCAAGTATGAGGAACATGTCCATCATTCAATTTTAGAACTTAGGGCCAGTATGTCTTGGGCATATTTTACTTTACTGCTCAGTTATTTTAAAGAAAAAAATTTAAAGAAAATCTCAGATTTTCATAAAATTTCATATGTAAAATACTTCGGTATGCATCTCTAAAAGATATGAACACTTCCCCCCCAAAGACACATAATTTCATTTTTACTTTCTTTTTTTTAATTACTTATTTTTATTTTATGTACATTGGTGTTTTGTCTGCATGTGGGTGTCAGGTCCCCTGGAACGGGAATTACAGACCGTTGTGAGCTGGTGCTGGGAATTGAACGCAGGACCTCTGGAAGAGCCGCCAGTGCTCTTAACCGCTGAGCCATCTCTCCAGCCCTTCATTTTTACTTTCTAGAAAATAATTCCAGAATGTTCAGGTTCTGAAATAATGTTCAGGTTTCCTCTGTTGTCTGTTCCTTAGTTTTTTGGTAAAATGTTTAAAAATATGATTGTGTTGAAAAATCATAATCTTTTAAGGAATAAGTTAAATCTGTTCCTATTAGATGTACTTAGAGAGTTGTCATTTATCATAGGATTGTGTTTAAACAAACTACCTAAAAATAATGAGTATAGTCTAACTTAAAAAATGACATTTGTTTATTGTATATGTATATGGGTGTGTGTGTGTGTGCATGTTAGCTCATGTCTGTGGAGGTCAGCAGGCAGCTCTGAGGAGTTGTTGCTGACCTTCCACCATGTGTTCCAGAGATGGATTTATGTTGTCAGGCTGTCTGTAAACACCTTTACTTGCTGAGCCATCTTAGCATCCTACTCTGTAATTTTATAAATGAAGGAGCCGAGACTCACTCAGAGAAGTTAGGTTTTGTTCACAATAGACTAGCTCAGTCCTCAGATGTAACTAGAATGAAATCTGACCATAAATCTGTTGCTTTCATGTTAATTACATTATGTAGCCTATCTTATTTTTCTTTTGCTCATAATCTGTTAATGTTCTAAGTCTAATACTTAGGTTTTTTTTTTCCTTGTGGCTTTTCGCAGATTATCAGTAATACCAATCTTGTGATTTATGTCAGAATTTGTTTTAGAGGGAGTTTGTGAAAGGGCTAAACTACAATACTGACACATGAGCCAGAGATACTGAGCTGTCCTGAAAAGGTTCCTGTCTTTTCTGACCTAGATACACAGCTTCTAGTCTGATGAGGGATGCAGGAAAGGGGAGTAAGTGCTGGCAAGAGCTGGAAGTTAAGTTGGATTGAAGAGTCTAATATATTTTGTAATATTCAGCAATTTTGTGTAACCTAAACCTTATTTTGGTGCCAAAAATACTTTGCCAAAGTACAAACAAAACTTCTATTTTCTTTTAAATAGCTGGTTTTTAACCTTATTGGATATTGAGAGCTAGATTGCAGTTCTCAGGTCATTTTTTGCCAACTTGCCTAATTAAGAGAAATATTTGTTTATTCCATCTTCAGATAGTTTCTTTGTCATGCTGTTCTGCAGAACACTAGTAGAAGAATTTTTGAGAATTAAATTCTGTCGGCTTGTTTACCAGGGTGTTGGTTTACCCTTCTGGGATAAGTGTGCTGCATCAGGTGCAGGAGACAGGAAACACTGGAACACTAAACTGTTTGTTGACACCCCCACCGCACCCCTTCTTCCTTTTGGTCAGAATTTTCACAGGATCTGGAAATTCTAAAGATAGTCTGATGACTTGTATCCCAGCCTTTCAGCGAGAAGAAAATCAACAGCTGCTGTGGTTCACACAGTTGAGTTGGTGTTCCATGCTTGGGTGTGGAACTTTTACAGATAATTGTGCAAAAATTAAATTCCTACTCTTTCATATGCTCATGGAGACATTGATGTAAACTCAGAAGGATTCTGGACATACTGGTTGCATGGATGGTTCTGCCAGTACCACACTGTGGTTGTAGAAAAGTCATCAAACATGTTTGGGTATCTGTGCTTTCATACTATAAAATAAATTTATACTATTTGTTGTATTTTTCACTACTTTTCAGGACTGTTGTGGGCATTAAATGCAGTGCCATATAAGAAAATACTTAGAGAAATTCTAATTTTTCCTTTGTACCAGGAACTGTTATAGGTATAGAAAACAAGTAAACAGTAAAGCTTTCAAGGACCAATGATACATCTGTTTGAGATTAATACAGCAGGTGTATTTTGACGGGTATTCTATTGTCTGTAGACTGATAAGTGTAACAGGAATCTTAAAAGTTCTTATTAATAAAATCAAACCTGAGGCCAGTTACTGGGGTGAGTGCTGGAAGATCAGAGAAGCAGAACAAGCCATGGCTACCTCACCTTGCTAGTTCCTCAGGTGATCCTGTTTCCTCAGGCTGGAAGCTTCTGAGTCCTCCTCCACATGAATCTCAGCTGAACTGTGTTGCTCCAAAGCTTAACTAACCACATGCTTTTTCCTCCTTAGTTCCTGGTCCTCACGCCTTATATACCTTTTTCTTTCTGCCCCCACTCCCTGGGATTAAAGGCATGGGTCACCATGCTTAGCTGTTTCTAAAGTGACCTTGAACTCAGAGATCTGGCTAGCTCTGCCTCCCAAGTGCTGGGATTAAAGGTGTGTACCACCACCGCCCAACTTCTGTTATGGCTTACTCTTCCCATTTTCTAGCCACCATTTCTGGCTCTGTTCTAGTGGCTGTCTGTTCTCTGACCCCAGATATGTTTATTTCGGGGAACACACAATATTTCAGGGAACAGAATACCCACCACAGATAAGGAATTGGGTTTGTGATAATGTGATATTTGAATGCATTCCTGAAACACATTTTTGAAACAGTGGGGGAAGGAGTTACATGGATATGAAGGGTAAACTACTAGCAAGATAGAAGTACCAGAGTGTGGACCTTAAGTGGATATTCTGGTGTGGATCTAACAGTGAGTGTAGACAGTGACAGAAGAGGCCAAGAAGTGGGAATCAGATCATTGGAGATTTATATCCTTAATTATTAACAAGTGCTTACTGAGACATGCAAAGATTTGAGATTTTAAAAAAAAGCAACTCTGTTGTTTCTGAGAACAAATACTATAAGGGGGGAAATTAAAATATGTTGGAACCAATAGTATAGTGCGGATGAAGGATTTTGGTGGTTCAGTCTTAAGGAAGATAGGATTGATCAGATTTTAGACAGCCAGAAGCTAAAGATGAAAGGATTTGTTAATGGAAAAGAGGAGTTTGTTCTGAGCAGTTAGAGGGATGGAGCTTTTGATTTGAGGGAGGAGAAAGAGGAAAAGAGGGAGGGGGAAGGATAGTTGGGATTGGAGGAGTGGTCTCTGTGTATGTTTATAGTTGATTGAAACATTAAACTAGGCATCCAGGCTTCTGTGTTTCTATAACTTTGAGTCTGTAACTTGAGTTGATAGAAATTTAGGAATCTGTAGTGTACTAACGACATCTACATGCTGTGGATATCGCTCTGTGTAAATAAAGTTCTGATTGGCCAGTGGTCAGGCAGGAAGTATAGGCGGGACAAGAGAGAAGAGAATTCTGGGAAGTAGAAGGCTGGAGAGACACTGCCAGCCGCCGCCATGAGAAGCAACATGTAAAGACACTGGTAAGCCACAAGCCATGTGGCAAAGTAGAGATAAGCAGAAATGGGTTAATTTAAGATAGAAAAAGTAGATAACAAGAAGCCTGCCACAGCCATACAGTTTGTAAACAATATAAGTTTCTGTGTGCTTTCTTGGTTGGGTCTGAGTGACTATGGGACTGGCAGGTAAGAGAGATTTGTCCTGACTGGGCCAGGCAGGAAAATTCCAACCACAAATGGCGCCCAACGTGGGGCACGAACCCACGACCCTGAGGTGTAGTTGCTGAGTTCTGAGGTACTCCAACACTTTTAGAGAAAGGGAGACAATGTGTTGGGTCTGGGGTCTTGCAATAAAAGGGGAAAGACTATCAAAGTCTATTAAACCAGAAGCAAACTTTATTCTAGAAAAATTAAAAATAAAATTAAAAAATAAAACACCGTGGGATACAAAAGCTTACCAGCTAGCTGAGACCACAGCCAATGTTGGAATTCTAAGGCTGTGGCAGTTGGAGTGGGGTATGAGTCTCTTTTTATAGTAAAGAGTAAACATGAGACATAGACAAAGGAATTTTTACAATTTTGTAGTTAAACTTTTAGAGACAAATTGTTTTAGGTTTTAACAATTTTCCATTAACAAGGTTTAGAGGGTTTCAGCTAATTGATATTTGTATATCCCTGCAGCTTCTCCTGACATAGCTGGGTTCCCATGGCGGGAATACGAAACAATACAAGGCAGGTTGTCACGTGGAACTCATTAAAAGTGAACTTTGGTTTCTGTAGTTAGTGTGGGGGGGGGGTTATCAAAGAGTAGCTAACCCCAGGGCTGCAAAGGGCAATATTTAGTAAAAGGAAACTAACATTTGGGTTGTTGACAGAACTGCCTATTGTAAAATCATGGTAAAAAAATGATGGCTGTCAGTTTCCATTCCTTAAATTTATAATTTTAGATTTCTATATCCCTGGACCCTCCAAATACAGTAATTTATAAAGTTGGGTGAGAATAGAGAGACTGGTGTCTTGGATGGAAGCCAAGGGAGGTAAAGTGGAGCAAGTAAGGAACACCTGTTGCTGAAATGTCAACTAAGAGAATGAAATCATTTACAGCAATTACAGTATGTAGATTCTAGGAGATTGTGACTAGACCGGTTTTCAGAAGTACTCTGGGGTGGATTTTAGAGGAAAATGGAAGGAGGGGAAAAGAAAAGAAAAAAAGTCAACCAAAAGTGTAAGCCCAAAGAATTGTGCCCTTAAAAGAGGAACATAAAAATGTGTTTGTAGCTCTTCAAAGGCTTGTGAAAATTTCTTTCTAAAGATGGGTGTAGCTATAATGTGGGGCTGCTGATAGGAGGTGATCCAATAGAATGGAGGGAATTATGATATAGATGACAGGAGCTTGTGTGCAGACACAAAGGGATAGGAAATAGTAGGGTTGAAGTTCAGAAGTTTATATTATATAGGAGTGGAGATGGTTCATTCATAATACTAGGAAAGAAGAAAAAATACATGGTATAAAATGCACTAGTATAGGGGCACATTGTATGAAATAGGAAGCAGGGTGACTTGTTAAATGTGAGGAGATAGGAAAAAAGTTTGCATGTTCAAGAGAAGATGTGAAGAAATCAAGAGTAAGAAAGTTGAGCTATACAAGACCCACATAGTAGAAGGGGAGAACCAACTCTTGGCTTTCACATGTATCCTGTGGCATATGCACACCTTCCTTTCCCCCTTTACACAAAGTAAATAAAAATGTAATAAAAAAAAGTGAAAAGTTGAACATTTCAGTTTTCTAAGTAGGATTCTTATTTGCCTCTTAGCTGGGGCAGTCCTTGAACACTGAAGCACATCTAGAGCCTTAGGTTGCTGGTAACTATCAGGGATCTTGTTTTTCCAAATGCCAGGACATCACAATAGGAAACGGCATTTTCTTTAAAAAAAAAAAAAAAAAGTGTGTGTTTTTTGTGTATATGCATGTGTGTGCCTGTGGAGGCCAGAGATGGATGGCCTGGAATTCTCTGGAGCTTACAGGTGGGGGTGAGCTGCCTGATGCAAGTTCAGGGATCTGAATTCCTCATCTTTAAGCTAGTACTTGGGTCTCTCTAGCCACAGATTTAGAATTTTAAATCCCCCCCCCCAGGGTGAAGCACCACCTTTATTTGAGGGAGCTCTTCCTTGTTGAGTCTTTGAAGATTAAAGCTGTTGATAAAAAAGACTTGCTGCTGACACTCTCTTATTTTCAGTTGTCCAAGGTTACTGGTTGTTGGAGCCAAGAGGATTGGATTTAACCAGGGCTGCTATTTTGTCAGGTGAGGAAAGGAATTGCTGATGCAAATTGCAAATGATAGATTGCAAAATTTGAATTAGGTAAAATTAGATAAAAGTGAGGGTCTGAAAAGGAGGAACTGTGAAAAATTGGTAGTCAGGTTAGACTGTAAGTCCTGGCCTGGTGAGGAGTAGTTATCTAAAATAGGAAAGAAAATGAGATCTGTAGAGGACAGGAATATAAAGTAGCAGGCCAGACTTTTAGAACCACTTGTGGTTATTAAAATTCAAGGATTTGTGACAGAAATAGGGTTGAACATCCATCAGTGAATCGCTAAGTATTATCCTGGGGCAGTGAGAAGAGCTTTCAAGACAGGGTTTGTGTAGCTTTCTCTGTAGACCAGGCTGGCCTCCAACTCAGAGATCCACAGGCTTCTGCCTCCCCAGGGCTGGGATTAAAGGTGTGTGCCTTTATCTGCTGAGCCTTCTGTCCCTCCTAACCCCATTTCTCCTTTTTTCCTCTTAAAACCAAATTGACAAAGTGAGGCAAAAGCCATGGGCTGTGACTTAGATTCTTTCAAATGTGCCCAACCTTTTGACTTTGTGACATGATGTCATTTATACACAGTTCATGCTTGAAAAAAAAAAAAACCCTCACAGTTGAGTTATGAAAAAAGTTCACAAAAATTTAATGTTTTAAGTAAGTGTGTTGGACTGTAATTGTAGCTGTCACTGGCTGCATGTGACCCATGTTGGATCTGCCTGTAAGACATGATGTACATGCCTTATATCTGGTTAGTAGTGCGACCTTAATTTTTTATTCTATTCATTTGTAAACAGTGTGAAGTTGAGTGACATTTATGAGTTCATTTATAGCCCCTCCCCAGATCTGTAAACACTTCTTTTATTATGAATTACTGTATATATTGTTACACTGTGAAGTTGTCAGAGGTTCTTGTGTGTACAGAGGAGATGTTCTCTGTGCAAACCTTGACCAAGTCAGGGTTCCTTCAAAACATCAGAAGTTTTCTTGTCAAGTTATTCTTGCTTTTTTTGCTTTTAGTCTTCTTCCTTACTTTTGTTGTCTTAATAGCTTCACCCTTTTACAGAGTAAAGTTTATGGACTTTCAGTTCTTGATATGTTTTTGGTTGTGAACCTAGCTTTTACTTGGTGGACTTACTGAACATAAAGTCTCTGTAGCTACTGGATTCACAGCTACATAATGCTGAAGACTACATGGATTTTATATGGATGTTATAGATGTAGTGAGAAGAACATTTTTTGAGATACCTTTCTAAGAAATGTTTTAGTACTACTTGTGCAAGCTCTTCTTCATATGATATGTGCAATGATCACGCTTTTATTTGAACTTGTCATGTGTGTCTCTGTGTCTGTTTCTGTCAAAATTTCTTTTATTTCAGGGAGATTTTTCGAGACAGTGAGGGAGGTTGGTTCAAAGATAGGAATAGTTATGAATGTAGGTCATAGCAGAGTGCCATTTGAATTCAGTTCTAGGTCTGTGTTTTCTTGTAAATATTAAGTGGTGTTAAATGTCTTTCTTTAAGAGAGCAACTACAACTATAATAATATTAAGAACCTATTACTGACAGTAATACTGAGAAGGTTTTCATATTTGAAGCAAACTTCCCAAAGACTACTGCTTAGATGAAGAAGCAGCTTTTTGTTGTTGTTGTTGCATCTTCTGTAGCTTTCTTACTCTGATAGCTGCATTGTTGAAGCCTGGGATCTGTCTTGATCTAGCCATTGTTTGTTTATATAGCTGGGGCATATTTCACCTACACACTCAGAATCTGTTTATTTTCTTACCTGTAGTAAAATAAAACCTCATGAACTAACATGGGTAGCAGAGTGATTATTAAGGCTCTGGCAGGTAATCCAGGGGAGTGGAGAGTGGATATCCAGGAGTAATGAAGTAATGAAGCCAAACTGTAGTGGGGTTTCAAGTCTGGGGCATGAATATATACAGGTAAGGGAATGCTTGAGTTTATGGTTCCCCCCCCCCCCCACCAAGTCTCTTTAAGGAGTTAAGGCACAGAGCCAGAAGGGTATTCTGAGTTTTAGTCTTAAAAACAAAAGACTAAAAGGATAAACATTATGCCAACATGTACTATGAGCCTAATGGCAGTATTAAGTGGGAAAGTATCATGGTGGATCAGTGGTATTGTTAATATTAAGATGCTCTACTGTAGCATGAACCTTAAAGAGTCTTATTAATAAAATCAAACCTAAGGCCAGTTATTGGGGTGAATGCTGGAAAGTCAGAGAAGCAGAACAAGCCACAGCTGTCTCACCTCGCCAGTTCCTCAGCTGGTCTTGTTTCTTCAGACTGGAAGCTTCTGAGTCCTCCTCCACATGAATCTCAGCTGAACTGTGCTGCTCCAAAGCCTGAATGCTTATCCAGCCAAATGCTTAGTTAAGCTCTGGTCTTCATGCCTTATATATCTTTCTCTTTCTGCTGACACTCCCTGGGATTAAAGGCGAGAGTCTCCATGCTGGCTGTATCCTTGAACACAAAGAGACCCGCCTAGCTCTGCCTCCCAAGTGCTGGGATTAAAGGCGTGCACCATCACCGCCCAATTTCTGCTATGGCTTGCTCTGAGCCATTTTCTGGCCACCATTTCTGGCTCTGTTCTAGTGGCTGTCTGTTCTCTGACCCAGATAAATTTATTAGGGTGCACAATTTTGTGGGGAACACAATACCACCACACTCTACTCATTGAATTTTCATGTAGGTCTGACAAGTATCAGTTTTTTTTATTGTAAATCTGGTTATTTGAAGCATTGTTGCCACCTATAGCAGTATAGGTGGTGACTCTTTAGTGAGAGTCTGTCTGCCTTTGCAAATACATTTGTCAAGGAGGGCTAGGTATTCAGTTACCATACTGTTCCAGGATGGTTGTTTTTTCTGCCCATATCCCTTAGACTTTTGGACCTATGCCAGTTTTGTTTGAGATAACGTAATTATTTAGAGGGGAAAAAGTGTCTCAAGAGATGATATAGTTGTTAAGAACAAATAGTGTTCTTCCAGAAGACCTGTGTTCAATTTCTAGCATCCATGTATATACTCGTTTTTTTTGACCACCAACGAGCTCCCAAATCATGACAGGGTGACTTAGTAGTTATGAATGCTGTGCTTAGCTTAGGATCCTTTCTGGCTAGGTCTTTTAACTTAAATTAACTTGTTTCTCTTTATCTACTTTTTGCTTCAGGGCTTTCTACCTTTCTTCCTTCTGTATATCTTAACTTTCACTGCTTCTAGTACCTGGCTGGAGGCTGCCTGGCTTCTTGCCTCAGGAATATCCCTTTCTTTCTTTGTTCTTTTCAAGCCTAGTTTTTTCCTTCTGTTTATTCTCTGTGCCTGTCAGCCCTGCCTATCTTTTCTCTGCCTGGCTATTGTACATTTAGCTTTTTATTACACCGAATCAGGTACCTTATGAAGGCAAGGTAAAACAAACATGCAACACACATCTTTACATTGGTAACAGGCAGCAGATACAAATGTAACACACCTTCTTTATCCAGTTAAAGTAATGTTCTGCAACATAAACAAATGTAACACATCTTTACATAGTTAAATATTCTATAGCACATGGCTTGGAACTACTTATAATTCCAGCTCCAAGGGATCCAACATTATCTTCTGGCTTCCTTGAGCACCTACATAAACACAGAGATACAAACACGCATAAATATAAGTAAATAATAAAAGAAATAAGGCAAATTTTGTCAGTAAAGTTTGTTTCTTTGAAATCAACATGGATTATGTTTATGGGCTCCACTTTTAGATTTGAAACTAATTGTAGACAAGTTGAAAAGGTGTTTTTCTTTTTTCTTGCAGGTGTAATCCAGAGAACAATTTTCAAACATCTTTGCTCATATTTGACACTGAGCAGCCAGGGTATTCAGGCATATGAGGAGGTATTGTCACACAAAACAGTGTCTAGTGAAGACGACAAGAAAGAGAGAGAAGGAACGGAAAAAGAAACTAAAATACCATAGGAAACCATGGTGAGTGATGACTGGTATTTCTTTCATTTTTTTTTAGTTATGGAAGATTGTATAGTGTAAAATTGGGAATGTTAACAGTAAAGGTAGTTAGTGAGCAGTTGTCTTGTTTCAGTGCCTGAGATAAATATGGTTACTATACCTTTTTAACGTGGTGTGTGTGTATGGTCAGAGGACAGCTTAAAAGAAGTTGATCACTCCCTTCTACTATGTGGGTCCCATGGATCAAACTCAGGTTGTCAGACTTTTTTAATCATTGGAAAAGATTAGAGGGAGCTGGGGAGGTGGCTCAGAGGTTAAGAGCATTTTCTGCAGTGAACCTCGATTGGATTCTCAGTAAGCATGTGGTGTCTGACAACCATTTCTAACTCTGGTTCTGGAGGATCCAGTGCCCTCTTCTGGCTTCTTTGGGTACTGCATGTGTGTAATGAACAGTCATACGTGCTGTGTGGCAAAGCATCCACACACATAAAATTAATAATAAACAAATCTTAAAAATATGATTAGAAACCACATTTTAGAGCCCAAGCTACTGTATGCCATAACTCACTAAATACAAAGAGTAGGAATGTTTATAAATAGTATTTTATAATAACTGGCATTAACAAATCACTATAGCTCAGTAACCTTGAACTTTAAATAATTTCTATCTAGACTTTTACATGAAGTCCAGATTTCTTTCTCATGAAAATTATATATATATTATATATAATTTTATATATAAAATAACTTGTACACATGAATGGTGGAGGAGTTTCTAAAACATGAATGTTTTAACTCCAAAGGTACCTTTTTTACATGCTTTTAGAATAATAGAATTGATTGTTCGATATACTAAGGAGTGTTAGAGTGAATGTCAAGGAAGCTTGTTTTTTGTGAGAGGTCAGACTTTGAATTCATGGTGTTAGATGAAGTAATTATCTCTGGTGTCTTGGACTTAATTTTTTTTTTTTTGTTTCGAGACAGAGATTCTCTGTGTAGCTTGAAGCCTGTCCTGGAACTTGGTCTGTAGACCAGGCGGGCCTCGGACTCACAGAGATCTGCCTGCCTCTGCCTCTTGAGTGCTGGGATTAAAGGCTGGTCTTTTTAAATTATATTTTTGTGTATTGTGTCTGTGTGTGTGTGTGTGTGTGTGTGTGTGTGTGTAAGTGTGTAAGTGTGTAAGAGAGGTTTTTTAGATTTATTTATTTATTATGTACACAGAAGAGGGCGTCAGATGGTTGTGAGCCACCATGTTGGTGCTGGGAATTGAACTCAGAACCTCTGGAAGAGCAGTCAGTGCTCTTAACCTCTGAGCCATCTCTTCAGCCCCATATAAGAGGTTTTAAAAGACTTAAGTTAGGAGAAAAAGCATAAACTAATAATTACCAGTGTATTTTGAAATATATTGTTTAGCAAGTACGGTAGTATTTCTTTAAATGTTAATTTTGCTTTAAAAAAAAAAGTATTTTGCCAAGGTCTAAAAATGTGTAATATGCTTTTATGGAGAAGAAATTATGTAATATTTCAGAATGGTGAGGGAAAAATGTTAACTTGGGATTTTCCCTATTAGGTTTTTTTTTTTTTTTTTTAATAAATACAGAAAAAACAGTGTGACTTGTGTTGCTTCCCTTGTGAATTACCTGCTTCTAACAGAATTTAGTTTTGCTTTACTTGTAATCTTTATAGTCCTATGACTTAATGCCATAAATAATATATATACATACACACATAAAACTTTCTTTTGTAGTTTTTATTTTATTTTTTAAATTTTAGTGTAGATGATTGATGTTGAAATTTTGTGTTTTAATTAATTTGATTCATCATTTTTTTATTGCTGCTTCTGAGTTTTAAGATTTGAACAATCATTTTTCTATTTTATAGTTCTTGTGATCTAATTATCTTAATACTTAAATATGTTTATCTGGAGCTTATTGGAATAAATCTCTTGTGATTTTGATTGTGAATGCAATGCATGTGTTAATTAGCTGGGGAAGTTGATTGCTTTGGAATTCATGTTTTCCCCATTATGAAATTTGGATTGCTTCTTGTTTAAAGGTTTGCACCAAAGATTTGATGACAGATACTAAACATTACCGAAGGGGTTTCCATATTCACATTATAAATTTGTATCTTCTATTGTTACTGTATTATGCAGTCTTAATTAAAGGTCTGAGAATGTCTAGCACTTTGGGGGTGGCTAGGAGTCATGTGTGAATCACCATCATTCATTTTTAGATATTCTTTTTCCTTCCCTGAGACAGGGTTTCTCTGTGTAGCCCTGGCTATCCTGGAACTCACCCTTTAGATCAGGCTGGCCTCAAACTCAGAGATCTGCCTGCCTCTGCCTCCTGAGTGCTGGGGTTAAAGACGTGCCGCCACCACCACTACCACCACCACCACCACCACCACCACCACCACCACCACCACCACAGAGTTTCTAGAGACTCTTGAGGCTACAATCTCATGTGGTATTTAATATGGATGATGTGTTTTTTTTTTTTAAATTTGTGGTAGGGGTAATCAGAAAGCACAGGTTCAGCCAAAAGACATAGTGCATACAGTGCTTAGTGTGACTGATTTGAACCCTATCATCATGAGTGAAATAACTCCTATTTTGGGGTATGGTTTAATAAAATAGGACTTTACTTTTCATTCATGAGCATATTTTTATTAACTGCTTTACAATGGTTGGTGCTATGTTGACTTAGAACACTTATGTTATTCTTTCAAGGTGACATTCCTTTTGTAAAAGTTTTTTTCTCCCCCTTCTGACAGAGATCTATTAGATCTTTTGCCAATGATGATCGCCATGTCATGGTGAAGCATTCAACAATCTATCCATCTCCGGAGGAACTTGAAGCTGTTCAAAATATGGTGTCTACTGTTGAATGTGCTCTTAAACATGTCTCAGACTGGTTGGATGAAACAAATAAAGGCACAAAAACTGAGGGGGAGACAGAAGTAAAGAAAGATGAGGCTGTGGAAAACTATTCCAAGTGAGTGTTGAATAGCATTTATCAAGCTGTGCCCAGAAGAAATTTGTGGGTCTTGTTGAATTGGTGATGTGCTTGCTGTTCTTTGAATTTTGTTATATGTGACATAACCAGGGAAGTCAATGTTTCATGGCATTTTTTTCTGAGTTACATTCTATAGGAAACCCATGAGTAGATGAGAAAAGAAGATGTTGCTCCAGGACCTCTTTTGAGAGGACACCCATGTTTGAAGGTTATGACAGGTCATTTGCTGTGTTGTTTTAGCTTCCTAAGTTCTAGAATAAATAGTAATATTTTCTATTTCAAGAAAGTAATAAAATTACCATTTCTAGCTGGGAATGGTGGTGCATGCCTTTAGTCCATGCACTCTAGAGGGAGAGGCAGCTGGATCTCTGTGAGTTTGAATCCAGCCTGGTTTACACAGTGAGTTCCAGGACAGCCAGGGCTACATAGTGAGAACCTGTCTCAAAATAAAACAAAGCAAAAAATACTATTTGTGTCATACATTTTGAAATCATGGTCTAGAAGAATATAGGAAAATATATTAGCAGCATTAACTACCTTTACCTTGTTAATTCACAGAACATATCAATATCTTTGTTGCACATTGTTTCATAATGTTAATGTTCGTTTGTATATTTGTAGAAGGAAGGACTAGTGGAAGCCTGGCCTTCTAACAGTTCCGTGAGAAGTGTTGTAAGGTAGCAATAGTAGCCATCCATAAGAGGAAACCACAGTGCTGCCTGCAGTCAGATCATGAGAGTCTATGTCATGTCAGTTTGGAGCACTGTTACTGTGATTAGAGTAAGTCTCTAACTACTCTGGAAAATGAAGTTTATTTGATTGGTTATACCACAGTTATAGTTTAAAAACATTACTTTAGTCTTGGCTTATGTAAATGGAAAGTAAAGGTTTCAGAATTTCCCTCCAGCTTTCAGTTCTGTTTACATCACTGTGGTAAGTAGACAAGGAAGAGTAGGAGAAAATTGGTGAAATGGAGCCTTTTCCTCTTCATTTCAAAGATAAGCAGTGAGCTTAATGCTGAAGAACATGGCAACTGCTGTTACATGTAACTGTACACGTGTGTACAGTTTGGAATGTGTCTCAGTTTGTAGGTTCTTGTCACAAATCCAGTTTTTCTCAAATAAGATGCTTTAAAATGGTAACCCTTTAATTTGGGGCTCATGTTAATTAATAGTATTTTCCAATGATTGGATTACTACGGACCTATATACTTATACTTGGCTCTCTGTATATATTATAGTTAAGTCATTAATGGTTTCCAGATTTAAATTGTAGCATTTATACTGCTTTTTCAAAATTTTGAAAAATTAGGGCTTTATACACATTTTATAACATGCCTTTTCCTACTTTTTATTATTTTTGAGTGTATATTTCATTGAAGTTTGTACCTTTTAAATTCATCTTCTAATTTTTTTTTTTGGGGGATTGACATAGTTTTAGAAAGCATGCAAACATTTTGCTTGTTTAGATGAAGTTTCTATGCTTTAATTAAATGGTTTTAATAGAATATGTGCTCCACACTTTCATTCAGTCTTTAAAATACAGCTTTATGTTTGGACACTTCTTTTTGTTTGTGTAAAGCCTTTGCATTTGTGGAAAAATCCCAGGTTGAGTGCTTATCTGTGATTTCTTGGTGGGACTCAAGAGGCACAGAGAAGATCTGTGAATCAAGGGCTGATATGTCTTTAGGTTTAGAGCTGTGTTCCATGTCCACCCCCGTATTTGGGCTCCTGATCTATAAGTGTTACAAAGAGCATGAAAATCAGTGAGGCCGGGCAGAATTTTGTTAAGCACAGTCTAGTGTCAGGCACAGCTGCTGTCTGTGATTTTCCTTGAATCTATTTGTTTACCTTTTTACAGTCTGACTCCAGGGGCGCTAGATCACACAGATTTACATGACTAGCAATGTTAGAACTATTTTCTCAGTTCTAACTGATTTATTGTATTGGTTTGCTTGTTATCCAGTAACTGTTCAATTTAAATTCATTATTGAAGTTCAGGACTTTTGAATTAGGGATTAATTTTTTTGCTCAACCATGCTGTCTTCTACATGTGGGATGTAAGATCAAATTTATGACTATAATTTAGAATTTAATAAGTGAGCCAACAATGGCTACTTACATTTACTGTGTACTACTTATTAGTCCAGATCATTTTTCATATTATCTTTCAATAAACCAACTAGTCTGTTACTATTGTTTCTCTTTTTTATGCTGACATTTTACTTATTAAATTTCCACCATTTTATATCTGCTCATGAAGAGAGTTAACTCAAAGACATTAATGAATTTTAACTTGAAGATTACTCTGCATAGTATGTGTGTGTTGGCAAAAGTAGTCTCTGCCTTCCAGATTCCTTCCCCCTTGCTTCCTGTTTCCTTTACTTAGGAGTGGACTTGAGCAGTCAAGGCAAATACTGTACCATTGAGCTATATCTCATCCATTTTTTCTTCATATCTGTGCTTCTGTTTCCTCTAGATAATAGTTTCCTCTATTACAGAGGAGGGAGAGATAAAATGTTGTTGTTTCTGGTAATCAGAAAAAGCTTTAAATCCAGCAGTTGGGAGGCAGAGGCAGGTGGATCTCTGAATTTGCAGCTAGCCTGATCTATAGGGCCAGTTCAGTTCCAGGACAGCCAGGGCTACACAGAGAAAGCCTGTCTTAAAAGAAAGGGGTAGGGAGAGACAAGGGGGGAAAAAAAGGACTTTTGTTTTGTTTTTTGAGACAGGTTTTCTCTGTGTAGCTTTGTGCCTTTTTCCTGGAACTCAACTCTGTAGCCCAGGCTGGCCTTGAACTCACAGAGATCCACCTGGCTCTGCCTCCCCAAGTGCTGGGATTACAGGCGTGTGCCACCACTGCCCGGCAAAAAAGGACTTTATTAAGGAGGTAGTATTTGGAAATAGCTCAGAGGATCTGGCAGGGTTTTGGTAACAGTGAAGGCAAAAGCAAAAATTTTAGCAAAGGTTTAGATGTGAAATAGCCGTAGGGATCTGTTTAAGAAACATTTAAGAAAGTAAGTTACTGAGGTTTTAATGTATGTTGAGCCTCTGACAAAGTTCCTTGCTTACATTGAAGTGTATGAGAACTGCTATATGAGAAAAGGTTTAGTCTTGTTTTATGGAGAAGGAAGCAGGCTCAAAGAAGTCATGTATGTGTAATTAATTCATCTCCTCTTCCTATATAATATTAGAGGGACCAGCCTTAATATTAATACTTCCCAGGGGCTCAGGAGAGAAACTATGAATGGCGAGGACTGTTTTTGGGAAATAGAATCTCAGCACGCCGAGCTCTATAGTCCACTTGCTTTAATTCCTCTGGCATAACATCCTATTTATGTAGCTTCAGTTCTGTTCTCGTGCCTAGCTCCTTTCTTGCCTGATTTCTCTCTATATTTATCTACTGCTCCCTCTAAGTTTTATCTTTTTTTTTTATTTTTATTTTTTGGTTTTTTGAGACAAGGTTTCTCTGTGTAGCTTTGTGCCTTTCCTGGAACTCACTTGGTAGCCTAGGCTGGCCTTGAACTCACAGAGATCCGCCTGGCTCTGCCTCCTGAATGGGATTGAAGGTGTGCGCCACCACAGCCGGCCCTTCTATCTTAATTCTCTCATCTTAATTCTGCCTCATCTAGGTCCTTTTCATCTTGTTCTTACCCAGCTAGTACTTCCCCATCTGACTCTTCCTCATCTTCCATCTTGTCCACACATTCTCTCTGGTCTAAGTCCTCCTTATCTCTCTCCGTTCTCCGTTTCCAAGTTCTCCACGTTCCTCCTAAGTCTCCCAGGAATCCAGTTATAAACCCAAGCAATAGCAATTCCCTCATCGAGCAAGGTCACCAGGCTTGAATTCTAAGGTGTCATAAAGACAGGTAAGAATTTTCCTCAGGCTGTGACCACCAGGCTTTCTTTTATAATCCAAAATGGGAGTGGTAAAAGAGGAGGTCAACTGAGTGCTAATGACCAGTTAGTATATCAAAAAGGGGATCTCTGTGCTCAGTCTACATTCCTAGAAGTGGTTAGGTAAGAAGTTAGGGGTCTGTTAGTAAGGTTGTATAAGAAAGGGGGGTCTCACCCTAAATTGCACAAGAAATAAAGCTATCTGCCTGACCTAGGAGACAGTTGTAGTTTCCTATGGCCTTGGATGCTTGATAGTCATTTTAGACAAATATACTGTTAGGAGTTCTTTGGAAGCACACAAGAAAATCATTTTAGGAGCCAGCTAATTTCTCTCTCTCTATATATATATGCTAAAATATCACCAAGACTTCTTAAGCCATAGCTTGACCTTTGCAGAAGTCCTTGACTTTTCCAAGTAGTAGCTTTTGTGATAGTAGTTGAATTTTATTATGATATCCTGAGGCATGTAGCACCCTCTCACACAGTAATAGAGCCAAGCTGCAAACCAGGAAGCCAGGAAGTCTTCTAGACTGCCCACTACTGTGTTGAATGTCCAAATGTTCATAGGGACATGAAGGAAAATAAATGGGATGTCATCCAAAAGAGCAGTTTTGGGAGGTTATGTAGTAGTCTACATGGAATAGATCAGATGTGCTAGAGGTAAGGCTGGTAAGAAAGGAGTTATTGAAATAGTCTAGTTGAGAACTTGAACAGACTAGTTTGAAGGCAAGATTTTTGAGTATGATTATGCAGACGGGACTGTACACATTAGGGAGTCAGAGAGGGTGAGGCAGTAGAGTAAGAACAATCCAAGACGACTGGCAGAGTCTTAACAGTTGCTTGCACTTCTCTCCATCTCAGCTCGCACTGTTTGTCTATTGAATCTCCCGATGGCTTAGGCACTGAGTAGCTAGTGAATCTTTAACTTCCTGTCTACTTTGCACCACAATATACTCTCTTAATTTCATTCTCAACTTCACTTATTTCTGAATAAGTGGTGATTCCTTGCTTCTAAACCGCACCCCTCTAGTCTAGCCAAATCAAACCAAGCTTGCCATCTCTAATTGTAACTGTTTGTTTGAGAAGCAACCACAGAATGTAAAGTGCCTGAGTGTTATGGTCAGCTCTCCTGAGTTTAAATTCAGGCATTGGCATATTACTTTAAAAAAAATAAGTTTATTTATAATGTGTGTTGAGGTAGTGTTGTGGTGTGTGTATGTGCATGTGTGAGTACATGGCGTGTGTGCTTCACATTGTTGGGGCCACAGATTGATATTGGGTTTTCTTTCTCTCTGTCTCTCTCTTTCTCCTACATTCTTAAAAATGTTTTAAAACGTCTTTCTCTAGTCACCAACCACCAGGGAATGTTCCCATATCTGCTTCCCCAGTGTGGGAACTTTTTTTGTGGGTGCTGGGGATTAGATTTCAGGTCATCCTGATGTATGGCAAGCACTTCACCCACTGAGCCATTTCCCCTTTATCCATTTCCTCTTTCTCATAGGTTCTTTAGTTTATTGCTGAAAATTACAGAAGTTTAAAAAACAACAATTGAAAAAATGTTGGAGGGGTTTCAGTATTCTTGGGATTCTTGAGTAAGAGATGTCATAATGAATTAAAATACCTATAGTGTGACATGTGATCCTTGTTCAGTCTTTAGGGAAAAGTAACTTTAAGTGTGAGAGCCTTAAATCTGAGGTTTAATTTGTAGATTTTTGGATGTCTGGGTGTACATAATAGTTTATTTATGTAGATATTCAGGAAGCCAAGTCATGATTAATTGTAGCTTGAGAAATAGGTTATAGAAATAATAATACAGGCTTTTTATTGGTAGGGATCAAGGTGGCCGGACATTGTGTGGTGTAATGAGGATTGGCTTGGTTGCAAAAGGCTTGCTGATTAAGGATGATATGGACTTGGAGCTGGTTTTAATGTGCAAAGACAAACCCACGGAAACCCTGCTAAATACAGTCAAAGATAACCTTCCCATTCAGATTCAGGTAAGTACTTTTTAACTACATTTGAGAATTTGTAAAAGGTTGAGAAACAGTGATTTTTAATTTTTTTTTTTTTCCTGAGACAGAGTTTCTCTGTGTAGCTTTGTGCCTTCCTTAGAACTTGCTTTGTAGACCAGGCTGACCTTGAACTCACAGAGATCAATCAGCCTGCCTCTGTCTCCTGAGTACTGGGATTAAAGGCGTGTGCCACCACCGCCCGGCTGAGAAACAGTGATCTTGATGACTATTAATAAGAATTGGTAAGTCAGGTATAAAGATAGCTATAAAAAAAAGAATGCCAGCATGATTTGGTCAGTGAGGAACTCAAATTTAAAGCACATTTCTGGTGACTTATACTCAGGATATATTTACCAAAATAAGGACATTAATATACAGTCATTTTTTGATTTTTTGAGACAAGATTTGTAGACCAGGCTGGCTTCAAACTCACAGAGATCCACCTGCCTCTGCCTCCCAAGTGCTGGATTAAAGGTGTGTGTCACCACCGCGTGGCCAATATACAGTCTTAAACCTTTCAGGCATATCTTGCTGAGACTCTTCATCTCCCCACCCCCAGACTGTGTATGTCTCTGAGTATTATAAAACTCTTTTGGAGCTGGGTGGTGGTGGCACACGCCTTTAATCCCAGCACGCAAGGAGGTGGAGGCAGGTGGATCTCTGTGAGTTCCAGGAAAGGCGCAAAGCTACACAGAGAAACCCTGTCTCGAAAAACCAAAAACCAAAAACCAACAAACCAAAAACCAACAAACAAAAAACCTCTTGGAAAAGTTGGTGAGATACAACAAAAAAGGTCCAGTCCAGTCTGTGGAGGCAGAGGCAGGTGGATCTCTATGTTTGAGGACAACCTGGTCTACAGAGTGAGTTCCAGGACAGCTAGGGATTCATAGAGAAACCCTGTCTTGGGAGGTGGGGGGTGGGGTCCAAACAACTGTAGATAATTTCATAATGATACTTTAAAAGTTATTTTGAATTTAAAAATGATTTGAAGATTTGTAGGCTGGAGAGATAGATGTCTCAGAGGTTAAGAGCACAGAGTGAGTGCTCTTCCAGAGGTGTTCAGTTCCAGCAATCTACATGGTGTCTCACCAACCATCTGTTATGAGATCTGGTGCCCTCTTCTGGCTTTCAGATGTACATGCAGGCAAAGCACATAAATAGATATTTTTTTTTTTTTTAAGATTTATTTATTATGTATACAGCATATATCCCTACAGGATAGAAGAGGGCACTAGATCTCATTACAGATGGTTGTAAGCAACCATGTGGGTGCTGGGAATTGAACTCAGGACCTCTGGAAGAGTAGTCAGTGCTCTTAACCACTGAGCCATCTCTCCAGCCCATAAATAGATTTTTTTTTTGGGGGGGGAGCTGAGGATCGAACCCAGGGCCTTACACTTGCTAGGCAAGCACTCTACCATTGAGCTAAATCTCCAACCCTAAATAAATAGATCTTAAAAAATGTTTAAAAAGTGGAAGCTTTGGTTAAAATTCTTAATTTATTATTATTGTTTTGTGCGTGTATTTGTTCATATGTGTGTACATATGTGAAGCTGGAGGACAACTTTGTGGGGCCAGTTCCCTCCTGCTTTTGTGTGGATTCTGGGGACTGAATTCAGGCTATCAAGTTAGCATGCTTTGATAGCCTTTGACTGTTGAACCCTCTTGCAGGTCCTAAGAACTAGTTAATTTAAAGTCATTCATTTGTTAAGTTAATGGAAAGTCATTCACTATTTCTAGTTGGTTTCCAAATTGTTTTCATATTGGGTTGGGCTTAGAAAGTTCTAATGCTGGCCTGTTCTTGTGTTCTGGCTACCTTAAGACCTACTTTGCCACCTATTCCAGAGATGTGTTCAACACTGATTAGGAAGTTGAGATTGTCTTTCATTTCAATTATGTGTTACCTGTAATCTATTGAATTGTAGCTTCTTGGTAATTTAGGCTGAATTCATATCTGTGTCACAGAAATAGATGCCAGCCCTTAAGTCTAAACTTTTGAGTTGGTCAAAGCTCATGTCCCCCATGCTTGCCTGCTTGCTTGCTTCATTCATTAATTCTTGAAGAATGATGTATTATTAAAGACTTTTATTTTATGTGTATGAGTGTTTTCCCTGTGTGTATGGGTGCCCAGAAGACATCATTGGATCCCCTGGAACTGAAATTAACACCAGGTGTGAACTGACATGTTGGTGCTGGGAACTGAGCCTGGGTCTTCTGAAAGAACAGCCAGTGCTCTAAACCACTGAGACGTCTCTCTAGCCCTCTTTTGTTTCTTTTTAAATTTGTATTTCTTTTAAATGAGGCTGATGCCTTAAAAAAAAAAAAAAAAAAACAGTGGTTTTTAAAATTTTATTTATTTATTTATTTATTTATTTATTTATTAAATTTTTTTCGTTTTACATACCAACCCCAGTTGCCCCTCCCTTCCCTTCTCCTGCCTCCTCACCTCCTTCCCACTCTGCCCCCATCCACTCCTCAGAGTGGGTAAGGCTTCCCATGGTAGTCAACAAAGTCTGGCATACCAAGTTGAAGGAGAGCCTAGCTCCTCCCCATTGTATTAAGGCTGAGCAAGGTATCCCACCACAGGGAATGGGCTCCAAAAAGCCAGTTCATGCACCTGGGATAAGTCCTGGTCCTGCTGCCAGGGACCCCACAAACAGTTCAAGCCACACATTCAGCGGGCCTAGTTTGGTCCCATGTAGGTTCCCGAGCTGTCAGTCCAGAGTTCCAACTAGCACCAGTTAGCTGTCTCTGTCCCCCTTCTTCTCTCTCTCTCTTTTTTTTTTGAATGCCAAATGCCGTTTTTTGAAGGAGGAAGGAGGTCTTAAATACAGGCTTACAGAACAATGGGAGAACCCCGGAGGGCAGAAGTTCGTTTCTGATGGTTGTTTTTGTTTTGTTTTTTTTTTTTTTTTTGAGTTGACAATCGAACCCCGGGCCTTGTGCTTGCTAGGTAAGCGCTCCACCACAGAGCTAAATCCCCAACCCCACTTCTGATGTTTTACAATCTTGCATCTAAGCTCTTAATGCCCAATATGCTGGATACACAGACAAGAAACATCCCTTAAGCATTCAGGAGAGTGGAATCTCCAGGGAATTAGCATAGGGAGGATATCAAGGTCAAAGGCAGCAAGCAAGGCAACAATTACCCAAAACGGGGGCCAGGGACCTACAGGTCCCCCCCTTTTACTAAAAAATGAGCTTCTGACTTAGGTTGCATGGGATGTCAGCAGGTTACCTTACCCGTCATGGAGACACCTGTCCAGGCCACACAGGTGTTCTGTATTAGGTTGATGAACACCTCCCAGGCATTACCTGTCTCTGAATACAATCGTGTGAGAGCTGCAGAGTTAACTGTTGCCAGAGGTCTCTAATAGGCGCTGGGCTAGCAACCTGTGTGTTCCACACAGAAAAGACCAACAGAAGTCTTAACACATCCATAGCCTGTAGGCTAAAGGCAATTGAGCCATTCCCTTCCTTAATGAGCCTTTCTGCAAATTGGAGTCCTTGTAAGATGGTATCCCGAGAACAAATGGAACTTGAGTTTGTAAATGTATAATTTTCAAAGCCAATTGAAATGTATATAACTATTGACTTAAATTTGTCATGTCCAATAGAATGAAAGATTAATTAACTGTGGTAGCTACTTTTACTGCCAGGGTCTCCACTGTGCTAGCTGTAGTAACCCATTATGAAATGGCAATCACAGAAACAGTAGTAGCGGTGGTTGTTACTCTTATAACAGCAACAACGGCAACAGTGATGTCAGATTCTTTTCTGGAGAATTCTTTTTTGGTTTTCAAGACAGTTTGTAACATGAATCTTAAAAGGTCTGATTAATAAAAACAAACCCGAAGCCAGGTGTTAGGGTGAACGCTTAAAGACCAGAGACAGAACAGGCCACAGCTAACCTCACCTCGCCAACTTCTTAGTTGATCCTGTTTCCTCAAACTGGAAGCCTCTAAGTCCTCAATCCAGAATGAATCTCAGCTGAACTGCTGCTAAAAGCCTACAAGCTTAACCAGGCTCTAGTTCCTGGCCTTCACGCCTTATATACCTTTCTGCTTCCCACCATCGCTTCCTGGGATTAAAGGTGTGTGTCACCATGCCTGGCTGTTTCCAGTGTGGCTTTGAACTCAAAGAGATCTGGATGGATCTCTGCCTCACGAATGCTAGGATTAAAGGTTCGTGTGCCACAATTTTCTGGCCTCTATATCTAGTGGCTGTTCTGTTCTCTGACCCCAGATAAGTTTATTAGGGTATACAATATATTGGGCACACAATATCATCACAAGGGTTTCTTTGTGAAACAGTCCTGGCTATCCTGGAATTCACTCTGTAGACCAGGCTGGCCTCAAACCCACAGAGACCCATCTGCCTCTGCTTCCTGAGTGCTGGGATTAAGTGTGTGCCACCACTGCCCATCTTAATTTGCAAGTTTTAAAAAAATTAACAATAGAAAAATCAGTGTATATTCATTGTACAAAATATTTGATTTTATTGGGTGATTCTGATACATATGGACTGTGTACTTTGATCCTATTCACCCATTTGTTTCCTCCTTTTGCTGTTCTCCTTCTACTTGCCCCTTCCCAAATGTCTTCCCTTTGCTTTCAAACAAACAAACAAGCAAGCAAACAAACAAACAAACAAACAAACTCTTCCCCTGACTATTTGCTTGCTGTGGAAGTACAAGAGTTAGTTCTCTCTACAGTGTAGATTCTGAGGATGGAATTTAGGTCATCAGCCTTTGGGAGCAAGCATCTTTCGCCACTAGAGCTAGCTGTCTTGCTACCCTGCTTTCCCCTTTTTAAAGTCTAGGTTCTCATAAGAAAGAAAACATAAAAGTGGGGTCTGGAGAACTAGCTCAGTGGTTAAAAGCACTTGCTATTTTGCAGAGGACACAGATTCAATTCCCAGCCCTCACAAAGGTAGCTCACAGCTATTCAGGGTATCTGATGTCCTCTTCTGGCTTTCATGGGCACTGCACAGGTGGTGGACTAACATACACATAAGAAAATATTCATACACATTAAATGAAAATAAATAAAACTTTAAAAAATAAGAGACTGCACATACTATTTGTCTTTGAGACTCTGGCTTATTTTGCCCACATGATGCTTTCTGGTTCCATCCTTGTTCTTGCAAATGTTATAGTTTAACTTAGTATTTGTTGAGTAATATTCTATTGTGTAAAAGGGGCCTTTCCCCCTAGTTATGTAATTTGTTTATAGTTTATTACTGGGTCACTTTCTCTATATTGTACATGTACATAGTAACTGAATTTCAAAACTTTTTTTTTTTTTTTAATGCCTCTGTTGATCAAGTTCTGACTTTAAAGGCTTTTGGGACACTATTTTATTGTTTTAAGTCTGAAAATACACTTTCCTAAATAAGACTATATTTGGCTTTTTATTTTTAATTTTGGTGGAACAGTGTTTTTCTTCTTTTAATAATTTATTTACTTTTATTTGCACTGATAATTTGCCTGCATGTATGTCTGTGTGAGGGTGTTAGATCTTGCAGTTACAGATAGTTGTGAGCTGCCATGCCGTTGCTGGGAATTGACCCCAGGTTCTCTGGAAGCTCAGTCAGTGCTCTTAACCACTGAGCCATCTCTCTAGCCCAGAGCAGTGTTGTGTTGTGTTGTGTTGTGTTGTGTTTTGTTTTACTTTATTGATTGATTAATTAATTAATTAATTATTTTTTTGAGCTGAGGATCGAACCCAGGGCCTTGCTCTACCACTGAGCTAAATCCCCAACCCTAGCAGTGTTTTTTTAATCTGTTAAAAAGTACTTAGTTTCTTTCTGCCTTCCAGCCTCCTTGCCTTCTTCCCATCTTTATAATTATTGTGATCATTTCAAGATGCAGAATGATAAACTGAGTGAATTACAGGCTAAAGTGTTTTGACAGGGAAAGTTTAGTAACATGTTTGGGACTAACACTTTTTATTTTTTTATTATTTTTTTATTTTATTTTATTTTTTTTAGGAGAGGCAGGGTCTTCCTACATAGCCCTGGCTGTCCTGGTACTTTGTTGTAGACCAAGATGACCTAGAACTCTGATTGTAAACCAGGCTGGCCCTTGAACTCACAGAAATTCACTTGCTTCTATCTTTCCAGTGCTAGGATTAAAGGTGTGTGCTACCAGACCTGGCTCATGACAATACATTGTGTTAACAGAATATTAAGAAAATTCCTCTTGTTTCAGGTTTTTTTGTTTGTTTGTTTGGTTTGGTTTTTCAAGACAGGGTTTCTCTGTGTAGCTTTGCGCCTTTCCTGGAACTCACTCTGTAGCCCAGGCTAGCCTCGAACTCACAGAGATCTACCTCCGGAGTGCTGGGATTAAAGGCATGCGCCACCACCACTTGCTTTGTTTCAGGTTTTTATTGTTTAGGAATTTATCTGTTTCTACTTAAGTGTAATGAGCACTGTTACTTTTGAGTCTATAATGAAGTAATGATTAAAGTATCAGCTAGGTTCCTGTTCTCTCTTAGTGAGGCTTGTTTTGTCGTATTCGTCCTCAGGTATTCCAGGCTGGAAAAAAGGAGTCCACTGGTATCCTATTACTCTGAAAGTCTATCCCATGTCTTTAGCTTTGAAGATACAGTTCCAGTCTAAACAATAGTGCTTTCTGTGTGCAGGTTGACCTTGTTGAACTCTGCATTGTTTCTTTCTCAAGTGAGGATCTTTATTTTTGGGTACCACAGTTTTAAAATGTTATTGTTGATCTAGTAAATCTTCAAGGACAAATCCCAAGAGAGAGTAAAGATTATGCAGACCATCTCAAATTTTAGGAACTTTGTGCTTTCTAGTCTAGAGAGGACTAAAAAGACATAAATATTCTGAGATCTTTGAAGGGTTATGTTAGAAGAGCTGAAAGAGGCTTGAACACTTAGGGCCAATGGTGGATATTATAAGACATATTTTATTTTTTAAATTTTTAATTAATTAATTTTTCTATTATTAGCTTGATACAGTATAAATTCTTATCTTAATAGTGAAATGTTTCATTGAGGCTTGCTCAGTAATTGAGTAAAACCAAAACTTATTATAAGCCACAGTCATCCTAGGGTCCCCCCCTGCTATATATATAGCCTCCATGGTTCTGTGGGTTGCAGTCTGATTGTTCTTTGCTTTATATCTAGAATCCACTTATGAGTGAGTACATACCACGTTTGTCCTTCTGGGCTTGGGTTACCTCACTCGGTGATATTTTCTAGTTCCATCCATTTGCCTGCATATTGCATGCTGTCATTGTTTTTCCTTGGGTATATGCCCAAGAGTAGTATGGCTGGGTCTTGAGGTAGTTCCATTCCCAGTTTTCTGAGAAACCACCATACTGATTTCCAAGTGGTTGTACAAGTTTGCATTCCCACAAACAGTGGAGGAGTGTTCTCTTTTCTCCACATCCTCTCCAACATTGACTGACATTAGTGTTTTTGATCATAGCCATTCTGACAGGTATAAGGTGGTATCTCAGAGTCATTTTGATTTGCATTTCTCTGATGATTAAGGATGTTGAGCATTTCTTTAAATGTCTTTCAGTCATTTGTGATTCTTCTTTTGAGAATTCTCTATTTAGCGCTTTAGCCCATTTTTTAATTGGATTGTTCAGTATTTTGATGTCTGGTTTCTTGAGTTTTTTATATACTTTGGAGAGCAGTCCTCTGTCAGATGTGGGCTTGGTGAAGATCTTTTCCCATTCTGTAGGCTGTCTTTTTGTCTTATTGACTGGAGATATGTATTTTAATTTAACATAGTCATTATAGCTTTCCAACAATGAATTTTCTGTATCTGGGTAAAGGTACATTTGGAAAGTGGTAATCTTAATTTGTCCATTGATGCTCAGAGTAAGTTATACACATGTATACACATTTCTCTCTAAGCATACACAATTGTAACATTTCAGGAAATAATTTTTAGTGTGAACTTCACAAATGCCCTACTACTCTACTAGTTGTGTGTGTGTGTGTGTGTGTGTGTGTGTGTGTGTGAAAGTGTGAAATAATCTCTGATAGGATCTCACTTTCTTACAGACTAAATACTTTTTCTGAATACTTACTGTAGGAACAGTTTGGTTATTTACTACCTTAATATAATTGAGGTGGAAATACACCTTTTTCTCCCTGTACTCTTTTCCAGGGTGATTTTAGAGCTTCTTTGAACAAACGAGGCAGAGGATGACAAACCCAGTAACCTTTGAAGTCAGTCTAGTCTAAATTCCTACTATGTTTATTACTTTGGATATGTCTTATAATTGACAGTTTTAGTTTGACTTCCAATAGATATTTTAAAATTAAAAAAAAAAAAAAGTGCTGTGCATTGGTGCTTTGCTTGCATTTATGTCTATGTGAAGGTGTCCGGTCTCCTGGAACTGGAGTTACAGGCAGGTCTGAGTTGTATTGTGGGTGTTGGGAATTGAATCCAGGAGGAGCAGCAGCCATCTCTCCAGGTTGAATAGGTATCTTCGTGTGTGTGTGTGTGTGTGTGTGTGTGTGTGTGTGTGTGTGTGTGTGTGTTTGTTTGTGTGTGTGTGTATGTATACACTCACACGCACACACTTGCATGTGGAGATAGAGAACAGTTTGGTTGTTCCTCTTCCTCAAGTACTGTTCACCGTGTTTTGAGACAGAATCTCTTGGTGTGTGGCCTGGGGCTCCCTAATTAGAATAGATAGGCAGGATGGCTGGCTATAAAGCCCCAGGGATTCATCTGTACCCACCTCCCCAGTTTAGGGTTTCTAGGCAGGTGCCACTGTGCCTGTTATTTATTTTTATTTGGTGTTATGTGCACCATGTATGTGATGCCCGAGGAGCCAGAAGAGGGAATCAGGTCCTCTGGAACTGGAGTTCCAGATGGTTGTGAGCTATCATATGGGTGCTGGGAGCTGAACCCTGGTCCTCTGCAAGAGCAGCAAGTGCTGTTAACCACTGAGCCATCTCTGCAGCCCTGTCTATTATTTTATGTGTGTGCTGGCATCATACTTGAGTCTTAGTGCTTGTGAGGTAAGCACTCTATAACTAAATCATTTCTCCAGCCCTTTAATAGATAACTTTAATGATTTCCCCCCACTGGCATAATGAATGTAAACTCTGTGTGTGTGTGTGTGTGTGTGTGTGTGTGTGTGTTTGTGTCACTTCTGGTTCTTTTATTCATGGTGAAGTCTTTTTTTTTTTTTGGCTTCTTCGGTTCAACACTAAGGTAATGAATTTTCTTTTTCTTACTTTTTGAGAAGTACTTAATATTAAAACTATATTTTGGCCGGGCGGTGGTGGCACACACCTGTAATCCCAGCACTCGGGAGGCAGAGGCAGGTGGATCTCTGTGAGTTCGAGGCCAGCCTGGTCTACAGAGCTAGTCCAGGACAGGCTCCAAAGCTACAGAGAAACCCTGTCTCGAAAAACCAAAAAAAACCCAAAACTATATTTTGTAGGGTTGGGGATTTAGCTCAGTGGTAGAGCGCTTGCCTAGCAAGCCCAAGGCCCTGGGTTCTGTCCTCAGCTCCAGAAACAAACAAACAAACAAACAAAAAACAAAACAAAAACCTTTGTAGTTTAGGGATTGGAGATTTAGCTCCGTGGTAGAGCAAGTGCCCTGAGTTCGGTCCTCAGCTTGGGGGGTAGGGGGCAACTATATTTTTTGTAAATGATGGAGTTCTCTTAGAATACCCTTGTATTAGTTCCTTCAGCCCATTTTATGTCAGTTAATATATATTAAACTTGATCATTAAGAAATGCTTTGTAGGATTTATTTAGTTATAATTTAATGTCCAATAATATTTAATATACAATTTGGATTATTTTATCACAGCCCTAGGATTGTATGTTCCATCTCCATGTATGTTAAAAGCATCAATGTAAATTTCCCTGTGGATGTCATTTGAATTATCTCATAATGATAAGTCTCAGTGGAATGACTTCTGAGATTTATTGTAATTATACGAGACAACTGTTTCTACTCATTCTTTCATGTGAACATGTCATTCATACTTTCTTGATTTTCTTTAGAAATTTGTATAATCTATTTCATAAGACCTTGGCAAGTAGTTTCGACTGTAAATAGTCTATAATTTTGGAGAGCATTTCAAGCTATCTACTGCTGTATAATAATTTACAGGAATCATTTCAAGAATAATTATACTCTTGTAACACTGTTGGTGACATTTTACATTGAAGAAAAATGGTTTTAAATATTTTTTCATAATTGTCTGCATAGTAGACATTATGGTCCTTTTTTGAGGGATGGAAGATGGATTTGCTTAAGTTGATAGGTTATCCATGAAGTAAGGAACTAGTTAGAGTTGTGGATTTCATTTACTCTTTGGCTTAGTGATGCTAATAGTTAATAATATTCATGAACTTAGCACAAGTTTTCCCTTTTAGAGATTTTCATATGATTGAGTGTTTTTGATATCTTGGTGACTTTCAGAAACTGACAGAAGAGAAATACCAAGTGGAACAATGTATAAGTGAAGCTTCTATTATAATTCGGAACATGAAAGAACCCACACTGACTTTGAAGGTGATACTTACTTCCCCTTTAATTAGGGACGAATTGGAGAAGAAGGATGGAGGTACATGTGTGTATATATATACACATACATACATATCTATGTTTTGTTTTGTTTGTATGACAGCTCTTTTCCATACTATGCTAACTCTTCCTTGACATTTAAGAGATTACAGACTTCATTTGCTTGTGTATGCTACTCTCTGATATTTTTAAAGTTTTGCTTTTACATAGTATATTTTGCAGTTTCAGAGACCTGTGTACCCTGTTGCTTTAACTCTGATTTCATTTTTTTACATTTTGATGATTTGCCTTCCCTTGTCTAGTGTAACTTCAAGTTATTGGTATCTGCTAACCTGTTATATTATACTGGCCTACTGGTCAGAGTCAGGGTTAAATGTGGTTTAAAACAATTATTTTTAAATTTGCTTGCTTATTTTGAAATTGCTCACTTGAATGTTGTGTTTGACTTCTAATAATTATATACCCTTAAAAATTTTGGTTACTTGTGTGTAGATTTGGTTTATAGAATAATGAAAAAGAGTTAGTGAGTATATTTTACTCAATAATCTTTCATCTTTAGAGAGTGTGTGTGTGTATATACACACACACGCACACGCAAATTTTTATTCTGGAGATAGGCTCTTACTGCATAGCTTTGGTTGGCTTGAAACTCGCTATGTGGAATTGGATGGCTTCAAACTCACAGAGATCTGCCTGCCTCTATCGCTTCAGTGTTGGTATTAAAGGCTTGGGCCAACAACCTGCCTTCAGTAAATTTTTGAGAAGCTTTTTACTCTGTTACATTTTGAATAAGATGTATGTTAAAAAAAAATCACTGTATGACACTGTCACTCTCATAAATGTAGAATGAGAAATTCCTTAACTGTTGGTAGTTTTGAAAAGTAATGAAGTATGTGTGGTGAGCTTCATTTTTTTATTTTGTATTTTTTTTTAATCTTGTCAGGTTAGCTTTTTCTGTACTCTTAGTATTGTTCAAAGAAACATGCCACATGATACTTTTCCTGTGTTGGACCTTTGACCAACTGGCCACTCTATTGTAACAATTTAGAGGCCCTATGATATAAATGGGCCAGCAGGATATTTGCCATTTTCCATTTGTCAGATTTCAACAAATCTCATTGCATATCCTTTTACCATAAATACCACCAAAGTGAAAAGGAGTATAGATCAGTTTTGTAGTTTATTTCAAACTGTTGATTAGTATAGAAAAAGGCACACTTAACTGTGAAGTAGATTTTTGAATTGTAGTTCCTACACATGAATCATAGAATCCTGGAACTAAAATAGATGGTCACCTTTTAAATTTTTTTTCTTTTTTTGAGTGAGGGGTGGGTTAGGTTGTGTGGTTGACTAAAATCAGAAATTTTTTAGAAACCAGATACATTTTTGAGGCATATTTAAATAAAAATACATCCAATCTATAATTGGGTTTAATACCCATACTTTACCCCTTATGTAACATGTCTGTAGCACCTTGGAAGAACCAGTCTCTTAAATGCCTTAATTTTTTAACATCAGATCTAGGATTTCTGGTTTCTGGTGTGCCAAGATGTGTTAATTTTTCTTTTCTTTTCTTTCTTTTTTTTTTTTTTTTTTGTTTTTTTTTTTTTGAGACAGGGTTTCTCTGTGTAGCTTTGCACCTTTCCTGGAACTCACTTTGTAGACCAGGCTGGCCTTGAACTCATAGAGATTCGCCTGTCTCTGCCTCCTCAGTGCTGGGATTAAAGGTGTGCGCCACCAATGCCAGGCTGAGATGTGTTGATTTTGGTAAGCTGTGTTCTCCTTGACCCTGTCATTACAGAACCAACCATTTCTATGTAGAGCTGTAATTATAGGAGATACTAAACATTATTTTTTAAGGATTTTTGTCTTTTTTAATTTTATTTTGATGTTTCGAGACAGGGTTTCTCTGTGTAGCCTTGGTTGTTCTAGAACTTTCCCTGTAGACCAGGTTGGCCTCAAACTTACAGAAATCTGCTTGCCTCTGCCTCCCCAGTGCTGGGATTAAAGGTGTGCGCTACCACCTGGCTGTGAACATTAGTTTTCTATTGAGAGGTGTTTGTTTGATCTGCTACTTGTGTTACCTCTTTGAAGGTATCAGGAATATGTAAAGCTTTTTCTCTTGTGGTTTTGTGTACTCACATGGGATTTTTGTATAGCTGTCAGTGTTGATTCCCTCAGGCTTAACCTATTGCCTTAAAAAACAAAACAAAACAAACCTGTTGGTTCAGAGAAGCTGAAAACAGGCTCTTAGTGTATTATACCTTTCTGGAGCACTATTAATCATAGAATGGGATTTGTGTCAAACAGAGTCTCAGTGTTTGTTTAAGGTGTTTTGAGTTACTAAGGATCTAAAGGCCTCCATGTGCTGACTCATCAGCTGATGTGTGAGCTTAGGTTATCTTGGAGCTGATGTTTAACAGATGCTACTTCTCTTTTTGAATGGCAGGAAGATTTGCTTTGCTGTTCTTAACATCCCAGCCCCATTGACCAACTTGATATTTTACAGCTTATTCACTTTGTCTAATCTGGGCTTTGTCATATTTGTGTCTATATTCCTGGGCAACTTGGAGCAACCAACATAATTGAGCATCTGCAATCTGGATTATGCATTTCTGTTTTGTTCACCTAGACACTACTCTTTGCCTTGATGTAACCCTTTCCATCTCCATAGTATTGGAAACACAAAGCACATTGAGTTTTCAGGGATACCTGGCACTGAAAGATAGTGACCTCTTCCCTTCTGTCCATTTTATTTCTCAGAGTAAACAATGATCCTGAGACACTTTGTCATAGTATTCTGACTTGCTTTACCACTCCCAAATACACAGTTTGCAGTAGACATACAAGTCATCTATTTTTCTTCCCTCTCTTAACTTGCTAAATGACTTTGACAGACTCTAAATGAGAGGAAAGGAAGGTTGAGAACAGGCAGAATATTTTCTGTGTAGAAATAGATAACCATTCACTTTCAAACCACCATTTATTTTGTAAGTTGTCAAGAGTAAATAAAGATTATCCTTTTTTAAAAAAATGTTGTCACAAGTAAGACTTCTCCTATAGTATCAGTGTTAGCATACTCCAATACTAGAAGGCCTTGTGGAATGACCATTTCCCTAGTATTGTGTATTTCCTTAAAAAAAAAAAAAAGTACAAGAGAAAAAGCACAGCTCTTGCTGTATAACATCTATGTGTTCAGTTCTTCATTCTAATTAGCATTGTGTGACACCGGACACATATCTTAATTTCAAAATAAAGATAATAAACAGTACGTTGTTTGCAGGGTTCAGTGAGAGACTGCATATACAATGGGGTATGCAACTAACTTCTAAATAGTGAAGTACAGAAACCACTCAGTTTACTAAACACTCTTGCCTACTCAAACTGTCTCAACAGAGTGATGTAGTTACACTAGGTTCAGACAGTTGAACCTTAACATAGTCAAACTATGTATGTATGTATGTATCTTTCTATCTACCTATTTATCCATCCATCCATCCATCCATCCATCCATCCATCCATCCATCCATCCATCCATCTATCTTTGAGGCAAGGACTTACTAGCTCTGTTTGCCCTAGAACTCACTAAATACATCAGCTTGATACACCAGGCTGGCTTTGAACTCACAGATATTCTTCTGCCTAAACCTCCTGTGTGCTGCCCCACCACGATCATCCACATAGCTAAACTTCAAAAAAATCTGAAATCCAGTATTAGTCAGTATGCAGTATACTCTGAGCTGGATTATTGTGTAGCTCTGTTCTTTAGATGGCAGATCTCCCCTTCTCCCCCACCTCCTATACCTGTCCTTTATCCTAAGCTCCTAGAATCATACCTGATACAGAGGTAGATTACCAGAGAGTACCACACAGGAATCTTAACAGGGAATTTTCAGTCAGCATATTACCTGAGAAAATATAGTCCAGTATATAAAAAAGGAAAAGTTAACAATAAGCACCATTTTGCATGGCTTAAATAATATTTACTGAAGATTTATTTCTGTTATGATATTATGTCCACCATGTTATAATCCTCATATATGATTTATTTAAGGAAAAAAAATCTCACAGTAGCCCTAAAAGGGAGGTAGCTGTTGCTCTCTTATAAGCAGGAATGTAACATATTTTGTCCAGCTATCCTGACAGAGTCCAGTGTAGAATCCTCTCTTCCCTTCCTTCCTGGGGTTGCTGCATGGACAGTTTAGCTGATTGTTTCTTTCTGACCATTACAAAGCCTCAACTTTGGTGCTTGTTATTTTAAACTAGAAATATATTTGCTATTGGGGGGGTGACAAATTTTTTAAAGTTATGTTTACAGTGCAGTTTAAAACCAAGCAGATAGTGAAAAATAAACTCTTTTCTATCATTAGTATTGAGTAGAGTTAAGAGTGTGATAGAGAAATGACTTCTTTTTCACCTGTTGATGCCAGGGTGTATTTCTGACTTTTTTTTGGCAGAGGTTCACTGGTATGTTTCCTGTTAGGGTCAGGACATTAGATTGTTGCAGTCCATACTTGTGCTGCAGGCTTTATTTCCCTCTCTTCCCCAGGTGCCAGATATGTACTGTGCAGAGAAAACATGGTCATTTTCTTTCTGGTGCTCTGCTGTCACAAAGATAGCATTGGTAGCATAATTCAACTAGGAAAAGGACAGTTCCACCTTATTGCTACATGTGTTTGTTCATAATACCATGTCCTTGTGTTTTTCATGAACAGTATAGTTCAGGCATAATGTCTTTCCAGAAAGCTTTAAGGAATTGAGAGAAAGGAGATTTTAAGAATATCCTTAGACATACTAAAAAATTCTGTCAGGATGAGCCGAGAGCTTGGCTTTGTTCAGATTGTCATGGAGCTTGCTACGCTACCCCCCAGCTCAGTTATTTTACTTTTCAAGAGCCGGGGTATAGACACATAACACAGCCACAGTCATTTCTGGCTTTCCCTGTTCCTCCTCTACAAGCTAGTGTTTTGTTAATGGGCCAGATAGCTTGCATGTAAGGCACTGAGAAAAACTCGTGAAAACACTGCAGAGCAGTGTCTTCTGGTCACTGATCTAACCAATCTCCAACCAAGCAAGCAGGTTTACGAATGACAGCCTTCTTTCTAGTGCTTCTATTGATTCACATACATTGTTCCAGTGCACATACATACATGGTGATGGCAGGCTACAAAAACATTTTTAAAAGCTGTATTTTTCTTTGCATTTGGCATTTTTGTTAATACTTGTCCATTTTATGCTATTTCTTACGTTTCGTACAAAGCAAGTGAAATGGATCATAGTTCTGCACTTTATTTATTTAGTTTTTTGTTTGTTTGTTTGGGGGTGGGCAGGGAGACAGGGTTTACTTATGTACCCCTGGCTTGGAATTCCAGGTTGGTCTGGATACCATCCACCTGTCTCTGAGGGTGCTGGGATTAAAAGTATTTAGATCACAAGCCCAGCAGTTCTGCTGTTTTTAATTAATTAATGACAAATAAATTTTTTAAAGTACAATCTCTGCTTTCCTAATAAGGTTGAAACACACACACACACACACACACACACACACACACACACACACACACAAACTGTATTAAGGTCCTCAAATATTAAATTTGAGGTTCTATCAGGAGGGCCATTGTTTTCCCAGCTGTAGTTCTGTGATTGCCACATTAATGGTTTTTTTTTTTCTTAAGCCAGGTGGTGGTGGCGCAAGCCTGTAATCCCAGCACTCAGGAGGCAGAGGCAG
Organism: Onychomys torridus; assembly: GCF_903995425.1. Lineage (NCBI taxonomy): Eukaryota > Metazoa > Chordata > Mammalia > Rodentia > Cricetidae > Onychomys > Onychomys torridus. The sequence continues at coordinate 1,697,526 of NC_050446.1, forward strand.
GTGGATCTCTGTGAGTTCGAGGCCAGCCTGGTCTACAGAGAGAGACCCAGGAAAGGCGCAAAGCTACACAGAGAAACCCTGTCTCGAAAAACCAAAAAACAAAAAAACAAAAAACAAAACAACAACAACAAAAACTTTCTTTTTTTAAATCAATGAAAATATGTAAAACTATGTTATTAGCTATAGAAAGGAAATAGACAAGCTTGGCTGATAAGTAGCACCATATGCTTGTGTGTCACATAATACAAAAATCTCTCAAAATAAAATGTATTGTTAACTATTGGTGAAATTATTAAGGCCACTCCACGTAGTTAAAAGGGAGGTTTATTTTGTGGGGTAACTTACAAATGAAGGGGTAGGTTGCAGGGTCTGGCAAAGGTATAGGGCAGTCCGGCGGTGTTCTCTGGAGAACTCTGTTCGGTCTACCTCCAGCGTCCAGCGTCCCGGAACCAAGAGAGCCACCTCCTCTTGCTCCTCGGTCTTCCGCTCCCTCCTCTGCCCCGCCTTGTGGGCGTGATCATTACTGAAGCCTCAATGGGGGTTGGAACTTCCAGGCCAATGCTGGGATGGCTATCCACTACATCTCCCCCTTTTGTCTAAATAAGAAAGTTCTAACCTAATACAAGATTATACACAAAGAGATGGTTATCAAATATTGTCCAGGAGTAATGAGGGATAATGACTTAGATAAGTTGGAATTACAATAAGTGCAAACAATGTCAAGCAAAAAACACATAGTAAAATCCAGGGAAGTCTAGAGCATGGGTAGGTGGCATGTTACAAAGATCATTCCAAAAGGTATCCTATCCTAAAGAACCTGAGTCTAATACATAATATATTCTATCTAAGATATTATATATGTATATATACTAAGTTGTAACTATAACTGCTAATCTCCAACCTCATCAAAGACCTGAGAAGGAATATAATAATACTTGAGAAATGGGAGAAGGACACAAGCAACTTTCGGGAGTCTTGCAAGAGTAGACAGAGACAGCTAGCAGCCTGGACAGTCACCTAACATTTCTCAGTATCGTTGGTGCATTCAAATTGGCTACAGGCCTAGAGTATCTGACAGACCATTTTCAGAAGCAAGAATTCTGAAAGACCATCTTACCCTGTCTTGGCAAAGTATGGTGGTCGCTTTCATTGTGTCCCGCTTGTCCAGAAAGGACAGCATTTGTACTGTCAGCAGTTGAGGCAAGGGCAGTTCTTTGCCCAGTAGGCCATTTTGTGCCAAGAAGACAAACTTCCAAATGGAAATGTCTTAGAAGCCCAACATTCTCTCGGGATCAAATTGGTGCTGCCAGGAGCAATTGTGTCTCACGTCAACAGAATTCTAAATTATTTAAATGCCATATTCTCTAGGTCCATGAAGTGTTTGAAGATTTCCTGTCCATCTGACCTATGTATTTATAAATCTGGATAACCTAACTAACATAATTATAGAGGTGACAAGCATAGGTGACAATAACTCTGTAAGTCTCATCTACCTAAACAACCTAAGGACTAAGGCTTCCTATAAATAAGGCAAACAGTCTGTAAGCAATTGTACAGTAAAAGGACAATGACTTCAAATTGTGACAATACACAAAATATCTTTAACAGAGGTAGGAATGTATAGTGCAATATGCAATATGATAATAATCCTAAATATATATCAATATACAGAATATCTTAAACAGAAGTAGAACATACATACAGTATGACAGACATAAATTCACATTTGTATCAATATACAAATATTTCAAATAAGAGTAAAAATATGTGTACAATATAACAAACATAGTTCTGTATTTATATCAATATATTTCTAAATGAGTTATTAGAATACTTTTATTCTTTTGTTTTGTTTTGTTTTTTGATACAGGGTTTCTGTGTGTAGCCCTGTGTGTCCTGGAACTCACTCTGTAGACCAGGCTGGCCTCTAACTCAGAGATTCACCCGAGTGCTGGGATTAAAGGCATGAGCCACCACCGCCTGGCAAATTATTAGAATCTCTTGAAAGGTAGATAAGACAAAGGTTGACTGACTGCTATGGAACATAATCTAAATTGGTTTTGTTGTTGTTGTTGTTGTTGTTGTTACAACTTCAATTTTTAAATGAACAGTAAACAGTTTTAAGTTTTATTCTACATATCCTACTGAGTTGAAATGTCAGAAAGAGGGTGACAAAGGAAGAGGGAATAGATAGAGGTAAGATCTAAGAAGTCAGACCTCTTTGTTCATCTTGTCAAATGGCTAGAGATGTAAGTACCTTATCCTAACTGTGACAGATATCTGCACTGGTGACGAGAGGAGGGAAAATTTTATATATATATATATCTATAGATCTATATAGGTATATAGATATATATCTATATATATATTGGTTTTTCGAGACAGGGTTTCTCTGTGTAGCTTTGTGCCTTTCCTGGATCTCGCTCGGTAGACCAGGCTGGCCTCGAACTCACAGAGATCCACCTGCCTCTGCCTCCCGAGTGCTGGGATTACAGGCGTGCACCACCACCACCCAGCTGAGAAAGATATTTTTGATGACTTTTTCATCTCAAAATCAGATTACTATTATAAACTCTTATTTTTTAAAAAAGTCAAAACATCAGCTTGCTACAGACAGTCAGCATTTGGAAACAACAGATTTTACTAAAAAAAAGATGAAAAGGAAAAGCACTGAGAACTTGCAGCAGATTCCGCTCACATTGACATCAAAATGGCCATGTTTCTTCATGCTCTGAGAGTTAAAAGATCCAAAATGTTTTACTATTCATGAAGCTGGAAAGAGCAGAAGTAGCTTTGGAGCCCATCCTGGACTAGCTCTGTAGACCTGGCTGGCTTTGAACTCACAGAGATCCACCTGTCTCTGCCTCCCGAGTGCTGGGATTAAAGGCGTGTGCCATCACCGCCCGGCTGCATATCTACTCTTATGAGAATATTGAAATATGTTGGCAGGATGCATATTTAAAAGTATTCTTAAGAGAGAATGATGAATCTGACTCAGGGTTAGACAATTCTTCTGTAGGAATCCATTTGTAGAACTGTGCTTTTAAATAATGCACCAAGACTTGAAAAGTTGACAAACCTGCTTTTCTATACTTAGTAGAAATGAATTTGGTGATAGAAACTTAGATTTAGTATCATGTAGCATCTCAAGTATGTGGGTTTATTGTTTACCATGTTTCAGTTTTGCTGCTTTTGACCATCTCAAACAATTGTGAAATGTAAGGCAAATGAAACGACAATGTTTATGTAGCAGTCTATGAATTGCCTTAAAGAAAAAGAGATCAATAAATATGAAATACATTTCTGTTCATTTTATATTTGTAGTTTTAAAATTTTGGCTCCACAAAGAAATACTGAATGAACTTCAGGGTAACTGTTGAGATTTTCATCAGTGGAGTCGTTAGTTATTTTAGTGACTGGGATTATATAGAAACAAAGAATTTCTTTTTTTGGTCACACACAGTATACTTTCAGCTTACCCAACTTTACTATTACATACCAGGTCCAACTTTTTTAGACCCTGATCAGTGATCAAACGTTCTTCTGTTAAAAAGCTTAATTTTTAATTGCTGGGTGGTGGTGGCGGCACACGCCTTTAATCCCAACATTTGGGAGGCAGAGGCAGGCAGATTTCTATGAGTTCAAGGCCAGCCTGGTCTAGGACAGAGCGAATTCCAGGACAGGTTCCAAAGCTACACTGAGAAACCCTGTCATGAAAAGCAAACAAAAGTTTTTATTGCTATTGTTCCCAGATGCCCTTCTTTGTAGCTTGCTAAATGAAAAAGTGCTATGTATTTATTTTGTTTTCTATGATGGTATACATGTTCATTAAAAGATCCCTAATTGATTATAAGAAGCAGTGGTCACTGATTCCTTTGCTGAATGAATTCCTCTAGTTTTCCTTGTACTTTTTCACAGAATCTGATGACTGTTTATTTAAATAATGTGCACTTAATTAAAAAAAGAGCAAATAAAACCAAGTTATGAAAATTTTTGGAGTCTTATAACAAATGCTGCTTTCTTTGGTTGTTATTGATAATTTCTTAAGAATCCCCTTTCAAACTATACCTGTTTTCCTTTATCCCATTTTACTACTAGAAAATGTTATGATGAAAGACCCTCCGGACTTACTGGACAGGCAGAAATGCCTGAATGCCTTGGCTTCTCTTCGACATGCCAAATGGTTTCAGGTTGGCATTTTGTTATTTCCTTACTGTTCTATGTTGATTTTATTTGGAAAACCTTCCACTTAGTGTTTTCTATGTGTTATATGAAATGGAGATACTTTGTAGCTCATAGAGTTATTGTTGGAGTAAATTAGATCCTTTGGATAAAGTACCTAGAATAGCTTCCATTGTGGTGTGTGTAGGCCAGAGGTCAACTCAGTGTCATTTCTCAGGAGCCACCCATGTTGTTGTTTCTGCCCACCACCCAACTCCCAGATAAATCACACATGGAGGCTTATTAATTATAAATGCCTGGCCTTAGCTTGGCTTATTTCTAGCCAGCTTTTCTTAACTTAAATTATCCAATCTATCTTTTGCCTCTGGGCTTTTCCTTTTCTATTTCTGTATACTTCCTTTGTTTCTTACTCTGTGGTTTGCTGTGTAGCTGGGTTACTGGCTCTTGGGTCCTCCTGCTTTTCTGGCTATTTCTTCCCTTCACATTTCTCCTTCTATATCTTCCCTCTGCCTGCCAGCCCTTCCTATCCTCTCCTGCCTTGCTGTTGGCTGTTCAGTTCTTCATTAGACCGTCAGTTGTTTCAGACAGGCTCTGTAACACAGCTTCACAGAGTTAAATGAATGTAACATAAACAAAAGTAACACACTTTAAAATAGTACTCCTCAACATTCTGCCCTTTTTTTTCTAAACAAAAATAAAAGGTTTTAACTTTAACACAGTAAGACTGTATACAATAAGAAAAATTATCAAGTAAAGATTACATTCACAATGTACTGAATTCCAATTCATTTGTGTCTGGTAAATTTAAGAAAATATTCAATAATCTATCTTATCTTAGTAAATCCAAAATTTTATACGTAATTTACTTTTTATCATATCTAAGAGAAACTGCAGCTTTAACTATCTAGTCTTCAACTCCATCAAAAGCCCAGAAGGATATAATATTATTTGAGTAAACAATAAGTACCTTGCAAATAACTTCCAAAAACCCTAGAAATGACAGAGAAATATTACTGCCTGGATAGTCACCCAAAGTTTCTCTGCAACATTGGAACATCCATCTTCAGCTTATAGGTCCATAGTATCTGGCAGACTTTTCAATGAAGCAGGAAATTTGAAAGACTGTCCCACCTATATTGGCAGAGTTTATCAGTCACTTTCCTCTGTGTTCAGCAGTTTCTTCTGTGAAGCAAGAATCCTGGAAGGACCATCTCCCTTGTTTTGGCAAATTCAGCAGTCACTTTTCTGTGGGTCAGGCATGTCCAGTTTATACAACATATTGTCTAGCAATCCAGGCAAGAGCAGCTTCTTGCCCAAATGGCTAGCCTTGCCATATTGAAAGCAAATTCCATAAGTAGTTTCTTCGATGCCCATCATCTCTGGAGTAAATTGATGCTACCAGGAGCATATGTGTCGCACTGTCATGCAAAGTCCTAAGTTAACAAAACATTTTAAATGCCATATTCTGCAAGTCTTTGAAAGTTTTGAAGACCATCCATCCATCCATCCATCCATCCATCCATCCATCCATCCAAAATATATCTCTATATGATCTGGAAAACATACCTAACATTTATAATTTTCATTATTATTAATGACTATCCACTAACCTATGTTCCTGATTATCCTATATAGTTTATGGTAACTTTCAAAAACTACAATTTCACCCTATTTTTCCAAATGAACTGCATAGGCACAGTACCTCAAACAAAAATAGAAACATGCATACAATTTGTTGTAACAAAAATAACCATAAATTTGTATCAATATACAAAAATTCTTTAAACAAGAGTAGGAACATGTATACAGTATAACAAAAATGACCTTAAATTTACATCAATATACAAAAGTCCTTTGAACAAGAGTAGAATATATATATATATATTAGTTGTAACAAAACTTAAATTTGTATCAATATACCATATTCTCCTAAATGATATCAAACATTCATAACCCACCAAATAATCAAAACCACCCATACCCGCTAGCTCTTGGGAATGTGGGCATAGTTTTCTCTAGCAAGCTTCTTGCTGGCTTTGGGTGAAGGCATTGTTTTTAGGGGTCCCTGAGAAAGTTTGAGATAATGGGAAGACCAGCAGTAAACCTTTGCTGATAGATACCACCTGTCAAGAATCAGGAGGTCTCCTTTGATCACACCTGATCAATATTATTCCTGAAGAAATCCACAACCTCTCGTCTCCCATGGGAACAAAACTCCAAAGCATTTTTGATTTCCATTTGTCAAATACAATTTTTGACTTCTTTTTATTTAAGGCATTCCTAAAGTATCTAGATTGGTTCAGTTTAGCAGTCCAGTTCACAAACCCATGTTTCTTAACACCTGTCTTTGCAATAAAAAACAATCAAACAAATTGCAAACAATCAAAAAAAAAATTCAAACTCAACACAGTAACATACAGGATCCAGACTCCCTCTCTATTTCCCATCTTGCGTGGCTTTTTTCAACTTTCTTTCTATGACTGTCTATACCCATATTCTTTTTTTCTTAAGCCTACACACATTGTAAAACACACTGGAACCCGTCTAGAGGTTTTTTCCAAGTGGATTTCTTTTACTGCATATCTTTTAGCCTCCCTCTTACCCCCCCCCCCCCCCCCCCCGTAGCTTTGCGCCTGTCCTGGAACTTGCTTTGTAGACCTGGCTGGCCTCAAACTCACAAAGATCTGCCTGCCTCTGCCTCCCCAGTGCTGGGATTAAAGGCATGTGCCACCACCGCACGGCTCTTTTAGCCTTTTTTAATCACGAGAGCAAACCTTTAACCTGCTAACCTACACTTGCACCCTCCATGAGTGGTTCTCAACTGGCTCTGCCTGCTGCTCGGGTTGTGAAAGTGAAGCCTAAAGTTCAAAGCCTGGTCAGAGGTTTGTAACTGAGAACTGCATTTAACCTTCCTAGAGTTCTAGAATGCTAAATCTTGCTCTGTGGCAAGAGTTTTTACTTAGTTTTTTGTTCCTACTTAACGTACTGAAGGGCTTAACTGGCAGAAACTGTCTGGTAGAAACTCTTAAAGGAGCTGTATTTTCTTTTTCTTTAAGCTTTCTCAGGCCCTATGGAAATTTGAGCTCCTCGTTGGACTCCAAAAATGTGTTGTTTTACTTTTTTGGGGGGAGCCCACCACTCAGCTCCCAAATAAAGCATACACAGAGGCTTATACTTAATTACAAATGCTCAGCCTAAGGCTTGTTTCTTACCAGCTTCTAACTTTAAATTATTCCTTATCTACCTTTAACCTCAGGGCTTTTTCCTTTCTCTATTTCTGTATACCTTTTCTTTCCTTCTTACTCCTTGTCTAGATGTGTAGCTGGGTGGCTTGGTGGTTAGTCCCTGAAGTTCTCCTTCCCTGGTTACTTCTTACCCCCAGATTTCTCCTTCTATATTTTCTTTCTGCCTGCCAGCTCCGCCTATCCTTTCTCCTGCCCTGCTATTGACCGTTCAGTTCCTTATTAGACTCTCAGGTGTTTTAGACAGGCACAGTAACACAGCTTCACAGAGTTAAACAAATGCAACGTAAATAAAAGTAACATACCTTAAAATAATTATTAAATTAATTAAATTTATTCCACCTTACCTTTTTTTGAAAAAGGGCCTCTCACTGAGATCTAGAACTCACCAAATAGGCTATGCTGACTGGCCAGCAAGCACCATGGATCCTCCACTGCTGTTTTCCCAACACTGAGATTCCACACCTAGCTTTTAAAACATAGATTCTGAGAGTTGAACTCAAGCCTCCATGCTTGCACAGGAAACACTTTATCCACTGAGCTGTCTTCGTGTTTTGTTATCATGTTATTCTTTTGGGCTTACTCTTCTGAATAGTAGATGGTGGCTTGTAAAATATAAACAAGGAAAAGGTGAAAGTTAAGATAGTGCCTGGAATAGGGTTGCCATGAGTTTACAAAAAGAATTTTTATATTAAATTCCTTTTACTTAAAAAAATCCTGCCTTTCTGAACTTGCTATTTTCATAACTTGTGCTTGATAACCAGTAAATCATTTGCTAATTAGTATTCATTTTTAAAAACTTATCCATAATCAGTGTTTTTCAAATTGAGAATGGATTTCTGTAGGGATATTGGAATCATTTTGTTTGTTTTAGGCAAGGGCAAATGGATTAAAATCATGTGTAATTGTCCTCCGCATTCTGCGTGATTTGTGCAACAGAGTACCTACATGGGCACCATTGAAAGGATGGGTAAGTACTTACCTGTGATTAAAAAACAAATCTGAAGCTATAGCAGAGGAAATTCTAGAGATGATGTTACTATAGAATGACTGTCTTCTGAGTTAATTAAGGCATACATTGTCTTTTTTTGCCCTGGAATTAATTATGCAATTTTATAAATTCTTTTTTGCATATAACTTGTCTCTTTTGTCTTGTCATTTGTGGTTTAGACTTGATATATGTATATAAAAAATGTAAATTTCTCTCCCTTTCTCCCTCTGTCTACACACACACACACACACACACACACACACACACACACACGCACCTTTTAGAAGTAAGTCCTGTTTTGCTTTAACTCTGGGTTGATTATTGATCACTCATGAATCACTTGCTGCTGCTGATAGCCTTCTTGGCTGGTCCATTGCCCTCAGTGTGTTGTTACATTTCTGTGGAGACTATCTGATAGACTGGTGTCTTTTGTAATTCTCATGAAATGTAGACACAGATCCAACATCTTGAGTTAATGCAATTTGGTTAAGTGCAGTGTTTGCCTAATATTAATTATTAATTAGGGACATAACATACATTGTAACATTGACTTAATTTGGAAGTTATTATGCCTGATCCAGTCTGGACTACAAATTACAATTTTATGAAAATAATTTAAAGTTGTAAAGGTTTCTTTATAAAATAATGAGCAATTATGAACATTTATGCAACTTCATAAGTTTCAGTTTATCTAATACAGAGGTGTGGTTCTTTTTTTTAATTATAATTGTTGCTCTTAGAGAAGGGTATTTGAAGGAAATCAACTCTTATAGTTCAGTGCTTAAAAACCTGCCTTTCTGAACCATAACTTACTATTTCTCATAACTTGATTTTTTTGTTTGCTTGATAACCAGTAAATTATCTGCTAATTGAAATTCATTTAAAAAAACTTATCTGTGATCAGTGTGTTTCAATTGAGGAATCATTTTGTTTGTTTAGATAGGCAAGGTCAAATTGATTAAAATCATGTGTTTTCTAACTTAAGTGGGATTTAGATAGACCAGTTGCTACCTTGGTTATTTATTAGCTATTACTCATATCAAAGCTTGTTAATCTTAAATGAATTATGTGACTGTAATTTCTTCATTTTTTTTATCTAAAAATCATAAAGTTTTTGTCTCAAATATTTTCAGAAATATCTAAAAATTTAAGAAATGATTGGATTAGAGTAGATAATCATGGGGGAATAGTTAAATGGACCTTAAATATAAATTGTCTACACTTTTTTGGCTTCCCTTAGATAGAAATGTCAGCTCACATTTAACTGGAATCCTTTTAACACTTGGTGCATGTACTAATTTGTAATTTAATATCTTCTAGCCACTAGAGCTTATATGTGAAAAGTCTATAGGTACTTGTAATAGACCTTTGGGCGCTGGGGAGGCCTTGAGACGAGTAATGGAGTGTTTGGCATCTGGAATACTACTTCCTGGTAAGGGTTTCAAACTCTCAAGGCAGAAGAATAAGAAAAAAACTTACTTTTGTTAATTATCTAAACATATGCTAAATGTTTGTCCTCTGCAGAGGAAAATGATAAGTAGGAGTTGTGATCTTTGGAATTTTAGTAGCTCGACTGTGTGTGGAAGAGTGCTGTAAAGCTTTTCCATAGTTCTCATTTGTGTTTTATGTGTACTAACATAAAGGGTACTAATAGATACTGTGTCTGCTATGCATTTGCTTCACCTAGAAGTCTGAATCTGGAAATGTAAATGCTTATTTGAAAAATAGGAAGTTTATTTTGTTTGCAAGTGTATTATTAAATTTGGAAAATTAAATATGTAATCTATTTAAAGTTTCATCATGTTGTTGTAAATTCTTGGGGTAAGGTTCATTTTAGTATTAGGTGACTTCCAGTAAAAAAATGACAGTTAGGTGCTAACACTGCAAATGACAGATTGTCCTTAATACTCCATTTATATGAGCAGACTTTTAATTTAGTTCTACAGTTTTTTTCCTTCTCTCTTTGTTACTTTGCTGTGTTCTAAACTCATTTCTAAATTTTTATTTTTCCTTGCCTTTGCCAAAGGGGGTCCTGGCCTTCATGATCCTTGTGAGCGAGACCCAACAGATGCTCTGAGCTACATGACCACTCAGCAAAAAGAAGAAATCACTCATAGTGCACAGGTATGAGACTGGTGTATCACTGTTGCTTAGAAAGATACCATAATTTCCATTTCTGAATTGTTCTGTGTGGCTACCTTTCTTGTATGTTTAAGTTAGGGAATTCTACCAGTATTATAATATCAGTATGTAAAGAATGTCATTTGAGTTAAATGTCATATAAGCCAGAATGGTTATTGAGATTTCATTAAATATAATGTTTTATTCTTTAGCATGCACTTAGACTATCAGCCTTTGGCCAGATTTATAAAGTGCTGGAGATGGACCCCCTTCCATCTAGTAAGCCTTTTCAGAAGTATTCCTGGTCCGTTACTGATAAAGAAGGTGAGTAAGAAAGAGGTTTTTTTGTTTGTTTTTTTTGTTTGTTTGTTTAATTAGAGTTGAGGGTTAACATTGGTGGTGGTGTGCACCTTGTTTAGGGAGCTTAAACATTGGTCATCCAAGTTACTGCTTTTCTTAACTTATTTGGCTTCTATCCAAAACATCAGTGATATCAGCCTGCTATCTCGTTTGTTCTTATTAGTGATGAGCTTATTTTCCTGTGTTGCTAGATTTTGTTACTGCATAGATTTAAGAACCATAATTTAGGCTTCTGGTCTAAGAGGAGATAAACCATAAGTTAAGAAGAGATGTTCTCTCTGTCACTGGTCAGTGTGATAAACTTTCTGAAGTTTGCAAATGATTTGTACAAAGAAAGAGAAACAAAAGTATAGGGGATAAGAAAAATGTATTGGGAAATTCATGGCCACCTCTGTTTGTACTTGTCTACCTGTACTTGTTGTGTGACAAAACGTTTCCTGGGTAGATGAAACACATTCATCTTCTCACCCCAGATAGGGAACTCAAGACAGACCAAAGTATAGATACCACCAAAGTCCAACTTGGTGAACCAATGAGTTTTACTGTGGGTAAGGAGTTACAGGATCAGGAATGACTCACAGACAGCTGCATCACCAATGCCCACTTGAGCACAGGTGACAGCTCACAAAATATATATGAATGCTGTTTTCTTTATTTCTCTCTTGGCATGTTTGTTGTTTCTATATAGGAAGGTTGCTGAGTTTTGTGTGTTAATTTTGTATCCTGCCAGTTTTCAGAATGTATTTATGAGCTATAGAAATTTCTTGGTGGCGTCTTTAGGGTCTTTTATGTTTAAAAATCGTACTGTCTGCCAATACTGTTACTTTGACTTCTTTTCCTATTTGTATCTTCTTGATCTTCAGTTTAACTGCTCTAGCTAAAAGCAATATATATTGAATGACAGTGGAGATATTTGTCTTGTTCCTGATTTTAGTTTAGAATTATGTTGGCTATGGATTTGTTGTAAACTGCCTGTATTATGTTGAGATTTGTCCCTGGTAACCCTAGTCTCTTCAGGACTTTTATCATGAAGGGATGTTAGATTTTTGGTAAAGGCCTTTTCTGCCTCTGATGAGATAATCATGTGGTTGTCTATATGGTGGAGTCTGTTTATTGATTTACATATGTTGAAACATACCTACATCTCTGGGATGAAGCTGACTCAATCATGGTTGATGATCTTTTCATATATGCCTGCATTCATCTTGCAAATATAGAGAACTTTTACATCTGTACTCATCAGAGGTGCTGGCTTATCATTTTCTTCTTTTGTTGAGTATTTTGTGATTTTGGAAATACTGACTTTGTGTTGTAATGTCTCCCTTTCATTTCTAATTACAATTAAAACTATTTTATGTGTATGAGTGGGTTTTTATTTTTTGTTTTTGTTTGTTTGTTTTTTGAGACAAGGTTTCTGGTGCCTGTCCTGGGTCTTTTTCTGTAGACCAGGCTGGCCTTGAACTCACAGAGATCTGCCAGGCTCTGTCTCCTGAGTACTGGGATTAAAGACGTGTCCTACCGCCGCCACCACCACCACCACCACCACCACCACCTGACCCTGTATGAGTGCTTCGCCTGCAAGTATATCTGTGCCATATGTGTGCCTGGTGTTCATGGAGGTCAGAGGAGGGCATTGGATCCTTTGGAATTGAAATTATGGATGATTGTGAGCCACCATATGGGTGCTGGGAAACAAATCCAGATCCTTTGCAACAGCAACTAATGCTCTTCTATGCTGTCTCTCTAGCACTCTTCTCTAAATAAATTAGGATCCAATTTGGAATTAGATTCTTCCTTCTGGTTAATTTCTCTAAAAGTTTGTCACTTTTGTTTTCAGTTTTTTTCCCCCCCAAAAGAACCATCTCTTTACATCATTGATTCTGTGTTGTTTTTCTTTCCTATTTCATTAATTTCAGCCCTGTGTTGATTATTTCTACTGTCTACTTTTTTTGGGTGTTTGTTCTTGTTTTTGTTTTTTTTTAAGCATTCAAGTACCTTCCTATTAGGACTGCCTTTACTGTGTTGCATAGATTTTGGTATGTTGCAATGTTGTGTTTTTATTTTGATTGAATTCTAAGAAGTTTTACACCCCCATGGTTGTCCTGGAACTTGCTCTGTAGAGCGGGCTGGCCTTGAACTTGGAGATCTGCCAGCCTTTGTCTCCCAAGTGCTGGGATTAAAGGCTTGTGTCACTGCTGCCTGGCTTAAATTTCTTTTTTGATTTCTCCCTTGATCCAATTTTCATCTAGTACCTTGTTTCCATGAGTTTGTCTGCTTTATGCTATTTCTATTGTTGGAATTCAGCTTTACCCTTTTGTGACCAGAGGATGCAGGATATTTAGTTTTCCTATATTTGTTGAGACTTACATTGTGGTCATTTTTGGAAAAAGTTCCATGGGCTGCTGAGAAGAAAGTAAATTCTTTAGTGTTTGCATAGAATATTCTGTTAGGTCCATTTCATTTATGATGTCATTTAACTCCAGAGTTTCTCTGTTTAGTTTGTGTCTCGATAACCTATCTGTGAGAGTGGGTTATTGGAGTCGTACACGTTCACTGTATTAGCATCAACCTGTGAGTTTCAGATTGTTTATTTTACAAAATTGTGTGCCCTTTGTTTGTTTTGTAAATGTTTAGAATTGTAATAAATTGTAATGTGGTGTTGGTGAATTTTTCCTTTAATGAGTATGAATTGCCTTTTCCTGTCTGTTCTGTCTTGTTTTGGTTTGAAATCCATTTTGCTAGGTATTAGAATAGCCTGTTTGTTTTAGTTCAATTTTCTTGGAATATTATTTTCTGTCCTTTTACCCTAAAATAATGTCTGTCTTTAATGAGGAGATGTTTTCTTGTAGGCAACAAAAAGACTCATCCTGTTTTCTAATCCCTGTTATTCTGTTTTTATTGGAAAATTGAGACTGTTGCTATTTAGAGTTACTTTTGAGCAGCGTTTTAATTTTTTTTTAAATTTTGTTGGTGTGGTTGTATTGATTTTTTTTCATACCTTGTTCTGGGATTTTTTTGTTCCTTTCTTCTCTTGGGTGTGTTTAATCTTCTCTTTAGACCAAAGTATTTCTTATAGTATCCTCTGTTGAATTGGCTTAATAGACATGAATTCCTCAAATTTGTTTTTATCATGAAGCATTTTTCTTTCTCTTCCAGTTATGACTGAAAGTTTTGTTTGGGTATAGTAGTCTGAGCTGACAGCTGTGGTCATTCAAAAATGTATAGAGTGTCAGACCAGGTCTTTATGCTTTCAAAGTCTATATTGAAAAATTATTTGTTATTCTGATGAGTCTGCCTTTATATGTGACTTGGTCTTTCTTTTTAGAAGCTTTTAATATCTTTTCTTTATTCTGTACATTTAGTATTTTTATCATTTTGTCTCTTATCCCACCTCCATCTTGTTTGGTTTTCTGGATGCCTCTTGTACCGTGATAGCATCCCTTCCCTTAAATTTCAGAAATTTTCTTTTACTATTTATTTTGGAAAATATTTTGTGTGCCTTTGGCCTGGGTTTCTTTTCCTTCTTTTCTACTTTATATTCTAGATTTGATTGCTACTAGGGGTGAAGAAATTTCAACTACTGTTGAGAGATGGGAGTACATGTTGCCAATGCAATTTGTGGAGTGAGGGCATTCTGAAATTTCTAAGTGCATTGTTTTGAGATGCATGTGTACACATACTATGTTCAGGTTAAGGAATTAGGCTGCTAAGTACACTATTAAAATGTGCATGTGTGTATGAATCTGTATACATAACCTAAACCAAATTGAGGTCCTAGGTACTGAACTCCTATGTGTGCCTACTTCACTGTTATATGGCATGTTGTAATTAGTCTCCACCACTTAAGTGACTAAGCAAACAGAGAATAGAGTACTGTTTGTCCTTGTTATATGTAAATACTTTGCCTATATGTAGATTGTGCTGAAAGTATTTGTTATTGAATAGATGCATATATGAGTTTATAATGGGAACAATAAGGGGTACTGGCTTTGAGTGCTTCTGAGGATAAAGTTGTTACACATAAGAATTAAGGATGGTGCCAGACCTCAGAAATGATCTCATTACCAGACCATGAAAGATTATAATGACTTGCTTTTTATAAATGTAAGTCCATGTTTTCCCTTATTATTGTTATTAGCCCCAGGTATTCGAGTTCTTTTCCAATGCCAGGGCTGATAAAATGAAGCCACAGAATTCTGTCCATGTAGCTGGCATACTTAAATCCGTGTATTTAACCAGCTTACACTTTCTAGTCAGGAAGATGCTTTTAATGTAGGATAATGAGTGGAAAAAGGATTGAATAAACATAGTTCCTAGTTTAAAGCTTCTATTTCTTAAAAATTTCACTCTAGAAGACTAACATATTTATAGTTGTATGCAAACAAACAGAAACGTTAGGTAGACATTACTTCTTGTTGGAGAACATCAAGTTTGAGCTGACTGGAAAATATTGACTCAAGCAATATGAACTATTTATGCCAAAGCACAATAAATCTTGATAGTGAGAAAATACAGAATTTCACTGTTATTACATATTTTTCTAGAATTATCTAGAAATTTTGTGGCATGACTATCTTGAGCATAGCTTTTCTTAGGAAAAGTCCTGTGAACTAATTTTTAAGTTGAAGACAGAATTCATTAATGTACTTTGGCAGGCTCATGACCTTTCCTCTCTTTCTCCTTTGAAACTTGGGCAGCAGAGTGCTTTTTATTTGTATCATTTTCTTTAGGTTCCTTTCCATTATGTTGTTTCTATCTCTCACGTTAAAATACTCTATAAAATAGAAGACAAGTAGAAAATACCTTTGACCTGAACCAACTGCAATTAAGGACACATAAAATGTATATGCAAATAGGCAATACTACACGGTGTTCTGATTAAGTAGGAAGTTTATAGTGGGTAAAAAGCCTTGTAGAAAACTGTAAATAGAATCTTGCAAAAGACTTATAATTCAATTCAATGATCAGATTTACAAAAGCATAAGATCTTAATATATTGATAATTTATAGAAGCAATTTAGAAATACTGGAAAAGGTAGATCAGTCCTTCTAAACCAACTATTGTTGGTTTTTTTTTTTTTTTCACTCTTTTGCGGGGGTCTGCTACCCAACTCCCAAATAAATCATACACGGAGGCTTATTCTTAATTATAAATGCCCGGCTTTAACTTGGCTTATTTCTAGTCAACTTTTCTTAACTTAAATTATCCCATCTATCTTTTGCCTCTGGGTTTTTTCCTTTTCTTACTTCCTTAATCTTATTTTCACTCTTACTCTGTGCCTGGCCCCTAGCATCCTCCTCTCCTTGTTCTTTAGATCTTTCTACTTTTTCTCCCAGATTTCTTCTATTTATTCTCTGCCTCCCAGCCCCACCTATCCTTTCTCCTGCCTCACTATTTCTCCTGCCTCACTATGGGCTGTTCAGCTCTTTATTATACCATCAGGTGTTTTAGACAGGCAAAGTAACACAGCTTCACAGAGTTAAACAAATTCAACATAAAAGAATACAACACATCTTTGTATCATTAAACAAATGTTCCACAGCATAAACAAATGAACACATCCTAAAATAATATTCTACAGCATTTCCCCCTTTTTGTCTGCATAAAAAAGTTTTAACTTTAACATAGTATACAACTGTACACAACAAAAACAGTTATTAGGAAAGAATTAAATTTACAATATTCTGTTCTTTCCTAGTTAGTATATTCAGAGAAAGTAATGCACTATCTATCCTATCTTAGTGAATCCAAAGTTTTACACCTAACTTACTTTCTATCATAACTAAGGAAAACTGCAGCTATAACTATCTAGTCTTCAACTCCATCAAAGACCTAGAAAGATGTAATATTATCTAACAGCAGAGACCTTTACCTGCCTGGACAGTCACCCAAAGTTCCTCTGTAATGTTGGGCTATCCATCTTCAGCCTCCAGGCCTAGATTTTCTGACAAATTTTCAGTGAAGCAGGAAATTTGAAGGACTGTCCTGCCTTGTATTGGCAAAGTTTGTCAGTTGAATTCCTCTGTATCCTACAAGAATATCTGGCAGACTCTTCTGTGAAGCAGGAGTTTTGAAGGACTATCCTGCCTTGTTTTGGCAAAGTTCAACAGTCTTTTTCCTGTGTGTCTGCATGTCCAGTCTGCACAGCAGATTGTCAGCAGTTAAAGGCAAGAGCGGTTTCTTTGCCCAGTAGTTAACCTTGCCACAGTGAAAGCAAACTCCATAAAGAGTTTCTTCAATGCCCATCATCTTCTCTGAAGTAAATTGGTGCTGCCAGGAACAGATGTCTTTCCTTGTCATGAAAAAAGTCTTAGGTTAACAAAACATTTTAAATGCCATATTCTGTAGGTTTTTGACATATTTGAAAATCATTTATCTGTCTAAAAAGTATATCTGTATGATCTTGAAAGCATACCTAACATATCTACAAATTTTATTGTTATAGATGACTAACTACTGAGCTGTGTTTCTTGATTATCCTAAATAGTGCATAATAATAGCTTTCAAAAGCTAGAATTTTTTACCTTACATTTTTAAAGGAACTGTATAGGTATAATACCTTAAACAAGAGTAGAAACATGTATACAGTGTAACAAAAATAACTTTGTATCAATATACTATATTCCCCTAATTGATAAGAAACATCCATAACCCACCAAATAATCAACTGCCTCCCATAACCCAACTCTTGGGAATGTGAATGTTGTATTCTCCAAACTGCTTCCTGCTGTCTGTGGACAAAACATCTTTAGAGTCCCAGAGAGAAAATTTGAGATAATGGCCAAGTCCTGGGAACACCAGCGGTAACCTTTGTTGATAGATATCACCTGTCAAGATTCAGGAGGTCTTCCTTGAACAAACCTTATCTATATTAACCCGGAATGAATTCACAGCCTCTTGTTTCCTATGGAAACAAAAACAAAACCTCTTCTCCAAAGCATTTTTTTTTAACTTCTATTTTAAAGTTAAGACATTCCTAAAATATCTAGGCTGGTGTCTGTCATCAGTCCCTCTTTCAATTCCATGTCTCTCAGCAGCTGTTGTTTGCTTGTCAGCAATCAAAACATTCAAAATCAACACAGTACTACTGTACGGGATCCAGACTCCCTGTGTATTTCCCATCTCTACATGGCTTTTTTTCTTTTATATTACTTTAACTGTCTGTTTAAATACTTCTTTTATTTTTAAACTCTTTCTTTCAATGACTGTCCATACCCTTTTTCTTTTTTTTTTCAAGCCTCTGCCATTGTTAAATACATGGTAACCCTTTTAAGGGTTTTTTTCCATCTGAACCTGCTTTCCTGCATATCTTTTAGCCTTTTTTGGCAACACTCGCAAACTTTAGACTGCTAAGTGCGGCTCTCTTGGCTTGCTCTGCCTGCTTCTAGGTTTGTGAGAGAGCCAAGCCTTTAAAGCTTGTGGCCTCGTTGGAGGTTTGTGACTGAAAACTGCATTCAATCTTCCTAGCCTAAGGAATCCGGTACTTGTGTTGCCATAAGTGGTATTTACTTAGCTTTATGTTTCTGGTTTCTATTTAGTGCTGCTGGCTGAACATCAGTGCCTTGTGCCTCTCCTCCCCTCCCCTCTCCTCTCCCCTCCCCTTCCTTCCCCTCCCCTCCCCTTTCCTTTTATTTTCTTATTTCAGCTTTCTCAGGCACTAGGGATATTTGAGCCTCACATTGGTATGCCAAATGTATTTTTTGCTATTAGACTATCAGGTGTTTTAGGCAGGCACACTAATACAGCTTCGCAGAATTAAACAAATGAAACAAAAAGAATGCAACACATCTTTGCATCATTAAGCAAATGTTCCACAGAATAAACAATTGTAACACAACCTAAAATAATATTCTACAACAACTAGCTACTTTTAATCATCTGACATGTAGATGACAGACTTTTTGTTCAGGTTTATAACAGATATGAATATATGCCATTCTAGTCTGTTTGGTCTGTGCAGTAAAGTTAACTGGAAAAACTTTTTTTTTTTTTTTTTTTTTTTCCGAGACAGGGTTTCCCTGTGTGCCTTTGCGCCTTTCCTGGAGCTCACTTGGTAGCCCAGGCTGGCCTCTAACTCACAGAGATCCGCCTGCCTCTGCCTCCTGAGTGCTGGGATTAAAGGCGTGTGCCACCACCGCTAGACTGGAAAACATAATTACAGTTTTGCAAGCTGAAGTTTAAGCCCAATGCTCCAAGAGAATTGATGTTGGGTTGTCTGGTAATGGTCCTTTTCTTTTTTATTTTTGGTATTTTGAGACAGGGTCTACATAGCCCCGGTTGTCTTGGAATTTACTATGTAGACCAGGATGGCCTCAGACTTAGATCTGCCTGCCTCTGTCTTCTGAGTGCTGGAATCAAAAGTGTATGCTATCACTGCCCAACACTTAGTAATAGTCTATTTCTTTTCATTTTCTTCCTTTTAAAGACAGGGTTTTCTTGTATAACTCTGGCTGTCCTGGAACTTGCTCTGTAGACCAGGCTGGCCTTGAACTCAGATGTGCCTGCCTCTGCTTCTTGACAGATGGTAACTGCTATATGTCTTCTTATAGTGGAAGAGGCACTCTCTTTCAGGCATATTTTTCAACTCTAATGTTCATTAGGGTTGTGCCTCTCACACAACCTCCCTCAACATCTTTGCATAGGGGATTAAGATTCAGCATGTGAATTTTAGGAGGATAGAAGTATCCAGACCATAGCATAGACATATACATATCTAAATAAATATAGAATAGGTATTTATAAAAATAATAATAAATGGTTTCAAAAGATCATTGCACATTCTAGATTATAACTATGGCATTTTAATTGATCGTTGAAAAACTCGTGTGATCTTTTTGAGGTTTTTCTACTCAAACATTAAAAGGATCATTGTTTTAACTGACAGTGAAGATCTCAAAATTGTTTGTAGGTTCTGGATCTTCAGCTCTAAAGAGGCCATTTGAAGATGGATTAGGGGATGATAAAGATCCCAATAAGAAGATGAAACGAAACTTAAGGAAAAGTATGTAAATCATTATTCTAATTGTGGGAACTAGAGAAGGTTTATAGCTTCAGAAAATAAGAAATGAAGAGTTTCATTGACTTGAATTAGAATTTTAAGAATAGACCTTAGTTGACAAAATTGGTAGTTGAACTTTGAGTTTCTAAGTTTCATTGCTTAAGACATGCTGACAAACAGAAATTAATGGGACATTATTTTTAGCATCCTATTAATATAAGAAATTTAAAGACTACTCATGGAGAGAATTTGTATTTTAAAATTCTCATTTTTGTAAACACATGAGAAATTTTAAAACATTCTTTATATTTATTTTATTAGACATAATAAATGAATGTTTTGCCTGCATATATGTATTTGCACCATATATGGTGCCTGCAGAAATCAGAAGAGGACATCAAGTACCCTAGAAATGGAGTTAACAGGTGGCGGTGAACCACCATGTATATGGATGCTGGGAACTGAATCCAGATCTTCTGCAAGAGCAAGTGTTCTTAACTGCTGATCTGTCTTTCTAGACCATCACATGGGGAATTTACAGTGGCTAATGGGAGGTACAGATATATTGTTTGCTGTCAAATGGCTTTCTAGTTAATTTCTAATCTATTTTCTCTTTCTCTCATAGTTCTGGACAGCAAAGCAATAGACCTTATGAATGCACTAATGAGATTAAACCAGATCAGGCCTGGGCTTCAATATAAGCTTTTGTCACAGTCTGGCCCAGTCCATGCCCCAGTCTTCACAATGTCTGTAGATGTAGATGGCACAACATATGAAGCCTCAGGACCATCCAAGAAAACAGCAAAACTTCATGTAGCAGTGAAGGTACAGTATTCTTTTACTTGCCAGTCCTTCCTTTGTTTTGTTCAGATAAAGTGCTTACCTATATCTGTAATGCTTTAAGGACAGTGACATAGAAACTTCTTTCACCTATGGATCACGTTTGTTATTGTTGTGACATAAAATATGTGTTGATTGTATGCAATTTAGAAAATAAAGAAATTGTATGCCACATTTCTGAGGCAAAGATAATATTTATTATATAATATTCTGAGGCAAATACATATATGCAGGCAAAGCATTCATTTATTATGTCTAATAAAATAAATATAAAGAATGTTTTAAAATTTCTCATGTGTTTACAAAAATGAGAATTTTAAAATACAAATTCTCTCCATGAGTAGTCTTTAAATTTCTTATATTAATAGGATGCTAAAAATAATGTCCCATTAATTTCTATTTGTCAGCATGTCTTAAGCAGTGAAACTTAGAAACTTAAAGTTCAATTACCAATTTTGTCAACTAAGGCATTGTTCATAGTGATGCTTTGTTCTTGAGAATATTCTATTAGGGAATAATAATGAAGATTTTTTAATAATCATGCATATAGATAATCCCCAAATAATGAATTTCTCAATAAATTTGATTTATTGTAGGCTAATGACAAAATGTCACAGAATTGTGACAGTGAAGACTGATTTATTCTGTCTTTTAAGAGAATATGGTATAAGATAGAATTAGTCTGTTTTCATGGGTATTACATTTGCTAAAATATTGTTAAAGTAGAGCAAGCAGTATGCTAGATGCTGAGGGAAGAGTTTATGGAGTTTAGTGTGGATTGGATGGAGATATAGATAATGTATATATGTAAAGTATATAGTGTGCTAGTGATTAGAACTATACAGAAAAATAGTAACAAAGTGATAAAAAATACCAGACAGTCCGTTCTGCTTTGTTTATAAATTTAAAATGAGACTATAAATTGAACCCAAGATTTAAGACTAAAAAAAGAGTTTAATAGCTGCTTTGGTTGTTTTCTATTGCCGTGATAAAGACCATGATCAAAATCAGTGTGGGCAGGAAAAGGTTTATTTCAGCTTACCTCTTACATATATCATGTAGGGAAGACAGGGCAGGAACCTGGAAAGAAGAATCTAGAACTGCTAATTCATGCCACCATGTATAAACACATGGCTTTCTTACTTTCATAGGATAGAAGTAATCCATTGGTCTTAGGAACCAAAAACTTGGTGCAACTCCAAATGAAAGTAATAAACTCCATTACATCTTCAATCCTAACAATTTTATTTATACTCATAACTCCAATCATATTATCATTCACCAATTACATCAAATTAATCATTTTTCCTAACTTTGTAACTCTATCAATCAAATATGCCTTCCTAATGAGTCTAGTCCCCCTAACTATATTCTTTTCATCTAACACTGAAATCTTAATCACTAACTGACATTGAATTACCATTAATATTATAAAACTCTAAAATTTGACTTTTTCTGTATTATCTTTCAGTGGCCCTATTCGTAACATGATCTATCATAGAATTCTCATCATGGTATATACACTCAGACCCCAACCTAAACCGATTTATCAAATATCTACTTATATTCTTAATCACTATAATTATTCTAACCTCAGCCAATAACCTAATACAACTGTTCATTGGGTGAGAAGGAGTAGGAATCATATCATTCCTGCTAATCGGATGATGATATAGTCGAACCGACGCAAACACCGCAGCACTACAAGCCATCTTATACAACCGAATCGGAGATATTGGATTTATTTTAGCCATATCATGATTCTGCCTAAACTCTAACTCATGAGAACTTCAACAAATCTTCATAACAAATGACTCAACAAACCTTATCCCCTAATTGCAGCCACAGGGAAATCAGCACAATTCGGCCTACACCCCTGACTCCCATCAGCTATAGAAGGACCTACTCCAGTATCAGCCCTACTGCACTCAAGCACCATAGTAGTTGCAGGAATCTTCCTATTAGTCCGATTTCACCCAATCACATCAAATAACAACCTAATCTTAACTATCATACTATGTTTAGGATCAATCACAACACTATTTACAGCTATCTGTGCACTAACCCAAAATGACATTAAAAAAATTGTAGCCTTCTCCACATCAAGCCAACTAGGACTAATAATAGTTACACTAGGAATTAACCAACCACATCTTGCCTTTTTACATATTTGCACCCACGCTTTCTTTAAAGCAATACTATTCATATGCTCAGGATCCATTATTCATAGCCTAAACGACGAGCAAGACATTCGAAAAATAGGAAACCTAATAAAATCTCTACCTTTCACATCATCATGTCTAATAATTGGAAGCCTGGCCCTAACAGGCATACCATTTCTCACAGGTTTTTATTCAAAAGACCTAATCATCGAAGCCGCAAACACGTGCTATACCAACGCCTGAGCCCTACTAATTACATTAATTGCCACCTCACTAACAGCTGTTTACAGCATACGAATTATTTATTTCACTTCAATAACTAGACCACGATCCCCACCTCTAATTATCATTAACAAAAATAATCCAATCAAACGCAGTATCCTAGCAGGATTTTTTATTTCACATAATATCCCACCAACTACTACTCAATTTATAACCATACCATGATATCTAAAAACCACTGCTATAATAGTAACTATTACAGGCCTAATCATTGCAATAGAACTAAACAATCTAACCTCAAACCTAACACTAAATAAACCAACTCCAACTTCATCATTTTCTACAATACTCGGCTACTTCCCACTTATCATACACCGACTACTACCTATAAAAATACTGTCCATAAGCTTCAATGTATCTCTACACCTACTAGACCTAATCTGAATAGAAAAAGCCATCCCTAAAACTACCGCAGTCTTTCAAACCATTATATCAAAAAACCTAACCAACCAAAAAGGTTTAATTAAATTATATTTCTTATCATTCCTTATTATACTCCTATCAATACCTATACTACTTATTATCTAGTTCATACGAACAATCTCAATAATAATTATTACACCCATCAATAAAGTCCATCCAGACACTACCATCAACCATGCAGAGCAACTGTATAAAGCAGCTACTCCTGCACCACCTTCTATCAATCCCAACTCATTGCTATCATAAACCACCCAACCACCCATATCAGAATTATAAAATACTGCAGGATCTGAGCTATACTGATTAGAAGTATAAACTATACCTACTTCCATAAACACACTCAACACTAAAATACCTAAAACTAATCAACTTGACATTCAAGTTTCAGGAAACTCCTCAGTAGCCATAGCAGTAGTATAACCAAACACAACCAACATACCACCTAAATAAATTAAAAACATTATAACACCCAAAAACGACCCACCAAACCCTAACACAGCCAGACAACCACAACACCCACCAACAATTAAGCAAAACCCCCCCGTAAATAGGTGAAGTTTTTTTTATTATTATTATTTTTTATTTTATTTATTTATTATGTATACAGAAGAGGGTGCCAGATCTTATTGTAGTTGGTTATGAGCTACCATGTGGTTGCTGGGAATTGAACTCAGGATCTCTGGAAGAGCAGTCAGTGCTCTTAACCTCTGAGCCATCTCTCCAGCCCTAGGTGAAGGTTTTAATGATATGCCTAGACACCCTAATGCAATTAATGAACTTAAAATGTAAATGTATTCTGTCATAATTCCTACATAGGCTCTAACTATGACCAATGACATGAAAAATCATCGTTGTAATTCAACTATAGAAACACATAATGACAAACATACGAAAAAAAATCCATTACTTAAAATCATCAGTGACTCATTCATTGACCTACCAACTCCATCCAATATCTCATCATGATGAAACTTCGGGTCATTATTAGGAATCTGCCTAGTAATTCAAATTATAACAGGACTATTCCTAGCTATACACTACACATCAGATACATCAACAGCATTCTCATCAGTCACACATATCTGTCGAGACGTAAACTACGGATGATTAATTCGATATATACATGCAAACGGAGCCTCCATATTCTTTATCTGCCTTTTCATACATGTAGGACGAGGAATATACTACGGATCCTACACTTTTACAGAAACATGAAACATCGGAGTTATTCTACTATTTGCAGTTATAGCAACAGCATTCATAGGATACGTACTTCCATGAGGTCAAATATCTTTCTGAGGAGCCACAGTAATCACCAACCTCCTATCAGCTATCCCCTACATCGGAACAACACTAGTAGAATGAATCTGAGGGGGATTTTCAGTAGACAAAGCAACACTAACACGATTCTTCGCATTCCACTTTATTTTACCATTTATCATTACAGCCCTAGTAGTAGTTCACCTTCTATTCCTCCACGAAACCGGATCAAACAATCCATCAGGACTTAACTCCGATGCAGACAAAATTCCATTCCACCCTTACTACACTATTAAAGACATCCTTGGTATTATCCTTATATTAATAGTTCTCATAATTTTGGTTTTATTTTTCCCAGATATTTTAGGAGACCCAGATAATTACACTCCTGCAAATCCACTCAATACTCCCGCACACATTTTTTTTATTTGCTTACACTATCTTCTGCTCAATTCCCAACAAACTAGAAGGAGGAGTACTATCAGTTCTCGTCCTAGCCCTACTACCACTTCTACAGACCTCAAAACAACGAGGATTAACATTCCGTCCAATCACACAAACCCTATTCTGAATCCTAGTAGCTAATCTACTTGTCCTTACATGAATTGGAGGCCAACTTGTTGAACACCCATTTGTGACAATCGGACAATTAGCTTCTATCAGCTACTTTGCCATTTTACGCCTATTGCAAACATAATTGAAAACAACTTACTAAAATTTACTCATTGCTCCGATAGTATAAATAATTACTCTGGTCTTGTAAACCAGAAATGAAGAAACAATCTTCTCAGAGCATCAAGAAGGAAAGACTAACCCCCACCACCAGCACCCAAAGCTGGCATTCTAATTAAACTACTTCTTGTACATAATATTATTTAGTACATCATACATATATGTATATCGTACATTAAATTAATTTCCCCTAGCATATAAGCATGTATTATATATTAATGTATAACAACCCAAATAATATATCCACATAAATGACATATAACATGTATATTACGCATGCATATAAATTTAATGTATAATAGACATAACTGCGTTATCGTTCATACCCCATAAAGTCATAATCCTGCTTGTCCAAATGACTATCCCCTTCCCTATGGAATTTATTAATCTACCATCCTCCGTGAAATCAACAACCCGCCCACTGGTCCCCCTCTTCTCGCTCCGGGCCCATACCACTTGGGGGTAACTAATGTGAAACTTTATCAGGCATCTGGTTCTTACTTCAGGGCCATATCATTGTTCATCGTCCATACGTTCCCCTTAAATAAGACATCTCGATGTTAGCAAGCCTAATCAGCCCATGATCCGCATAACTGTAATCCTGCGCATTTGGTATTTTTTATTTTTCGGGATGCTGTGACTCACCATAGCCGTCAAGGCATGAATATCACCTTATCATGTAGCTGGACTTCAAGTTCAAGCATCATTGACCCACATAAACCTTTCCTGTCAACAATTAGATTAATGCTTGTTAGACATATATTTTATTCATATAATATATATATTCTCTTATCAAACCCCCCCTTCCCCCCACCTAAACCTTCTATCCATGACAAACCCCAAAAGCAAAGATTCCAGTCTAGGTTTTCCCACCATTCTAGTAATCTATAAAACAAGACTTAAATTTTAGTATTGGGAAAATTTTTATACATAGAACTTTTTAATTCTCCAAATTTAATAACAGACAATTCTCTAAGTGTTTCATCCAACGATCAAGCTTATGTAGCTTAACAATAAAGCAAAGCACTGAAAATGCTTAGATGGATATTTAATATCCCATAAACACAAAAGGTTTGGTCCTGGCCTTATAATTAGTTGGAGGTAAAATTACACATGCAAAAGTCCATAAACCAGTGTCAAATCCCCTAGAACTTTTTTCTAAGCCTAAGGAGAAGACATCAAGCACATAAATATAGCTAAAGACGTCTTGCCTAGCCACGCCCCCACGGGACTCAGCAGTGATAAAAATTAAGCAATGAACGAAAGTTTGACTAAGTTATACCTCTTAAGGGTTGGTAAATTTCGTGCCAGCCACCGCGGTCATACGATTAACCCAAATTAATTATTCTCCGGCGTAAAACGTGTTAATAGATAATAATTTAATAGAATTAAAAACCAACCAATATGTGAAAATTCATCGTTGGAATTAAACCCAGTAACGAAAGTAATTCTAATAAACTTAATACACGATAGCTAAGATCCAAACTGGGATTAGATACCCCACTATGCTTAGCCCTAAACCTTAAAGATTAAATAACAAAATCATTTGCCTGAGAACTACTGGCCATCGCTTAAAACTCAAAGGACTTGGCGGTACTTTATATCCATCTAGAGGAGCCTGTTCTATAATCGATAAACCCCGTTATACCTCACCACTCCTTGCTAATTCAGCCTATATACCGCCATCTTCAGCAAACCTTAAAAAGGAACAAAAGTAAGCAAGATAATAACCATAAAAACGTTAGGTCAAGGTGTAGCCTATGGAGTGGGAAGTAATGGGCTACATTTTCTTAAAAAGAACATTACGTTACCCTTTCTGAAACAAAAGGACAAAGGAGGATTTAGTAGTAAATTAAGAATAGAGAGCTTAATTGAATAGCGCAATGAAGTACGTACACACCGCCCGTCACCCTCCTCAAATTAAATTACTACATTTAAATACATAATTCAGTAAACAAATTTATGAGAGGAGATAAGTCGTAACAAGGTAAGCATACTGGAAAGTGTGCTTGGAATAACCATAGCGTAGCTTAATCTAAAGCATCTGGTCTACACCCAGAAGAATCCAATAAAAAATGGACGCTCTGAGCTTTAATTCAGCCCTAGAACCCACACAACTAAAATATACAAACTTATTAAACAAAACATTTATAAAAATAGAAGTATTGGAGAAAGAAACTTTTACTAGGAGCTATAGAGATAGTACCGCAAGGGAAGAACAAATAATTTATAAGCATTAATAAGCAAAGATTAAACCTTGTACCTTTTGCATAATGAGTTAACTAGAAATCTACTAACTAAGAGAACTATAGCTAGAGACCCCGAAACCAAACGAGCTACCTAAGAGCAATTTTAAGAATGAACCCGTCTATGTGGCAAAATAGTGGGATGACTTTTAGGTAGAGGCGAAAAACCTAACGAGCTTGGTGATAGCTGGTTACCCAAAAACGAATTTTAGTTCAACTTTAAGCCTGCCACAAGAACTCAAAATCTAAATGCAGACTTAAATTATAACCTGAAGGGGGACAGCCCTTCAGGAAAAAGGAAAAAACCTTAAATAGTGAATAAGCCATTATACACATAAAATCATTGTTGGCCTAAAAGCAGCCACCAATAAAGAAAGCGTTCAAGCTCAACATTATAAACACACTAATACCAAAAACAAACAGCAAATTCCTATTAATATAATTGGGTTAATCTATTAATATATAGATGAGATACTGTTAATATGAGTAACAAGAATTTTATTCTCCATGCATAAGTGTATAACAACTCGGATAACCATTGTTAGTTAACAACTATAAGTTTCTAATCTACTAATAAATTAAACCTAAAACAACATGTTAATCCAACACAGGAGTGCATAATGGAAAGATTAAAAGAAATAAAAGGAACTCGGCAAACAAGAACCCCGCCTGTTTACCAAAAACATCACCTCTAGCATTTCAAGTATTAGAGGCACTGCCTGCCCAGTGACTAAAGTTAAACGGCCGCGGTATCCTGACCGTGCAAAGGTAGCATAATCACTTGTTCCTTAATTAGGGACTAGAATGAATGGCTTAACGAGGGTTCAACTGTCTCTTATTTCCAATCAGTGAAATTGACCTTCCCGTGAAGAGGCGGGAATAAAAAAATAAGACGAGAAGACCCTATGGAGCTTTAATTTTCAACTTAATTTTACATAAAATACTACCCTAATGGACTAACAACACAAAAACTTAAGTTGTAATTTCGGTTGGGGTGACCTCGGAGAACAAAAAAACCTCCGAAAGATTATAGCCAAGACACACAAGTCTAAGCACCTATAATTCAATTGACCCAATTTTTGATCAACGGACCAAGTTACCCTAGGGATAACAGCGCAATCCTATTCAAGAGTCCATATCGACAATTAGGGTTTACGACCTCGATGTTGGATCAGGACATCCCAATGGTGTAGAAGCTATTAATGGTTCGTTTGTTCAACGATTAAAGTCCTACGTGATCTGAGTTCAGACCGGAGTAATCCAGGTCGGTTTCTATCTATTTACGATTTCTCCCAGTACGAAAGGATAAGAGAAATGGAGCCACCTTACATCAAGAGCTCCCAAACTAATCAATGAAACTATCTCAATTTTGTAAGTTCGTAATATCAATACCCTAGACAAGGGTATATTAGGGTGGCAGAGTCAGGTAATTGCGTAAGACTTAAAACCTTGTTACCGAGGGTTCAAATCCCTTCCCTAATAGTGTATTTCCTAAATATCCTAACTTTATTAATTCCAATCCTAATCGCTATAGCATTCCTAACACTAGTAGAACGCAAAATTTTAGGATATATACAGCTACGAAAAGGACCTAACATTGTAGGACCCTACGGGATCCTTCAACCATTCGCAGACGCCATAAAACTATTCATTAAAGAACCCTTACGACCCCTAGCAACATCAACATCACTATTTATCATCGCCCCAACACTATCGCTTACCCTAGCATTTAGCCTATGAATCCCCATGCCAATACCCCACCCTTTAGTAAACCTTAATCTAGGCATTCTCTTTATTCTAGCCACCTCCAGTCTATCAGTCTACTCCATTCTATGATCAGGATGGGCTTCCAACTCAAAATACTCCATATTCGGAGCCCTACGAGCAGTAGCCCAAACCATTTCCTACGAAGTAACTATAGCAATTATCCTTCTATCCGTACTCCTAATAAACGGATCATTCTCAATCCAGTCCCTAATATATACCCAAGAAGCCCTATGACTGATCTTACCAACCTGACCACTAGCCATAATATGATACATCTCAACTCTAGCAGAAACTAACCGAGCTCCATTTGACCTAACAGAAGGAGAATCAGAACTAGTATCAGGATTTAACGTAGAATACGCCGCAGGACCATTTGCACTATTCTTCATAGCTGAATACACTAACATTATTTTAATAAATGCCCTCACAACAATCGTATTCCTAGGTCCATTCAACTACCCAAACAACCCAGAAATATTCACAATCAACTTTATAACAAAATCCCTAATACTAACCACCCTATTTCTATGAATCCGAGCATCATATCCACGATTCCGATATGACCAATTAATACACCTCCTATGAAAAAACTTCCTCCCTCTAACCCTAGCATTTTGCATATGACATATCTCTATTCCAATCTTCATAGCAAGCATTCCCCCATACACCTAGAAATATGTCTGACAAAAGAGTTACTTTGATAGAGTAAATTATAGAGGTTTAAATCCTCTTATTTCTAGGATAATAGGAGTTGAACCTATACCTAAGAATTCAAAATTCCACGTGCTACCAAAACACCCTATCCTAAAAAGTAAGGTCAGCTAACTAAGCTATCGGGCCCATACCCCGAAAATGTTGGTTTAAATCCTTCCCGTACTAATCAACCCCATCACACTATTCATTATTTACTTCACAATTTTTTCAGGCCCAATAATTACCATGCTTAGCACCAATCTATTCCTCATATGAATTGGCCTTGAAATGAACCTTCTAGCTATCATTCCAATGATAATAAAAAACTCAAACCCACGATCAACAGAAGCAGCAACAAAATACTTTCTAACTCAAGCCACAGCCTCAATAATCTTCCTACTATCAATTATCTTAAACTACAAGCAAATAGGATTATGAACACTCCAACCACAAACAAACAACTACACAATTACTCTCATATTTATCTCATTAGCTATAAAAATAGGACTTGCACCATTCCATTCATGACTACCAGAAGTAACCCAGGGAATTTCAATACAAACAGGAATAATTTTATTAACATGACAAAAAATTGCACCAATATCAATTCTATTTCAGATATATGAAATAACAAATCACACAATACTAATACTATCAGCCACCCTATCAGTACTTATCGGAGCATGAAATGGTCTTAACCAAACACAAACACGTAAAATTATAGCCTACTCATCAATTAGTCATATGGGATGAATAATCGCCATTCTACCATTCAACCCTTCCTTATCCATACTAAACCTAATAATTTACATCAGCCTAACAATTCCAATATTCATAGTACTAAAATCAAACTCGTCTACCAATATTAACTCTATATCACTTATATGAAACAAAACCCCAATAATACTACCAACAATAGCTCTTATTCTATTATCAACAGGAGGTTTACCCCCACTAACAGGATTTTTACCAAAATGAATTATCATCGCAGAATTATTAAAAAATAATAACATTACCCTAGCCACACTAATAGCAATAACAGCCCTAATTAACTTATTCTTTTACACACGTCTAATTTACTCCACTACACTAACTACATTCCCAACAAATAACAACTCAAAAATAACCCTCCACCACACTAATACCAAAAACAATATTCTTCTTCCATCCCTCACCATCCTAAGCACAATAACTCTACCTATCTCTCCACTACTCATAATATAGAAGTTTAGGATAAATAGTCCAAGAGCCTTCAAAGCCCTAAGTAAACCAAACAGTTTAACTTCTGCATAAGGATTGTAAGACTCTACCCTACATCTAATGGATGCAAACCATTCACTTTTATTAAGCTAAATCCTCCCTAGATTGATAGGAATCAAACCTATGAAATTTTAGTTAACAGCTAAATACCCTAAACTGGCTTCAATCTACTTCTCCCGCCTATCAGAAAAGGGGGCGGGAGAAGCCTTAGTAGAGTTAGTCTTCTACACCTTCGAATTTGCAATTCGACATGAAATATCACCTTAAGGCTTGGTAAAAAGAGGAGTCAAACCTCTATCTTTAGATTTACAGTCTAATGCTTTATCTCAGCCATTTTACCCATGTTCGTAAATCGTTGATTATTTTCCACCAACCATAAAGATATCGGAACTTTATATCTTCTATTTGGTGCTTGAGCTGGAATAGTAGGAACAGCCCTTAGTATCTTAATTCGAGCAGAACTAGGACAACCAGGAGCCTTACTAGGTGATGACCAAATCTATAATGTTATCGTAACCGCCCACGCATTCGTAATAATTTTCTTTATAGTAATACCAATAATAATTGGCGGATTTGGTAACTGATTAGTCCCTCTAATAATTGGGGCCCCTGATATAGCATTTCCACGTATAAACAATATGAGCTTTTGACTTCTCCCCCCTTCATTTCTCCTTCTACTAGCATCATCCATGGTTGAAGCAGGGACTGGAACAGGTTGAACCGTATACCCACCGCTAGCTGGAAATCTAGCACATGCAGGAGCATCAGTAGACTTAACTATTTTCTCCCTCCATCTAGCAGGAGTATCTTCTATTCTAGGAGCAATCAACTTCATCACAACTATTATTAACATAAAACCACCAGCCATAACCCAATATCAAACCCCCCTATTTGTGTGATCAGTACTTATTACAGCTGTCCTCTTACTTCTCTCTCTTCCAGTCCTAGCTGCAGGAATTACCATATTACTAACAGACCGCAACCTAAATACAACTTTTTTCGACCCAGCTGGAGGAGGAGACCCAATCTTATATCAACACTTATTCTGATTCTTCGGACATCCAGAGGTCTATATTCTTATTCTACCAGGATTTGGAATTATCTCTCACATCGTAACATATTACTCTGGTAAAAAAGAACCATTCGGTTATATAGGTATAGTATGAGCAATAATATCTATTGGATTTCTAGGGTTTATTGTTTGAGCCCACCACATATTCACAGTAGGATTAGACGTAGATACACGAGCTTATTTTACATCTGCAACAATAATTATTGCTATCCCCACAGGAGTTAAAGTATTTAGTTGACTAGCCACCCTCCATGGAGGAAACATTAAATGATCCCCAGCTATACTATGGGCCCTAGGATTTATTTTCCTATTTACAGTGGGCGGACTAACTGGAATTGTACTATCAAACTCCTCCCTAGACATTGTATTACACGATACATATTATGTTGTAGCCCACTTTCACTATGTCCTATCTATAGGAGCTGTATTTGCTATTATGGCAGGATTTGTACACTGATTTCCACTATTTACAGGATATACAATTAATGACACATGAGCTAAAGCTCACTTCGCCATTATATTTGTAGGTGTAAACTTAACATTTTTCCCTCAACATTTCCTAGGGCTATCAGGAATACCACGACGATACTCCGACTACCCAGATGCCTACACCACATGAAATACAGTATCTTCCATAGGCTCATTCATTTCACTTACTGCAGTCCTAGTAATAATTTTTATGATTTGAGAAGCTTTCGCCTCCAAACGAGAAGTAGTATCAGTAGAATATTCATCAACAAATTTAGAATGACTTCACGGATGTCCACCACCTTATCATACATTCGAAGAGCCTACCTACGTAAAAGTAAAATAAGAAAGGAAGGATTCGAACCC
Source organism: Onychomys torridus (assembly GCF_903995425.1). Taxonomy (NCBI): domain Eukaryota; kingdom Metazoa; phylum Chordata; class Mammalia; order Rodentia; family Cricetidae; genus Onychomys; species Onychomys torridus. Next base: position 1,730,992 of record NC_050446.1, read on the forward strand.
CCTTAAACTGGTTTCAAGCCAATCCCATAACCTCTATGTCTTTCTCAATGAGATATTAGTAAAAAAATTACATAACTTTGTCAAAGTTAAATTATAGAACTACATCTGTATATCTCATATGGCTTACCCATTTCAATTAGGTCTACAAGACGCTACATCTCCCATCATAGAAGAATTAACAAATTTCCACGACCATACTCTAATAATCGTATTCCTAATTAGCTCTCTAGTATTATATATCATCACACTAATACTAACCACTAAACTTACCCACACAAGTACAATAGATGCTCAAGAAGTAGAAACTATCTGAACCATCCTGCCAGCCGTAATCTTAATTCTAATTGCTCTTCCGTCTCTTCGCATCTTATATATAATAGATGAAATTAATAACCCAGTCCTAACAGTAAAAACTATAGGACATCAATGATATTGAAGCTACGAATATACAGACTATGAAGACCTATGTTTCGACTCATATATAGTTCCAACAACTGACCTAAAACCAGGAGAACTACGCCTACTAGAAGTTGACAATCGAGTTGTCCTGCCAATAGAACTGCCAATCCGAATACTAATCTCGTCAGAAGACGTACTCCACTCATGAGCCGTCCCATCTCTTGGATTAAAAACAGATGCCATCCCAGGACGCCTAAATCAAGCTACAATCTCATCCAATCGACCAGGATTATTCTACGGACAATGCTCAGAAATCTGTGGATCAAACCACAGTTTCATGCCCATCGTCCTTGAAATAGTACCACTGAAACACTTTGAAAACTGATCTGCATCAATAATTTAATTCACTATGAAGCTTAAAGCGTTAACCTTTTAAGTTAAAGTCAGAAAATAATATTTTTCCATAGTGATATGCCACAACTAGACACATCTACATGATTTATCACTATCTTATCAGCCACAATCACTTTATTTGTACTTATACAACTAAAAATCTCAACACTAGAATTTCCACTAAACCCCTCAATTAAGTACACTAAACTAACAAAAACAGAAAACCCATGAGAACTAAAATGAACGAAAATCTATTTGCCTCTTTTATTACTCCCACAATAATAGGACTCCCAATTGTTATTCTTATTATTATGCTCCCATCAATATTACTAACTTCCTCCAAACGACTAATTACCAACCGTTACTCCTTATTTCTTCAATGACTAGTCAAACTTATCATCAAACAAATAATGTTGATTCATTCACCAAAAGGACGAACTTGATCACTCATATTAGTATCCCTAATTATATTTATTGGATCTACAAACCTGCTAGGTTTATTACCCCATACATTTACCCCAACAACACAACTATCAATAAACTTAGGAATAGCAATCCCACTATGAGCAGGAGCCGTAATCTTAGGATTTCGCCACAAACTAAAATCCTCATTAGCACATTTCCTACCACAAGGAACCCCAATCTCTCTAATTCCTATACTAATTATTATCGAAACAATTAGCCTATTTATCCAACCAATAGCTCTAGCAGTACGACTAACAGCTAATATCACAGCAGGACATCTACTAATTCACCTTATTGGAGGGGCAACACTAGTATTAACAACTATCAGCCCACCTACCGCTTCAATCACATTTATAATCTTGGCCCTATTAACTATTCTAGAGTTCGCTGTAGCTTTAATTCAAGCCTATGTATTTACCTTACTAGTAAGCTTATATTTACACGATAACACATAATGACCCACCAAACCCACGCCTACCATATAGTCAACCCAAGTCCATGACCATTAACAGGAGCATTCTCAGCCCTCTTATTAACATCAGGCCTAGTAATATGATTTCACCACAACTCCTACCCCCTATTAACCCTAGGCCTACTGACCAACATTCTCACTATATTTCAATGATGACGAGATGTAGTACGAGAAGGTACATACCAAGGACACCACACGCCCATTGTACAAAAAGGACTACGATATGGAATAATTCTATTTATTGTATCAGAAGTATTTTTCTTTGCAGGGTTTTTCTGAGCATTCTATCATTCCAGTCTTGCCCCAACTCACGACCTAGGAGGATGCTGACCACCTACAGGAATTACACCACTAAACCCCCTTGAAGTACCACTACTAAATACATCAGTACTTCTAGCATCAGGAGTCTCCATCACATGAGCCCATCATAGCCTAATAGAAGGAAAACGCAATAATATGAACCAAGCTTTATTTATTACAATCATACTTGGACTCTACTTCACCATACTTCAAGCCTCAGAATATTTCGAAACTCCATTCTCTATTTCAGATGGAATCTACGGATCTACATTCTTCATAGCAACAGGATTTCACGGACTACACGTAATCATCGGATCCACATTCCTAATAGTCTGCCTACTACGACAACTCAAATTTCATTTTACATCTAAACATCACTTCGGATTTGAAGCAGCAGCCTGATACTGACATTTTGTAGATGTAGTCTGACTTTTCCTATACGTATCTATCTATTGATGAGGATCCTACTTTCTTAGTATAATTAGTACAACTGACTTCCAATCAGTTAGATCTAGAAACATAAGTAAAAGCCATGAAGGAATTCTGCTTAACTGGTTTGCTCCCCGTGGCTTTCTGCTTTCTTACTGCCTCCTGTGGTTGCATTGTCCCCAGTGGGCTAGGCCCTCCCACATCAATTAGTTAAAACAAACAAACAAACAAAACTCTACAAACTTGCAGACAGGCCAATCTTATGGGGGCATTTTCTTAAATAAGAGGTTCTCTTCTCCCAGATGACCCAAGCTTGTATCAAGATGACAAAACCAAACCAAAACAAACCATTGCAAATGAGTTGTGCTGAATACCCTGAGAATGAACCGCACATTTAAAGCTAAATTCTATAGTAAGTAAGAAAAAAAGCTTGTGAAATAAACTGTTTATGGCATAAGAACAGTCAGTTGGTTTTTGAGTCACAGTTGTGTTTGTTAAGGGTTAGGTGGGCATTTCTTCTTAGGTAGATCTTTACAAAATATGATACCAGTGATTCTTAATGCATTGTCTCCTTTTACTGTATGCTAATAGCCCAATAGCAACTTGTAGTTCATTTTTTTAAAAGATTTATTTATTTATTATGTATACGGTGTTCTGTCTGCATGTATCCTTGCAGGCCAGAAGAAGGCCAGATCTCATTTCAGATGGTTGTAAGCCACCATGTGGTTGCTGGGAATTGATTGAACTCAGGACCTCTGGATGAGCAGTCAGTGTTCTTAACCTCTGAGCCATTTCTCTAGCCCCATAGTTCATTTTTTTTTTTTTTAACGCAGTGAATTAGATACTATTTTTATTTGATGCAGTGATAACAATATTATACCACAATGGATTATTTTAACCTAACTTTTGGTAAACGTGGTGGACTTGTAGACTTAGAGTTTCTCAGTTTGCTTTCTTATATTCCAAGGGTAGCACACATCTGAAACATCAGTTATAATTCTAATGGCATTGGGTCAGAGGAGTGAGTTAACATCCTTTTTATAATTTTTTTTTCCAGAAGAAGATGCTTTTTCTCTTTCTTTCCTTTTTCTTTTTCTTTCTTTCTTTCTTTTTTTTTTTTTTTTTTTGTCTTTAATTGCAGTTTGGGCAGAATGTGCAGTTGAGTAGTAAATCTGAACTACGTGGAGAGTTGAGATTTGCCTGTTTTGAATGGCCATTCAACTAGATTGCTGATCCATTCAGAGGAGATGAAATATCAGAGTAAATCAGCTTTGAAGCTTTGGATACCCCTCGTGGATAATTTGTTTGTTTGGTTTATGATAATTATTTAGCAATGTGATATGGAGATATGTGATAGTCAGAAGTAGCCTGTGGTTTGTTTTGGGTCTCCCCATTCTTAACAATAGTTTGTGTACTGGATAGCAAAGTGACCATGTGTTCCAAACAGCCAGCTCATGCACTAAGTACAGGTCCTGGTCCCACTGCCTGGGTGCCTCCCAAACAGTTCAAGCTATTCAATTATCTCACTTACCCAGAGGGCCTGATCCAGACACAGGGATCACCCAATGACAGAGCAATGGATGAGATCTACATGAACAACTTGGACGACAGTGGGAGTAATGAAGGGGAAGGTTGGAGGGAAAGAGAGCTTAGGGGATCAGGAGATCCTAGCTGGATCAAGAACAGAAAGGGAGAACAAGGAATAACAGACCATGATAAATGAACACCACATGAGAACAGGAAGAAGCAAAGTGATAGATAGGTCCCCAGAAATCCACAATGATACCTCCACTGTAGACTACTGGGAATGGTGGAGAGAAAGCCCGAACTGACCTAGTCTGGTGATTGGATGGCCAAACACCCTAACTGTCGTGCTGGAACTCTCATCCAATAACTGATGGAAGTGGATGCAGAGATCCTCAGCCAGGCCCCAGGTGAAGCTCCAGGAGTCCAGTTGTCGAGAAAGAGGAGGGATTGTAAGAGTGTGAATTGTTGAGACCAAGATTGGAAAAAGCACAAGGGCAAATAGCCAAACTAATGGAAACACATGAATTATGAACCAAAAGCTGTTCTCTATTTTTAACTTATGAGATGCACAATTCAAATTTAGGTTACCAGATTAGGCAGCAAGTACCTGTGTCCTCCATCTTGGCAGTACAGTCTTTTCAGGTAGTTTTTATTGTATGCCTGGCTTTGCAAAAGATGGCTTTTCTTTCTTTCTTTTTGTCATGTATGTTTGTTGTAGTTTAGAGAATGAATGAAACATCCTTAATTCCAACAGTTATAACAACAACAGGTTTTACATTAAGTACAGAAGATGTTTATTTTTTGTTAAACTTGCAATTCCAAAATTCAAGGAAGTTTAGCTGTTTGATGTAATCATGGAATTTGTACTAATTAGATGGCAAGACCCAAGCTGAATTGATGCACGGCGTTTTCAAATCTATATTATTCCATTTAATGTTTCTGTATATGAATATAGGCTAGTACCTGATAATTCATTTGGGATTTGGCAAATAATTTGGTTTTTTATTAGGTTTTGGAAATAGAAACTTAAGAGCAGTGGACCTACATGTTGTGTATAAATATGTACATAAAGTAGTTTCCTGTTGCTTTGCTCATCTAAACATAGTTATTTTTCAATTGAAGATTATTCTAATATGATGGCTGAAAAATTCATTTTTATCAAGTTATCATAAGATGCTTGTTTTGAATGTCTTAGTTTATTATTATTTTTTTCCCCTCAGAGCTGAGGACCAAACCCAGGGCAGGGTAGGCTATGCCAGCACTCTACCACTGAGCTAAATCCCCAACTCCTACTTTTCATATTTTGGACCTTGTCTGATTGTACTCTATGATACATTCTAGAGATGGACTTACTGGGCCAAAGTTAATGAATAATTCATTAATTCATTTAAAAATGTATTGGGAATTCTATTATCTATCAGAATACATTGCCAGATTGCAGTCCCTGAAGGTCGTGCACATATTTACAGATGAGTCAGAGGCAGTGCTGGCATTCTGAAGGTAGATCCTTGGACAGGACCCCATAGGCCGTCCTTCTGATCCTCTCAGTGGCTCTTGGGGAAACTACCTCTTCAGAAAGATCACTCCCAAGTCAAAGTACAACAGATCATGTAGAAATTTGTCACTGCCACGATAGTTTGCCTTAGCTACCAAGCTGCAGCTTCCCTCTCCTCCTACAGCTCTTTTTTTTTTTTTTTTTTTTTCTGAAAGCCCCTGACAGAGGGTACATTTAACATATTCCTGTCATGAAAATAATTGTGGTTTAGTGTAGAGAAAAGATACAACATGGAGGGGGACAAGGAGTGAAGACTTTTTTTTTCTTTTCTTTTAAATGACAGGCTTTCTTTGTGTAGCCCTGCCTGGTCTGGAACTCACTCTATAGACCAGACAGGCCTCGAACTCAGAGATCTGCCTGCTTCTTCTTCTATATGGCCCTGAGTAAAGGCGACAAGTGAAGACCTTTTAGAGAAGTGTGGTGGTGTTGTGTTCCCAACAATATTGTGCACCCCAATAAACTTATCTGGGGTCAGAGAACAGACAGCCACTAGAACAAAGCCAAAAATGGTGGCTAGAAAATAGGTCAGAGCAAGCCATAGCAGAAGTTGGGCGGTGGTGGTGGTGCACGCCTTTAATCCTAGCATTTCAGAGACAGAAATACCTCTGGATCTCTGAGTTCAAGGCCACATTAGAAACAGCCAGGCATGGTGACACATGCCTTTTATCCCAAAAACCCAGCCTTTAATCCCAGGGAGTGGGGGCAGAAAGAGAAAGGTATATAAGGTGTGAAGACCAGGAACTAAGTTGGTTAAGCATTTGGCTGGTTTAGCATTCAGGCTTTGGAGCAGCACAGTTCAGCTGAGATTCATGTGGAGGAGGACTCAGAAGCTTCCAGCCTGAGGAAACAGGATCACCTGAGGAACTAGCAAGGTGAGATAGCTGTGGCTTGTTCTGCTTCTATGATCTTCCAGCATTCACCCCAATAACTGGCCTCAGGTTTGATCTTATTAATAAGAACCTTTAAGATTCCTACTACAGAGAAGTGTTTAGATCCATTAGGTGTTCTGAGAACCTGAGACTAGATTTCCATCCTACAGAAGCTATAAATCTTAATTTCTTTTGAGCACAGTGGCATGGAGTATTTTCTTTCCCTTCCAGTACCCAGTCTTTGAGGGTAGCTCATCTTTCTTAGTCTTAACCTATATCAGACTCAACTGTCTTCCAGGAAAAATGGGCCACAGTTACATACATAACTTGCTTTCAAGTTACCTTGTTTCAGTGAATTATCTTGAGAATTTTAAGCTCAGTTGATGTGTTTAATATGTTTGACTATTTTTTCTAGATACTTAAGCTGCTTTTTGTAGTTAGAGTTTTCCTGCCTGGCCCAGTCAGGACAAATCTCTCTTACCCGCCAGTCCCACAGTCGCTCAGACCCAACCAAGAAAGCACATAGAAACTTACATTGTTTAGAAACTGTACGGCCGTGGCAGGCTGCTTGTTATCTACTTCTTCTATCTTAAATTAACCCATTTCTGTTAGTCTATACTTTGCCACATGGCTCGTGGCTTACCAGTGTCTTTACATGTTGTTTCTCATGGTGGCGGCTGGTGGTGTCTCCCTCCAACCTTCTTCCCAGAATTCTTTTCTCTCTTGTCCCGGCTATACTTCCTGCCTGGCCACTGGCCAATCAGAACTTTATTTACACAGAGCGATATCCACAGCAGATTTTCTTTGATAACTGGTTTTGCTTGTTTTTGTCTTAACATTGATTTGGAACAAAGTTTGGTTCTGCTGAAGAAAGTAGACCAGGACAGTTATTAAGTAGGTAAAAATGGATTTTACACAGGAAGTATTGCAATGGGTGGTAGTGAGGAAAACATCTTAGTATGTAACTGGACTGAATTCTCACTCCATAATTTATTGCCAAGGATCAGAGAATGATGAATGGATGGGAAATTACTAAGGGTAAAGCATGATTTCTGACTAAATAGAACCAGCAGAATTTGTTTTCCATAAAAAAATTGTGGTGTGTGTGTGTGTGTGTGTGTGTGTGTGTGTGTGTGTGCAAAATGTCATGTGTATGTGGGGCATCCAACACAGAAGAGTGCGTTGGATGCCATTCTTTATCACTTTCTGCTTTATTCCTTTGAGGCAGGGTCTATTCCTGAACCTGGGGTTTGCATATTCTGGACTATGCTGGAAGCCAGCAAGTCCCACCCATCCTCTTGTGTCTGCCCCACATGGAACTGAGATTATGGGTATGTACAGGATGCCTTGCTTGTTGCGCGGGTGCTGTGATGCAAACCCCGATTCTCATGATTGTGCAGCAAACAGTTTTTACTATTGAGCCATCTTTCCAGCCCCTGACTAGCAGGATGCATTCTGAAGGCAGGCGAAGGCAATTGGACATCAGACGTGACATTGTGTGATCTGAGAAGATTTGGTCAGATACTATGAATGATAACATAGGAACAGAACCAACGTAACCTAGCAGGATTCTTACTGCAATTGGGCTACTGAGAATAAGGAAACTAATTTAGAAAGTGGTCCTGCTGGGGTATGGTGGTGCATGCCTTTAATCCCAGCACTTGAAATGCAGAGGCAGGCAGATCTCTGTGAGTTCGATGCCACCTTGGTCTACAGAGTGAGTTCCAGGACAGCCAGGGCTGCATACAGAAAAAAACCTGTCTCAAAATTTAAAAATAAATAAATAAATAAATAAATAAATAAATAAATAAAAAAAAAAAAAAAAAAAGGGTAGAGAGATTCGTAGCTAGACTTTGGTCCAGAAGAATCTTACCAATTGTAGAGATCTGAGAACTCTTCACTTCTGACTTCTTTAGCGCATTCTAGTACTCTGAGAAGGTGTGTGATGGAGAATGACTTGAAGTTTCTTACTAGTCCTCTCCCTTGTCTGCCAAACCCTACCCTACCCTGGCTTGTCTGCACCACCACACCACCACCCACACTGAAACAAGGGCTTCATGTATGCCAGGCAAGAGCTCCACTTCAGAGCTATGTCTCTACCTTTTATTAGCTATTTTAAAGATTTATTTATTTTTATGTGTGTAAGTGTTTTGCCTTCATGTATATATGTGTGATTGTGCCCGTAGTGGTCAGAAAAAAGTGCTGGGTCTCCTGGAACTGGAGTTACAGGTGGTTGTGAGCCATCACTTGGGTGTTAGGAACCTAACCCAGGTCCTCTGCAAGATCAGACAGTGCTCTTAAGGGCTGAACGTCTCACCAGCCTTATTTAAAAATAGTTATAGCCGGGCAGTGGTGGCACACACCTTTAATCCCAGAACTTGGGAGGCAGAGGCAGGGGGATCTTTATAAGTTCCAGGCCAGCCTGGGCTACAGAGTGAGTTCCAGGAAAGGCACAAAGCTACACCGAGAAACCCTGTCTCGAAAAATAAACAACAACAACAAAAAGTTATTAGGTATCTATTTATCTTGAAAGTGGATACTGTATCCCTTAAGAGATAATTCATCATTTTTATTAACTTTGTAAATGTCTTGAATTGTGTTGCTGTCTTTACTTGGGTTAATAAATAAATGACTTAGGACAATCGAGAAGAGCATAGCAGGAAGTGGTATTCAGTGATTAGCATTGAGGTTTCAGTTGTCTGTGTTAAACTGAGAAACATTCTCTCCCCTGCTGTGATGCTGAGATTTGAACCTAGGCTAGTGCCTGCATCCCAAGCCACATCCCTCTCTGTGCCTCTGTATTAGAGGAGACAAGTGCTATTGTTGGTCAGTTCAACTTTGACCTATGATGGCCATTATTAATGTTAGTTTTGTACTGATGGCTCTTGTCCAGGGTGAAATTTCTCAGGGAGGGCATTATTTTCAGAACTCAGTGGAGCAGGTGTTTTCTTTATGAAGTATTGATGGATTAGCCAAGTGATGTTAGTGTACTTAGTGCTGTCTGAATACTTTTAGAACTTAAGATATTAAAAGGGTTTTTTGACTTGATTGCCACATAAACACAAGGAATTTATTTATGGTGAGAATGCAGATTCGCCATATAGGAATTGGATGAGTTAATTTCCAATTCACTTTGTACAGAGTTTAGCTTAAGCCCCCTCTTTGTTTGGAGTATTACTGTTTTATTTATATTGGTAAAATCTTTTATATAGATGCCATTTTCTGCGAAGATTTTTTTTTTTTTTTTTTGTAACTTGGTTACTGTAACATCATTTTGAGTCACCTATTAAGTACAGTTGGTACAGTGGAGAAGAAATTGGTCATTGCTTATATACTCCATCAACTGAAAGCTGATCTTTTAGACCCTACTCCTATATCGTGGGCATATTGCTTTAAATAAGGCTGAGAGAATAGCTCAGTGGTGAGCATGTATGTAGCCTGGCAAGGCCTTGGGTTTGATCCTTATCACTGTCTTTAATTTAAAAATAAAGTAAAAAAGGTTTAGTCAGTAACTAATATTAACCTACTTTGAAAGAAACTCAATAAGATACTAGTGAATTCATTCTCATGTTTACTGTAAAAGTAGTGAAATCTGGAAGGTGAGGTCAAAGATACTATACTTATGCATGCACACACATACTTGCAATACAGGTCCACATAGGTAGTATTGTGAGAGCTTTGTTTCAGAAAACTGAGAAACCCCAGGACATAAAGCCAGAAAGCCTTAAGAGAGACACATAAGAAACACAGCTGCAAATTGTGGCTCTACTGGTAAACCAGTGTGAAGGTAAAATACAGAACAAAGCCAGCCAAATACAAACAGGACAAAGCAATAACAAAACAATTCTGGATTCTGTTCGTTGGCCAATTCCTCAATGATTGTCATAGAATTTGGAAGTCAGCTGATCCAGTCTTCCTGCTTTGCAAATGGAGAGGTTGAAGAGCAGAGGAGAGTGATAGGAATAGATTTCAATGTCTCTTTGTTTAATAATTTCATTTCCTTTTTTAAGTGCTGTTTTACTGTCCCTCTCCCTTTTTTCCATTGGTTGAACTTGACCATGCTGTATCCTTTCTTTATTGTTCTTCAAATTAAATGAGCTAGCAGTAACTTTAGGCTTGCATTTCTGAGTCTCTGAGCTGGGTACTCCGAAGCAGCTCTCCGGTATTCATGCAGTGCTACCCTGGTAGGTAGAATGGACTGAATTGAGGATTCACAGGTGTAGTACCATCTTGTTCTTCACAGGTGTTTCTGGAAACTAAATGTTACAGATTCTAAGACTTTTTCTCTTAGAATTTCAGTTGTCTTTTTTGATCTTTGGTAAGTGAATAAATGTGTTTTAATGGGATTTGTACAGGTTTTACAGGCAATGGGATACCCAACAGGTTTTGATGCAGATATTGAATGTATGAGCTCCGATGAAAAATCAGATAATGAAAGCAAAAATGAAACAGTGTCTTCAAACTCAAGCAATAATACTGGAAATTCTACAACTGAGACCTCCAGTACCTTAGAGGTATACTTGTATTCTTTTCTTCCTTGGAATAAAGTAGTGCAAGTGCTGTGCAAACCTTAAGAGATGTGGAAAAGAACAGGTGTCTCATAGAGGCATATATTACTAATAGTTTGTGTGATACTGGGTATCAAACCTAGACCTTGTGAATATTAGGCAAGCACTCTACCACTGAGCCACAGCTGGAGCTCTCTGATTGCTTGTTTTGTTTTGTTTATTTTTGAGACTGGGATTCTAGTAGTCCAGGCTGGCCTCCACCAACTTCCTGAATAGCTGAGGTTGACACTGAACTGGTAACCCTCCTGCTTCTACCTTCCAAGTGCTGGGATTACAGGAGTATTGCCACAACATCTTTTACCTTAATTGTGCCCGGATTTATTTCTGTATATACTTACAAAAGCAGCCATGTTTCATAGCTTTACATCTTAATCTTCTTTTATCGAACTCAAAAAGCATCTGTCAACATACCTATGCAAAAAAATAGATAGACCCTAATTCAAGTAGCCTACTGGCCATAGAAGATAATTATAATGTATCAAGACTGTTGGTACTAACCGAAGAACAAAAGCCTAAAAGATCTAGTAGAGGAAACAGATTTTTTAGAGTGCATGCATGCTAAACTGGGGCACATGAGGGTATGTATAAGTTCACCATTTAATTTGTACATCCTTACAGGAGGGCGCAGACTGCCCACTGTGTATTTTCAGAATCAGAGTCAGTCCTAGACTGAACTAGTGATCCTAGATAATAGAATGGAATGAATCTAAGTACTAAGTATATAGAGTACATTGGGAGGAGCTCCTGTTGGCTGCATTCTCTCTGAAAAACGGGCTTTGGAATAATAGCAGAAACTCACATTTTATTTCTTTTTTTTTTTTTTTTTCTAAGAAAGGTGCTTGTTGGGGATGAGGAAACACATATACATAGCAGACATAGAGCACACAGAGAAAAAGACTCTGCAAAACAGAGGGAGGACTCAGAAAGCTGAGAAACCCAGTCCCTTCTCCAGGGGCTTTAAAGCCTCTATAGAGTCTTCCTTCCCTACTTTAGGGTTAGTCAGAAGAAAGACAAGATGGTTGATTGGCCCAGGACTGTTATGTGACATGTCCTGAGCAGGTCTTGAACTAAAGCCTGTCCAACACAGGGGGCTGCCAGGCTTTTGTCTCAAGTCTGGAGGGTGAGGAAAAAAGCTGGCCATCTTGAAAATTTGCCATCTCTCTTGCCTAGCTATGGCCCCTCTCCCTGTCTGTCTGCCTAACAGGGAGTCTAACTCCTAGTCCTCATTACCCTTCCTTGTGGGGGATAAGGGAGACAACTCCCCTTAGCTTCTTCGAGCTGACAAACGGTTGACTATTGGTGAAATTATTAAGGCCACTCCACATAGTTAAAAGGGAGGTTTATTTTGTGGGGTAACTTACAAATGAAGGGATAGGTTGCAGGGTCTGGCAAAGGTATAGCGCAGTCCGGCGGTGTTCTCTGGAGAACTCTGCTCGGTCTACCTCCAGCGTCCAGAGCCCTGAACCAAGAGAGCGACCTCCTCCTGATCCTCGGTCTTCGGCTCCCTCCTCTGCCCCGCCTTGTGGGCGTCATCATTACTGAAGCCTCAATGGGGGTTGGAACTTCCAGGCCAATGCTGGGTTGGCTATCCACTACAGTTGACAATGTGGGCAGCAGTCATAGTGCTTCAAAAGAGGGGTCATCTAAGGGACTATGATAAAACTTAACTGATGGCAATGATCCAGAGCATAAGAAAGCTATTTGGTGATGATATGTATCTTTGGTGCTTGTCGTGTGAGGTAGCATCTTGATGAGTTGGTCCTCAAAAGAAATCCCAAGATAGGTCTTAAAAATGATATCAACTTCAGAAGTCTGAGATATGAGCCCCCAGAATGATACTGTTTAGGAGTCTTGGTCAAGTTTATTTTCTTTGCCAGTTAAAAAAGTAAAAAGTAGGAAAAAATCTCTAGACAGCAGATAGCAGGAAAGAAATTTCAAGCTCAAAAGATAGAATGGCAGGCATTTGAAGGAAGAAAGCATTTTATTGAAGACGAGGAAACATATACACATAGCAGATATGCAGAAAAAAAAAAGACCTTCTGCAAATCAGAGGGGAGACTTGGAAAGCCAAAAAAAAAAAAAAAAAAAAAAAAAATCCTTATATTAAAAAAAAAACCAAAATCAACGTTCCTACCCTTAGTTGTAAGAATAAGTAATTGTTAAGAACTCAAGTCTGTAAATCCCTGTCATTAACTTTAGCTCCAGGTCCTCCAAACACAGTGTCCTGAAGATGCAGTACTGCAGAAAGCAGAATGATAGATTCATAATAGGTGCTCCAGATAAATGCAATAATGTGAAATCTCAAAGGAAGAAGTAGTTGTTCCTGGCACATACACATACAGCCATGCAAAATTAGAATACTGCAGCAAGAACAGTTCTGCATGAGGACTTTTGCCATTCCAGGAGTAGGAGGAAGCAGGTATTCTGGGCTGAAAGAAGACAAGCTCTCATGACCAGGAGTTGCAAGCACATGTCTGAGAAATGCCAGGTGGGCTGGTTAGTATGGAGAACACTGATGGAGCGTAAAGTCTGAGGAGGACATTAGGTTCTCCTAAGTTGCTGAAGAGGGTAGGTTGAGAGTCTGCTAGCAGAGCATTGCTCATTTACTGGTGGTAGTGAAAGGACCACATACTGTTTTGTTGACAGTGCTATGTTTACCAGGACAAGGAAGAGCCTATAAATTATGAAGTCCAAGTAACTAGATTACAGAGGGAATTAGGAAAGGAAAGAGCAGTGTGAGCTACTCTCATAGCAGCTACTCAAGTTTTGGTAGTGGGTACTGTTTACACTTTGTGGTAATCAAGTGGAGACCTCTTATTTCAAAATTGGGTGATTTGTGTGTGCTGGTGTGTGTGTGGGCGGGGGGAGATAAAGCTTATTTGTTTGCATAAAAAGGTAATTTGGACCCATCCTTCTAATAAGGCTGAAATACATCCCCACCCTTATATTGCCATACTTCTCTTTGGCCTCTGACTTGCTAATTCTCCCTTTTCCCTTGATGCCTACTCATGATTGGTCTGGCACGTATCCCTTTAAAGCCAGGTGTGCATGTCAATTTTAAGAAAACTGTCTTGATTGCCTTTAAAGGTAATTCTTTGTGGATGGGTGTGGCAGTACTTGGCTGTAATCCCAGCTCTTCAAAGGTGGTAGCTCAAGGAATGAGAATATAAAACTGGAGTTCCACTGGGCAGTGGTGGCGCACACCTTTTATCCTAGCAGTCAGGAGGCTGAGGCAGGCAGATCTCTGAGTTCAAGGCCAGCCTGGTCTACAGAGTGAGTTCCAGTATAGCCAAAGCTATGCAGAGAAAACCTGTCTCAAAAAAACAAAAAACAAAACAACAAAAAGCATTGAGTTCTAGCTTGCTTGGACTAGAGAATGAATTCAAAGGGAGATTTCACCTCAGCAGTACAAAACAGAACATGGTCTGTTCTCCCATGTTTTCACAGCAGGCACCTGTTCTGTAACACACCCAGTCTTACAGTGATGAAACCATGGATTGACTACTTGTATTGTTATTTTTAAACTTAAAAATCCATAGTGTATAGCCTATTGTTTTTACGTTAGGTATCTTTAGATATGTTTAGAGGGACTGAGGCGTATAGAAACATTTGCCTCTCACATCCAAAATTGAGAGTTATTTCTTGCACACCTAAAGATGGAACGGTGAGCCTTCAAGGCATTAAGCAAATTCTGGTTGTTGTATCTGCTTTGTTATTTACCTACAGTCTCAGAACATGAACAGTTCATTCAGTTCAGACTCTGGACTACTGTGGAGTGAGTGGCAAGGTTGTCTTGGGTTTTTGAATGCGGGCAGAACTGATTCAAAGGCAGGCTGTTGAGATGACTACAATAATGACCACTTGTAGAGTTTGATCACCTTTGATGATGTTTTGCCATGAGGGGACAAAGGTGATTCATTTTAGCCCTTAAATGTCTTCAAGTAGAATTAATGAGTTCACTTTTAGCATAATTATATTAAAAAGAAATTCAGTATTCTGAAGTCTTGATTGAACCTCTATCTTCTCTGTGTCTTTTAGGTAAGAACTCAGGGTCCTATCCTCACAGCAAGTGGCAAAAACCCTGTAATGGAGCTCAATGAAAAGAGGAGAGGTCTCAAGTATGAACTCATCTCAGAGACTGGTGGAAGCCATGACAAGCGCTTTGTAATGGAGGTGTGTACCTAGATACATGCACACCTTATTTTTCATCTCACAGACATATTCTTGAACTGACAGTAAAAAGCATTTTAGCTTTTATTATTTTAAGAACACTTTTTGACTTTCAGTATTATGATTGTTCTTAAAATGTTTTTTTTTAGATTTGTTTATTTTACTTTATGTGTACTAATGTTTTGCTTGCATGTATGCATGTGTATCATTGCTTGCTGAATCCCCTGAAACTGGAGTTACAGACAGTTGTGAGCCACATGTGAGTGCTAAGAATTGAACCCAGGTCCTCTGTAAGAGCATCAAGTGCTCTTAACCATTGAACTATTTCTCCAGCCCTATGATGTCTTTGAATTAAAACCACGTACAAGGAGTTGTCTAACTGTATAGTGCTGTTGTATAACTGTATAGTGCTGTTTTTATTTTCAGGTAGAAGTAGATGGACAGAAATTTAGAGGTGCAGGTCCAAACAAGAAAGTGGCCAAGGCAAGTGCAGCACTAGCTGCCCTGGAGAAGCTGTTTTCTGGACCCAATGCAGCAAATAATAAGAAAAAGAAGATCATTCCTCAGGTATGAGTGAAGCAACCATTGTAATATTAAGTTAAATTTCCTGCTTATTTGCCATTTTACTGTCTCCTTTTGTCTTTTGTTTTCTGTTTTTGTTTTTTTTTTTTTGAGCTGAGGATCGAACCCAGGGCCTTGTGCTTGCTAGGCAAATGCTCTACCACTGAGCTAAATCCCCAACCCCTTGTCTTATTTTTTTTTAAACCCACATTTGGGAATCAAGATAGGCCCTGTGAGTTCTAGGCCAGCCTGGTCTACATATGGAGTTCCAAACCAACCAGGGCTACATATTTATCCATGTCTTTGTGAATGTATGTCACATGTGTGGGGGTGCCTATGATCCCAGAATAGAGTGTGAGATCCATTGAAGCTGACTGTATTTGCAGGTGGTAAAGGCAGTGGTGAGGCACCAGAAGTAGATACTGGGAATCAAACTCAGAGCAGTTAGCACTCTTTTGCCACTGAGCCGTTACCCTACCCCCACCATATTTTTAATTGGCATGTAAGGTAAGGGGTTTCATTGTGACTTTTCTTTTTTGGTTTTTTTGAGACAGGGTTTGTCTGTGTGACCCTGGCTGTCCTGGAAGTTTCTCAGGGATCCACCTGCCTCTGCCTCCTGAGTGCTGGGATTAAAGGCGTGCGCCACCATGGCATGGCTTATGATGTTTTTACACATGTTTGTCATTGTACTTTGTTCTCCCAACCCACTATCCTCTCCCCTGTCCCAATCCCTTTGAACCCTATGCTGGTACTTTTTCTCCTCCCAAATGGTCTTACTTTGTACATAATGATCTCTATTTACATCCATTTTTCTGGAAATAACCATAATTTCATCTTCTTTATAGCTAAATAAAATCTCAATCTCTTTCTCTTTCTCTCTCTGGTGTGTGTGTGTGTGTGTGTGTGTGTGTGTGTGTGTGTGTGTGCGCGCGCGCGCGCGCGCATCACATTTTCTTAATCCATTTATCTGTTCATGGACTTCTAGGCTGATTCTGTATCTTGACTATTGTACATATTACAGCAATAGATATGAATATACAATTATCTTTGTAGTATAGACTTAGAATCCTTTGGGAGTGTTCTCAAAGGAGTGGTATAGCTGTGTTATACTACAGTTCTATTTTTAGTTTTTTGAGGAACCTTTGTATGATTTTCATAGTGGCTATCAAATTTACATTTCCACCAGCAGTGAATAAAGGTTATTCTTTTTTAAAAAGTCCTTATTTTATATCTATGGATATTTTCTTGCATGCGTATATATGTGCACCATGTGTATGCCTGGTGCTATGCATCCTCTGGAACTGGAGTTAAAGACAGTTGTGAGCTGCCACATGGGTGCTGGGAATTGAACCTGGGTCCTCCAGAAAGCAACCAGTTCTCCCAACCACTGAGACATTTCTCTGGGCCCCATGAATAAGGATCCTTAATATACATTTTTGCTAGAATTTGTTGTTTCTATGTGTGTTGTTAGGGTGGTGGGGCCATATGGGTGAGTGAATCTAAGGGACTTGGACATGCTAAGTAAACAGTTTACCATGTATCTATACCTCTAGCACTGTTTTCTCGAAAATAGGCCTTCTGACTTGGGTGAGAACCTTGGTGTAGTTATCTTTGTTTTTCTCTGATGTTCAAGGATATATTGAACATTATTTCAAACATTTTTGGCCATTTATATTTTTCCTCTGAGAACTGTATTTAATTCATTAGCCTATTTATTGAGTGATTTTTAGTTTTTATTCTTAAATTAGCGATAATTCCCTGTCTGATGGCCAAGAGTTCTCTCTTATTCCGCACACTGTCTTTTTGTTTTTGTTTGTTTTTTGGTTTTTCGAGACAGGGTTTCTCTCTGTAGCTTGCGCCTTTCCTGGAACTCACTCTGTAGACCAGGCTGGCCTCGAACTCACAGAGATCCTCCTGCCTCTGCCTCCCGAGTGCTGGGATTACAGGCGTGTGCCACCACCGCCACCGAGCTCCTGACTGTCTTAGCTGTCATTTGATGGTGGTTTTCTTTGCTGTGTAGTAGAAGCAACCCCATTTGTCGGTTCTTGAGTTTAAAGTTCAAGTTCAGAAAGCCCTTGCCTGTGCCTGGATCTTCACATGTTTTCCCTTGGCACTTTTGTTTTTCGGTCTAGGTGAGAGACTGGGCCTTAGTTTCCTTCCTCTACATGTAGATATCCTTTGTCTTTGTGGATGAGGCAGTCTTTTTTCCAGTGTGTGTGTGTGTGTGTGTGTGTTTATATTTACTATGTATATTATGTTTGCATGTATTCCTGCAGGCCAGAAGAGAAAGCCATGTAGTTGCTGGGAATTGAACTCAGGACCTCTGGAAGAGCAGCTAGTGCTCGTAACCACCTGAGCCTTCTCTCCAGCCCCCTGAGGCACCTTTGTCAAACAATAAGTGGCTGTAGCTGTGTGGGCTTCTAGTTCTAGATCTTCTAGTTTACTCCCTTGATTTGTGTGCTGGTTTGTGCTAGTACCATGCTGTTGCTGTTACTATGGCTCTGTAGTGTAATTTGAGATGAGCTATTATGATGCTTCCAGTCTTAAAGTTCAATTTTTGTTAATTTTATATTCTGCCACTTTGTTGAGAGTGTTTATTAGATTTAACTTTTTTATGTGAAGTCTTTAGGGTCTTTTAAGCATAGGATTTTATCATTTGCAAATGGGATAATTTGCCTTCTTTTCTGTCCCCCACTTATCTGGTTGTTCTAAGTAGGACTTTGAGCACTATATTAAGTAACAATAGAAAAAATGGATACCCATCTCATTCATGATTTTTTTTGTCACATTTAGTATAATGTCAGCTATGTTTGTTGTATATAACATTTTTCTTTTTATTCCTAATTTTTTGGGGGCTTTCATTTTTTAAACGTTTATTTATTTGTTGTAGGAGGGAGGCATACCTGTCAAGGCATGCATGTGTAGTTAGGACAACTTGTAGGAATTGGTTCTGTTCTATACTATGTGGGCTTGAGGACAACTCAGTTCGTCAGGATCAGTGCCAATTACCTTTACTTGCTAAGCCATTTCATTGGCCCTCTTCTGGATTTTTTTTTTTTTTTTTTTTTTTTTT
Organism: Onychomys torridus; assembly: GCF_903995425.1. NCBI lineage: Eukaryota > Metazoa > Chordata > Mammalia > Rodentia > Cricetidae > Onychomys > Onychomys torridus. The sequence goes on from NC_050446.1 coordinate 1,749,773, forward strand.
TAAATTATGAAGAGATGTTGAATTTTGTCAAAAAGACTTTCTATTGAGATGATCCTGTGATTTTTGCCCTCAAATTTGCTTATGTGTTACTTAAGCTTTGTGAAATTGTTTATTCTTAATGTCTTAGCAGCTTTCTCTTTGGGATCGGTTATAAGTAATGCACATCAAGACACTACTTCTTTGTTCAGTGGGCTCTTTGGTTTCTGCCTATAATTTTATGGAGACTGAATTCACTATTGGTACAGTGAGGAATGGAGGTATTTGGGCTTTGTGGTAAGAACATTTGTCCAGTTTAGGTCACTGCCTGACTGCTGGAGCTTACTCACTCCCAGTTTGTAGCTACTCATCCACTTTGTTACCACCCTGTCCTTATGTGTGGTAGTAGTGGTTATTTATTTGTTAGAGGGGGAGGGGAGACACACACAAACACACACACACCGACTCTGCTCTGTGGGCAGCACAAAACATGACTGTGTTGTCTGTATAGACTACTGCTTTGGGAATGTCAGTGCCACTGGAGGCCTAGGATCTTTATAAGGTATTTGGGAAAGATGGCCCCTTAGTTACATGTATTAGCATGAGATTTTTCCATCCTTTCATTTTTGGATCATAAAGACATTTTTTAAAACATATGTCTCAATTACATAATTCTGAGGGAAAAGAGATAACGTAAGTAAAATATAAAACACATTGTCTTTCTCATAGTGAGTGCTGGTGGTGACACTAATGTCTGAGTATATATTATATGATAGAAACCAATACGTTAAATATTTAGACTAATGAAAGGAGCTTAGACTATTTGAACTTCAGTGAAACATTATATTTAGATTCTTCTACATAAAGTAAATCCATTGTAAGAGGGTAGAACACTATCACATTTTACAGAGGAAGAAATTACGAAACTTGTAGGTAGTTACATGATTAATAGATGAAGCTCCCTGTCAAAGGCACTGGGAGAAGAAGGGGGTTCGGGGAGGAGGATTAAGGAAAAGCAAAGCATGTATAAAATGTCATAGTGAAACCACTGTACTTTGTTTGCTAATTAAAAGTGGTGATTATAGCTGGGCACAGTGCTATAGCCCTTAATCCCAGTACTCGGGAGGCATATGCAGATGGATCTCTTTGACTTCAAGGCCAGCCTGGTCTACACTGTGAGTTTCAAAACAAACAAACCAAACCCCAAACTTGTCCCTCTTTTCCTTTTAAATGATGAAATAGGAAAAAAATAAAAACTTTAATTTCTATGTGGATGCATAGAAAAAAAAAATCAATCTAAGAAATGTGCTCCAAGGGACAGCAGTACTCCTAGGTGATGCTATCTAGACAAGAAGGAAAGCCAGAGGGCTGTGGCATAACAGAGTTCCAGGTGTCGGGGAAGTTGCTGCTGCTGATTTAATTCTGGGCACAGGCTGCCTCCATTTGGTGCTGAGAAAATTGCTGCCTAGGTACCAGTCTCCATTTGCTTCTCAGGATGTTATCAGTCCTATACTCTGAAATTTAAGATAAACAGAGAGGGAGGGAGGGAGGGAGGGAGGGAGGGAGGGAGGGAGAGAGAGAGAGAGAGAGAGAGAGAGAGAGAGAGAGAGAGAGAGAGAGAGAGAGAGAGAAACTGAGAAAATCATGGTAGTGATTCCATGTTCCTTCAGTTCTCCACTGTTAAATCTTTATTTTAACTTTGCTTTGGGTGGGTGGTTGGATTCTTTGAGACTAGTTCCCACTGTGTAGTGCAGGCCAGTCTTTAATTTACAATTGTACTGCCTCAGTCTTATAAGTGCTGGGATGGGCACTCACCACCATGCTCAGCTCCACTCTCTCGTAGATGTCATCATTTATTTCCTTCATAATTACTTCTAGCTGGTGAGATAGCATAGGGATTGTGGAAGGAAGACTGACAGTGAGAAACTGCTTCTCTTGCTTTTTCTGAGGGTTATGCAGATGCACATCCAGGCTGATAGGAACAGGGCATCATCAAGCTCTTTTTTCGTATGGTGTCAGCCTTAACAATAGTTGTAGTTACGTAAGATTGCTGGCACATGACAAATGGCCTTTCCCCAGTGGTAGAGCTCCTCCTAGCTCACCACCATCTAACTCAGTTATAAGATAAGCAGGGCTGGCATGGTTTCCTCAACCCACAGCCACCCTGTATGGTATAGGTTTTTAAAGAAACCTTTTTTTTTGGGGTTGGGGATTTAGCTCAGTGGTAGAGTGCTTGCCTAGCAAGTTCAAGACCCTGGGTTTGGTCCTCAGCTCCGAATAAACAAAAACAAACAAACAAACAAAAAACCTTTTCTGGTTGAACTATGTAGACTTACAGTGATAACAGTGTTACACATCTGTTGATGAGTTTAACCCAGTATTTGGGGAACCCTGTGAAGTTTCTTTAGTTTTTGAGTCATATAGAAATAGCTGAACATGTTAGGCTGTCTTTGAAGCAGTGCCCCTGCCCCCTGCCCTCTGTCCCCCACCTTCTCGACTATTCTCAGCAATGCTATATGTTCTTGCATTAGAGCACATACTTCTGTCCTTGGTTGTAAGTATTTTTAGGGCTCTCCTGCTTCAAAAAAGAAGAGTAGGTAATTTTACCAGGTAATAGAAAATGTGTTATCCTTGGTTTGGTATCTAACTTAAAACTGTTATACAATGAGATTGGTTACCTAAGTTTTCCAGGGCAGTCTGCTGGTGTCTGAGGGAGGGTGAGGGTGCTCTCAGTATATCCAGTAATGGTCCTGATGATGGGCTTAAGAAACTTAGGGCCTAATGAGTCTGTAAATAGATACAAAGTAAAAACAAAAGGGATTTTAATTCATGGTTAGTTACGATGAGTCATGTGTCTTGAATTGATATTTGAGGCTGTCTAGTTAGCAGCTGAGTAATTCAGGGGCCAGAGGGACAGCTGTTGGTGGTGCCTTTTTTATTCAGGTGTAGCATCTTCTCCACAAACATTCTCAAATGGTAGGTGAGGGCTTCTCAGGTGACACTGACACAATTTCAGGGGTGTATAGGGTGGGGAAAGCATGATGACAGGAGAAGGAAGTGTCTGACTCATTTTGCACACAGTCAGGACGCAGAGAGCAGGAATAGATGCCCTTTGAAACCAGGGCTTCTGCGGCAAAAGGCCAGAGACATTTTGTTGCATGTTTCATCCATCTGGACATTTGTTTTGTCTTCACTTAAATTTGTTTTATCAATTATGATAAATACTATTTAGAATTAAGGGTCCAGAATATAAGCAGAGAAAACAACAAAAGTAAAATTAATATTAAGTAAAATCTTTTAAATCAGTTATTTTTCTAGATTATATATAAAGATCATTGCCACCTTTGTTTGCTTTTCCCACAGGAGATATCGTACACTTGATCAGTAAATTTTAGTATTTACAAAGCCTACATTCAGAGTCTGGAGCAATGACTCAGTGGTTAAGAGCACTTGTTCTTGAGCACAACTTGGATTTGGTTCCCAGCACCCACTTGGTGGCTTCAGGTCCAGGGGACTTGCTGTCCTCTTTTGACCTTCACAGGTACCAGTCATGCAGGTGGTGTAAAATAAACACAGACACAGACAGGCAGAGATGAAGCACTCTCATACACAAAGTTAATCTTTAGCGTGGGTTAAAATATTAATTAGATAATGAAGTTAGTGGTAACATAAATTAGATCTGTGTGGAGTCACTCTACAGTCAAATATGATTACTTTGAGCTCAACTGTGTCTTTTTTGAAAAATATCCATTCATTTTTAGAAACCATAAAATTAATGTGTTCAGTGTGCTTGATATCCAGGAATCAATGTTTTGTGTATGGCTTGGCTAGTTTCAGCAAAAAGAGAAATGGTTGTCTCTGTACACATCCATTCTATTTTGGAGGTTTCTTATGGCCACTTAGAGCTGAGGTGTGGTTCTGAAGGAAGCCCCTGGCATCACCTGCTGTGGGCTTCTACCACAGGAGGGATCCAGTAGTTTCTAGCTGACACTTTGTATGCACCCCTGCCCTCCTCCTGCCTAGTTTGAGTTTTTATTGCATTTTTGTACTGTAAAAGAAGCATATAGTATTTAACACTTGATACAGTTTGATTTTTCTGAAGTGTTTCATGTGGGAAAAGGAGATATTTTAGGAGTCTCAACATTTTTTTTTCTTTTAGTGTTGATGTCTGTTTTATTCCTACTGTTGTTTCTAATGTAAAAAACAAACAAACAAACAAAAAAACAAAGTAGATCTCATCCTCATTTTACAGTTACTGGTGGAGATTGCCTGAGAGAGATGATGTGATGTCATTAGTGTTCCGTGGCATTTGTAGCAGGTGGAGTTTTCAGGTGGTGTTTACTTAGTGATTGGTATACACAAACACAGGCAGAAGGAACAAACTCAAAGAAAGCCCTGGACCTCCTGAAGTGATAAGGGACTGGGACATCTTTGGTCTTCCTGTCTTAGACTGTTCTTTTTTTTTTTTTTAAATCCCACTCAGGTTCACAGCTAACTCAAGGTAGTTTATTGCTGGAATATTTTCTACCTCTAGGTGGAAAATTCAGTGTTTTTAAGCCAATGTGTCAGGTGTCTCTAATGACTTGGGGTGTAATTTGACCCAAATTTGTGTCTAGAAGTTTATTCCTGGGTAACCTCCCCCTGCCACCGCCCAGTGAGACATTTTCATATGTTCTGCATGTTGTTCCGAATAGCTCATTAAGACAGGTGTCATTTCTGTTTTGCAGATAGTCCACTGAGGAATTCTACCTGTGGATGGCTTACTGTCTCACCTGAAGCTCCATAACAAATAAGAGGCTGAAAATTCTTTCAATGATGAAATTATTATTGTTGTTACTACAGGCAAAGGGTGTTGTGAATACGGCAGTATCTGCAGCAGTTCAGGCAGCTCGGGGCAGAGGAAGAGGAACTCTGACAAGGGGAGCGTTTGTGGGGGCCACAGCAGCTCCTGGCTACATAGCTCCAGGTTAGTGCCACTTGCTAAAGATCAAATGCCTTTTTGATTCCAGGCCTGGAGAACAGCATTTCCTCATTCTCCAAAGTTGTTTGTGGTCTCTGGAAATACTACACATTTGTAAGAGGAGTGTGTGTGTGTGTGTGTGTGTGTGTGTGTGTGTGTGTGTGTGTGTGTGTGTATGTGTGTATCCCCCCCCCCCCCCCCCCCCCCCCCCCCCAAAAAAAAGATGTGCCGAGTAACTAGAGCCTTTCTGGGAGGAGATAAGCATGGATGACTTGGGATGAAGGAACATATTTTGACAGAGGAATCTAAAAGCTGTTCTACAAACTACAGTGCTTGTACAGCAGAGCAGGGTGTATTCTGTGGCAGATACCACAGTCATGCTTGGTTTACCAGAATTGCTGTGGAGCTTCTTAATAGGGGTGTATCCTGGCTAAATTAACACTGATGAAGTTCCGTATTTGAAAACAGTCAAAAATTCCACACAAGGGAGAGGGGAGAAGAGAGAGACAGAATGTATGTATGTGTGTATGTATTATGGTGTGTGTGTGTGTATTGTGGGGATTTGTGGGGTGGATAAAACTTATTTTCCTGAGCCCATATATGGCAGGTATTTCCATATAAGTTACTTCACTTCTTATTCCTCAGTGTTTCCTCAGGTGGAAGTTAGTTTCCAGGTAGGGCAACCAGGCCTGGGTGAAAGAAGCAGTGTAGTAAGGACTTTGATGCATGTGCTGATGTTTTCGAAGCTATTGGCCTTTTCCTTTTACTACATGGCTAGAGGGAAATCCAGAAAGCTGCCCACTATCAGATCCGTATGTTGTTTTAACCATGAATGTCCAGCTGGCTTGTTAAAGTGACGTTCTTTGCGATGGTGAAGCAGTGAAAATTTTCACTTGACAAGCCATTTGTATTTGTTGACCAAGATGAAATTTGTATGAATATTAGGGCCTGTCTTTTTTGTTTTTTGTTTTTTTTTTTTTTAAGGGACCATCTCTAAGAATTCCCTAGAATTGCTTTACTGTGCATGTTGTTGCCATTTGGGAATTTTTATGAGTGATGTGGCTTTGGAATTACAAGTTTACTCTGGTTCCATCCCTAGAGGATATATCTTACAGAGTTCTCTTGCTTTGAAACACACCACAGATTTTACTGTTATTGAGCTTATAGTGTGCAAGGAAAGTAACAAAAGTCAGCAAGTAACAAAAAAACAAACAAACAAAAACACCCCAAACAAACAGATGAGTCTGGGAGGATATGGGCATCATGCCCTGAGAATGTAACAGAGTATCTTGATCTAGTCTAGTGGGTCGACAAAGGCTTCCCTGAAGAATTGACACTGGAATGGAGTGTGGAGAGTTAGTAGGTGTTAATTGAGAAGGCTGGGATGGAAGAGCAAATTCCATGTGCAGAAACACACTACTTGTTACAGGCTTTCTGTGTAGAGAAATGAGGCTCGTTTGCACGCAGAAGTTTGTGTGCTGTCATAGTTTCTGGAAATTTTCCTAAAAGGCAGAGAGCCTTGAATATCCCCAAAAGAGTGTTTTGTACAGTTTTGGCTGCTTCTTCTCCTGTGTGAGGTGACTTAAAAATTCTGAATGGGTACTTTAAACTACTGGTTAGTGATGCTAAAATTGCTGGAATGGGGAGGAAGGGGAAGATAGGGTCGTTGTAGAAGAGATGTGTTAGAGTTGCATATTTCTTCTTCTTGGCTCTTAGAGGGCTCTTGGCACAAGTCCTAATGATGAGAACTTAATCCTTTGATAAGCAGAAACTGAATAATTTGGGTGAAAAACATGAGTGGTGGGATGTCTTTCTCTGGCCTGCCAGCTTCTAAATAATGACGTGGAAGCCTTTTCTTATTTGTGAAAGCACAAGCCTGTAGCCTAGGCTTGTTCCTAACTAGCTCTTAGAACTCAACTTAACCCATTTCTAGTAATCTACACTCTGCCATGTGGTGTGCAGCTGTTACCTCTCCCCCTGCACATCCTGCTTACTGTGTTGCTCCTTTCCTTCTTCCCAGCGTTCTCTCTCTGCTGTGAAGTCCCACCTGTACCTCCTCACAGTGATGCATTTTCACACAGTGTACAAATACCCTACAATAGTAGGAAGAGCTTGGGGTGGGCCGGAATGTGAGTTGATGAGTTACCCAGTCCTGGAGTCCATGGCTTGGATTTTGTTTTAGAATCTTAAGTACAGTGGAAAGTCATCAAGGATCTTAAGGAGAGATGGGCGAAATTATATGTTATTTGTAAATATTACTCATTCTATAGGGTAATGAGTAGATGCAAGGACAGACATGGGCATAATGGCACAAGCTTGAACGCTATTGTAGATGTATACAATAGACTATGGAAACCAGTAGATGCAGGGAGGGTAGATGGGTGACAAGATGTGAACGGATTACAGGAAGCAACATTGTTCATAGGTGGAGTAAATTAGACTGAAGTGTGAAGTTTCAAGAGTACTGCCAAGGTTTTTAGCTTGATGAACTAGGGGAGCAGTTGTACCATTTCATGGGATGAAGAATATGAAAATAGGTGTGAAAGGAAATGCGGACATGTACTTTGATTCAATTTGTGTCCAAAATTAAGATACCTTTCTGTGAGCCTCACTTTCTTTATTGAAATTAATAGTCTTAGCCTTATTCAGTAATGGGTATTTATTGAGATAAGTTTGTTTTTTGATGGCATGTTCTTTTGGGTCTCAGTCTGGTAATGTCTGTCATTGCCAGGTCTTATGTCTTTTGGTTCCTACCTGAGGGATATGTGGCTGCATTTATTACAGTGATGCTGAGAGGGATTGTGTGTGTTTCTTGGTTGCCAGCTCTTCTGTCTTAAGCCATTGCTTTGACCTCTGTACAAGGCTTGTCTCCTGAAGCTTGAAAAAACAAAAGAAGTGTGTGTGTGTGTGTGTGTGTGTGTGTGTGTGTGTGTGTGTGTTTAAGAAAAGGTTAAGATTAACCTTGATCTTGATGTGTTTCTGTCATTTGTGGAGTGTCTTATGTCCACAGGGATGGCATAAGTGTTTTTACATGTACTTTAACTTCCCTGACCACTGAGGTGCTGTGCGGAGCATGGATGCTCAGAGAGACTTCATGTAACTCAGCCACCTTGCTAGTTAAAGGTCAGAGTTAGAATCCTGGAGGCCTGATCACTGGCCAACTTAACTAGTTGTAGTTTCAACTCCTTTCAATAAAACCTTTGACATTGTAGCTTATGGAACTAGCTCTCATTTCCTGCAATACATTTATGAAATATGAAAATACAAACTTTTAAAAGCACTTATTCTTATTTTGACCTTGGCTACTCTGCTTTTCCTTATGTTTATCTTAGCTGTGTGTGTCCTCTTGAAATCTACAGTTAGTGAGTATGGTGACTGTACTGTTCCCATTTTAACTGCAGAGTGATGTGTGGCACCTGTTTGGCATATACTTCAGTGCTTTATAAAAACTGAGCAAAGGGCTTTTGCTACAGTGAGCACTCAGGGTCAGATGGGGCAGGAACAGACGTTTGATTGAGCATAGTGCAATATTGGGAAGCTATAACATCGTGGGTTGGACAGTGGAGGGGACATCAGTCCTGGGGAGCTGATACTTGATGCTGGTCTCAATGATAAGTCATTTTGAGCAGCATAAGCATAAGCAGTTCTAGAACAGTTGTGACTTGATATGATATGATATGATATGATATAAAAAAATCTAGATTTGAGTAAGGCTTTATATAGTATTCATGTTATGTTGTGCCTTGAAACAGGGTCTCACTGTAGCCCTGGCTGACCTGGAACTTGCGAAGTTATAGAACTTGAACTTGAACCTGTCTCTGCCTTTCAACTCTGAGATTAAAGGTGTGGGCCACTATGCCCAGCCTGCTTTGTTTCTATGTATTTAAAGACAGGATCTTGATTGGTAGTTTAGGATGCCCTGGAACCTCTCTGCATGAATCCTAGACCTGCCTCAGCATCTATGGTGCTGGGATTACTAGTGTGCACAAACATAATGGGACTTTGTCGTAGTTAGAGACAAATTAAAATGTGTCCCCTGGGACTTGGCCAAACCATTGCATATTTATATGCTTTTGATTTTTTTTCTGAAAGATGAGAAATTACAGTTTTTATTAACATGGTTTATCTAAACCTTACTGTAACACCATAAAGAAGCTTGGATTTTCCCACTTAAAAGATGAGAGTATGTTCTTTGTTTAAGGATATGTGGTCAGTTAGAATTAACTCGTTCAGAAACAATTATGTTCTTAGTAGTAGTTTTTACTTACTACAATCAATTTGTTTTTCCGTAGGCAAGAGACTAATATATCAAGTTATCAATTTTTACAGGGAGACTTTGAGTTGGGGCCTGGCATTCAGATACTGTTAAGTTGTGGACTTTGTCACTGGGATCATGACCTGACCCAAACATGCTCTTTAGTGTGGCATTTGAGGCTGCAGCATGCTCTGTCACTCTTTTCTGAAAGGAACTATGGAAAGTTCCATGTTCCATCTTTGAAAAATTGGTAATTGTGGTGGTTCTAAGTATTATTTTGGTTAATAAATGTTATTTATTCTGCTAGGTTTAGGTGATAAAAAGCTACAATTTGATCTCTGCCACTTTTGTGGAGTATACAGACAAGTAGATAAATTGGAGAACAGTATAGAAGTGCAGATGGAAGGAGTGGGAGAGAGAAGGGGAGGAAGGAAAGGAAGAGGGAGAGAAGGGAGGAGAGAACAGAAATGAACAGAACAAGAGAGGAAGAGGATGTTAGGGTAAGTTAAGGAGATCTCTGTAGATCACAGTGTGAGGTTTCTATACCTGAGTAGAGATAGGAAGTAGCTGGACTACTTTGTATAGGTGCTGCTGGCCTTCTAGAGTCTGGGGTACTCCAGTTAGGCCTGGACTGATTGTTCTCTTCTTCTTTGCACCAGGTTATGGAACACCATATGGTTACAGCACAGCTGCCCCTGCATATGGTATGTACACCTTCTTACTGATTGCTCTTCTTAGCACATCTGTCACAGCAACCCAGAACGTAGTTTGTGACCAGGGGTTTCCGTAAACAAGTCGGAGGATCTCAGATCTACTCATTCTGGTGACCCAACTTAAATTCCCTCAAATGCCACAACCTTGTGGTTCTTGGTTTGGTTGAAGTTGCTCTTCTCTCTGCTTTGCCTGATTGGAGAACTGCTTGTTCTTATTGCCTGTTTCTGACCATATGGAAATTAAATATTCAAAGTAATTCTTCTTATAGCAAAACTATACTCCATTCAAAGGCTACTGAAGGGCCACACCAGTTTTTAGCCTGATCACCTGCCAGTTACATGGCCACATTGTTAGTTTCTGTATGGAATTTTATGAATATGGGTGATTTGAGTCAAGAGAATGAAGCCATCACTTCAAATTTGTACCCATTAGTCTTTGCTATACATTTTGTTTTGGGAATGGATAGGTGTCATTGGTCCCACAGAGACGATAGGGTTTATTGTCAGTGTTAACTGTTCCTTCTCCAGAAGTCAGTAGCTGATGCTAGAAAATCCTAAGCTTGTCCCTTCTTTCCTTTTCAAAATAAAAAAATAGCAGCAGATATATGAATGAACCCTAATGGCCCTTTGGATAACTTTTGAATGAGGTTTATGTGGCAATGGAGGCAGTAGGTTTGGAGTCAGTGATATGCTCTTAGACATATTTTGTAACTCAGGTGCTGTATGTTACAGAATCAGCCACCATCTACAGGATGCTTGTCAATGAGAGAAGAGAGCAAAAGAGTGTGTATGAGTGCGTGTGTGCGTGTGCACGAGTGTGTGTGTGTTCACACAGCCCCAAGCCAGGCATGCTTGCACATGGAAAGCAAAGGTCCTCCATGCATCGCTATTCGTGGCATGAATCCTCTACATGATCTCGGACCTTCACCTTGTGCCTTTTCTCTTCACACATTAGCTTTACCATTTTTGTTTTGATGACAATTATAGGTCCTTAGACATCACTCTGCTGAAGTGTAGAGTTTGAATAGTTTGGCATGGGTCAAATGCATGTAGGAAGTTTTGTTTGGGCAAAGTGCAGATCCTAGACTTAAGTACTTTGCCTGGTTATTTCCTCTGGTACATTCATATGGTTCAGTGTTCCCCATATATTGAACTACAGCAATCCCCAGATATGGGAGTTGGGGACAAGTCCAAGAATATGTTTTTACCTACAGTTCTTTCTGAATTCAGACTGTCGGATTCTTTTCAGTTTGATCATTGATGTTTGCCCTTTATCTTTTGAATGTCCTGAACACCTCATCCTTTCAGAATGGGGTCAGTTGTTAACCCAAACATAGCACATTTGACTTATTTGCTCTGCCTATGCCTTTTGTGAGCTTCCGCTCTAAGTCTGTGTGTCAGTCACATAATAATATGATGATTATAGTAAAGTGTTGCTAAAGACTTTTTCTTTAAAAAATGTTGATTTTTAGACTCTTCAGTTACATCCATGTTTTTCCTCAGTCATTTTAATTTTTCTTTCCTGGTCCATTCTTAACATTCTTCACCCTGTGGCTTCTGAGCCTCAGTAGGCTCTTCTCTTTCATGTGCCATATAACTGACTTCCAAAGCTGGTGTAATTTGATGCCTCATTTTTCACATAAAAGATTTGGTTTTTAAATGTTACTGTGATGCAAATCTACTAAAACAATGCTTTATTTTGGCTGTAAGGTAAATATGTCTTTTGGCCTTTGTAAAGCTGTTGCATGTGGGGTTATTTCCCTCTGATCATCTGGTGCTCTTGAATACCTGCTGTTGCTGCTTTGTGATTTCTCCTAGGTTAACCATCAGTATAAAGACAGGGGCAGATTTCAAATCCTTCTTAGTGTGCAGGAGTTTGTGAGGCCACAAGAACGTATTAATTACAAATTAAGAAAACAATATTAATCTTTCCAGATTTGCCATGTCAACATTAGTGGTAGCCCATGAGAAGATAAAAAAGCTGGTTGGTAGCTCTGGTTGGAGCTGTCTTTCCTGGAAGTTGAGGCCCGCACAGAAAGCCTTATATCTTGACATATTTCTCCTTAGTATGTCATGTGCTGTATGCATTTCCAGAGTCACTTTAGGACAACAGTGTTAATCACCAGCGTTGATTTTGATCTTTAGAATTTGTGCCTGCTCACTCAGATGTCATTTCTGAGTGTCATTCTGTGATATGGGCATTTTTATAAGATAGAAGAGCAATTGATTTGTGAGGAATTTGTGGGCCTCTTCTAAAATGGTATATATAAAATGGACTGACTAATCTGGAAATGGTTAATGATAATTATTGTAAGAACTTTTTTAACCTGAAATTTTTATTGGAGTCCTCTCCGTTTCTTTCCTCTGTAGGTTTGCCCAAGAGAATGGTTCTGTTACCCGTTATGAAATTCCCAACATATCCTGTTCCCCACTACTCATTCTTTTAGCAAATGACAGAAGCTCATTCCTATTGAACAACAGTACAGTACAATGCAGAGTGTTAGAGAAAAAGCCTTTTTATCCTGCTTTCTTTGAACACATACTTGATCAAAATTATTTGTAAAGAACATCTTTCCTACTTTTTGATTTTAACAAATGCAAATTCAGTTCTCTAAAACTTGAAAACAAACAAAAAGAAACCAGTTCTGTGAAACGGTACCTCATTCCTGGAAATAATTTATACCAGCCCCTTTGTTGTAGGGAAGTAAGTCTAGCAGCTCAAAGTTGACGTTCTCAGAGAGTATCAGATTATGTCAAGTTAATTTTGTGAAGGATGTATAGAGTCTCAACACTGATCACAAATAAACTGCTTTGTTGTAACACAGAGTACTGCCTGGTTCCTGATGCAGCCACTGAGTCGTAGCTGATTGATGTGCTTGCCCCAGGGCTCTTTAATTTGGGCTGTAGTTATCATTTTTTTTTCTCCAAATACAGTTGAAACTTTTCATTTAAACCTTAACCTTGTAAATAATGAAGTGTGTAATTAAAGCCAATAAAATATGGGTTTGAATAATGTTAGTTTATTATTTTTTATGTTTTGGTATCAGATTTCAAGGAATTGCAAACCAATAATAACTTAGCCCTAGAAACCCATTCATTTGTAAGCAAGCTGCTAAAACAAAGCAGAAATGATTGTTAGTCTGACTCAGTCTACTTACTTTGTAAGCTCTTTGTACTCCAGTTGTACAAGAGTATTCCCGTGATAAGGTTACATTCTGTTTCCCAGCATTGCCTTTTAAAATGATGGCACCACCCAAAGATGGGGAAGGAGGATTGTGATTATTTTAGTTCACGAATTTCCAAGTTTAAAAAAAATAAATTAATCACTCACCCTCTTTTGTTCTTGTGGCCTTCTTCACTCTGTGAGACTCTTTTACTCCTTGACGTTTTCATGAAGATAGATGATTAGCAGTTTTCTGGGATTCCTTTCCTCTTCAATGATATCAGAATCTAAAGCAGCAACAGGATCCCCATAAAAACTCGCTCTCCAATTGTCCCAGTTCTTGTTGAGTGCTGCTGTGAAAAGTGACAGGTTTCAGCCATGGGTCAGCATTTACTTTTCAGACACCTGGTTACACTGGTGGAAACTGAGTCAGTAACATTGTGCTGTTGTGTGAAGGGTGCAGACCCAAGTTTTCACTTGCATTCTCACCTTGTTTGGAAAGCTGATGATGTTACTAGAAGGTAATGGTTTCATTAAGGTATTCACCCCCATTCAGGTAGTCCTCTGCAGATACATGTAAGTCACCGTGTCCTAAAAATGACTCAGTAGGAAATAACTACTTTTCTGTTAAATTCCTTTTCAAAACCAAGCAGTGCCCATCACTTTAAGTGGTCTTCACTAACTTACATGCCAGACTCCTTTGGAAGCAAAGGCAAGATGGGCATGGATGCACAAGTGCAGCATCACTGCTCAGATGTATCGTGCACAATCATTTGTTCTTTTCCTTGACTCTTTGTTTCTACTAGTGGTGGGTGAAACTTTAATAAAACCTTGTCACTTGCTGGAAATAGCTTGAACTTGTCCTTCTCATCGTGTGTGTTAGTGGCGAGACATAATCGAGCAGGCCCTCTCAGCTGGGAGTTCTCATGTTCATTGATTTGTTTTGCTGACCTATGGATGAAACAGAGCCATCACTGAGAAGAAAAAGCATGGCTGCTAGTGTCCAGTTTTTATTAATTAAATATTTACAGTGGTCCTCTGTTTTTGAAACACTATTAATTGGCAGTTGCAGTTGTATTGTTATTTGAAATTGATCATCAAATTTGGACTCTAGGCTGGAATCTCTCTGGAGATTTCTCTTGAGAAAATACTTTTGCAGTCTCTGACTCTGCTTCATAACTCACCCCCTCTCTGATGGAGGAGGGAGCTGTGCTGTTCTCCAACATGATGGCCGTCATTTCAAATGGTTCCTACCAAGTCTTCCCCCTTTCTTCTTAATTTTGTTGTTTGTTGGAAGTTACTAACCATGTTGTAAACCTGCCGAGTTGCTGCAAACTTTTACATTTCTCTGCTTTACTTAAAACAATGGAGCTGTCAACCCTATGTTAGAAGTGGTAACCATGCAAGTTCAGCTGTTTAAATCTGTAATGAATTAAGTGTCCTCCCACCTTTTGCCCTTCCTACCCTTCATTTTGTAATGAAAATTCCACTTACAGCTGAAAGAGCAGAGAAATATAAATGAAGCTCTTAGCTTCGTCCAATTGTGTGAAATTAACATAAAGCTCTGCTTCTCTGCTCTTTTCTCCACTGTAGGTGGTTTTTTCATTGACAGCCCCTATTGCCAGCCTCTGAGCGTCGCACCATTTATTATTCACTTGGGCCCTCAAGATTTCTTCTCTGACTTCTAGAACCATCAGGTTGTCTGGCTTGAATGGCAATTGCTATATCTTGGTCTTAAGAGCAATGTGACCCCTGGGGCTTTCCAGCTTTCAGATCCACCACTCTAACCCTTTTTGAAAACAATGACTGAGAATTTTAAAGAAGAGCAATACTTTGTCCAAAGCCACAATGTCTGTTTTAAAGCTCTCCTTTCGGAAACTTAGCAATATCTAGATGTAATCCTTTTGGTGTAGCTCTGGTCAGGGAGTTTACAAATTAATGTAGAGCTTAGAATCTGTGTGTGAACTATGCTATCCTCTGATTCTTTTTAATCATTTGTAGCACATAATTCAAGCACTTACATTTTTGACTGTCTAGCTAGCAGTATTATAATTTATCTAAGACAGGTGTCCTCCCTAAGCCATATCTCTTGGTGGGGGCCGGCGCTTCACCAGAGGTGTGGCTGGCAGCCTGTGTCCCTTAAGGCTGCAGGAGTGCCCCATCTCTTGTGCCCATAATGGTTCCATAGATTTCAACATACCTCATGCCAATGAGGTTTGGTGCATAGTATGGTGAAGTAAGGGGTTGGGTTTAAGTAGCTCCTGATGTTGTTTGTAATAATCTGAAATTGTTAACCTTGGGAATGAAATACTGATCATGCTTGGATTAGCCTTTAAAAAAAAAAAAAAAAAGTGGGTGAATGTTTGAAATTCATGCATCAGTCACCATAATTAATTGAAGAGCTGGGAATACCTCCTTAATATATTTTTAAAACTGGTGTTGGACCCTCTGTGTATTTCAGGTTAATACTTTTAAGCAGTTTTCAGCACGTTTATCTCACTTTATTCTCGTTCTCCTCGGACCTCCGTAGCCATATCACTTGTATAAGATAGGCTGAGATATAGTGACTGTAAGCTGTGATCTCAGTTCACAAAGGTAAGCTCTTTTATTTTCTGATTAAAGAAAAAACAATAACCAATTAACACAACCTGCATATATGACAATCATATGATGTATTTGATCTCTTAGGTCTTATGTCACTGCATTAACTTTAAATTTTTATGGTCTAAGTGTAAAATAGTAATTTTCAGCATTTGTTTTAATACTCTTGTAAATGCTTTTTATTCAAGAGAAACATTTCACATTCACTGAGTCAAGTGCATGTGGGTAGAAATTTAGGATATAATGTCTATGTAAACTATACATACAGTGGTAGGAACACTTTAAGAAGAATTAAAATGAAAGGGCACTCTATTGGCCAAGGAGCTGGGATATCAGAAGCAGTAACATTGGTAACAGTGCCGTAGGATTCATGTGTGCACTTGCAGCACAGGCTGAGGGTATAAGTGCCAATCTCTCAAGAAGAGAACCTTCTCTGACCTGTGTTGCATGCCCCAATACAGCAACATCAAGAAGCCATTTAAAAAAAAAAAAGCAATAGAAAAGTTTAAAAAACAAAAAACAAAAAAAACCCCACAACTATTAACTGTGGGAAATATGTGTAATTGGTTGAGTTTAGCTAATTATTTGCAGAATCAACTTGAGCAAGACTCAGAAAGGTGATACTGAGTCCACAGAAACCAAATCGACTTAAGGAATCTGTCTGTTTTGTCCAGGTTAGGTAGCTGGAATATTTCTTACTGTAGTCAGCCATCAACAGAACATCATTTAAATGGTGTGAGGGTTAGGCCAGATACTTTAATAAGGATTTGCTTCCTTTAGTATACCCCATAAATACACCTCATTATAGTAGATGTTCTGTGCTAAAGCTGTATTTATGTAGAAAGATATATAAAAATAAAATTTATGTTTTACATTTCTTTCTGTAGCAATTTCTATTCATTTTTAGCATTATTAAGGTTGCTGGGACAACTTTGTACCCATACAGAACCTGCAGTTTGTGAGGTTGGCTTCTGTTAAAGGCTGAACAAAGCAGAGCAGTGCAGTGCAGTCCTGTGCCTGCTGATGCCAAGTCCTTTTCTGGGACCCGAGAAAGAGGCCCTGACCAGTGGGAATGTCTGAACTCTGAAAGTTCCCTTGCTGGTGGCATTGGCCTTGTTGTAAATAAATGCCCTACTTTGGGAGATAGTGTATTAACAGTGGCAAAAGTTACTAATTTATTTAGTAGTTTAATTATAAAATACTGAATATTGTAGGCTTTCTAACACCACAAAATTTATGTTACTTGAAGATTTCCTCAAGTAGCTATTTCCTTGGCACTTTTGAGGGCCTGAAATCTGCTCTGGTTGCACTCCTCATGCTCTGTCCAAATGTATGGTCAGAAAGTGGGATGCCCAGCACATACTGAAGCCCTGCTTGGCAGCTATCTCTGTAGTCCTGCCAAGAACACAGTGGGCAGTGTAAACACTGACTGCATTCTTTCAGTGGCAGGTGAGTGTTACCATTATAATAAATCACTTGCTGTAAGTTTCCTGATTCTTATTTTTCACTAATGATTAGAGTGGAGGAGAATAGTTAGCACTAAGGGAAATGAGCTAGAGATGTTTTCTCCCCAAGCTGTCTGGAGCCTGTAAACCAGGGGTATTATGAGCAAAGTGACATCTAAAAGCAGCCCGCTCTGTGAATGGTCTGCCTTTCATTTCTATTCTTTTAATGCTGGTGCCTGAAGTCACCCAGAACTGCAAAGGTACCATGGCATTCATGCTTGTTCTTTGCAACATCTGATGCCATGCAATCAGTGTTACTAGGAGGCTTAGGAGGGAGATGGATGGGGTGTCAATGACAATAGCAGACCTAAGCACCTGCAGTTAAGATGAGCTTCAACATGGATGTGTATCTCTGTAGCACTTAACAGCACACAGTACAGCCCTGTTTAAGACTCAGCCCTTTAGTGGTGTCTTACAGAAAGGCTGTTAAGCAAAGAATTTGTGTTGGATTAGTTGCACAGATACATGTCCTTTCCCATGTCACTGTCATTTCAGTTAGGAGCTAACAGCTTCCACTAATGTTTGAAGCAATGATCTTTGGAAGTTTTTCAAAATAGAAACTTAATGTGAATTGGGTTATATAAGCTTTACAGCACAGATAGAGATAAAGGATAGAAGCCATTTGGGAATCCAGGCCAAAGGATTTCTCTCACTCCAGCCTATTCCTGTGGAGCTTGGGAATCTGATGAGTTCATATATTCAAAGCTTTTAATGGTACCTGGTACACAGGAAGTACTTCTGAATGCTGACTCTGCTGCTCTGGTTGAGACAGAAGAACAGATGTGAGGCTCTGCTGGTTAAGCAGCAGGTGCATGGGCTGCTTAGGAGTGAGTTGGGCTTACTACTTAGTGCTCATAGGCTTGGGCTGCCCCCAGCCTGAGGCCAGATTTGGCAGGACAGATTTGCTCCTATTTCTGCTGCAGCAGTTAAATCACCAGCCAGCTTGCAGCCCATGGTTTGTAGATACTTGTTTGGGATTTACGGGTACTTAGAGTTTTACGAAGTCTGGACTTAGAACATTTACCTGCTGATTTCAAGTTTTCTACCCACACTTTAGTAATAAAGAACCTATAGTGGCCAGTCTCAAAGGCTTGTGGTGTTTGGTTTTAGAGAACAAGTTATTATAAACTATGGAAAGAAAAGGAGGACCGAGGAAGCACCTAGGATGCTGTTGACTCAGATTCTTCTGTGAGGAGTCCCTGTATCTTGTCTCATGGTACATTAGTGGAGAGCATCTGCACTCACACCACATGAGGCCTCCCTTCTGTCTGAGACTCTTAGAGCGTTAGTCTATTGTGTCTCTACCTGTTTGTCTACCTATCTGGACACAGTTGGGAAGTTTCTGTTGAATACAAGGACAAACAGGGTGATAGTAAAGTTGCTGCTTCTGAACTACCATGCAAGTACTGGCTCACACATGCTTGCAAAGACTTAAGGAGCCTCAGAAGAAGGGTGGACAGTTGAGTTCCAGGCTGTTAGTAGGAAGTGAGTTAAGTGGAAAAACAAATTGAATTCTGAGGAGCTGAATTTTAGAAAAAACTGTGTGGACAAGGATTACCTTTAAGGAGTAAATTAGACTTGTGTTACTTGGTAAAAGTTACTATGTTTCTCCTTAGCTGAGACTGTGGGTAGGTTCTTCATCTCATTTGGCCAGCACTGAAGAAAGGCTCCCCCCTCCCCAAACAAACCCAAAACAAAACAACAGCAAAAAACAACCCTGACCATTTATCAGAGGATGATCATGGTCTACCTAGAACTAAAACCATTCGTGAAGTGGTTGTCTTGCCTCACAAGGGGGTGGTGTAAAGATTACTGCCACTGCCATGCCCAGGTGGCAGTAGGGTGGACTTAACAACTTCCTCCTCACTGGAGAGCAGTGGTCCACAGTTGTCTTTCTCTACTGCTGTATGGCCAACAGCAGCACATGCAGTCAGCATTGTTGCAGTTAGGACATTGCTGTCCTTCCTTGTCCCAAGTCATTCAGTTAATGGCAGTCTTTGTTTAGGACTTAGGCTTGCCCAACATTTTGACATCATAACATGTCACCTACAATGTTCATATGACAACCATAAAATTACACAAAAAATTGACGGGAGGAACTATTTGGGAGGCATGAGTAGTAGATTTAAGAAGCCAGAACAAGAATGAGGAAGGAACATTGCCAGAACTGGTATTGTAGGTGTATGTGGCTCTGGGACATTCTTAATTCTCAGGCACCCTTCCTGGAGGTGCTGTTATTTCTGATGTGGACATGAATCTGATGTGGAGGGTTAGGTGCTAGAGACAGGAGAGAGTCCTCTCTGTGCTGGGTGTCAGTGCTGCTTTCTGCTCAGCAACCTGCAAATTATAAGGCAAAGATGAAGGCTAGCTGGATTCCAGGCCTCCTGTCCTAAGCACATCCCAGAGCGGACAATATATCTTTGAAAAACAGGGATTTTTGTTTGGGTTGGTTTTTTGGTTTTTTTTTTTTGTGGGGGTGATGGATGATGATAAATTGGTATCTAACAAACGGGGGATGAAGAGAAAGAAGACAACGGGCTGTGCCAACAGAGGAAGCTTTTGTATCTAAAGCTTTTTTTTTTGTTTGTTTGTTTGTTTGGATGAAGTGTCAAGAGGCTGAGGTACCTGTTTTCATTAGCTCTTCTTTTTCTGGAACATACTCTCTGCCTGAGAAAGGTGATGGAGCTGCAGGAGGTTTTGGCTCACTGGGTAGAAGGAACAGGTTAGGGATAGAAGGTAGACCTACTTAGGTATAGAAGGGACAGTGACACATCAAAAGACCCATGCAGAGTGGTAAGCACTTGCCAGTTTGGAATGTGAGTC
This sequence comes from Onychomys torridus, assembly GCF_903995425.1. NCBI lineage: Eukaryota > Metazoa > Chordata > Mammalia > Rodentia > Cricetidae > Onychomys > Onychomys torridus. The sequence continues at coordinate 1,769,769 of NC_050446.1, forward strand.
TTCCTTCCACCTTGGGGCAGGGTTTTCTGGCTATATCTGCTTCTCACCTTGCTTACAGACCACTTCCCAACTTTATTGCCAGTTGCTTAGGGGCAGAGAGAGATGGGAACGGAGTACAGAATCCCACCTTGCCCATGTTCTTGTCATCTTTGACAACTGACAAGGGAAGTATGCTATGCTGAATTCTTAGAGACGAATTAATTGGAAGAATCCTATTTTAAGTTCTAGAGCATCAAAGCATGTGAAGAAATGTGAGGCTGTGGTCTGGGCAGGACTCAGAGCACTGCAGAGCCCTCTTCCATTCTTTGGTCCATTTCTAGCTCCTAGTCCTAGAGGAGGAGTGGAGCAAGGATTATTGTTCTACAGGGACCAAAACCCAGAGGACTTTACAAACCACCCTGCTTGTTTGTAGTAAAATACTGTGGCTTCTAGTTAGTGAGTATTGAGCCACACAGAGGAAATGACATTTCTTGTGCTATTCTAAGGGTTAGCAGATTGATTTTGAATCCTGCAACTGAAGGACCTAAAAGTTTGCTCTTAGTAGGAAAGGGCTTTAGGTAAAGTGACTTTGTTCAGTTACATAGTGCTTGGCAACAGAGCCCACATGCTTTTGACTGTTCTATGCTCAGCTGGCTCTGTACCCTCTTTACCACCCTGCTTCCTAAGGCCATTTGACAGAAGTGTCCCTTCCTCTGTTTCTGGTACATTCTACTTCCCTTTATCTAGGCTTTGGGACTAGACTGTGTGTGCCTTACAAAATAGAACAAACAAAACTAATCCACTTTTCCTGTCTTAGCTCATGCTCTCCCTGGTTCCTTTGGAAATGGATTGTGAATCAGCTCTAAGCCAGGATGCTTGGTTTTTGTTAGCTGTACATTGGAATATTTATAGTCTTGTGCTGTTCCCTAAACTGTGTAATTAAGTACAAACTTAGTAGTGGGTGCTGCTTGGAGAGTTCCCTGGCTTTTGGAAATGTGATTTTTGAGGGTGGGTGGGTGGGTGGGTGGGTGGTTGTCAGATAATGCTGGCCAGTCTGATTGAGCTTAACCAAAGGGTCATCCTCACAGTGGCACTTTGCAGAGCAGTTTAATTAAGGGTTCCACTTTGTAAAATCTCTCATACCATTTGAGGCTACACTAAGAAAAATTATGGATGCCATCCTTTGGGAGATTAAAACAAACTATGGAAAGTGCACTTGAGGAGCCCAGAAGGGCTAAAGTCACCTGGAAACAAGATGAAAGGACCAGTGTGTCAAGACTAGTGAAGGGGGTGGCCTTGGGCTAAGCATGGACATTCTTACCAGTTATTTTAAAGAATTTTACTTGTATGTGGTTCCAGAGAGGTAACAACAGCTATGAGCAGCCAGGTGGGCAGAGTGACATGAAGCTACCACTTGAGGGCAGGTGAAGCAGATTCAGAAAAACACAGGAAGAAGTGAGCACCGTGGTATGGTGATAGTGTATGTTCAAGCTATGACCTATGTTTGGTGGTGTATGAGGAAGATTGTGAGCCAGCCTAGGCTATGTAATGAGACCCTGTCCAAAACAAAACAAAAGAAAAAAACAGTTTGGATAGTGTAGAAGAAATTGTGCCACAGATGTCCATTTGAACCACCTTTGACAGGACTGGGTGACACTGGGAATAGGTCCTCTTTCTGGAGCTAGATTTGAGGAAAGCGTTCACTGTAACCTTCTACTTTGGCTGGGGTCGTGACATGACAAGTTTTTCAACTTAGGAGAGCTGAGGAAGGACACAAGACCACTGGCAGGTAGAAGGGAGGCGAGCATCAGGAGGTTGAACAGAATCAGAATTGTCTTCTGTAGTGGGATGACCATAGCTAGCAGCTCTGCTCCACCCCCAGAGGGATGCTCATCCTGGGTTCAGGGCTGTTGTCTAGCAAGCCCATTTTCAGTTTCACAGACCAACTGTGAATTGACTAACAGCATAGAAGGGCATAGAGCTGAGTCACAATTGCAGCAGCCCTGGTCCAAGTGACCCAGGCCTCTGATTGGGACAGCATAGAGCAGTGAGGGGAGTCCGGGAGTGTACCTTGGCATTGGAGGCCTGTGTGTTGAGAAAGGTGCAGCCCTCGACATCTTGTGAATGCCTTGGTATGGGGCCTGGAATGGTTACCAGGGTGAGATAATAGGTTGGAGGTATTCTTCAGAGCTACTTTGTAAAGAGCCCTGGGTGCTGTGCCCTTTGTGATTACCGTTCTTCAATGTGGTGAGCAAATTGTGGAAGTACATCTAGACAGCCAAGAACCGATAATCATGGCTGACAAGAAGAGGGAGGAAGAGGCTATGCCCAGATAAGGATGAAGGGTATAGCTAGAGCAAGCAGAGATGTGGGCCTGTCTGACTTGTCTGTTGCACTGAGCAGGGCCTGCAGCTGATCTGCAAAAGCAGATATGAAACATTCCCATCCCATCGGGGACTGGTGCTGCCTCTGAGCTGAAAGGTACTGAGGCAGATAAGGGTGATCTCCACTGGGGCTGTAGGCAGAATCATCATCTTGACATCAGGCAGACAGATTTGAAGCCAGCCAGTTGGCATGTTTACCCTTCCATTTTTTTACAAGGCTGGGCTTGTCAGTCACAACTATACTGGATATTCTCTTTTACTGGGGTCTGCCTTTTGCTTTCATTTAGATTTTTTTTCCCTAATTTTTAAGATTTTAACCTATGCAAGGTTTAGTGCTTTTGGGGATTCAGTGTCTGTAGAGTATAGCCTATAGCCAGTGGGAAGGTATATCTTCTTTAGAAAGGTTCTTAAGGATGGATGAAACTATGGTTACGGAAGGATTTGCTCTGGGTTTCAGTTGTGTTAATCTCCATGTCTCCTGTGTTCTTTTCAGTGCTGGAATTTCTTCTTTTGTGGGGAGGGTATTCAGATTGGGGCCTTGCAGGTAATAGGCTGCTACTCTTTAGTGAGAAGGTCAGGATGGGCTTCTGTTGCTCTGCTAGGGACTAGAACTGGAGGTAGCAATTGTCTGGAAGCCTTAGGTCAGAGCTTTGGAAGGTATCTGGGACACCCAGCCTAACAATCTTTGAGTAATAAGAACTCCAAGGCCACACAGATGTCACCTTTCTCTCTGATAAAATGAAAATCTGGGCATTGGTGAGTGTGGCTCTTCCAAGCACACATTACTTACACGCTATCACAGGAGCCAGCCCTGGCCTTGGACGGTCAAGATTATTTACCCTTTACATCTGTCCAGTGGCAGCACCTGAGCTCTCCTGGGCAAGTACTGAGGATAAGGAAGGTGCAGATCCTGTCAGCAGGAAGTGACAGAGGCATACTGCTGGCCAAAGAGTGTAACGGAAGGGCTGAGGATCTCCTAGAGGAGGGAAGACTGACTGGGGAATGCCCAAGGGAGGCAGCAGCTGTGGAGTTGGACCTAGAAGATGGCATGGTCTGGTAAAGACGTTGTATCACAGCCACATCTTTTATGTTGCCAAGAGGTACTTGGGTTAGATTGGTACAGGCTGGGTGACAGGTTGAGGGGCATGGACTATGCTCCGGGTGGTGGGCAGTCAACAGATGAGTTTAGGAGGGTAAAGTGGGCACAGACACATTACATTGAATAATGTCACTCTGATTATAGTACACCATGACTGTTACTACAGATCACACCTTTCCATTTAGTGTGTACTAGACTGTCAAGGGGTGAGGAGCTCTTGGGATTAGGATGAAAAGTTCATCTGGAGCACTGAAAGGTTTTCTTGCGACGAGGCACATGACAGCATATGACAATTTCATCGTTCTTCAGGCCTTTTCTTTCTTGTAAGCCTGAAGATCACTAACAATGTTTCTTTGGCGTTGATCTGTTTTATATTCAGGGTAGTTTTGGCTTGGGGCCTGTGTGTGAGGTTAAAATGATGGACACCAGTCATCCCCTCCACTCCCATCCTCACCCTCTTAAGAACCAATCACAGGGTAAAGAAACTGTATGGAATGAATGCAGACTCCCTTCAGGCCAGGCCTTGCAATCTTCTAGAGGACAGGTGAATCTTGGGCCTGGAGGGTACTCCTTAGAATTCCTCTTCTCTCCTCCAGGTACGTACTTCAGGGCAGTTTTTAACCCAGTTCCAGCAACAATGGCTTGTTCTCAGTAAGGTTTTGTGATCTGCAAGTGGTGTGCCTGGGAGACTTGCTGGCTGTCTTGAGCCTTGCTTAGCTCCCCCTAGAGCAGTGGTTCTCAATCCTCCTAATGCTGTGACCCTTTAATACAGTTCCTCATGTTGTGGTGACCCTCAACCATAAAATTATTTTCATTGCTACTTTATAACTGCAATTTTGCTACTGTTATTAGTTGAAATGTAAATAGGGGTGTTTTTTTTTGGGACATAGTTTGTTAAGTTGGTCTTGACCCACAGGTTGAGAACCTTTGCTCTGTAGGGCTGTGCTGCCTGGTCATGTCTCTGAGGCTGATAGGAGGAACATTCCTTGCATATTTTTAGAGAAGTTTCTAAGTTTATGGAAGAGAAATTTATGGAAGTTTTTGCATGGAGTAGATGGAGACTGGCTCTGTCTTTGGTAGAGTGTGCACTCTGTCCATAGCTGATACCAGGAATATCCTTTTATGTGGCAGCTAAGTCCTGTGCTGTGCTCTAGCCTCATAGGGTGGTTCTTGTCTTCTGGCTGTCAGTGAATGATAGAGCTATGGCTGCTGATCCTGTTCTAGTCTTCAGTTATAAGCCTAATGCCATCTCTTTGTTTTCCTACTTTGGGAAATAGATGATGGTTAAAATTAAAAACAAATACATTAAAAACAACAACAACAACAAAACTCTGCCCTAACTATTCTGTACTGGGAGCCAGAAAAAAGTTTTCATTCCTTGTCAAGTGGCCAAGGAAATCAGTCAGGAGTAAGGACAGCATTAGGAGGTTTAAGGTAGTTAGAAAGTTGCATTTCCAGTTTCTGCCTCCTTGCCTTCCTCTGAGTGGTGGATAAGCTCCACCCTTCCTGACTGAGCATACTTTTTTACTCTGGCCAAGGAACTTGGTTTCTGTTGTCATAAACACAAGATTCTACTAGTGAATCAGTAACAAGACTCAGGATCTAAGTCAATTTGTTCCCTGGACATAATCATGTCCCAGCTGACCCTCAAGGTAGTGATGGTATCCATCTATGAAGATGTGGTAAGCCCACATTCCACATGTATTCTGCTGTTACTTGACCCAAGGACAAAAGTGCTGATACCAGATGCATGCAGTCCGTTCTCTAACATTCATCTTTTTGCTCAGGCTAGCCTGGTGCCACTGGGCACCTCCACTCCTCACAAGACACCTAAATAGGATTCGGAGTGCTGCCCTTCCCCCTCCCAGCTTACTTAACATGACAGCTTTCCAGTGACAGGCCACACCATGGTGGTGTAGAGGTGCTTAACTATCCATATTCCTGTTCCTGGAAAGCACACTCAGTTGTAGAAACTGCCAGGTGGGGCAGAGCATCCTCACAGCCTGTCCAAGGCACTTGCTCTGCATCCCAGGAATTGGGGGTAAGTACTGACCTCAAGAAGAACACCAAGGCCCTGGCAAATACTTTGCTGGTCTAGGAGGAGAAAACCTGTCTATTGCAGAGTTACAGGTGGTATTTTTTCTCTAGGTTTAGCTTACTCCGGTCTGATGTTGGTCAAGTTAGTGCTTAGGAGTCTGTTTAAAATTTGTATTTACTGTTTTCCCCAAGTACACAGTGTAAATAGTATAATTTGCAGTGCAAAGTCTTTGGCAATAACTTCAAGATGTATACTATGTTAAACATTGGAATCACAAGCACCATGGACTGCCCCATGCCTTCTGGGCCTGTGGTGACATGTAGACTCTGGACTTTACAAGTGTCAGCGTGGTTGAAGCAGCAGCCTGCATGTGTGGACTATCATCAGTGCCTCGCCCAGAGATGCCCGGCCTTCATCCAAAGGGACCCTGCTGCTCCGAGCCCTGCAAGCAGCACCTACACTGTGGCTCCTTTGTGTTGAATATGTTGGACTCTGCCATAGATAGACCCCTTTGTCTGGCTGCCGCGGTTTGTAATGCCTTGACATGTTGCATTTCTTTCCCATTTGGATGAATAAAAATAAATGCTATGTGTAAAATAGGAATGGGCTGAACTATTCTGTCAGGACTCAGTCTGCTGGAAAGAAAAATTCCAGTGTCAGCTGCAGAGATGGCTCAGTGGTTAAAAAGAGCTCACTGTTTTTTCAGAGGGTCTGGGTTCAGTTCCCAGCATCCACCAATAGCTACCTGTAATTCCAACTCCAATGGATCCATTGCCCTCTTCTGGCCTCAGTGGGCACCTACACATACATACATACCCAAACACACAGAGACATATCAATAAAACTGAATGAACTACAAGCCCCACTCCCTTTCTGAGCCTGTAAGGCAAACTTGTTCATCTCAGAGGTTTTTCACTTCACACGGAGGAATTCATTTTGTATGTGTGTCCTGAGATACCCAGTGATTTGGGCTGTGGACCCAGGGCCTATTTAGTCTGTTGCCACATTAAACTTCCAATTGGCACTGAGTTGTGCATCATATTGCATCAGCGTGCAGTCTAAACCTTTTTACATCCTCACTTGTAACCCTAACAACTGTCCCATGGGTTGGCAAGACTTGGGCATTACCAGAAACAGAGGAATAGAACTTCAACAGGACAGCAGCAAGCAGTTTGACTCCAAAGGTGATGGATGCAGCTCTTCCCCTAGCAGCCACTTGTGGGAAACCTGCTGGAGACATCTGTGACCCCTGGCCCACCAGTTAGGTAAGTAGACAGTGGCGCTGGATGTTGTGTCTTGAAGCACCTTATAACTTAGGGACCCATGTTCTCTCTGCACGTCATCAGCTTGGACTTGGCAGCCTGTTTCTATTACAACTGCATTCTCTGGGCCTAAGGGTGCATACTTTCCTATAATGGGCACAGAGCTCAGCCCACAGCAGAAGGTTATTAGGGAACCAGGAAGGGAAAGAGTAGAGGAGGAAGGAGGTGTGACTCGAGTCAAGAGCCTCCCGTAGTGGGTAGCTCTCAGCAACCCCTATGAGGCAGGTAGAGAAAGGTTGAGTGGGTACGGTTCAGGGCTGTACTTTCTTATGGTCCCTGATTTCCATGTAAAGTGCATCTAGTGAAGAGACCACCTGGGCAGCAGGCAGGCATGATGTATCTCCTCCCCACTGCTGGGAGTTAGAACTACAGGGTAACATTCCATGTGTGTGGCCTGGTCACCCATAAAAGGAGGGTAGAGAGCCTAGTGCTTATGCCCTCTATTCTTTGAGCCTGTACCCAGTCATTTTGTATGGTTTTAATCCTGTCTGCTCTAGCTCATGCCTTGGCCCCTCCTCTCAGTGATTCTTAGAAGATCAGTGTTTTAGCATATGGCACTCTGAGTAGTGAGGAGACTCTTATCACAACGTCCCTTCACAAAGGTTCTGGTTTTTGTTGCTTTTGGGTCATTCATACCTGGACATGGTATTCTGGGATTAGTTGGGGTTTGTGTGGATTCTCCTTTTCTTCATTCCTCTTACACTGCACTTCAGAGCTCTTGCTGACAAGGGGCTGACCTTCTCCAAGATGTCTGTCCTTCAGGCTGCAGATTCTATTTTTTACTACCCTTGAGCACAAAGAGCAAACTGTCTTCCAGCTCTTAACTGACCTGTTCATTCCCTTGAGTGCCTGCCACCCCTGCCCACATTCTGTCCATCTTAACTGTTTGCCTATTTGGTCTGTCTCCTTCTGCCCTTGCTGCAACACTCCTTTTCTGGATCTGCTTCATCAACAGCTTAACTACACTGCTTCCTCTCTCACTAACAGACCTTGACTTGAGACACTTGTCCCACTCTTCCCCATTGTGTAGCTGTTCTTAGACCCCTGTCAGGGTCTGGTGCTTGCTTGTGTACTCTGTACATTCCCTGAATGTGCCTGTGCTCCCCTATCCCTGGTCAGGTTACAAGAGTGTGTGCTGAACACTGCCACACAGGACAGCATCAATAGACAAAGCTGTCAACAGTGTTGAAATTGAGCAGCTTTGTGCTACTAGATGACTTAACTCCTTAGCAAATGTACATTCCAGACATCTCCAGCCTTCTGTCCAAGGCTACCTAGGAAAAGCCAAATTTATCTTCCTAGGGTTTCTGTGCCATGAAGTTTCACTGACTCCTTTTCTTGTTCTCTTTCTAGTCTGTCACCCCTGCGAACTCTCTACTTTTTTTTAAACCCCCTAAAGGATCAGTAGGAAACTTCCCCCAATGCAAACTGCCTTTAATATCTCCAGTAGTTCCTCCACCACTTTGAGGCTCCTTTGCCTGGACCTCCACCTGACTTACAGATTACTTCTTTCTCTCCTTCCTATACCTTGATTCCCTGCTTCTACACAGCAAATCCCTATCTGTTGCTGCAGAGTTGTTTCCCTATCTTGTCGTCTCCTTTGCAGACCTTCAGTGGTCCAGCAACATGTCACACACCTGTAAGGTATTTCCCCAACTCAAGATCCTTATCAGAGTTATTTTAGGCCCATACACTTAAGATTGATTGGTGTATGGGGGTTCCTTTCTCAGATGGTGTAGCTTTAGGATGGAGATTTTTGCCAAGATATACTCCTAACATGGGACCCTTGAGCCTGGAAAAGTATGGAGCCAGCTAGCAAGCAAATGTGGACCCCAGAAGTATGTCCTCCATGCTGTAAACATTGAAAGGGTCTCGAGTATGCTCTGAGTCACCATCCAGGCCTCTCCAAGCTGGGCCTAAGGATCAGCCATTATGTAGGCAAGCCAAGCAGAGACCACTTTGAGACAGTTGATGGTGGTTCTGGAGGTCTGGGCAAGCAGGGGAATGGGGAGCATGGTTAGAAAAGTAACACTGACATTCAGAGAAGTGAGGCTAAAGAATGCTAATAGAGGGCCTGGCTACCTGCATCCCTGGGATGTAATGATGTTGAAAGGACCAGCCAGAGAGGGTAAGGAATCTCAGTTGAAGACACTGTCACTGCTTTCCCTATGGGTGAGCAAGTATCCCAGGGCCTGGGTGCTCTGCTCTTCAGTTTCTTCGCTTGCTGTTTCTTCTCCCATCTCCAACTGGTGAGATGATTTATCTTTCCAAACATAATTCTACTTTCTTCCATAGACTTTAAGCACTGGGGTGTCTCACCTGTCAACCCCAGCACTATACTTCGCAGGGAGGACCGCTGCACTCATCTCTTACACAACACATCCTGTACCTGTGTGTTCTTACCCCATGTGGTTGGCACATTTCAGCTCTGCCTGATGTGCATATGTGACAGCACATGCGGTCCTGACTGCTGTTGGAGCATGGGAGCATGGGAAAGGAACACGCAATCATAAAACAGCTTTGTACAAAGCAATGCTGTTTGTACCAAAATATTTAATGAATATGCTGTTAAACAAAAGAAATAGTAATACAATTTTACTGGTTTATATTTCAGTTCATAAAGTTGACGCACAAACTACCCTAGCACAATGTCCACACACCTAATTTTAGATGGGCTTACAGCTGTTGTAACTGAACAATACAGACACAGGAATTGGTGGGGGATGGTCTGGGGGAGGGTTGGCCACTTGTTTTCTCCCCACTGTAGATGACCTCATCAAGCATTAGTAAAACCAACAGGGAAAGAAAGCGACTCGAGTGTCCTTATATACAAACCCACGCCACCTCCACACAGCAGAAAGGATGAACCCCGTGAGACTGCTTGTTAGCCTATCACCACATAAATTAAGTTAAAAGGTTTGCTTTGTTTTTTAGTTTTTAAAAAAGGTGCTAAAACCACCATCTCATAACTTCGAAGTGAGACTCCGCAGCCCATCTGACCAGTAAGATCCACACTTGCAGCTCTGGGAGAGACAGGCCAGGAAGGTAGGGACCATACAGTGTGTGCACTCTTGTTTATTTGGGCACATAGCTCAGTCTTCCTCACTTGTGCAAACGTTAGAGGTGATGGAGCTCTTGCCAGCTTCCACAATGGCAGGAAGAACAGAAAGTGCCTCGTAACCACAGACGGCAATGGTACAGATTATCGGCTGAGTCTGGGATTTAAACACTGTCAGTGCAGGGTACTAGGAAAGGTATTTTTTTTTATATATATATATATATATATTTATATATATATTTATATACACACACACACATATATATGTACACATGACACATTAAACAAAGTAAGAGCTGTCCACGTCATGATTGATTCAGTCTCACATTTATGTGGCCCATTCCAGCCTTTTGAAGCCGTTTTGGCAGCTAATGCTTCAAAAAAGAAAAGAGAAGAAAAAAAAAGGACTATGAGAGTTGCATAGAATTGCTCAGAAATGTAAGTAATGCCAAATCAAACCTGTGCATGGTACTGGTTAACAAAATTAGGTGACTTGAGCCATTACTACAAGACTCTTATACCCAAAAGTGCTTCTCATCTCTCTGGGAGCTTCTGCTGGCACTGAACCCCTGCCCCCAGCCTAAAGGATAAAGTGTGTTTTTTTTCTTGTCTTTTTTTTTTTTTTTTTTTTTAAATAAAGGGTTTAGAAAATAAAACAAAAACTAACACATTGGAGGACGCCCCAACTCCTGACTGGGCGAGGTGTTCCTACATGTAGTCAGAGGCCTGGACAGCACTAAAGGCAGGTGCATGTCCAGAACATCAGTCAGGTTGGCAGCCTGCTGCAGGAGCCCTGTCACACTGACCTAACATTCTGACCTAGGTACATTCTGGTCCTGGAACATGTCACAGAATCACACATCTGGCCAAAGAAGGCAACCAAAGGTGGTGTGTTTTCTGGAGGTGTCTGGAGGCAGCAGCTGTTCTCAGCATGTCTCTTTTCCTTGAACTCCAGTTGCTGTCTTTATGGAGGTCAGTGTGCGGTTAAACCAGGTCTTCTTGGCTGCCTGCACCTCACTGAGAGCAAGGCCCAAGTGGTGTTCCAAGTCCTATAGAGAGAGCAGTGAGTGTGAGCCTCTGCATAGCTGAACCAAGAGCTCCATCCATTCATTCTCGTGAGGCAGGTTTCAGTGCCTATGGATCTGGGAGCTTTCCTAGTAAAGCCCTTTCTTGCCTAGTCTGTTACTACGGCCTATTGATTCACTCACTGTCAGGCATACTACCATCTAATTAAATCCCCTGTAAATCCAATTCACTCAGTATGGCCTTTGAGATGCCTTACAGCCCAGACCCACAAGCTCTCCAATAGCCTTGGCAATGGTTTTCATCCCTTTTCTGAGATTCCTCACTAGGCTGGCCTCTTCTCCCTTAGGTTGTGGTATGAGCTGCTCCCTCAGCCCAGAATGCTCATTGCTCCAGTCCTTCTGCAGCTGCTCTGTCCTTTCTCTGACCACTGTTTAGACACTGCTATCTTGGTGATGACTTTTTGATTGTGCTGGGCAGTCCCGCAAGCCCTCTCCCAGAATCTAAGGCAGAACCTGACAGAAGTAGAAGTGTCTATTAATGCCCTGTGACATGGGAAAGCTGGTCTGAAGTTTTAGAACTGAACTAGGTTCCTGCCACTCATGCTGCCCCAGTAATAAGGTTGGCTGGAAACTCATATAAATTAGGAAATATGCCCACAGTCACCAAAGTAGTTAAGTGATAGGTTAGAACAAAAAGGTTTGCATTTGTTAAGCCCCCATACCCACATATGGCCCTTCCTACATAATATTGTTATACTCAATACAGCCTGACAAAGATTAGAATTCTTATTTCTATATGGACACTAGGAACCTGAGGTTTATGGAGATTACTAACCCAGACTGAATGGGAGAGCGACCGTTTTTAATCACTTGCTCTGTGTCCCACTAAAAAGACTGAAGCTTTGGTGGTAATTCTTACTATGATAAAGTCTATATCCTTAGGTCAGGCTAAATGGTTCAACACACTCTGGTAGGTAAAAAGGATCGTGTTCTACCCAGAAGGGCTATGGTCACAGTTTAAGCAAATGGACATGACATCAAAACCACAAAAGTCACTTCTGGGGTCTCTAGCCCATACCAGGAATATTGACTGCTGATGTGGTGTGTGCCTTCACTCACTGCTGTTACCTGGATCTTGCACTCGGCTTCTACCAACTGCAGTTTGGTCTGTGCCAGTTCCAGCTCCATCTCCCGTAGCTGGTTCTTGAGTGTCTCTTTTTCTTCATCCGTGTCCTCATCCAAAACCCCCTTGACTGAGCTGGTGCCCTTCACTCGTCCTTCTTTGTTAAAGAAATCTCGGCAGCGGTCACAGTCATCTACCTTTTGCTGAAGTGAACAACAAAAGTAGAGAGCCCCAAAAGATGGCAATTGTCAGATACTGCTTGTGCCTCAGTGTCTCTTGTGAGTACTAGAAAAGCCTGTTTTTCTTGGGAAACTGTCAGCAACCTACTTCAAAGACTACCTGGTTGGTGTTCCATACCAAAAGCAGTAAGAATCCCCCTTCTTGACCTGCTGTCCCCCGTGAGGAGTGCTGGGGAAAGAACAAAGGCTCACACACGAGGACCTTTATGTACTGCGCATATATAAGAGATAACATCCCACTAGGAGCAGTGGGGATGGTGGTCTGGGCTTCTTTAGGGGAGCCTGGTAATATGGGAGAATGGGTAAATACTAATACTAGTATAAAGAAGTAGGGTACAAAAACTGGATATAGATGCTGGAAAAATGGCTCAGTAGTTAAGAGGATGTAATACTCTTCCAGAGGACCTGAGCTTGACTCCAGCACTATATCAGGTGGCCCACACCTTCTTCCAACTCTAGCTCTAGGAGTAACACAATGCCTCTGGCCTCCATAGACACCTGTGCTCAAATGCAATTATCTTACCATCTCCCATAAACATAACTCAATAATAAAAAGAAAAATTATAATTATTAAAAATAATAAATAAAAAGGTATGTAAAACAGCCACAAATATCTTACATTTCACCCAAACAGGGTTGCCACTGGGAAATTCTATTATGCCACCAAAAAAAAAAAAAAAAAAAAAAAAAATCCATATCCCAAATTTAGAGATGTAAATGTTTAAAGAACACCTAATTTGGGATGAATGTAATTTTATATTTTAAACTAAGACCAGAAAAGACTGGAAGATTACGCAATACTTGGTGCCACTTTCCTGAAGATGTTTATGACAGGAGTCCAAGTGAGGTCTAAAGCCAAGGCACATTTGGTCTCAGTCTCAATCCTTCCAGAGGAAACAGACCCAAGCTGTGACAGGCAGTTTATCTGGACTGCTCAGTCTGGTTCACTTGGACCTGTGTGTCAAGGATAAGCCATAATATGAACTAAAGGGTATGAAATCTGCCTAGTCAAGAAGTCTTACCCGAATTTTCTCAATTTCCATTTTATTGGCTGTCTGTTGCTTCTCCAGTCTTTCACTCAATTGAGAACAAATCTAAAGGAAAAAAAAAATAAAAGGTTGAATGCCACCTATATAAGTTGGACTTTGAATAAATTCTATTCTAGCAGCAGCCAGAATACTCTGTGATTGGACAGGTGAGGTTGACATACTCACAGATGGGAACTGGCCTTCAAGTTCTCTGTAGGCCACTGTGAGATCCCAGGTATAGAAGGGAACAAGTTCAGTATGGTTCTGTGTTTGTGAAATTGAACCAGCCTTGGAGGGGTGATTTGCCAACATTCAGACACATGCTGGCACTCTTCCAAGCATGCCTAGTGGAAACCCAACAACCTTCCCAGGCTTGCTTAGTTCAAAAGTGAGACTAGGTAGGAACAGGGGCTTGATGCCAGTGTGCTTCTGCACTGAGGCCAGAGTGCAGTCTCCCCACTATGTCCCCAGCCCAGGCCCTGGTAAAGGAACTCACCTGCTTATAGTCACCAATGATAGAGCTGTTTTTTTTAATCTCTGATTCTGCCTTGTCAAGTTCCCGGCGGCACATTTCCTTTAACTGTGCACATTAAAGAAAGGTGAATGTTTTAAGTGAAAAAGGAAGCTTGGTTATTAACCGTGTAGTGCTGAGCCTTCCAAAAAGTGCCTCACCTAACTCTGGCTGGGCTTAGTTCCCCCACATCCACATCCACATCACATCCACATCCTCCTCCTCCTCCTCTCAATACAACACTAATCTTCTGTACTTAAAGACAATAGAAGGAGAAAAGTGACACTTCAAAAACAATGCAGTCCACATTGACGGAAAACCTCAGCAAGAGAGGGCAGTGTTACACAGGCCTCTGAGCTTGGTCAGGCTCACCCTGGCCAGTCCTGTTTGAGACAATAGTTGTGGAGGTTCTGCAGGTGTGCAGCGGGGAGAGGCGGTAGGAGCTTGTTTTGGGTCCCATAGCACTCTTAGCTCTCACAGTGCATGACAGAGGTACCAAGGACAAGAGCAGGAGTACTGAACATTGAGATACACCCTCTCCTGCAGACACTAGCACTCTCCCCTTGCTTTCCATGTTGGTATACAGGAGCCTCTCCCACCTCAATGATACACTAACTCATGCTTTAGTTGTTAAGAACCATTATGTTTTTAGAGAGGAAATAAAAAAGGCCTTTGAAAATTAACCAATGCCACTGTCCAGGTTCTCCAGTGCTGAGAGGTTAGCTGAACGCACCAGTATTTGCAAAACACAGGTGTATGGAGCAAGGATCCCCTCACCTGTGCAGACTCCTCTTCTAACCGCCTCTTCTCATCCTCTGCATCAATCAGTTTCTGTTTGGTCATCAGCAGCTCCTTATTCAGTGCATCTCCCTTCTCCTCTGCCTGAAACATTGAGGAGCTGCCATCACTGAGCTCTCAACTAAGCTCAGAATTGATAGGGCAGTATTCCATTTTAAGAAAGTAGGAAAAGCCAATCCAGACAGGAATGATAGCTCAAGTCACACCTAGACTACTTGAAGTGTGTGATAGTACAGCACAGTGGTGAGGAACTGAGCTTTTGACTTGTCTCAACTCTCATAGTTGAGTGACTCTCGACACAGGAATAAGTTACTGAGACCCTTTCTAAGCTCCAGGCTCTCCAGCATAACATAGAGTGAACACTGGAATGGTAGCTGTGAATTCTAATCCAGTTTTCTCTTAGGCATCCAAATAGTCCTGCATGTGTGTTCTTGCTAAATAGAGAAGGCTGCTTCTTTCAGGCACGTTGTATCATTTTGAGTGGCCATATTCCACCTTAGTCTTTTTTTTCTAGCACACACAAATGTCTGGTGAGTAGAGATGTGAATCCCAGGGGGCTATCCCTGTGCTTCCTGACTCTGATCCCTTCACAGATAACTGAAGAGTGTCTTATCATGCTGTACATCAATCAAGGAAGCTAGGGGGATGGTCTTTTCTAGTCCGTTCCTAGACAATTTTCCCAAGCTTTTCTGACATTAAACAGTGTGAGACAGGCATGACATGAGCATGCTCAGTTGCTGTTGATTACTTATAGACTGTGCTGGCATAAATAGAGGTGAGTGCTGCCCTTTCCAGTGACAGTTCACTACTTCCTCCTCCATTGCAAACCCAAGAGGCAGTCACAAGCAAAATGGAGACACCAGACAAGGAGACTAGAGCTGGTTGACAGCACTTGAGCACTGCACGGAGGAGGTGACTCAGTGAGGCTGACTTTAAGCGTATGTCAGCCAGGGGAAGAGCTAATCCAGCTATAGGCTTTGCTTCCACAGTCCAGGGCAAGTGTTCCACCACTCTAGCTGACTCTGAGCACTGTGCCGATGGCAAGGTGCGCTGAGGCTACTGGATTGCCCCAGCCACAGTCCTCTGATGGGACCCCACTTGCTGCAGTTACTCTGTTTACATAAGCAGCTGAAATGAGACTATCTGGGGATAATATATATAAATCCAGGCTTCTACTTGTAGTCATGAAGGTGAATAGAACCAGATTCCCCTTCCATTGTAATCAATCAGAAAGCTGAAAAACATCTGGGATACAACTGGTCCCTAGGAGGCAAGTAGAAACCATGTACATTCTCCTGCCACTGGGGCTTCTGTCAGAAGGATGATGTCTTAGACATCAGAGAATGAATGTCTGAAAGGTTACGGGTCCTGGGTGGTTGAAGTAGCAGAAGCTGTGGGTGAGAGAGAAGTCACAATAGTCTATAATGTGACTGATGGAAGACCAAGCAAATACCCAATTAAACAAAGGATGCAGCATAAGAGAAAAAGAAGCAGGCAAGATAGAAAACAAATTTCTACCTGGATATAACAAAGACAATAGGTGTGATAAAAGGAGAGGACACAAAAGATGCTTGCCATGCAGCACACACAGACGTAAGAGCAATGAGGATTGCTGTGGCCATTCCACAAGGAAGGAGACAATGGATTCTCCCACTACATAAAACTCTGTAAGTTGGAAGTAAAATAGGTAAATAGCTAACAGGGCTGTCCTTATAAAGACAGTGCTTACATTACCCAGCTTCATAATTTTAAATGATGATTTTTAAAAAGGTTTGCAGAGGCAGGTGGATCTCTGTGAGTTCAAGACCAGGCTGGTCTACAGAGTGAATTCTAGGACAACCAAGGCTACACAGAGAATCCCTGTCTTGAACAAACAAACAAACCCCCCAAAGCAAACAAGTCCAGAGTTTACCAAGACCATTAGATGACTGCTATCATTGGTTCTTACAGAGAAGAAAATGCCACACCTAAGCCTTTGGCCAACCTGCCACCGCTGTACCTTTGGGACTCTTGACTTTCACATCCTTTCTGCAGCACCATCCACAGCTGGGAGGGAAGTGTGAGGCGGGCTCTGCACTTACACCAGCTCCAGCTCCTCTTCAGGCAGAAATGCCTGAGCAGTGACAACTGTGTGCAGGTTTCTAGAGAGGAAGGAGCTTAACCCTGACAAGCAGGCCTGTGGCAGTATGGCAGTGAGAGCCCAGGTGCTAGTCACAGGGAGCTAATGGCCTTGAACCGTTCTCACTGCAGCCGGGATTCTGACCCACTCTTCTTTGCAGGCGTTTTTTTGTTTCTTTCTTTTTCTTTTTCTTTTTTTTGCTTTTCGAGACAGGGTTTCTCTGTAGGTTTGGAGCCTGTCCTGGATCTTGCTCTGTAGACCAGGCTGGCCTCGAACTCACAGAGATCCACACCTGCCTCTGCCCGCCAAGTGCTGGGATTAAAGGCGTGCGCCACCACCACATTTTTTTTTTACAGTATGCCAAGTTATGGAATCCCGACTCCACCTGGGTCACAGCCATTACCCTTCCTGCCTAGACCTCAGTGTCCACGGTGGACAGAAAGCAGACTAGGGGATTATAGCCAAGGTCTGTCTGAAATTTTTAATTTCTGAAGAAAATGAAAAGAACTAGCAGATACTGCTATATTTTCCTTTAATGTTTTAATGACTCTGCGAAAAACACGAAAGTGTGTGTTTTCAAGGAAGTATATGACATGCACACTGTTTGTATACTTGGATGGATGTCAAGAATTTTCTAAGTTCATACTCTAAGGATAGAATATATATGAATGTGAGAGGCCTAAGTATATTGCTAGGATCTTGGCAAACTAACAAAGAAGTCATCTCAGGGTATTGGGCGATTAAATCCAGGGACTCAGAAAAACTGTAGTTCAGGGGCCATATTCAACCTACCTCTAATTTTTGTAAATAAGTTTTTATTAGACAACAACGATGTTCATTCTTTTATCTGTGAACCGTTTTTATATCAACGATGGAATCAACTAGCAGCAATAAAGACCTTAAACATTATTATCTTGCCACAAAATAAGTCTTCCAGTCCTACACCATGAATGAGACTACTTCTGTAAAGAGAAGCTCGTGGTTCAGAAAGCAGGAAGCCATTCTGTCAGGATGAGGGAGACAAAACTGGAGTATCTGCCAGTAGACAGGCTGCTCATCACTTAATGGATTCCCACAAGCAGGCCCTCAACAGGAAGAGGAACAAAACCTCTGTGCATCTTAGTATGAGAAGCTCTGGTGAATGCTGCTAATCAACAGCATGAGAATTAGTAAGGCCCCCCCCCCCCAAAAAAAAAAAAGAAACAAACAAGCAAACAGCCCTCCACTACCTCTCAATGTCTGGGAAAACAGGCAGGCTCTGTGAGCACACGTAGAGGGTGGAAGGCAGGGCAGCACAGTGGCACTCCCTGACCAGGGCAGGTCTGACGAGAACCACCGCAGTCAACACTGAAATCAGTGTCATTGCCGAGAACCGTCTCCTCACATCTGTCACACTTACATTATCCAGGTCCTTCCGCAGTGCAATCTTGCTGGTGACCAGCTCATGAGCCAAGTCATCATTTTCCTGTTCCAACCTCATGTTAGCTTCTTGCAGCCGCCTATTCTCCCGCTGTAGGAGGGAAAGAAGTAGGTTATAGACATCAAAAACAAATTGAATGGAAACAATAGTTTCTCAAGGGCCAAGCTTTCAAAAAAGTCTCCAAGTCTTGTACACCACCCAATCCACACATTTTTCTCAATAAACAATTTCTAATTTTCTGTTTCCACAAAGACACACACGGCAACCTGAAGTGGCCATGTTCAGCAGCTCTCTCTGGCTGGCTGAGGAAAGAACAAGGAACTTGGGTGGCTGTTTTGGAGCAGAACAGCTGTTATTTTCTCATTTGCAAACTCAGTCTGAAAACCAAGCTTGAAACATTTAAAAGATTCAATAAAGCAAGTTATGGCCTATGAAGTAAAGGCTGTATACGAACCTCAAACCGCTCGATGGGGTCTTCCTGTTGGGCCTGCTGCTCCCTCATGGTGTGGTATTCCTTCTCATACTTCTTCAGCTTCTTCTGGCTAATCTGCCAAGAACATCACAGCACAGATGAGGAACCTGACAATGGTGGTGCTCACGGCCATTTACCTGGGCAGACCCAGTTACTGTGCACATGGAGTTTACTACCTTGGGACGCAAATCTTCATAGACAAATATAAGCCCAAGACTCCATTTGGATATTTGGTCCCCCAAGTTATTACTAACACTACTCTATGGAATGTCTATAGGCTATGCCTATGTAATTTTGGGGTCTATTTGATCCTAGTAATAATAAGCCACCATTTTCTGTAACACACACCAAATGTCACTAAATGCTTTCCACTTGAGCTCCTCCCTCCCCAGGTACACACTTCCTCATCTGAGGGATCAAGAGGTTCTGTCTTATGACTAAAGATATCAAGATGTGATGGTAAAATCTGGCCTGAAGGCCTGGCCACTGGATTCCAGTCAAAGCCCAAGCCCTCTTTCCACTATGTGTTCTGCCTCCCAAAGGCACGTTTCTCTGCCTTAGAAGCAGATCTCACGGAATCCTTTCTTACTGTAATCCATAGACTGTAGACAAAGGATGTTCTGAAGCTACCATGCTTCCTTCCCTCTCTCCCCAAGTCCTCCTTCTCCCTAGATTTTCATACTCTATCATGACCAACTACTTCTCTTTCTTCTGGGGAATCTTCGCTTTCTTCCTATACCTATCAGCCCGTTGTGTATTGGCAGGCACTTCTTTTGCTTCAATCATAAGTAAGAGTGAACTTCAAGATTTAGCTTTCCTTTGTTCAATTCCTTCTAAAAAGCTAACTCATTCTGTTTTTTTGTTTTTGTTTTTGTTTTTAATTTCTATAATAACAGCCCTTGCTGTACTAGAACTCACTCTGTAGACCAGACTGGCCTTGAACCCAGAGATGTGCTTACCTCGGCCTCATAGTGCTGGGATTAAAGGTGTGCACCACCAAACCTAGCCATTTTCTTGTGTTTTTAAAATTATATAAAGTATGAGCTCTAACAGCAGCATGATGAAGCAGACATGTTCAGTAAGGCATAGTGCTTCTTTGTTCTCAACGCTTTAGTTATCAGCACCAAATGACTCATTTTCCAATCTGCTCCTGGCCCACAGGTCCAGGGAACTGCAGATGAAGAAATCCAAGCAGAAGTGGGAGGAGGTGCACATCAGCAGCACGCTGTGGCAACACCTGCATTTCCTTCTGGTCATGCTTTGACCCAGCTCAGGCACCCTGGAGGATCCTCTCTCACTGGCTCTGACTTCTGTATGGTCTGTTAGCAGATGTGCCTCAACTGGAGCTATACTCCTGGAGTCTGGCATTGCTATCTTAAAGCCGGTGGTCAGGGTGCAATCTTTGGCTCTGGCTACAGTTGCCACAAAGATGCCCATTAACCTTTTATTGTTGTCCTAAGTGATTCACCAGAACAAACAAAAATCATACCCAAATAAAACGTCTGTGAGATAAGTAAATTTATAAACCAATTCTATCAGGAAATAATTGAGGCTCCTGGGGTTGGGGATTTAGCTCAGTGGTAGAGTGCTTGCCTAGCAAGTGCAAGGCCCTGGGTTCAATCCTCAGCTCCACAACAAAACAAAAACAAAAACAAAACAAAAAAATTGAGACTCCTGGACAGCATGCTCTTCTACCGGTGTTCTTCAAAGTCTGGGCAAAAGAGAAGTGACAGCAGCCAAGACAAAGGCTCTCTTGAGCTGCTTCTAAAGAAAGAGCAGTCATCATCTCCTGACCAGCATCTTCATACA
This sequence comes from Onychomys torridus, assembly GCF_903995425.1. NCBI lineage: Eukaryota > Metazoa > Chordata > Mammalia > Rodentia > Cricetidae > Onychomys > Onychomys torridus. Next base: position 1,790,193 of record NC_050446.1, read on the forward strand.
CCTTCAGGTTACTTCAGTGTTTCACTATCAAGCAAGGCTAAGAAAGAATGAATACTTTCCTCATAACCACACATTTTGAAAGACTAATTTCCAACTTTTATTATCTTTGATTGAAACTGGCAAACTCAGCATCCTTGGTGTCCAGTGAGTGCCAGGTGAGGTATCAGCTCCTTCCTGGAACCTATGACTCAGGTGCCGTCCCTTCCTGCTCTGTGCTCCATGTCTGTTTCACTGCCATGCACCTGAGTGCCTAAGCAATGCTTCAACAGGACTCAGTCAGGCCTCCTTCAGGGTCTGCTGTGGACCATGTTCTTTATATAGCATTTGTGACACAGAACTATCTAGAGACCAGCATACATACTCTGCCAAGACAGAGCTCTACTGTGACATTCCCACTCAGATATCCATGATGCATTTCTTGTAGTTAAACTTAGAAGGAAAGATGAGTTATGCATTCTGCTCCAGTGCTCAGAAGGCTAATGTTAGCTGACTTCTATCAGAAGGCTTCAAAAATTACAGCTTTACACAAGGAGGTACTGTCATCCTTCAGCAAGACTGAAGTAGAAACTGAACCTTTGCCCTGTTTTAAGTTTCTTTCAAGAAAAAGAAACCAAACTCCTGTTCCAAGTGTGGGTTGGTAACTGAGGTGAAGTAGGTTCATACCCACCGTAGTCAGAGTAGAGCTCTGAAGAGTAACCCTACCCAGGGTTTTCTGAGCACATGACCCCCCCCCCCCCCCTCAGGGGTAGAGTTGTACTCATCCCCTTAGCAAAATGCTTTGTAAATACCTCCAGAGGGCTCCTGGGCCCCCTGAGACTGTGGTCCTCAGGTGAGAATCTTCACATTAGGGAGATGGTGAAGACCTAATGCATGCCAACTGGTTCATTTTTTTAATTTTATTTTTTGCATTCATTTGTTTACACTCGTTCTGTGTGTGCACACATAGGTCTGTGTGTGCACACATAGGTCTGTGTGTGCACACATAGGTCTATGTGTTCCATTACCACATGTGCCATGCATCACATCTGTAGGTCAGAGGACAACTTCAGGAGTCGGTTGGTCCTTTCCTTCTACCATGTGAAATCTGGGGCCTGAACTCAGGCTTGTCAGGCTTGGTGGTGATGACCTATACCTGCTGAGCCTTCTCAGTGTCCCAAGACTTGGTACTTGGTATAAGTTCTAATGTAGTTCAGCAACTCTCCTTTTGTCGTCATCTGTCATGAGAACTGGATAATGCACTCTGACACATCTGCTATCTGCCCGGTGATTCTGGTCCCCAGTCAGCCTCTATAGTACATGGAGGAGGTGAGAGTGACTGCTGACCTGGGTTCCATTGAGGTGCTCTGTGAGTAGCACACCACAGCTCCAATCTTGGCAGATGACCTCATCTGCGAAATACTAATAGTGCCTCTGAGTGTGTCTAAGAGGATCTCATCACAGAAAACTACTATGTTCAGTGCTTAGAAGACTATGCAGCACATGGAAGGTCTTTTCAATAAACAGTAACTGTTATTTGCTGTAGCAATTATTATCTGGCAACTTACCTGAAAGAAACAGAGCAGCTTCCTGAATACACTGGGGTGGTTTGAAAAAAAAAAAAAAAAAAGGTACCAAAGGGAGTGGCACATTAGGTGTGGCTTTGTTGTAGAAAGTCTGTCATTGAGGAGGTGGGCTTTGAGGTCTCACAGATGCTCAAGCTACGCCCAGTGAGACAGTTCACCTCTGGTTTCCTTTGGATCAAGATGTAAGGACTCTTAGCTCCAGCACCTTGTCTGCCTGCATGCTGCTGTGCTTCCTGCCCTGAAGATAATGGGTTATACGCCTGCAACTGTAAGTGATCCCTAATTGAATGTTATCCTTTGTAAGAGTTGTATGGCATCTCTTCACAGCAATAGAAACCCTAAGACAACGAGCATGTATCAAACCACTTAAATGAAGTCCATTTTACACAGAAAAACATGAACTATCCTGGCCCTTTAGAAGAAGGGCAGGTTTCCAGAATGCCTTAAGAAAGTTTTCCAGGGGTAGGAGGTGACCTGGTATGGGAGCCATAGGGAGTTCAGTTATGCTGCCAGTTAGAGCTACATGACAAGATTGAAGTCAAATGTCTGGGTGACCTGGTGGGTAGTGGGGAATAAACAATAGGTCTGGTGCAGTAGGGATCCTGATGCAGAGTAGGACTGATGAAGTAAATTCAACAAGTTGGACACTGACCATCCTTGCAGCTCAAGGGTGCTTTGGGGCACTGCTTCACATGACTTCCAGTCAGGGACGTGCCTCTCTACCTGCTACTTTATTTACGCCTCACAACAGTTTCCTGAGGTGGACAAGGCAGAGGGTATTGCCTCCTTTTTTTTTTTTTTTTGGTATCAGTTGTGACATGTATAAATGAGGTTCACAGGCAATATCACAAGAACACAGTCTAGGTGACTCTTATTTCCTACCATCTCTGTGGCCTGCTCTTTGCTGACCTGAACTATCATCAGAAGAGCCTATGCACAGCCCTGCTTACGGCACCATTCTTTCTCATTCGCTACAACACTGCTGTCTAGTCTACCCGGTATCACACAGCAGAGGCCCAAGGCTGGCCTCTAAAATACCTGATGTAATTAAACATCATATTAAAGTTCTGAGCTTTTTATTTGTTCAAATAGCTCATACTCAGATTCCTTTAAAGATCATGAGACAGAATCAAGTATCTGAATCTGACCCGAATGCTTTTCTATAATACAAGAACAAATTAGTAGCCAAGGCCCCAAGAGCTGACAGCCAAAGGGAATCTAACTTGTTAAAGGAGGAGGCATGTTTGCTGTTGGCCTTGCACTAGCCAGCAGCATGTAGGGCACACTACAGACAAAAGAATCACTAGAAACAAGGCACACATTTCCTCACTAAAATCTAGTTCTACAATGGACGCACTTATGAACATAACACTGTGGTCTTACCTAGCATTACAAAGTAGCACAGCTTTGTGTTCAGAGAGCAAGTGTCCACACTGAGACAGGTCAGTCCTTTATTTACAGCAAAACACAAACACTTTTTAGAGTCTGGATCTCTACGTCATCCCCTACTGACAGCCTTGGCAATTTACTTCTATACTCTAGGCATCTCTAAACAGACCTTAGAGGTCACCATGAGGATCCATCTCACCATGTGAAGCATTATGTTTTCTCAGAGTCTGTGAGTACATTCAAAAACAAAAATTTTTTTGAGGGCACTATCCTCATATCACTTAAGATGTCTCTACATGCTCACTACACAAATGGTCTGGGTAGAGAAAGAAGCACAAACTAGTGTTGCTTTTAGCTCATGAGTAAATCCTGCATTCCAAAGGGTTTTCTGTCTCCCCAGCAATTGATGGTTAAGATCTCAGTGGTCCAGCCATCATTGGTTTCAGCAGTAGTATCTTCTCTTACAGGCAGCCTTAAGTCCTGCACATTCATTTCATGTCTGAGATATCACATTCCCAGGATGCAATGGTTCACAGGCCCTACTCTGCCTTAGGCAGGATTCTGTTATAAAGGAGCAGATATTCAGGCTTCATCTAGAGACTAGCTGAGCCACCTCACAAATGACTTTTCATCTAAAATAGTCTTACATCTTACACTTGTTTAGACCCTACTCCTTCCTTCCCTTGACAGCAAACAACATCTACAAAATTTAGCTAAGGCTGGCCAGGAACTGGGGATCCTCCTGCCTCCAGCCTTCCAAGTCCTGAGATTCTAGGCAGATGTCCAACCCTTACATAGTTCTTGAATCAAAAATTAAAAGGCCTAGAAACTCCTTCTTTCACTTTCCTTACTCGTAAAAATTATGCATGGCACACAAGTATGAAAGTGTCATGGAGCTCCTAGGAAACCCACGAGGGGGATGTTGTGTAGCAGTGGGAACAGTTTTCTTTCTGTCTACTGACAGGATTGGTGGACTGGCTGGTGAGCCTTGATAACACACTAAGCTTAACATTAAGAGCCATGGGCTCTAACTTCTCAAGAGACGGAACCCTTCAGTCCTGCATTAGCTCATCTGAAGACAAAAAAAGAAACCAAAAAGACAGGCACAGGAGAAATATAGAGAAAATTAAGGCTCACAGGCCCCAGAGAACATGGTGCTTTTTAAGCAACACACCCATCTTGTGGCCATTTCAGATACTGCCTTATCAAACTTAATCCTCAGTGCACTTTTTCAGAAAGGACGGGGGCATAAGGTGGGAGGAGCACCGGGAGTACTGACTCAGAGGCTGGGGCTTCACCAAGCTTCCTGTCACTAACTACCACACCACCTGGTAAGCCACATGACTTCCATTGGCCTCAGATCCTCCCTCCCTAACACTAAACCATGAAGAGTAAGACTTCTAAGAAATGACTATCCGTATACCAGAAACCACAGCATTATTACAGTTTTGAAACACAGTAACACACAAGTATTTGTTTCTAGTCACTTGAGACAAAGTGTTCCCAGTTCTCACACTAATCAGTAGGTACAACCCAGTAAACAAACCCACAATTTAAAAACATTAAAAAAAAAAAAAACAAACAACAAAACAGAATAGGATACCAGTGAATAGCAGAGCCAAACTTTTAAAATTCTACACCAAAAAGTTTAAAAGTTTGCAATCTAGTTTCCATACCTCACCAGTTACTTAGCACAAAATACCTTTCCATGTCTATAGAAGACTCCAACCCCACAGCTCATTGTGTCTGTTTCCTGTGCCACCTCAGGCCTCGTCCCATAGGCACAGCATTGGACACAGGGCTCATGATGCATTTACTGGTGATTAAATCCCTATCAAGCAGTTCCACTACGCCAATAACTTAACCACCCCTCTGTTTTCCTCAATACATCTTGGTGTTCAGTACACCAGCAAGACTGAATTATTCCAGTGCATGCTTTCCTTCATCTTTTAGCAGAAAAGGTTTATGGCTTGTAGCCTGGTGAAGCTGTAGGCTTCCCTTGCAGAATGAATTTCAGGAAAAATTAGCCTCACCTAGAGTAAGAACAAATGGGGCAATCATCCAAAATATACCCCAAACAGGCAAAGTTCTCCAGGACTGGGAGGAATTTCATACCCTAAACGACATATACATGGTATACCAATACTATGAAGGCAGATTGTTATTCTGAACTCACTAAAAAGGATGGTCAAGGAAAAGGACATTAGCACCTCTTATCTGAACTATGGAAGAAAATACCCTATTTACTAACATGTTTTCAATTGATGACACTTAGAGCTGGAGCCTCTTATTAAGACTTGTCCAAATGTTTATAAAAGAGTAAGTGGAAACCCAACAGCATGCTCAACCAGCTAGCTAGCCAGCTTGCAAGCCAGCCACCCAAGCAGTATTTTCATATCAGACACTACACTTAGTGTTAAGGACTCAGCAGTAAGCAAGAACTAGTCTCTCCTCTGCTGTCAACTCTATTTCAATGAGGTCAGATAAAAGTTGTGGGTATAAAGGGTGGGGAAAGCTGTTAGATGCTGTGATTAGAGAAGACATTTCTGCTATCTGAGGGGAAGATTGGATAAGGCAGTGGTGGAGCCATGTACACAGCTGGTACAAGAGTTATAAGCAGAAGCATTAGCTGCTGTAAACAGCAGAGGGGTGAACATACTCAGAATATGTCTGAGAACACAAGGAAGCCAGGGGAGTCTGAAGCAACAAGTAAGTAAAAGAAGCAGGAGACAGACTCAGAGAGGCCGTCAAGACCTTGTACACGACTGTGGCAGATCTTGAGCCTCAGCAGGACTCCCAAGTCCTGTGGTAAGATAAGATGACTTTAAGAATTTTAAGCAAAGAAAAATGGGATGAGAAAAGACAGACAGAGGACTACTGTAGAAAGGAAGTGGAGTGAGGCGGTGAGAATCAGGGCACACTTTAACGACAGGCTGTGGAGTGTGAAGACAAGAAGCAAGAGTGGCAGCAATGTTCCTGCCCTTGGCCCACAGGACCATCAAGAAAGGACAGGGTAAGTAGAAAGAATGTGGGCAGAAGAGAGGCCTTCTCACATGCTGAACCATGAGGAACACAACTGACTGTGTCAGAGCTTGCTTGGCTCTGTGCCCTGTACAAACCCATCTCCATGCGACCATACAGTGCCTGTCATCTGTGTGCAGAAACAGATGAGCGAGTCCCAGCAGCAGCCCTCACTTCTTGAACCTTTACTAACTCCTAAGCACTATATCAATCAATGTACATACTATAATGGTTAACCCACACATAAAAGCACTTAGCCAGGGCATGTGGCATGTTGTAAACAATCTCAGATAGCCTTACTTTTCTCATGTTAATAGGATTTTTTTTTTTTTTTTTAATCATTCCTTTAATGATCAGGAGGCCATTCTGATCCTTACCTGACTCCTCAAGGTACAAAGTCACACCCACATGGTTATGTGTAAGCACTAAGACCCTGATGAGCTGCTGCTCCACAGTGCTTTGGATGTGGATGTGTGGGTTCACACAAACTGAGCAACTTTCTTACAGCACCTACATTCACGTTTCTCGCATTCATGTATTTGGACACTTTCTAGATCATACTTTATCTCACTTCCCTATGCGTTAACAGAGGGTTGTCTTTGTTAAACTGGTCTGACACATGACCCAGGCTAATGTTACTTTACAGACCAGAAAGTGGAGCCTTGAAGGGGGAAACAGCTCTGTATTCAGATCTGAGTCCAGCGCCTGCTCTACAGCCAGTGGTGACATCAAACTCTGCCCTGAACCTCATGAGAACCTAAATGCGATTTTTATTTCGTCTGTCTCTATCCTGAAATTCCAAATTCAAGCCTCTTCAACTACAGTATTTTCTCTTTAAAAATACAAATTTATCAAAACATGAGTACATTGCAATTGTTTATATTTTAACCATAAAAACCCATAAAACTTGTGACGCCATGTTAAGTTATATTATAAGGCTTCTCCACATATTTTTTACTTCTTCTTAGAGAATTTCTAATCACAACAATAAATGTTAAAGGGTGAAATTAGCACACAGTAAAAACCAAGAAAACACAATTCTGTCCCAACCAGCTCAGTGTCGGCAGCATCTGTCTCACTGGTCTGAAAACTGGACAGTAACACTCTTCCGACAGCCCAGGCCAGCAGGGCCAATGAGCTTCAACTCAAAGATGTGAGATACAGTCATCCTTTAGGATCCACAGGAGCTGGGTCCAAACGTCAGAACGTGCTCAGTTCTTTATATCAAGTCGTGAAGTACTTGTGTAGAACCCGCATGCATTCTACCACACAGAGAAATGACCTCTAGATTACCAGTAACACCTGAACACAATATAAATGCTGGGTATTAATTGGTGTACCATTTAGGGAATAAAGACAATGAGAAAATCATCTGTGTTTTTGTATCCGTGGATTTTCCCCCAAATACCTTCAATCCACAATTGGTTGAGCCCATGGACAGGAAACCCACAGATAGAGAAAGCCAACTGTATAATGAAGGTGTTTTGAAAACAGAAAGGTACAAGCTATACAACACAAAAGCACAAGTCCTTATTATGGGGTATGAGTCCTTAATTTGAATATGGGAAATCCTGCTGCTATCAAAATTGATACTGTTTTGTTTTTGTTTCGTTTGGTTTTGTGAGTTAGTCTTGCTGTGCAGATCAGGTTTTCTGAGAGCTCATGTATGTAACCCAGGCAGGCCTCAAACTAAAGATTCTCCTGCCTCAGCCTCCTGAGCACTGAGACTAAAGGTGTATATCACCAAGCTCAATAAATCTGAAAAAATTTATTACTGACATAACATGTTATCTGACTACATGTGTGACATCACAGTCAAAACACAAGCACATTTAAACAATGATGTAATTATCTTCAGGCTGTAACCAACTATATATGAAATACACATGAACTTTTGAAGCACACTTGAGTTCTAACCCCTGGATAGTTCAGTAAAAATAAAAATAGCAACAATGCCACTCCTATCACAACAAAACACAATAGGAAGCCCCTAATTAGTTCCTAAACACTCATGTGCAAATGTTTAAGATAAAGGACATTCAACGTGAACTATCAAATATATATTACAAGCATTAACAATTTAATCAAAAAATCTGAGACATTAATTTGAAAAACAAAGAATGAATTAATACAAATGTTATTTTACCTTTGTGTTGCAGGCTAGCTCCATGAGCCTCTTTGCGTTTTCTTCTGAGCGGTACCTTTTAGGGAGCTGAACTCTGAAGAACTTCAAGGCACCCTCGAAGTCCGTCAACAGCAAGTCATCCTTGGAAGTCTTGAAGAAAGAAAAGACAACCACAGAGCACAACAGCCACTTAGCATGAGATCCAAACCACAGACACAATGGAATAGGGCAGGACGCCAAAAGACATACCTTTAGTAATCCAAGGGCAACATTAAAAATGACACTTATTCCCTGAGAGAGAAGAGACAAGACAGTTTTAGTGTCTATATCTGCTCTGTTCTGTTAGGTGCAGGGCCACTTAAAGGAAAGCCACTCCAGCCCTATTCTGAGAATGAATGCTTTTCCCAAATAGCCCATGATTCCAGACCAAACGTTAGAGCCATAACATAGTGACTCTCAATATGGCAACTCCATATACATACACACAGGAGAATGTACACCAAAACATTATATATAGTTAAACTGTGCAAACAGGAGATCCACGTTTCTTCAATTGCTTTTATCATATTTTCTGAAGGTCTGCCATAAGCACATTCTTGTAAAAGTAGTTGTTTCTTTCTTTCTTAACACATATACACCTTTCAAATCTCAACCTATGTCATGGCTAAGGACATTTTTCACACTGCCTTGTTTCTTTTCAGTGACAATGTTCTTCTTTCAGTAAATCCCCACCCAGCCTCAACTCCTCAGGTCATTAGCTGATATGGTCACGTAACTCAGCCTACTCAATGGAGATGCTGGGCAGGACCTCCAGCAAGGGCTATCATTAAAAAGAAGACTGCAGAGTTAGGAGTGGTGGCACACAACTGCTCTCTGCATCCGGGAGACAGTAAACAAATATCTCCTCAGAAGGAGGTACAGATAGTTCTAACGGGGAGACTCTGCAAAGGCAGGGCACTGCCGACCTCTGTCTTAAACCTCTATTTCATTTACCCAGTGTCCAGAGCCAAACCGAACACTACCTCATCTGTCTAATGTGTCTCTTCTTAGCAGAGAACCTCGGTGATAAGGGTGAGCAGGACACTGGCCTCAGGAAGAGCCACCTCAGCCCAGATTTGGCAATACCAAAACAAAACAGAGGACAAGAGATTCGATAGAGCTTATAGTGGAAGTACACACATAATCTAAGTACACACCTCACATAAGAGCAGGTCGATGATATGAAAGACCATGTAGAGAGGGAATTTTGCAGTGAAAAGTGTAAGAAACCACTGGGAGGCATACATGTGTGCTTCAAGGCTGATGTCCACAAAGTGGTTGTACAGGTCTGGAATGTATTCCTGAAAAGTAAGATGATTAGTCCTGGGCACATATGCAGCTATCCTATATTTCTTAGGAGGCTAATAAATCTTCCAGCAGTAGCCCAAAAAGTCATATACTTGTGTTTTTTCTAAATCTCTCTAAAGTGCTTGGAACACTTAACAGTTATTTTCCATACTACAAACTAGCTGAAAGAAAGAGGAATTCCCTAGAACAGTGACAAGTACTTGGGAAAATTTATTTCCAAGTTGTGACATGCTTTGGGAAAGTCTGTTTCCCTTTGTAGCCTTGGGGAACATTTCCTCCCTGCATTTATAGAAAAGGGCCTGACTACACAATTTGCTCTTAGCTTGTTTCTACAACTGAAAACTCAGCTTAAACATTCAGATTCCCAGCGCTGTTAAATCTCTGCATCCTTATCACATAGTGAGAAACAATAGAAATAAAAGTCATTGTCCCTCCATCCATCTGCATTAAGTTTACACCTATTTGTCCAACCAGTCTGAGCTCCCTTACCTGCATGAGGCGCTCCAACTGGTAGAACTTGCAATGTAGATCTTCAAAATTTTGCTTGAAAAGTTCCCTGAGGCCATAGTCAAACATGATCTTGACCAGAACACTGAATGCCTGTTCTTCAGGCATCTGTAACAGATGGGTAGTGGAGGAGTGGGGTATAAAACAATTACTCCAGTATCTCTAGCTTGTCCCTCCACTGTCAGGAAATGGACTCAAAATTTTATTTAATAGCATTAATTCACTTAGGCAAAGAATGTTAAATGAGGCCTACTCTGTGCTACCACTGCCTTCCCCATAGCAAGAGTGTAATGAACTATGAATTGGTAGAAGGACTGGTAAGCACCTAGGACAGAGAAACTTGCTAATCAAGAACAGGTTTAAAGGTGGCTACAAACAAGCTGGTACACAGTATGTTTCAGCTTTCCGAAATGAGGCCTTTGTTCAATCATTTGTCTTCCCTTTGCCACAATGTCATTCTAGCAAATTATTTTTCCTTTCCTATCATAGTAAAAAATAGTTTGTGGGGCTGGAGAGATGGCTCAATGGTTAGGAACACTGACTACTCTTGCAGAGGATCTCAGTTTGCTTCCTACCACGCACATGGCGGCTCACAAATAAGCTCATGCAGGTACACAAATACACATAAATTAAAAATAAGTCTTAAAACATAGCTTGTCTTAAAAACAAGACAAAACTGCTTATTCTAGAAGAGCCTTCCACATTTTCCAGTCTATGCTATTACTCAACATATAACAGCAGTGGTGAAGTGGTGCTGAATTACCACAGACCCTCCTCCATTTCTGTCTACAAATGCCCACTTAGGACTAAGTGTATCTTCTATGGCTTTATGGAACGTTCTTCCAAGAATATGAGAGTCTAAGTTTCAAAACAGAACACTGGCAATGTTAAAACTTCATGTAACTGTAGCAAGCCTCAGAAAAGTCAGGATAGTGGGCAAGCTACTCTGGAACATGACGTTGGAGGTGTGCAGAGCATGGGGCCCAGTTGGAAATGGCACAGCAAAAGTGATACAGGGCAAAGCATGGCAGACTCCTATTGGGAAGGTCAGGCTGTTTGGGGCAAAATGCTAGATTTTCTGAGATTTGTGTTGTGGAAGGAACATGTTAGGGAGAAGAGGTTTGTTATGTGTGGTATTTCTGATGTGGGATTGCCCATTTCTCTTGCAGGAAAACAAACACTTAACACTCAGGAAGCAGCAGGAGTTCTAAATAGGACTGCAATTGAGGAAACCATTTTCAAGGGGGGTGATAATTAAATGGGAATAAATGTTCTTTGTGTGAAATTACAATAAATAGATGAACCATATAGGTGTGTGTGTAAGACTGACACATAAAGTCTGTCAAAAATAACAAATCAAAGTTAAAGAAAAAAACAACTGATCTGTTTAGTAATGTCAAATTCCTCACAATGTTCGAATTCATCTATAACTAACCTTGCTTTTCTCTATAACTCTGCTGTACCTGCCACAGACATCACCAAGCTGAGCTCCCAATAAAGAACACAGTGCTTTTTCTTTTGACCTGTAAGGTCATCTTTACAAAATGGCTTAAAATCCTCCTAAGACTTCCTGTCCTCTCAGAGCAAACATTTAAGCTTTATTTTGGCTTGCATGGTTTCCTGGTGGCCCTGTTCTACTCTCTCACACTGTCTCTGTCTTCTCTCCCTCCCACTGCAGCCCCACGATGCCTCTTTTAATTCCACACACAGGAGATTCTTCAGCTTTTACATTCTATATGATTCCCATTGACAACAGTAGTCCACTCTATTTTATGTTAAAAGACTTTTACTGCAACATAACAAGGAAAAAGGTTACATGACACTGAGAAGCACACAAGAGAGTGACAGCCTTTCTTGTTTTTCAGAGTCCACTGCACTGTACTGGTTATCTGCCAAGAGGAGCCTTTAAACAAGGGTCTCTGTTAAAGTCTTACACTGTTCACTGCATTTTATCTGTATGGAGCCATTAAAATCCCTGCAAGCATGCTTGTCTGTTTACAGATGTGGAATCACTAGGTTTGTCCTGTGCTCACTCTTAGCTTCAAATTTCCAGCAGCAGTCAGAACTGCTGATACAGCCGGGCAGTGGTGGCTCACGCTTTTAATCCCAGCACTCGGGAGGCAGAGCCAGGCGGATCTCTGTGAGTTCGAGGCCAGCCTGGTCTCCAAAGCCAGTTCCAGGAAAGGCGCAAAGCTACACAGAGAAACTCTGTCTTGAAAAAACAACAACAACAACAACAAAGAACTGCTGATACCACCTGGGGAGTATTCTTGCCACACATTTAAATAAATAAGAAAATGATTAGGCAACTTAAGAATGTGACATATTTTATAGGGCAATGTGCTTAAAATTTTTTTTAAATGAGTCAATGGCTTGAAATAAAGACAATAGGGTGGTTTTGTAAGAACAAAAGACAAACAAGTACAGCATCTGATTTGTTGCTGTAATGGCCATAAAGGAGTTGCATATGGGCAGGGGATATAGCTCATAGGTAAGAAACTCACCTAGTATGCATGTGTTCCTGGGTTCAATCCCTAGTACAGCAGAATAACCAATAGCTAATGGTTATTATACACACGTGTACTGGGATGGAGCACTGAGTGCGGACTGTGTGCCAGGCAGGACGTTAGTGTTACAGTTATGATGTAGAATACCCTGGTCCTTACAAGACACAAGCTCAAAGGTTTGCTACTTTCTTTTTAAAAGATAGTAAGCTGTGTTTGTGGAAATGGAAAATGAAGATAAAGAATAAATCAGTAACTGGAAGTCAAATTAAGACTACTAAATATGGCTGTTCAGCTTAACGTAGTTCTGACATTTCTATGGATTTAAAAAAGTTGGAGAGTAAAGGTCTTCATTAAATGAAGGCATGAATAAAATGGTACTAAAGAAAGCCTTGCTCTCTTCCTAGCATATGAACTTCCAAACAGTTATGAATGACAGTGGCTATTTTACAGACAACAAAATGTCCCTAAGGGTCAACCAATACTGAAGTTTGTCTAATCTTCTGAAAAATAAAAAGAAAATCTAACCTGCCACACCTTAGCCACACAGCCCAGAGAGGCTCGTGCAGCTGTGACACAGCCCCGACTACTCACGTGGAGAAGCAGCACAGCTGCAAGGAACGACTGGCCCTGGCAATAACCGATTTCTTCATCATACACAGAGTATGCCTGCATGGGGACAAAAGCCAAGGGGTTAAAGGATGACTCATTCACTGGGGGGCGGGGGTGTGTGCTTGCCTTTAATCCCAGCACTCAGGAGGCAGAAGCAGATAGATCTCTGATTTGAGGCCAGCCTGGTCTACAGAGTGAGTTCCAGGACAGCCAGGCTACACAGAGGAACCCAGTCTTAAAAAAACAAACAAGGAATGACTCATTCATGCGCCATGCCTGCTCTCTGGGACCTTGAAGACAGGAAGGAAAAGGATGCTATCCAAACCTCACAGGACCATTTTGAAGGCCAAAGAATGATGCTAATCTATCTCTCTAGTCCCACTGTCATCCTTACAGTGAAGGAACTGTCACCATACTACCTCCAGTGGCCAAGGAGAAAGTTCATCAAAAATGAGTTGAGCATTAAATCAGATTCTAACAGCTCTTGTTCTAAAAGCTCATATGATCACCCTGGGATGCTCTTCTCTGCCAGAAAAATGTATTCTTCCTCTAAACCCAAAAAAATGTCCCAATTCAACCAGAAGTAACTCTGTGGTACTTGCTAAACATACATGGCTATTATAGCATTTACTAGGCCACATTTTAAGTGTCCATCTTCTCCAGGCCTCCTGAGAGGTGAGATGATGTGTTATTCAGCTAGCTACTGATTAGTTAATATTATTCAATCACCTATCTGTATAAAAGGCTTTCTGATAAGAGTGGTGGTCTAAAATCTTTTGTGGCTTTCTCTGGATTCTTATTTTTAATTTTCTTGGCAGTAGATGATTACTCTCATTGTCTATGAACATTATCTTGACTAGAACACTGACATCTACAATTCCCCATGGTCCCTTCTCTGCTGCTTTTGAGGTGTGTGTGTGTGTGTGTGTGTGTGTGTGTGTGTGTGTGTGTGATTAGTGTTAGTAGTTCTCATGTAAACTATGGTAGAAAGGGGGAAAGCCCATAGAGCAGTGGTTCTCAACCTCTGGGTCATGACCCCTTGGGGTTGCATACTGGCTATGTACATTATGATTCATAAGAGTAGCAATGAAAATAATTTCATGAGGAATTGTATTAAAGGGTTGAAGCGTTAGGAAGGTTGAGAACCACTGCTATAAAGTAATGATGCTATTCCCTGTATGACAAATTTATTTCTGTTGAATGCTGTTGGCTGCTAAGAGACACTGGATTATAAAAGCTGCTAGATTAAACTAACCTGTAATTCAAAAATTAGGTCAAAAGGTATGTTGCTTTGGGGGAGAGGTTATACTCTTATTTCCACAGGAAAAAAGAGGCAGTGGGTTCATTCCAGGTTAAAGAACATCAGGTCTGACTGGGAAAGATCCCCCTGAAATCCTGGCTACAGACATAAGAAATAAAACTAGAAGAACTACAAGCAATGTGTATTTTACCTGCTCAAACATAAAACAAAAAATCATCTTTAACTGACTTGTGCATGCCACACATTCTATACCTGTAATGGATACTACTACCTTTAAAAATTTATGTATTTTCAGAACAAGGGGACCAGACACCAATGAAAACGGATGACCCAGGTGATCCAGCCTCTCAGAGTGCCTCTATTACAGTCTCCTCAGAATTCTGCATCCAAAACAGCTTCAAGCTGTTGGCTGAGATGGTGCAACCACACAGACTACTCTTGACAAGACTTCATTATTATCCTAACTTTCTCAAGGTTCCCTCAAAGATACCAGCACCCCCAGACAACAGGAAGTCGTCTAGGGAATGGTGCCCACATTCCCAAAATATTGGTGGATGTGTGCTATCATTTAAGGGGGTTAGTTACAAATTGTTATTGGAAATGGTCAGAAAACAAAAAGCTAAACAAAGGAGATTAGATTCAGTGATCTTGTTCTAAAAAGAAAAAGGGGGTATGGAAATGATAGGATATAAAGGTAGATTATTAAATCTACTTTAGTCCAAAAATCAACAACCAGTCTTGAATATTTTACATTGGTATGAATTTTTGTATACTGATACAAATTTGAGGTTATTTTTGTTATACTGTATATATGTTTTTACTCACTTAAGATATTTTTGTATGTTGATACAAATTTAACATTTTTCTTAGCACATACTGTACATGTTTCTATTCTTGTATAAAATATTGTACTTATGGGGCTCATTTAACAATATCATATAAATTTCTAGTCCTCGAAAGTTATTATTACAATTTACAATAAAGAAATGCAGGTTAGGGTTGGGGATTTAGCTCAATGGTAGAGTGCTTGCCTAGCAAGCACAAGGCCCTGGGTTCGATCCTCAGCTCAAAAAAATTAAAAAAAAAAAAAATTGAAAAAAAAAAAAAGAAATGCAGGTTAGTAGTCACCTATTATAATCAAACTTGAATTCATGCTAGGTATGTTTTCAAGGTCAAACAGAGATATTTACATAGATAGATGGTCTTCAAACACTTCAAAGACCTATAGACTATAGCATTTAAAATATTTAATAATATAAGGCTTTTCATGACAGTAAGACATGTCTGCTCCTGACGGCACCCATTTACTTCAAAAGATGATGATGAGCACTGAAGAACCAAAAGCTAGACACAAGGGCAAAGAAACAGCCCTGGCTGAAATGTGTCCAAACTGGACAAGCAGGACAAGAAAAAAAAAGAAAAGCAACTGCCAAACTTTGCCAAGACAAGTAGGACAATCCTTCAAAATCCCTGCTTTTCAGAAATGTCTGTCAAATATACTAGGTCTGTAGGCCAGAGTTGGATGCCCTAGTCTTACGGAAGAACCTAGGGTGATTGTCCAAGCAGCCAGATGTCCCTATCGTTAGATAACATTTCATCCTTTTAGGGTCTTTGAAAGAGTTGAAGACTTAAAAGTTTTCTTTAGTTATGATAAAAAGGTAAATTAGATATGAAACTTTAGACTCATAAAAATAAGATAGATAAATATTTTTTGTGATGTTGCCAAATACAAATGGAATGGATATTGTAACTGTAATTCTTACTTAATAACTGTTGTTGTATATAATTTTGTTATGTTAAAGTTAAAAATCCTCCTTTTTTATTTAGAGGAAAAAGAGAAAATGCTGTGGGACAACCCTTCTGTACACTGTGTAAATTATGCTGTTACTGGTTTAATAAAGCTGACTGGCCAATAGCTGGACAAGATAAGGGTGGGTGGGAGAGCCAGACTAAAGACTCTGAGCTATTGGCCGAGTATTTATAATTAATATTGAATCTCTGTGTTGGTTATTTGGGAACTGGCAGGCAGTTAAGAAAAGTCCATATACAGATGAAACTTCCTTTATTTTCCCACTTCTGTGTACTAAGATTCCTGTGTCCTAAGAAAGGAATTTAGAATTAGGTGTTTTAAAATTTGTCTTTCAGGCAGATGAGAAACCAGTGTTTGTCAGATGATAGGTGTGTGTGTGTGTGTGTGTGTGCAGATTTTATCATTAGCTTTTAGAGACATCATAGCTTTATAATCCTATCTTCATAACTCAGGTAGAAGTCACTGTAATTTTAGTAGGCTTTCCAGCTCCTCATAGCTCGTCTGATGCGAGGGCTACAAGAAGAACATATATCTATTTCAAAGACAAGATACAAAATGAGAGCTTTAGAAAGAACCTGTTTATAACACCAGGAGGCTCATCTCTTTCCACACCTTAAGTTTATAAAAATTAATGTTAGGGCCAATATTGCTAAGAGTGTGTTGAAAACTATCACTATGGAGAGCCAACTTCTCTGGGAAGTATTTGGTATCATCAGCAGTTGATCAGTTACAGAGTCAGAGGCCTGTGTTTGTCAGTTTTGCCAGATCTTGTGCTCATTACGTATACACACTAGTAATATCGTGGTGCTGACTTACTGCCCTCACTCAGCCTTCTTAGGCAGAGCTCAGCACAGCTTAAGCAACTTTATATACATGCATGGACTCTCCATAGGTAGAGAACAGAGGGAACTGTAGGGAAAAGGGGCTAGCTGAAGAAACCCATCCTGATCCCAGAATTAGGGAAAGATGACTCAGAGAAGGCCAGTGAAAGAAACACAGTTTGGCTCAAATCAGAGCCATTTATGCCCTGGGCCAACTGCCTTGTGAAACCAACCAATCACAGAGAAGGACAGTAGAATCCTGGCCCAGGGGTCCAGGACCAGGGAAAGAGATACAGGCTGGGTTTGGGACCTGAGCCAGAGAAATGAACACTTTATCCCCAAACCCAGAACCAAGGAAACATGCCCTGACTTTGGAACTAGTGCCAAAGAAACAGTACTGGTCCCTAGAATCAGAGTCAGTGAAAGAAATGTGCCCTGGCCTTAAAATTGGTGTCAAAAAGCTAAGTAAGGCCAGTGAAAGAAACACAGTTTGGCTCTAATCAGAGCCATCTCCGTCCCTGGCCAACTGACTAGTGAAACCAATCACAGAGCAGGACAGTAGCATCCTGTCCACTCCCAGGACATCCTATATAAACTGCCCTGCCTGGTCAGTTAAAAAGGACAGCTGTTCTCTCCACCCTAGTAGAGGCAGCTACTCTCCTGGATCCCTCCTTCCCAAATAAACCTCTTTCTCAAAAGAGTTTTGGGTGTGAAGATCTTCATTTACTGGCGTAGAGAAGATCCTTGCTGAGACTTCCCTCAGTGGACAGAGCAAGGGAGAGCTGAAAAAGTAACACTTTTCTCGAGAGCCGGAGGTGATTGCTACATTTCTGCAGGGGTTTTCCCCTTTTGCAGAGCAAAGCAAAAGCAGCAACATCTTAGGCCGGGGGAGAAGCAGAGCTCTGCTGGGAAGCCCCTTAAGTGGGGGCTGAGCAAAGCTCAGCTGAAGCGGCTCTCCAGGAGCAGAGCAGGATTGCTATATCCTGCAGGAGACCATCCCCCATTACACCAGGTATAGCCTGACTCTTTAGAACAGTCAGGAAACCCTTCCCTGCAGAGCTCTTGGCAGCTCCAGGCCTGACTTTCCCAAACAGCCAGGATACCCTTCCCTGATGAAGCAGTTCCCGGCCTGACTCTGCTGAGCAGTCAGAAAAACTTTCCTTCCAAGGCTGGGCTGTCTCTTTGCAGCACCAGCTGTCAGAGCTGTCCTAAGCAGCTCTAGGTGTCCAGGACACCTCCAGGCAGAGCTGTCCTGAGCAGCTTGAGGTGTCTGGGACACCTCGCCCTCCAGGGTTGAGCTGTCTTTTCGCAGCTCCAGTGTCATAGCTATCCTAAGCAGCTCAAGGTGTTGCCTGACTCCCCAAGTAGTCAGCATACCTTTCCCCAGAGTTGCAAAACTCACATTTTGGTGCCCAAACCTGGGACCACACCCACAGAGTTGCAACAAATTTATTTACAGGAACATACTATTCAGGCTGATAAGGGACCAAATGAACGCACACATGTATTGAAAGTACACGAGGTACTTGGGAAACAGTGGGAGTATAAAATTCAAGGGTCTAAAACGAAGAAAAGGAAGGCAAGTCATTTCATTAGTTCATTGACACTCAAGTAACATCTGTAATATGCTCAGCAGTGTGCCACATGCTACTGTCCTTGAGAACTTCAGTGAGGGAATTCCCACAAATCATTCAAGTCCAGTAAAGCCAGAAGTTCATCTGAACCAGGATATATTACAAATCAACACCAATGCTAAGGTATCCAGAAGCAGAAAATGAACTCAGGGGGTTTTATTTTATTCCACTGTGTTATGACTATAGTGCTCAAGATTTCTGTGGAAGCTGCACAAATGAACTAATTTTGGTATAAACAAGAAGCAAATTTTGTAGTAGACATGAAAGCAGGCTAGACCCTAAAGGCTGGGCGACTAATTCAAGGAAGTTTTTATAAAACTGCCAGCAACATAAGAGGGCAAACACAGAGGGAAGTGCAACTCTAAGGGTCATCAACTGCATCAAACTACCTGGGAATGTGACATGGTGGGAAAGGAAGACTGACATCAATCAAAAGATGTAGCAGCTAAGAGGAGGGTCTTGATGGACCCTGACACAGCCAGCTGTATGATGGCATTCAGGGAAGTCTAGATATAGAGCTACCACTGGATGGCTGAGATGGACCATAGTCTAACTTTGGTTCAAGATTTCTGAATTTTATTTTTGTAGGTAGCCAATAGACATAACAGAGGAATAGCACATGTCAGCCCACCAGAAGAAAAACACTCTGATGGGTATACCTCATTTAAGCAGGGCTTGCAAGACTCCAGAATATCTTTTGCTTTTGCTGTACCTTTACATGCTTTTCTCTGGTATTTGATATACTGTATATGATTGTGGGGAAATTCCTGAGTGCCTGTAAAGTATGTGTTTATCTCATGGAATCATCCAGATCTTCCGGGCATTTATATCTGTGGACTGTCAGGAAGATATTAGATAATTTTTGACATAGTCAGGGCCTACTGTGTTCCACTAAGAAGCTGCTTCTGATCACTGCTCAAATTAAGATAAACTAGGAGCCAGAATGGCTCAAATTCCTTTAATTTTATGGATGAGCACCGCAAGATGATATGAACCTTCAAAAGAGCTTTAGATTAGACCAGATGCCTTGCTTATGGTTTACATTCCCTATCTTGTTCACAAGGACACACAGCTGTCCTGTCTGACTAGGTTGTAAATAGAAAGACATCCTAATTATTGCTAGCTGGCAAATGATTAATTCCTTGCGCTCATTCCTAATCCCAATTTGTAAAAATAAATTCTGACTAGTCAAGGCTAGAGAAGATAATTTGAATCTGTAGCCCCTATGAGGGCTGCAGGTATTCTTGGATAATGAGAGAAATGGAATGTACTTTTTTATGATTTTTGCATTGCCTGAGAGATGCTGTTAGAGTATTTAAGCTGTGCAGGGAAAGGGAACAAGAGAGCAATGAAGTAGAACAACGTGAGGGAATAACAAAAAGAAACCATCAAAAGAATGTGTAATGCTTTCTTTCCTTAAAACCCCTCAGATAGAAAAGTCCTATCCTTGCTAACAACACAGACTCCAAGACAGCTCAGGGCTGGTTCCCTTACAGGCAGCAATATATTTTGAAGTGCTAATAATGGACAGATGAAGCAACATGGAAGGAAGATGATGTGAAGAGAATGCAAAGAAATTCACCACAATAATCAATTTCTGTGTGTTTGAAAGCTTTCACAATAAACATGTTTTTAAGTGAACTTGAAAGACCAACTTTGTTCCATGAATCTCACAGAGGCTAACTGGCACCTAGGATTTAACAAGCTCACACAGATTTGGCACATCAGTCTAACAATGGGCAACTTCTGCTCTGAGAGTGGGGGGACTTCACGGGCCCCATGTAGAGCTGGAGATTCCATCTGAGTACCACGGGAAGGTCTCTGTGAGTGGACAGGCAGAGAGAGAAAAGACAAAGTTCCTGGTGAGGCTAAAAGGTAGGGGAGATAGCCAGGAGGGGAGAGTCAAAGGCAGTGAGCTGCAGGGAGACTGAGACCTGGGAACTGGATACAGAAGTGAGGCAGAGGCATTGGACATGGGCATAATTTCTGGGAATTCTGCAACATGGTGGGGAATGGCTGGAGGAACTGCATGGATGATATAACTGAGATACAAGACACAAGTGGCTAAAAGACCTAAGAAGATTACAGTAGAATCACAGCTTTGAACATTACAGAGAAATTAAAGAACAGCTTCTTAAAGTCTAACTGTCCCCAATAGTTAAAATCACCTAGTATGTCACTGTAAAGCCTTTAATTGCTAGCCTGTCCTAAAGCCAGCTGATAGTTCTTTTTTTTCAATCCAAAGTGGAAGTTCCTTAAGACACATCTTGTGCCTTGTCTGAACACACTATAAAAAACTACTTAATTATGAGAAGGAAAAGATCAAAGACGGGCTCTGAAATCAGGACAAGACTGAAAAGGTCTGCTCCCAACCTTTTAGCACTGTGGCTCTGATGTGCATTAGAACAAATCTGTTTTAAAATGATTACAACCAGCCAGGCATAGTGGCGCACATCTTTAATCCTAGCACTTGGGAGGCAGAGGCAGGCTGATTCCTGTGAGTTCCAAAGCCAGCCTGGTCTACAGCGCAAGTTCCAGGACAGCCAGAGCTACACAGAGAAACCCTGCTTTAAAAAAACGAAACAAAACAAAAAAGATTACAACTGAATAGACTGTACTTTTCTTTAAAAATTAATTTATTTATTTATCCATTATGTCCAGATTTCATTACAAGGTGGTTGTGAGCCACTATGTGATTGCTGGGAATTGAACTCAGGACCTCTGGAAGAGCAGTTAGTGCTCTTAACCTCTGAGCCACCTCTCCAGGCCCTAGACTGTTCTTTTTCTGGTGTTCAGATATAGATCTTAGAAATAAATATTTATCATCACTTATTTATTAAGCAACAGTGCTACAAATCCACCTGAATGGGCATTGGCACATCCTACTGTTGAGCCATATCCACAGAGCCAACTTCAGCACCTAGAATGTGTATAAGCATTCCACGGCTCCCAGGAGCCTTACAAACTAAATTTGAAAAAATCTAAATATGCATTATAAAGGGTCAGGATGACACTGTTTTTCCTCTGTTTGTTGAACACTGAGAACTTTGTCTTGGTAATTGTCACATTTAGCTACACTGGCTTCAGTTATTCTTTTGCTCTTTCTGGTTTTCAAACAGTCTTATCAGATTTGTCCTTGGACAATTTCATGCATGTACACAATAATTACTTTCTTCCCAACCCCTTACCTTTCTCCTGTACCTGTCAATACTCTCGTCCTGACAAATCCTTTCCCCATATTTATCTCTCTTTGCTTTTGTGACCTGCTGTCTTGAACTAGGATTCTGTATGACCATGGGTTTGCAACTCTCCATTGGACCTTGGTGGGCTCGCCAGTGGGGCTTATAGTGGGAACACAACTGAAGAGGACTCACGCTCTCCCAGAATCCTTCATTATCTATCAGTTTAGTAGGAAAAAGTAGGGTCCCACAGGTCCTTGTCCCATCCATGACTGGCTGTTGACGGACAGTCCTGTGCAGGCCAGTAGTTATGAGTTCATAATGTGATGGCTAGACTGTACCAAGAATATGGTATTTTCTGTCCCTTACCTTCTTTCTAGCCTCTCTTATGTCCTGTTTCTAACTGGCTGAGAGTGACTTCTAGCATAACAGCATGACCTACATGAATACAGGTGCTTTCAGCTAGAGTTCATGAAGTGATGAGCCACTAAGTGTAGGTTCTGGGAACTGAACTCCAGTCCTCTGGAAGAGCAGTGTGTGCTGTTAAACAGAGTCATTTCTCTAGACTCGTTATTTCCTGATTTTTAATGACTCTAAAATTATGTTATCTGTGGCTTTCAGATAATCATTTTTGTTGTCTTTATCTTTCTTTTCCAATTCTGAAAATCAAATACAAATTACACTTTGTAGACAGCATGGTGGAATGCATCTGTAAATCTATGATTTGGGAACTGGAGGCAAGATGAACAGGAATTTAAGGTCAGCCTCTGGTATAGGGAAACTGAATATAGCCTAGACAACACAAGGTCCTGTTTCAAAAAACAAAAAAAACTAAAAACAAAAGCCCCAAACAAGCCCAAATTACATTTTGTAGTTTGTCTTTTATATTATTTCAAAGAACCAGAACTGTTATTCAAAACCAATACTTTTATATTTTAATATGAAATACCTTGCATATTTTATATAAGGAATCTTGTCCATCTCCTCCTGTGTCCTTGAAGTAGTCATGAGCTGGAAACGTGCGGTTAATATCCCTTGTGATAGCACTGTCTTGAGGAGACTCCTGTGGAAACGGAGGAAGAGAGGACCAGGGCCATTAAGAAGATAGCTATCTATTTGGATTTGTACAAAAGGGTCCCATTATTTACGTACGAAGTGCTGTAAGGTCAAACATACTCATGCTTGCACTTACTGCCTCTTCAGGGACTATCCATCTGTAGGAGGAATGTATAGTGAGGGTGGGCCAGACGGAAGGAAAGGGCCATTTTCATCCCTCACACTCATGCTCTCTTCCCTGTGCACTGCAGGAAGTGAGGCTAATGAACTTTCTGTTGTACAAAGGAAAATAAGCTGCTGAAATTGGTTTCCCTCAGAAAACATTCAAGTTTACTTCACGGGATAGTGAAAGTGCTTCTGACAGAAAACTGAGTAGAGACAGCAATGCCTAGTCTACCCTCCGGAACGAAGCTCATGCCCATTCCCAAGTGGGAAAAGTCCAAGGCTCTGTATGTACATTCCTTTCATGTGTGGTGGAGCTGGGAATGGACCCAGGTCTTCTAGGAAAGCAGTCAGTGCTCTTAACCTCTGAGCCATCTCTTCAGCCACGGTCCAAGGCCCCTAACCAGAGTTTCCTAGGGGCAAATGGCACGGAGTTCAAATGCCTAACGAGGAAGCCCTCTTCTTCTCTGCAGAGGAAAAGAGTGGTCACTAATGCCAGCAGTCACCCATGATGCATACCAGTGCCCTGCTGGCTCTAACATCCCCAGAAGTTTTCATGTATCCACTGCCCTTCCCACTGACCATGGAACCAGACAATGAAAAACCACAGGATGAATTTCTGAAGCCTGCAAAAAATAGTAACAAACTGGAGTCCTATGGGAACCACTGCCTCAACTACTTGATCTTACAAAATATTCAGAG
Organism: Onychomys torridus; assembly: GCF_903995425.1. NCBI lineage: Eukaryota > Metazoa > Chordata > Mammalia > Rodentia > Cricetidae > Onychomys > Onychomys torridus. Next base: position 1,813,885 of record NC_050446.1, read on the forward strand.
AAACTTGGAATGAATCCATTTGATTTGTCATAGGCTAAACCACATGCCCTTCCCCTGAATTCTAATAATGACGAGTTTAATAAGTTCTTGTCAGAATAATAATATTAAAAATCTCAAAAAAAATTCTAAAAACAAATCCTTGTCCTTGACAATGTGACCAAAGAGAAGATTTGGGTACTGATTTTAAATACACCTATTTGCTGCTGCCAAGTAAGTTTATACATGCTCAGTGCCCCAAAGAGTGTCAGAGTCTGCTATAACCTGAACATCCTTTTGAATACGTATCTTTTACATAGTAATGAATGTTAACAGTATTTGCTGCAATTTACAAAAGTCAATTCTCAAGAAATCTGTGTGTTTCTGTATATTCAAATGTAGTAACAGTTTAAATGAAATATTATAAGTAGTTTTATCTATCTCTTACATTTTAAGCAACAAAATAAGACAATATAAAGTAGCTCAGAAAATTCATGCACACACACTGACACATTAGGGCTGGCTAAAATGAAAGCACCAAGCATTGGTGAGGTAATGCAACAACTGGACCTCTTACAAATAATGACAAGTCTACACATCATGCAATTACTCTGGTAAATAACACAGCACACCCCACATCTACAAGTTTAATACCATTTACTAAGGAAAGGAACAAGAGCTATTTAGAGAAATGAGCGACTCTAAGATTGAGGTGAAAAACACAAGAGACAACTCTGGAATTTTGTTTTGTTTTGTTTTGATTTTTGTTTTTTGAGACAGGGTTTCTCTGTGTAGTTTTGTGCCTTTCCTGGAACTCCCAACGCAGACCATGCTGGCCTGGAACTCACAGAGATCCACCTGGCTCTGCCTCCCGAGTGCTGGGATTAAATGCGTGCACAACCACTGCCCGGCTGGAATATTTTTATTGCCAGAAAATTTAAAAAAGAAACAGAAAAAAAAAAATCCCACAAACGCTTTTTAATTTTATTGCTACCACAAACCAAGCCAATTAATTGATACCAGTAACACTACCAACAACAGAATGTCTGCACTGATAGAAGTATGACAGAGGGATACTGAAAAACATTCCTAGTGACTTAAGCCAAATAATTTTTTTGTTTTTGTTTTTTAACATTTATTATTATTATTATATTTGTTTTTTAATTTTACACATCAGTCATGGGTTTCCCTGTCCTCCCCCCTCCCACCCCCATCCCAACCTTCCCCCATCCCCTCCCCTCCATTCCCATCTCCTCCAGGGCCAAGACTCCCCTGGGGATTCATTTAAACCTGGTGGATTCAGTACAGGCAGGTCCTGTCCCCTCCTTCCAGGCTGAGCAAAGTGTCCCTGTGTAAGCCCAAGGTTCCAAACAGCCAGCTCATGCACTAAGGACAGGTCCTGGTCCCACAGCCTGGATGCCTCCCAAACAGTTCAAGCTATTCAATTGTCTCACTTATTCAGAGGGCCTGATCCAGTCGGGGGCTCCACAGCCTTTGGTTCATAATTCATGTGCTTCCATTCATTTGGCTATTTGTCCCTGTGCTTTTTGCAATCTTGGTCTCAACAATTCACGCTCTTACAGTCCCTCCTCTTTCTCAACAGTTGGACACCTGGAGCTCCACCTGGGGCCTGGCTGAGGATCTCTGCATCCACTTCCATCAGTTATTGGACGAGAGTTCCAGCACGACTGTTAGGGTGTTTAGCCATCTAATCACCAGACTAGGTCAGATCAGGCTTTCTCTCAACCATTACCAGCAGTCTACAAAGGATGTATCATTGTGGATTTCTGGGGACCTCTCCAGCACTCTGCCTATTCCTGTTCTCATGTGGTCTTCATTTATCATGGTCTGTTATTCCTCTTTCTCCCTTTCTGTTCTTGATCCAGCTGGGATCTCCTGCTCCCCTAAGCTTTCTTTCCCTCAAACCTTGTCCTTCATTACTCCCACGGTCGTCCAGGTTGTGCATGTAGATCTCATCCATTTCTCTGTCATTGGGTGATCCTTGTGTCTTTCCTAGGGTCCTGTTTTCTAGTTAGCCTCCCTGGAGTTGTGTAGCAGTCTAGTCATCTTTGTTTTACATCTAGTGTCCTCCTATGAGTGAGTACACACCATGTTTGTCCTTCTGAGTCTGGGTTACCTCACTCAGGATGATTTTTTCTAGATCCATCCATTTGCCTGCAAACCTCATGATGTCATTGTTTTTCTCTGCTGAGTAGTACTCCATTGTGTATATGTACCACATTTTCTTTATCCATTCTTCAGTTGAAGGGCATCTAGATTGTTTCCAGGTTCTGGCTATTACAAACAATGCTGATATGAACATAGCTGAGCAAATGCCCTTGTGGTATGATTGAGCATTCCTTGTGTATATGCCCAAGAGTGCTACAGCTAGCTGGGTCTTGGGGAAGATTGATTCCCAATTTTCTAAGGAAGCGCCATATTGATTTCCAAAGTGGCTGTACAAGTAAGCCAAATAATTTAAGCAACTAACGGATACGGTAATATTGAGTTACAGCCTTGAGTATGAGAGAAATATCCACGAGTCTGTACATACAAAAATAAATGATGGATTAAATAAATAAATGGGGTAAAGAGATAAATCACCCAGGTAGCATTTCAAATAACTTATGTACATACTATGTCATCAAAGAAGTGAGAGTGGAATGCTCCACTACAGTGATGAAATGGGAGGTGGTGTAGACAGGCAAGATCAGTACTAACAGTGGTAAGTCATTCTGCTAGTAGGCACTCTTCATGTTGTAAGAATGGCTTTTATTTTATATCTTCCCGCTTCAAATTCATAGCTTTACAAGAAAAACACCAGACAACTTCTTGAAGGACATTATACAAAATGCTTGACCAGTATCCCTTAAAACCACCACATAGTTCTTGTTTCTTTCATTAAGGATGTCACTAATAACCAAGATCTATCTAGAGGCCAGGTGTGATTCATTTCTAGTGACTTCCCCCTTAACTCCCACCATGCTTGATGTGGGAGTGGGATTTGAGATCCTGACATTTTAAGGCTCCTTAAAAACCATATGTGGATTAAAATTTAGGGAAATTATAACACATGGTATTTGTCCTCAGGTCAAAATTATATATTAGTTCAAATCATAGTAGTCCCACACTCTAATCTTTCTGGATGTCTATTTTTATAGCTTACTATGAGAATTGGATGACTAAGTAACTTCTCAGAATTAATAAGGTACTGGGAACTGGAGGAAGTCCTTTGAATACATACTCTTTGTAAACTCAAGTTGGAAAATAGAAAGCTAAGAATGGCAATAAGAAAAAGAAAATACCCAAACAAAAGAAATCTCATGGAAGGCTGCCATGTGAAATAAGGAGCAGAGAGGATTATATTTCCCAAGTGGTTTGTTGCCCAAATAACAAGTTCTCAGGAATAACTCCAAACATTATAAATGCTGTAAAAGCGTATGTAACACTTAATGAAACAGAAAAGCATCCCACTCAAATATACTATTTATTCATTAGACAGGGTCTCACTATATAGTTCAGGCTGGCCTCAGCCTTCTGGGTGTGCCAGCATATAGTGCCCATGCCCTGTCTTTAAAATGTATTTTCGTGAATAAAGCATATTTTCCTGGTTGTGTATCCTTGTTGTGTGTGTGTGCATGTATAGGTAAGATGTGGCATGGCATGGATGTGGACCTCATACGACAACTTCTGAGAGACTTTCTACATTGTTGGGTCAGAGTCCCTATTTCTCCCACCACTGTGAACTCCAACCTAGCTGTTCTCAGAGCTGGGTTGACTCTCCTGTCTCACCACAGGAGACAATTGCCTCAGCTCCAAAAGCAGATTTGGAGGGTCTAACATCAGGCTTGTGTATCAAATGCTGGTACCTGCTGAGCTACTCCTTCAGTCTGCAGCCCCTTTTAAAGAGTCAGCTATAGCTTTTGTTTGTTTGTTTGGTTTTTCTTGGAGCTGAGGATCGAACCCTGGGCCTTGGGCTTGCTAGGCAAGCTCTAGCAAGTGCTCTACCACTGACCTAAATCCCCAACCCTGTTTTTGTTTTTTGAGACAGGATTTCTTTGTGTAGCCTGGCTGTCCTGGAACTCACTCTGTAGACAAGGCTGGCCTCGAACTCAAGAGATCAGCATGTCTCTGCCTCCCAGTGCTGGGATTAAAGGTGTGTGCTACCATTGCTTGGCTTAAATATATATCTTTAGTTTCATGAAATCATAATTACTGAAATGTATTTAGGCCATAATTATCTTAGTCCTCACAGAACCATCTCACTAAGTTATATCTCCAGTATGGTTTGAGACTGTTGAGAGGGAGGGAAGGAGGGAAGGAGGGAAACGGCAAAACATAGCACCTGTTACAGGGCCTTTACATTTCATGGTGTTGAGGATACTGGCTACCCACATGACTAATGTCTTTGTAAAAAACTGTCTAAGAATTGTAAGCATTTCCACTCCATGGAAAGTGACCCAGTGTCCATTATCTTTTTGTCATCAAAACATGAATCCTAGAAATAAATGTAACTAATGGGCTCATTTACTAACAACAACAACAATAAAAATCCTAAAAAAAAAAAAACCCAAAAAACAAAAAACCAAACACCTCTATCGATGACTTGAGCTTTCAATGTTCAACATATACCTTATGTAGCTATGAAAATGAACATTTACTGGTCCCTTCATGGCTCAAGTCATTATTTGCCTTTCAATTAGGAACCATGGGATTTTTGTCCTATAGTGTTATTCTTCCACATCAACAAATAGAGGGGATTTTGGTAGAAATCAAACTTGATGGATAGTAGAAATCAATTTGTTGACAGAGATTGTTTTTCACACATATTTTTGAGAACTGTTACTGGACAGGTGTTGGAAGTACCCATGATGACAATTACTTTGTCAACAATTTAAAGTTAACAGCAGAATTTAAAAGCTGAGCCAAAGAGAGACAGGGAATTGAGCTATACAGATTTAAAAACATAAAGTACAATACAGACACTCAGTAGTTAATGTTTCAAAGTTTCCCTTCCAAAGCTCCATCACAGAAAACACAGAGCAGCCTGGAAATCCATGTCCATTAGCCTAGAACACAGGGGTGACAAGTACTTCAGAACCTTGCCACAATTGTGTGGCCTCTGGACTTGGGCTTTTGACAAAGAGAGAAGGAGATATAATGCACAATGGGCAGGACTTAAACCCTGTCTTGAGCAGCTCTGTCTGTGCACTGCCTCTCTTTTCTTAACTTGCACAACCTTGGGCAAGCTACTTACCTAAGCTAAACTCTGAGGTCCTTACTTATAAAACGTATGTGTTTATGAAACTGAATTTATTTGCTTCACTGGGTTTATAAAAAGGAAAGACACACTGTGTGGAAGAAAGTGGGAGACACAGGCCTGGTACATCAGTAGTAACCCTTCCCACTAGATATGAAATTGATGTTGCTGGCCTTCTTCCCATCTTGAGGGAGAAGCCAAGACAGAAAAATATGTATTTGGCAAGGTTTCCTGTTTGGGACTTAGTGCCTGGTCTGGAGAGGAGCAGATCTGTGACCAAACAGTAAGCAATTAAAAAACAACCTATTGTATGTCATCAATATCATACTTCATTATAATCAAATGAATTTATAAAGAAGATAAATAAGATAGAAAAATTGACACTTAAAATATAAATGATAGAATAAGATTTCTTTTTCTTTTAGCCTATGAATCATACTGACCCAAACACTGCAGAGCTCAAGAAAAAAATACATGTGCTGGCTAGATTTATTTTATTTCAACCAGTCTTCGGGGCAGAGACCCATTTCAGGACAAACAATTAGAGTAACTTCAAATGCCTCTGCCTCTTCACTCAAGGCCCCAACATCCAATAAAGCGAACAACCCTTCCCCAAATTGAAAACAAAAAGACAACCATGTACTGTGACCAGAGTCTTAACCATAGAAACTAAACTCAGCAAGCCTGTTCTAGAACTACCAGCCAACAAGCACTTCTGACCTTTATGGATGGATCAACTGCACGAGTATGTGAGCACCACACGGACACTATGGCTCTATCTATGGTAGATAATGTAAGGGGAAAGTGGCCAACTTCAGAAAAGATGACTCTGTACTTAATAAAATAATGGACCGCTGTCACATTGTTTCAAACCAAATATGGCATTATAATGCCATTCTAAAAATAAATCTAAGTCCCATGTGACATGTAGCCCTTTAGCTATCTCCATTTCCTTTTAGGGATCAAGTTTCCCACAGGAAAAGTGGCCAATGTTTGGTAAAACTGCCCCAAATCATGTATAGATAAGGCATAAATACAAACAGCATGGCCAACCTTTTCCTGCTTGGCTGAGTTTGAGGCCAGCCTGGTCTATAAAGACAGTCAGGGCTACAGAGAGAAATGCTGTCTCAAACTCCACCCCCCCAAAAGAGAAATAGCTACCTCACTTCTAGAGTCTTCAAAATAGTATCAACATGTACAGTTTAATATATTTACATTTGATTTTAATTCAACCTGAAACAGAGAAATTATGCAAAACCATAACATAACAATGCCACAATTCCCCCATCTTTAAATGTCTCCCAAACTGCTCATATACCAATAAACTCTGGTTTGCCAATAACTTATTTCACAAATCTTTTTAATACAGAAGCACATGGTCAATGAAATTAAGACATTTGCTACAAAGTCATTGTGCACATTTTTTCAAAGGAACCTTTGAAAAGCTGAGAAAACCCTCCCCAAATCATTCTACCACTTGGGCTGGTAATCCTGCCATTTCACATTCAAGGAGACAGGCAGTTCATTCACAGTATGAAAGTTCAAGTTCCTCCAATCCTAAAAATATTAAATAAACTGTTTAAGTACAAAGGAAAGGCCATTGTAAAATGGCTCAAAAAGAATTTATCCACCAATACTGCTAAAAAGAAATCCGTCCAAAAGAGGATTCTGAATAAGAAGCAGCAGGCCTGTGAAGAAGTGGGCTGTCCAGTGCTCTTTCTAAGGTGGGCACTGGCTGACATGCAACTATTTCCCCAATTCTAAGACCAAAACTTCCTCACTGAAATAACTGCATAACACATAATTCATTTACAAGTTAAACAATGAGTATGATCTTACTTTAAACTTTATTATGAAGTAACTTCAACACTATCTCTAAAAGTATATATGTATTCTGATACTAGTCACATACCATAGAGTTAAATGAGCTATCCAAGGTATTTGAGTCTAAAAATACATATTTTTTCTCACTTTGAAATAGACAGATTGGTATTTAAACAAAATGTCATCACATGTTGCATTGAACGTGCCAGAATAAAAAGATTCAACACAAACGCTTCAAATGTATTGTGCAGAGAATTCTCCCAGCCCCTGAAGACTGTGTAACTCTGCCCCTTCATCTATCCTTAACCACCACACCACACAGCAAATGAAAAACAAACAGGCAGTGCAGACAGTGAATGGAGGATAACAGAACTGATTCCTTAAGGCTTGCAGGTTCACACAGCACAATGAAGATTCGCACTGTTCCCAGCATCGTCAAGGGTCTACCTGTTTTGCTTACAGTCACTGCGACTACTTGATTCTTCACTCAGCGCTTCATAGAGAAAGAGAGACTCTACTTTGGAAAAAAAAAAATGCCTTTAATAAAGCTAGAATTTAGCCGGGCGGTAGTGGCAAACGCCTTTAATCCCAGCACCTGGGAGGCAGAGCCAGAGGCAGGCGGATCTCTGTGAGTTCAAAGACAACCTGATCTACAGAGCGAGATCCAGGAAAGGCAACAAAACTATACAGAGAAACCCTGTCTCGAAAAACCAACCAACCAACCAACCAACCAACCAACCAAACAACCAAAACCAGAACTTGATACTTGCAAAAACTAAGCAAACCGTTAAAAAAAGACCTTATTTAAAAAGCCATGTTTTCCTTTGTTGGCATTACCAGAACAATGTTCTTTCCCAGAGTGAAAAGGGCTTAACTTCTAAAAGGAAAATCTTTCTCTTACTACTGATTTAATACATTTTAATAAAACCTATCTTCAAGATTCTCATGTTTGCTGAACTAAAACTTTATAAGCATAATGCCAATTTGAAAAGATTAAACTTCCTAGCATGTATGAAAAACAAAGCTAGTGTGGTGGCACCTTTGAGATTCCAGCACATGGGTGGGAGGAGATGAAACACAACCAAGTTTCTTTGTTTTTCAAGACAGCGTTTCTCTGAGTACCCCTGGCTATCCTGGGTACTCGACCAGGCTGGCCTCAAACTCAGAGATCCACCTGCCTCTGCCTCCTGAGTGCTGGGATTAAAGTCTCGCATCACTACCACCCAGCAATAAAGCTATTTCTAACCCAGCATTTTCAACGTGAGCTCTAAATTCTGAAACAGCTGAGTTACATTTGCTAATACTAACTATAAAGAACAAACAAGATTTGGAGAAGTACTCAGAATCCATTTTGTTTTTTGAGACAGGATCTCACTATTTACCTCTGGCTGTTCTGAAACTATGTAGATTAGGCTGACCTTGAACTCACAGAGATCCACCTACCTTTAGAACTTGGAATCTGAAGTGTTTATAATTTTCCGTCACTTAACAAGTTTAAACCAGAAGATATTTGAGGCTAAAATAAAATCAATGTCTAAAACATAAAGCTGGTTAGGAGCTGGCCATGGTGGGTCTTTAATTCTAGCAGAAACAGGTAGGTCTTTGTGAGTTCAAGGCCAGCCTGGTCTAGATAGTGAGTTCCAGGTGGCCAGGGCTACACAGAGAGACACTGGCTTAGAAAGCAAAACAGAACAAATAAATTCAGCTGTGAATATAAAAAAAGGTACTTGCTTTGTTTGCACAAGGCTCTAGGAGCAATACAAGAACTGGGGGGTGGGGGGGGGGGGAGACAATACCTTCTGTTTACTGGAAAACTAGCCCGAAGTCCAGGGGACTCTGACCCCAGTTGCTAATAGGTCTCTCTCCTTTCAGACAGACAATTCTCTGGCTACCAAAGCAGTCACTTTTAAAACAAAGGTAACACTATGTATCAACACAAAGCATTCTAGTAATCCTAAACAATAAAATTCCATACATTTTGCTAGTGCTTTTGAAAAACAGACAAGTGAGGCAAAAACTATATGACAAAGGACTTTTTCCAAAAAGAGGACCACAGGTAGGTGACTTGACCCAACCAGAATCCCCTTCTCCCCTTCAAAGGGGATTCCTTGATAGGACCTGAAAGAATGTTTTCCAAAATGAATTGGTGACTGTGATGTTGGATGACTCTATTTAAAAGGCAGATAGTATACTCAACACTGAGCTGATTCAGTTCTTATGGAAGACTGGATAAAAAGAACAGAAAATACTAAAGTCACTTACACATTACAATAGACAGCTATCCATCTATTATTTATTTAGAGTAAATATTTAGTTATAAAAGAAACTCAGCTCAATGTAAATATTCACAAACACGGAGGCACAGAGAAAAGCACTGCCCCGTCACTTCTGTGCATTGTGTATACAATGCTTTCAAGCATGGAGTCAAAGCAGCTGTTTCTCACAAACTATATGACCTCACTGCATGGTTGCTTCCTGGTTCACTTCAGAACTCTAAAAGTAATGTTCGGTGTTCACATTATTCATCCCATGGAGACTTCTCTCCTGACATCTCACTATCTAAACGGGTGCTGACACTTACAGTGCAGTTATATTTTGGCACAGATAAAGAAAATCCTTGTTAGTTCATCAGTCTATTTTAATATTCCCTGTTAAAAGATATCAACTGCACATAAATTCCAAGATGCTTGGAAGAATCCAGAAAAGGGAAAAGAAATGGTGATTTTTTTTTTTAAGTGCTAATGCTTTTCACGCCCAGTTCAGTCACACCAGCTGGCAGAGGTGTTAGCTATGGCTTTATTCTTTCTGAAACTGTAGTCACTTCCATGACATTTCAAAAACTGCATCAAGAGTGATTTTTTTTTCTTCATGATCCTGATTCTTCTAATTTTAAATCTCATTTAGGAAACAACTTCTAAGAGAACTAAGAAGGTATCTGGATAGTCTGCAGCTGCTCAGAGTCAAATTATCCTGTCCTAGATCCCCTAGTGAACTAGATAGAAGGGAAATGGGAAAAAAAAAAAAAAAATCAAAGCCACCCTTTCTCTCTGCAAACAAAGTGACTGAAATACATGAGCCCTCAGCTATGGCACCCATTAAGGGGTCCTTGGCTCCTAACTGTGTACGGGCCCTTGGCTGCAGTGTGACTTGCACAAGAAGTACACACATCCCCCGAGAGGCCCTTTAATCCTCGCTGGAAAACACTGGTGGAGAGACTATAAATGATGCAGTTGCAGAAACTGTTACTAATAGCGAGCCAGGTGGTCAGGAAAGATGCAGGGCGGCTGCTGCAGCCAGCGGAGCTCTCCAGCAGGAAGTAGATGATGTATGGCAACCAGAGGACATAAAACACACTGGTAATTCTGAATAGGACCATGGCATAGCGCTTATCAGGACAGGTCTGGGCTTCCCCAGTCTCCCCGTTCTGGCTGCTGAATCGGGCTTGCCTTTCGGTGATTTCTTTTGTGTGCTGCTGGCAGATGCGGAAGATGTTGAAATACGTGAAGCAGACAATGAGGACAGTGGGGGCATACAGCATCACCACGATGAACAATGTGAAGTAGGGATTGGTATGCCAGGACTCTGCACACCACTGAAATACATCTCCATGATATCCAGGTTTGCCCCAGTGGAAGAAGGAAGGCAGGAAGACCAGGGTGGAATATAGCCAAATCAGAAAAATACAAAGTCGTAGTCTCCAGGGAGTAACCAGCGTATTATAGGTTAAAGGCTTAGTGATGGCAATATATCTATCAATGCTGACACAGGCCAGAGAAGCCATGGAGACGCTCTTCAGAACTGATACTACAAAGCCAAATACTTGGCAAGTCATGGCCTCCTCCATAGGAAGAGGGTAGTGGAGCAGTGACAAGGATGGGACCAGGCAGCTTACCCCAACCAAGAGGTCAGCATATGCCATTGTCTGGATAAAATAACTTGCAGTGTGATCATTCAACAGAGGTGCACAGTGAAACACAAAAATCACAATGATGTTGCCAGAAATAATCAATATGGTTAGAAAGACAACAATCAGTGCTTCCAAAAGACAAAAACTGACAGTTTCCAAGTAGCCCAGTGCAAGGAGACAGAAAGGATGGCTGCTCTGATCACCATCCAAGGTGGAGTTCATCTCGTTCGTGCTCAGGAGCTGGCTCTCACTTCATGCTGCCCGGTTCCCAGGAGCAGCTATTGTCACTGCAGTCAATTGTGCATGGGTGTGTGTGACAATGCCAGGAACCCTAGTCACCAGGTTCCTGCTCTGCTGCCATGCAATTTCCCTTTAGATTCTTCCTGGAACAGGGAGAGCCAACAGCAGTTGTCTGGCCAGTCCCAGACTTGGCCATAATGCCATGTTCACCATGCACACATATCACCAAGGGAGTAAGGCAGACTGGGGACAGTGTCTTCAGGCCAAGTGAGGGTGGGGGAGAGGCAGAGGGAGGAAGGCTAGGAGCTTCAGCAGGAGTTGTAATGAGTCTCCTCTGAAGAGCTAACAGAAGAAAAGGAGAGAGCATTTTACATTTTGCATTCCATGTCCTAGTCAAAGAACTGACTGCCACCCCCAGCCCTTTACCCTCAGCAGCACATCTGTAAAGGGCGCTTATTTCAGAGGAGTGGCTAGACCATACTTCCGAGATCAACATAAAAAGGAAAGCAATTGCAGATCCATCTACCCTCATTCTCTTTTATTTAACCTGTTGTGGGAGAGAGAATCTCCTTATAGCAATCCTAAAAACATCTGGCTACAATTACCATTGATAAAAATTAACCAAGATTAATTTTCTCCATTAAATCCAATATACTATCTTACTTGTGAAAACATCTTAATGGAATTTAAATGCTTAGCTCAATTTCAGAGTGTTACCTGTAATTCTGCATGCTGAAATCCAAACAAAAGCCACAATAAATCCCAAACAGAAAGCCTTGCACTACAGGACTGTGCTTCAATCCTGTGTGGCAGAACTCCAGCACAGAGGGAGGGTAAAGGAGTGGGAGGGAAGCAGGAGGAGAAGGGGAGGGAAGAGGAAGAAGGGGAGGGAAGAGAAGGTAAATGCTGTGCTCACACACACTCCAGCATCTTGGGCAACTCATTAGGATTCATTGCCGGAATCTCCTGAGCTTTCAGACCGCACTGTGGGCACTGATTTGAGTTTCAAGCAGTGTAGCATTTGAAAGCCGTTTCCTGTCTGTCTGGAATCCCCCTGTTAGGTAAATGAGTAGGATCCAGACTGTTAGCGAGAAAAATACAAGGATGGATGGGTGGGGAAGGAGGAAAAGGAGGAGGGGATGGGGAGAGAGGGAGGAGTCAGGAGTTGAGCTGAAGCACACTACCAAAAGGGTGAGGGGAAAGTCCTATTTTGGTGTACCATTTCCCAAGAACAAAGAACAGTATCAAAGAAAGGAAGTGTGTTAACAGTACACGGCAGTGGAGGAGTTCTAACTCAGCTGCACAAGGAGACTGAACTATTCAGCCTCAATTTTCTTTTACCGTTTATTGGGCACTGGCCAAGAAGAAAGGGTGCCCTGTTGCTGCTGTTTTGCCTCTCCCCTCAGTCTAGTTAGGCGCTGCACCAAAGTGGTAGCCTGAGGCAGCTTGCAGATATTCAGATACAAGTCTTTGAATCTTAGGGTGCAATCTAATCCAATGCAAACTGAAACCATACAGCATTTTGTTTCAGGTGTCATAAAAAGTACTTTTCAATACCAGGAATTAGGTGCCATGTGAATGATATACTTCTGCCTGAATAAAGCCCCACACTCCCAGCAGAGCAAAAGAAAACAAATGATGGCATTTGTAATAATCCCAGGAGATCTGCATATCCAAACAGAGAACTCACTATGTGATCCAACTTGTATTCTTACTGTATACATGCCTACAATCACAACTTGGTGGAAAGTGAGCAGTGAACACTGTCTACCATAGGGAAGCAAGGGCCTCAGAACACACGGAAGCACAAGACTGATGGCAGTGACAGGCCTCAGCAGAGGACACCAGTGTCTTCCTATATTAAACCACTGTCTCTCAAAGATGTGAGGTACTAATTCCTATTCCTACTTCGCCCGGGTCCTTTCCACACTCATCCAACAGCACATGGTATGCTAAGGGCTCTATCTTTGAGTGTCTCTTACACAGTAGAGCAGCTGTCTTCTGAGCTGCAATTTTATAGTCCATTATCTAGACTCAGCTGTAGTCTGAAAGCACTGACTGGAAATCCTGCAGTTTGAGACAGCCCACACCCATATAACTTATCACAATAAACTGTTACAGCTATTTTATTATTATCTATTATTTTGAACCTCTTACTATGCCTGCTTTGTAAGTTACATTTTATTGAAGGTATGGAAAACACAAAATTACAAAGTTACAAGTCTGGTACTATCTAATGCTTTAAGCAACCACTGGAGGTCTTGAAACATGTCCCCAGCACTAAGGGGAGACTTTGTTACCACCACAATAAGCCACAATTATCTTTTGCCATGCTTCACTGGAACCAAAATAATATTCTAAAGCTAAAATGGTAAATAAACAAGTTAATAACAGTAACAAGGCAGCTGCTTACACTTAATATGGTTATGAATCATTCTGAGTACTTTCACTTATTTACCCTATTAATACTAACAATCATACAAGCAAGGTTCTATTATCATCCCATTTTAGCCTAGGGATATTAAATTGCCCAACAACAGCCAGAAAACAGTGGAGTTAGGATTTGAAGCAAGATAACCTGCCTTTTATCAGACACATGAAATCATCTTCCATCTTGTTTTTTACTTTATTTCATTTCATTTATTTATTTGCTTTTTTTGAGGCAGAGTCTCACTATATAAACCAGGCTGCCCTCAAACTCATGAAAATCAGCCTGCCTCTGTACCACCATGCCCAGTTATACTGCCTTTTAAACCTAAATGTATAGCTTCAGTTGGGATTGGAAACACAGCTAAACAGTAGAGCACTTGCCTTGTATGTATAGCCAGCAGTGGAAATACAAAATGCTATACAACAAATATGAAATAAAATGATTCAATTTTTTTATCCAGCTATACAAAACCATTAATGTCACTTTCTGGAACTTGGCCCTCGCTGGCTGCTGGCCTTACCTCAGTCTCATCATGGAGTCACCCAGCATGCCTCACCTCTAACAGTGAGCGCTCCTCCTCAACACTGCAACATGACTCTGCCCAACGATCAACCTCCAGGGTGACCCCAGAAGGTTCGGATGAGAAACCCTCTGTTTTCTTTTTCTAAACAGGGTTTCTCTGTGTATCCTTGGCTATCCTAGAACTTGCTCTTGTAGACCAGGCTATCCTCCAACCTGCCTTTGCCTCCTGGGTGCTGGGATTAAAGGTATGTACCACCACTGCCTGGCTGGATAAGAAACTTTTAATGTCATCTGAATTCTAAAACTTTAATGTCAAGTGAATTCTAAAACTCATATGAAATTTTATTTGTGTATAGTTAACTGCCTACTTTTCTCAGGACTGGTACAGAGAAACAATTCTTCTTTTAAGTGAATGAACAACACATGTCAAATACAACAGGAATTCTGTTTTTAGGTTTAAATAGCTTTCAAATAAAGCTACAATGATAACTGCTGGTGTACGCACAATACAAGGTAGGCATTCCTATTCTTAAAGTCTAGGACCTAGAAGCAAGCACTGAAAAACTTGCACTAGCCTAAGGTTTCAGAACTTATATCTTCATATCAGAGTGGTTTAATTGATAGACTACACAAACCAAACAAAGACAACCAGAAACATCACCATCACCAAATAAAAACCCCCAAATCAGAAACAGTTCTGATTACAAGCTTTTAGATAGGGATGTTCAATCCATACCAGGCTAAATGATATAAAACTTCTGTGGGAAAGAAACAAAAAAAACTGGGTGGTAGTGGTGCATGCCTTTAATCTCAGCACCCAGGAGGCAGAGCCAGAAGGATCTCTGTGAGATCTTCTACAGAGCAAGATCCGGGACAGGCATCAAAACTGCACAGAGAAAATATGTCTCGAAAAACCAAAAAAAAAAAAAAAAAAAAAGAAAGAAAAAAATCCCCAATAGTAACCATTTTAAAATGGTCAAACTAATATATTCACATTTTTAGAATTCAGGAAACCTTAGAACTCCCTAGACAGATTTGATATGCAGAAACTCAATGGGAAATGCAATGGAAGTATTTTCACAAAGATATGAAGAATATTTATTTACACAGGTAATTTTTTTTAAAGATTTATTTATTTATTTATTATGTATATAGTATTCTGTCTGCATATATCCTTGCCGACCAGAAGAGGGCACCAGATCTCATTACAGATGGTTGTCAGCCACCATATGGTTGCTGGGAATTGAACTCAGGACCTTTGGAAGAGCAGACAGTGCTCCTAACGCTGAGCCATCTCTCCAGCCCCTACTCAGGTAATTTAAAGAGGCCTACTATAGCAACTGCTCTTTGGAAGCAGTACTACAGGGTAGTTTGTGTGTATGTGTCTCCTGTATTTCATTTATAGACTTTTTAGTGTACAAAATAATGGTTTTCATAACATGTATATCATTATACTTGGTGTTCAAATTCCCTCCCACTCTTCTCTCTTATAACCACCCTGACCCCAGAGTACCAATTCTTTTCAGAAAATAGAATTTTAAAGGGTAACTCACAACATAATGTCTTTCTATTAAGAGAAATTAATTTGTTTTTATTTTTATGCATATGAGTGTGTATTTGTTTAAGTTTATGTACATTAATGTGGGCATCTAATACCCTGGAATTGGAATTATCAACAGTTGTGAGTCGCATGTGCAGGTCCTCCACAAGAGCAAATAAGTACTCCTAACTACTAAGCCATCTCTCTCCAGCCCCTATGATTTCTTATACAGCAGGACTATCCACTTTGAAATGGCAGAATCATGGCCTGTATTTTGAAGTAAGACTCAAACATACTAGAGCAAATTCTCAGTATCCAAAGAAAATGGGTCACAGAACCTCTACTGGATCTAAAATTCATAAGTGCTCAAATCCCATATAGAAAAAGATGCAGTGGGGAATGGGGACTATGGTAGAGTGCTTGTCTACCATGTCCAAGATCCTGGGTTCAATCTTTAACACAGAGGGAGGAGGAAGTATTTATATACAATATACACAAGATTCCTGTAAGCTGTGCAGTGATGGCACATGCCTTTAATTTCAGCATCAGGAAGCAGAGGCAGGCAGATCTCTGTGAGTTTTGAGGCCAGTCTGGTCTACAAAGTAAGTTCCAGGACAGCCAGAGCTATTTTACAAAGAAGCTCTGTTGCAAAACAGAACAAAAAACCCAAAATGAAACAAAAACCCATATTTCCGTACATATCAATACTTTGTAAATTACTTACAATACATAATATAATGTAAATGCTATGTAAATACTTGCTATTTTATTGTTTGAGAAATAATAAGAAAAAAATTCATAGATCATTGATACTGAAGGAAATTTTCAAAAAGATTTTCTATCACTGCATACAAAACCCAAAAATTCAGAAACTGCTTTTATCTGATGTCCCAATGGTTGGTCCAAGGTACAGAACCTTATTTGAGTTTATAAATGGAAGAGTGGGTGCACTGAACCAGTGCTCAGGCTTCCCAATTCCAAGTGCTTCCTGCTAAACAGACAGCCTTTCAGTGCTGGGTGCCCAGAGCTATATTCCTGCAGTTTCAGTCCTTGCTTATTAAATTCCAGAGAGATATTTTTATTTAAGAAGGAAAGAGTCTGCTCAGTGATAACACTGTCACTGGTGCACTCTATTCTAGACCTATAAGATGTGGCTGGGCCCCACAGCTTCCACTGGACAAGCAACTAAGAGAGAACATACTGGGGATACACAACTGCTGCCAGCTTTGGGTCTGTATGAGCTTGTAATCGTAGGAAAGTCTTACAATTGAAAGTAAAGCTCAGCAGAGGAAAGAATACAAACATGTTTGAGAAGGAGCATGGGGGTGGAAAGAAGGAACATCAGGATGTGCTGCTGATCCATTAGTCTCTCCTACAAAATGCATTTTCTGTATAAGTTTCGCTGTAAATTTTGAATACTAAACATTGAATCAAAAGAAACACTAAGAGGCACTGACATAAAATATAAAACATAGTCAAAGACAGAAGGGACTGAGGAAGGTTCTGGAAACTGTAAATCAGAAAACACCTTGTTTCCCTTTCATGCTCAACTCAGATTTCTGTGTTTCAACTCAGACTTCTGTGTTACCAGATTCAAACATAAAAATGAGGCAACAATCAGTGAGGCAGGCTGAGGGAATCACTTCCTGGCCTTCTGTTAAAACAAGTGCGTTAGAGGTCAGGACCAAACACCAGAGGAATCTACAATTGCTTGTGCTGGTGTAGTGGTTTATTCCTAGAACTTGGGAGGCAGAAGCAGGTAGATCTCTGTGGGCCCAGCTTGGTCCATGCAGCAAGTTTCAGGTTAGCCAAGGCTACATAGTGAGACCCTATCTCAAAAACCAAAAAATTAGCTGGGTGGTGGGTGGTGCACGCTTTTAATCTCAGCACTCGGGAGGCAGAGTCAGGCGGATCTCTGTGAGTTCGAGGCCAGCCTGGTCTACAGAGTGAGTTCTAGGAGAGGCACAAAGCTATACAGAGAAACCCTGTCTCGAAAAAAAACAAAAAAGAAAGAAAAAAAAAAAAAACACCAAAAAATTGAAACAAACAAAAAACCCCAAGTGCATGTTCTGGACTCCATGCAGAAAATGCCTTGGTAACGTTTAACATTTTTTTTTTTTTTTGAGGCTTTATTATTTTTATGCAAGGTAGGGATTGAGATAGGGTTTCTATCGCCAAGGCTGAACTTGAGCGCCTCCTGCCTAAATGTCCTTAGTGCTGGGATTATAGGAGTGAGCTAACAACACTAGACTCAAGATGTTTTAAGTAGATAGAATATACTCCAACCATAAAAAGTGTAATAAATATATAATCCAGGGACACCATCACCTGTTATTACCAAGCTTTATGGACTATGTGCAACTGTACGTGCTACACTTTTTTGGAACATGATCGGTAGCTTATGACTTTTCCATGTAACCAGACAACAACACAGGAAGACCCAGCATCTAAGGTTCTTTCATAAGGGAATTTTTTTGACTGCAATACTTTTGTTTTATAGGTATATGAGCATGTATTAATTATATGTAATGACATTATTATATATTACATTTTCATACAAATACTCCCTCCTACTCCTGTGGACATCCTTCCCTCTTCCCAACTACTACTCTCTTGTACTTTTATGTATACATTTTTCTTCTTGTGAACCAACAAGCTTAATTAGGGTTACTTACAGGAGCACAAGTGAAGGGTTATTTTCAGGAGCATGGAACACCCACTAGTGGTTATACCACTGAAGAAAATGTGTCTTTCTTCCACTGTGATCTTTAACTGCTTTAGATCCAAGGAGGGTTAGGACTTTGTTAGACTTCCTCTCTACGTGATGGAATGAATACTCAAGGGCATGATCATGGGCAAGTCTTAGGCAGATGTCCTCAGCTACTGACAGTTCAAGAGTGTCATGGGCTGCACTGTACCTGGAAGACAGCCCTCTGTCCCTGTCCCTTTTCTCTGGCTCCTTTAGCCTTTCCACCTCCATCTTCTGCATATTTCCTGAGCCTTGGAGGGATGATACAAATGAATTCTTTTCTAGAACCTGTCTCAAAAGCTGTACATACACCCTGGGGTTCTCCTGAGAAAATGAACCACTCCTTTATTACTCCCACTGTGATTTGTCAGGCAAGTTCAATAAAGGACATTTAACTGTTCCTGTATTTAGCTTCCTTGGTCCACAACTTTGTTTGTGTTAGACATTCATTTTCTTTTGAGATCATATCTCCTTTTTGTATGTTGTTTCCCTATAAGATTTTTTTTGTGTTAATAGTTTTAAAAAGATAATATATTCTCCTAATAAGGTTTAAATATTTTCTTAACAAAGTTTTTTGTTTTGTTTTGCTTTGCTTTCTTGATTTTTTATTTTTCAAGACAGTGTTTCTCTGTGTAACAGAACTAGCTGTCCTGGAACTCATTTTGTAGACCAGGCTAGCCTCAAACTCAGAGATCCACCTGCCTCTGCCTCCCAAGTGCTAGGATTAAAGATGTGCACCAACACCATCCAGCTATTTAAAAAGATTTTACCTTTTGTCATACTAAAAGTTCTCATGTTGGGCAGGTGAGATGGCTCAGTGGTTAAAGGTGCCTCAGTCCGAAAACTCCCAGGTTCCACATGTGAATAAAGAGAATGGGTTCTTACCAGTTTTCCTCTGCCCCTACCCACACATATACTGTGGCACTAGCATGCCAAACAAGTCAATACAGATGCAAACAAAATAAATAAGATATAAATGAAATTTTAAGAAACTTCAAGTGCTATGGGAGAATCCACATATTCATGACCCAGATATCAAATTTACCTATTAAGACCAACTACTTAATAGCAGATAAAAACTTCAAAATTTTGAGAAAATTAAAACCAAACCTAGTTTATGGGTACAAAAGGGCATAAATGCTGCCTAACCTTGTAGGAAATCATTTTATATCTTTGTACACTGTACACAGAATATTTTTTTCTTGCTTTGCTTGTGAAACATTGAAGAATGCCTCCACTTGAGCAGGGACACTGTGCAAACAAGGTTTATCTTAGAGGAATGAGCCACAGCAGGTTAAAGTGTAACGCTCTGGAAGTATTTTCTTGTAAGTGTGGAAACCGAAAGAAACCCTCCTTACCAAAGCACATTTGGTAAAATATGAAAAAAAAAAAAAAAAAAAAAGAAAGCTTGGTGGGAGCCTTAGGTAGGCAGACTGTCACAGGTTCAAGGCCAATCTTGGCTGCATTGTGAGTTCTAGACAAGCCAAGGACCCATTTTTTTAAAAGCAAAAAAACAACAAAACAAAACAAAAACCCAACCAAATAAAAACCCATGAAAATTAAAAACAAAAACTACACCAACAAAATAAAATAAACAACCAAATAAAAACTCATGAGAATTAAAAACAAAATCCCCCAAACCAACAATGCAAAATATTTGTATACACTGAATAACACAAGTAACGTGGCTCATAATGTTAATCTAGGCTGAAAGGATTGAGACACATAGTGGGTTAGTACACATGTCCTATCACTGAGATAAACTCAACTGAAGAGATAGACTTTATATATTCGTCTTTGTGCCAAGAGAAGAAACATCTCTGAACTACACTTATTTAAGATAAATTACAAAACATTTGACTATTCACTCTGAAATTCATATCCTCTCACCTTGGTGATGAGAATTCGGTACTTTTCTACTAAGTGGTCGTTGTTGTGGCAGCCTGCTAGCAGCTGCCAGACTTCTCCACGAAGAGCTTCTGGGACACCACTTCTCACTAAGGATGGCAACTGCTTCGGTCTCACATTCAAGTTGAGATGCCTAAAAATAAAGCTGCAATTCATTACTTCATCAAAGGAAGATGCTCTGAAAACGTCTTTAATGAAAAGAAACGGTTTACAAAGACATGAGAAGGTAACCCAGTAATAATAACAACAACTGAAGCAGTAACATGGCACCTGCAAACCACTCTAAGTATCTTCATTATTATTATTTTTAGTTTTTCAAAGACAGGGTTTCTCTGTGTAGCTTTGCGCCTTTCCTGGATCTCGCTCTGTAGACCAGGCTGGCCTCGAACTCACAGAGATCCACCTGGCTCTGCCTCCCGAGTGCTGGGATTAAAGGCATGTGCCACCCACCGCCTGGGTGTAAATAAACTTTTACTGACACACAGTTATGAATATTTTTCTGGTTACTATTTATTATTGTTTTGATTTTTTAGTAGCAGAGGTGAGTAGCTGTGACAGACTGTCATTGGGCTACGATGTCTTAAATATTTGCTATTTGGTCCTTCACAGAAAATTTTGGTAACCCTAACTTAAATTTCTTTCAGAATGACATTAATCATTGACAGTATTAACTCTACGTATAATTAGCATACTATTTTATACTAAGGCCATTAGTGCTCCTATCTTCCAAGAACCATATTCAAATGAGCCTGAAAAGTGACACACAAAGATACTTACTAATACTGTATTAAAATCTACTTTTGTAAATAAACTAGCTTCAGGATCAGACTTGTTATGTTAAAAAGTTCTGGCTCTGCATATTAGAATGCTTACCCTGTGTGTGAAAAAGCAGAAATTTGTCATATTATAGTTGAAAGAGTGCATACAATTTGGCACTGTGCTTGGCATATGGTAAATGTTTAAACTATGATTACTACAACCTTGAAATTGATAAATTTTTAACAACAGGACTACTAGCAATTTTACAAACTTCTAAATTCCATGCTATTGCAATGCTTACTATCCACAGAACACAGACAAAAATGGTGAGATGGATGAAAGAGAATAGATTATCATGTATCTGAAGACATGACTCCAACAGCAGAAGCAGTTGGAGAAAATCCAATGACAGCCCAGACAAATGGGAACTCAGGTAATGCACTGAAGAGAGTGGGACAGCTGGCTATGAGGAACAAAGTTGACTACAAAACAAAGACATGAAATAGAATGTGCTGGATTCATAGAATTAAAGGAGCTCTCGCCTGGTGTGTCCCAGCACTGGGAGGCAGAGGCAGGCAGATCTCTGAGTTCAAGGCCAGCCTGAGCTAGACAGTGAGTTTGAGACCAGCCTGGGTTGTAGAGTAGGTTCCAGGACAGAAAATGAGCTCTAGACTGTAAATACTATGGAGATGATTTTAAATATGCTATTATTGAATTATGTCAATACTGATTATGTCAAAACATCTCACATATATAAAATTTCTGCATCTGCAGTCCACATACTCTAAACTCACTGAGCTGAAACTGAACGTGATAGACATATCAGAAGTCATGACTCTTGATAGTAAAGTAACATCAAAATTTAAGTAGAAACATTCCCAAGGGCTTTTGCATAGTTCATGTATTACAGGCCACGTATCTAAAGACAACTCATGATTTGGTCTGTTGTTTTCTTTTTGCATTGAGAAATGTCAAATATGCACGACAGTGTTTTGTCCAAAGTGTAAAGCATTGTGAGAGCATCATCATGTGTAGTGCTGGCCCTTAGGGCCATGAAATCTGCTGAGACATAGCTTTACTAAAAATACAGTGAAAGACAATCAAAACTTCTAAGAGAAAAAACCCTAATGTATGATGCCCACAGGGAGCTTTAATGACCACCCCGATACAGAGCATCTGCAATACAGACATGAGCAGATCACTTCTAAGACATCCTACCAAAAAAAGAAAAGATACTACATATATGAGTACCTCTAATCATACTAATCAACACCTGAAGGCAATATACTCTTTGTAAACATGCTGTTGTCAAACTCTTTTTTAAAAAAAAATATTTATTTTTATTTTGTGTGCATTGGTGTTTTGCCTGCATGGATATCTATGTGAGAGTGTCCCCTAAAACTGAAGTTACAGACAGTTGTAAGCTGCCATGTGGGTGCTAGGAATTGAACCCGGGTCCTTTGGAAGAGCAGTCAGTGCTGTTAACTGCTGAGCCATCTCTCCAGCCCCCTTTTTGTTTGTTTTTAGACAGGGTCTCTGGCTGGCCTAGGCTAGTCTTAAACTCACAGAGATCCTCGACCTCCTGAGTGCTGGCATTTACTATTCATTCATTCATTCATTCATTCATTCATTCACTCATTCATCCATAGACAGAGTTTCTCCGTATAAAAGATCTGGCTGCCCTAGAAGTTGCTCTAGAATAGGCTAGGCTGGCCTCAAACTCATATAAATCCATCTGCCTCTGCCTCCTGAGTGCTCAGATTAAAGGCATGTGCCACCATACCCGGGGAGTGCTGGTATTTAAAGGTATGAGCCACTATGTCCAGCCAAATTCTTGGGTTTTAGACACAGTTTTGTTATATAGCCCAGGCTGGACTTGAAGTCTTAATCCTCCTGCCTCCACAGCTCAATGCTGAGACTGTAGACATGCTCCACTATGCCTATCTTGGGAATCAGCCACATTTTATTTTGCAGTTCTGAGGATTAAAATGAGGGTCTTAGGCATGGCCTGGCAAATACTCTACTACAGAATTATATTCCCAGATGAAGCCTAAATTGGGAACACATAAATTAGGCAGTGGCAGCACTCCTCCCAGACTCAGGAGGCAGAGGCAGGTGGATCTCTGTGAGTTTGAGGCCAGCCTGGTCTACAGAGTGAGTTCCAGGATAGCCACAGCTGTCACACAGAGAAACTCTGTCTCAAAAACAAAACAAAACAAAACAAAACAAAACAAAACAAAAAACAAACGAAACAAAACCCACCTGGGGACATACATATAACATAAAAATAATGGATACAGCAAGGCACCCATATCATGCTTGGGATACTTTGCTTTGCCATTCCAGGTATCCTATGTCACAGAGGTAAAACCTCTACCTGAGGTTTTTACTATAGAACACACACACACACACACACACACACACACACACACACACACACACACACACACAGAGTTACCATCTTCTAAACTTCTCTAATCATTGGGTATTAGCATTAGCACTGGGAGTATAATTTTTCCCCTCTTAACAATTTAACAGATTTATTTAGAATTGTTGTAAAAGGTGAACTGTTGTTTTGTTTACAGTAGTACTCTGACTTATATCAATGCTTTTTGGCCTCACACTTATATTAAAATCTCCCACACAGATGGCAATGGGAAAACTGCCAATATCTGATTTCCGTCCCCTAGTTTTCCACTTGCCAATTGTGCTTAGATTCCTTTAAACTCCATAGGGAAAATTATCTGACACTGGGAATCACCAATGATTGAAAGAGAGGAAAACACATTGTGAAGATGATGAATCCCATCATGATGGATTCTTAAGCAAGTTCACCACGTGCATGGCCTGCTAACAGGATGTTTTCTGGTGGTGTAACTGATAAACATTTGGCCTGGATACTATGCAGATTGGTACCTTCACTAAGGCAAACAAGACAGGCCTCATCTGCCTCCTGCACAGCACCTAACAGCTACATTTTGGAAGCACGTATTTGTTTTGAAACCCTAAGGAATTTCTTACACCAGAGGGTGTAAGGATGTCTAAATTTTAAGTCCAATGGACTCCTGATAGCATCTAATTTCAGAGTACCATAGAATCAGGCCTGTGACCATTACTTTCCTCACACCTCTCTAGTAGAGGGCACACTCTCACAAACAGATTTGGTAGCCAAAAGTAGATTTGGGGTACAGTCTCCTTTGTGCAAGTCATTGTTCAGAGACCTTATACTCCTTCAGTTAGAGCTTGGCAAGCGAGGCAGCTCTGGCTTAGAGAATGCAGGTAGCAGCTACAATATAGCTCTGTTGTTATAATTTACCAGTCGGTCAGTCCTATCTTCTTCACTGTACAGGACCGACTGATCTCTCCCTCTTGCCTATGAATTCCATGTCTGAACATTTTTCTATCAATGAGACTTTACCAGGTTTCTGATAAGTCTTAGACTGATTCACATCTCCAATGTTATCCTTATAAATGTCTATTAGATTCTAAAATGAGGCTTTATTTGCAGATTTCTGGTATCAGTTCTAGATTGAGAACTAGGTAATATTCCCTATCCATGAAATCAGAGTGACGAATGAACAGCAGACCAATTCTATAACTCACCATTTTGACAGTAGTTCTCCCCATGTTTCAAGAATTTTTTCTGCACATTCTTTGGATACATCACCAAATCCACTCAAGAGAGGTTCATCATTATCTGTAATAAGCAAAATTCATGTTTATCAAAAAATGGGAATATAAAAAGCAAATGCAAACTTTTATTATATATTTATCTTATTATATATTTAAATTATTATAAAGTCATTAATATATGTCCTTAGTATTGATGTATAAACC
Source organism: Onychomys torridus (assembly GCF_903995425.1). NCBI lineage: Eukaryota > Metazoa > Chordata > Mammalia > Rodentia > Cricetidae > Onychomys > Onychomys torridus. Next base: position 1,838,838 of record NC_050446.1, read on the forward strand.
CTGACTAAGGTGCAATGCTTTTATAACCTGTTTAATTCTCCTTTGCTTTCTATGTAAGTCTTTATTATGTCAATTATAGGAAAGAGTCATTTATCTATAAAATAAACAACTGAAAATGTGGCATGTTCTTTCACCTTTTCTAAGTACATAGTTTTATATACAAACACATTTAGCAGTTTTATATAAATAGTAAACAACAAACTTAGATACCTAAGAGTCTAATAAAGGAGTAGTGGTAAGTGATGTTTTGTTGTTGGATATTCTCTTCTGTTCGTCTCCCCAATACTCTTTCCCCGCTTTTACATTTTCATGTTTTAAAATGCTGTAATGATGCCTAATACTTTGCAGACTAATTTAAAAAAAATAATGAATTTTTACATGTATACAAGGTAACTGAATGCAAGTATTCACATAATGACATAATAAAAGTATGGAGACTTAAATTGCCAGTATGATCTGTTAAAAAACCAAACAGATGGCAGTGCAACATATTAAGACACTAATTTCACTACCTGAGTGAATTATGAATTACCATGAATATTTTTCTCTGTTCTTTCATGATGTTACAACTTTCTAAATGTTCTACAGAATGACATTAATTTATAACAGAAAACAGAACATTAAAAGGACAAAATTAATAATTTAAAATTTAAATAACTAAAATTAACTAATTAAGAATTTAGAGGGTGCTAGAGAGATGGCACAGGGGTTAAGAACAGCGGCTTCTCTTCCAGAGAAACTGGTTTTAGTTCCCAACACCCATGTAGTGGCTCACAACCATTTGTAACTCCAGTTCCAGGGGATCTAAAACCCTTTTCTGTCCTCCTTGGACACCAAGAATGCACATGGTGTACAGACATGCATGCAGGTAAAATATCCATACACATGAAAAACATAATAGAACTTAATCAAGAATTTAGAGAATATAAAATATGCAGGTGGTAAAGTAAGGCTGAGGACATAGCTCAGTGACAGACAAGTGACTTAGCATATCTGAGACCCTGGGTCACACCCAGCACCAAACCTTAGGAAACAGAAGGTGACAATGGCTATTATCTACTTAATACTTTCTGGACACTGCAGGGTTCTCAATGCTTTGCTTTCAGTATTTAGGATAATGTTGTTTCACTGCTTTAGTCGTCATATGCCTAGAAATGGACTTCCTAAGTTAAAAACACCATGTTACTTGTCAGGACTTAGTAATCACCGACCAACAGTCTTCTCAAACAGCTGGACTAATTTCCAGTCTCACTAAGTGGGTACAGCATCACTTGTCTTCACACATCTCCACAGCAAAGCTGTGAGGACAGCATCACCATATGCCATACACCTCTCCTCCAGAGGACTGCCACAAAGCACCAACTTCAGAGCTCATAAATCTTTGACACCTATTCTTAAATTTCCTACATTGTAACATTTTAGATATTATCATAGTTTTGACTGTGAGACAAGGGGAAGACAGACTGAATATAAATGAGATATTTCTGTATATTAACAATAAGAAGAGAAAAAACTCAAGACACTAAGGTCAATTTCCACAAATTCATTAGTACACCAGAATGACGCTACTTTGTAATTTCTCAATCTCCCATTCATTAAAACATCCATCATACAACCTGTGAAGAAGACAAAACACATGTGCTAAAATGGGCTAGGGCTATGGTGAGATCCAATCATACAATGAAATCTGTGTTATGTCAAGAAAAATGTGCTAACATTTACATGGGGTGGTAAGCAGGAGGAAGATCTATCTTTCACAGTTCTCTCCTACTGCTCTAAACCCTTCAATAGATCTCAACAGTAATAACCTGGAATTTGTCCTTAGAGTCCCAGGTACACAGGTTAGGGGTAGAGAAAGGGAATAAAAAGTCATTTCAAGTTTCAGAATATTGTTTTGTAAGTGCTCTATTTCCTATCAGATGTCTTGTAGGTGAGAAACCTCCCTGGAAATTAGACATTTTCCCCAGGGACCATCTATAATTTGTAGTGTCACTGAATCCGATGCCCTCTTCTAGCGTACAGACATATATGTAGACAAAACACCCACATACATAAAGTAAATCAATAAATCTAAAAGAAAGAAAGAGAGAGAGAGGTTTGGCAGGGGGATGTCGAACTGCACCTGACTTAAAAAAAAAAAAATACATGAGCCTTTTTTTGCATTTGTGTGATTTATGAGAACTAAATGCAGAAGATGAAAACATTCAGACTGTAAATACATGACTTTGATTCAAATTATGATTGCCATTTTCTATCCATGTAGCCTGAAATTTACTTTTCTCTGATTTTACATCTTGATGTGAAAAATGAGGACAATAATAATTTGTATTTTTTAGGCTTACTGTGAGGATTATGAGAATAAGGCACCTTGCTACCACACAAAAGCATTTAATCATTAGACATTAATAGTCTTAAAACTGAACGTAAGGTGAATAACCACAAGACAGAGGGACTTACACTGACCACTCCACCCCCCAAAAAAAGAGTACCTCAAAAGCCAGTGCTTACTCTAACTTAAAAACACACACTGGATCATGGGTATTTATCTCTTTTAACAAAGTTAATCATTCCTTGTACCTCTATATTTTTGTTAATGTGATTTCTTAGCCAGAATGTTCAGAGAAGCTCATTCATCTCCACTGAGTTTTTGCACTTTCAATTCCAGCTCAAAAATTACTCTTATGATGTTCCACAAACTCCTTACGGTGAAAAATGAATTTTACAAATTTCAAATGAACTTCACAGATTCAAACTCAAATGATCTTCTACCATCATCAGTTTCATTCATTAAAAATGAAAGCCTTGTACTGTCAGGAGCTAGACAGCCACTGTGGAATGCTTTCCTTTTCTGTGCCTGAGACTTCCTCTAGTCTCCACTTCTGTGTATTGCTATTAAATAGTGACCAGATTATAAAATCTCATTTTCCCCAATCTGACTACAAGTACCTTAAAGAATGCCAAATGTGGGCTGGTGAGGCAGCTCATTGGGTAAATGTGCTTGCTGCTATGCTTGGGGACCTCAGGGAATCCCTGCAACCCACAGGGTAAAAGGAAAGAACAGATTCCAGCCAAGTTGGCCCTGACCTTCATAGGTGCACTGTTATACAAGTAAAAACCCATGTACACACAGAAGTAAATACAGAGAGAGAGAGGGGGAGGAAGAGGGGCCAACGCTGACTATTTTCCATCCTCTCCTTTTATTGTCTATGGGGGATGCTCACAAGTGCTCAAGGAATGAACTCCATCCAACACCACATCCCACCACCAGCCCCATAAAGATGAAGCTGCAGGGGCTGGAGAGATGGCTCAGTGGTTAAGAGCACTGACTGCTCTTCCAGAGGTTCTGAGTTCAATTCCCAGCAACCACATGGTGGCTCACAACCATCTGTAATGAGACCTGGTGCCCTCTTCTGGCCTGCAGGGATCTGTGCAGACAGAACACTGTATACATAATAAATAAATAAATATTAAAAAAAATAAAAACATAAAACAGGTGAAGCTGCAGTAGTGTGGAAGCCCTCTACCCTACACACAAACCAATCTGTCTACACTTACCTTCTTCTTCATCATCTTCTGGAGGAGAGGGGATCATGGAGCTCTGGGATCCAGACTGTGGGAGGCGAGCCGAAGGACTGGCTGTAGTTTTCCTCTGCTCTCTCTCTGACTCACTTTCCAAACACACAACTTCATATAAAGTGTCAGCATTATTCTTCCTCTCCTTCTGCTTTATCTTGACAACAAAAGAAAGAACAGATTATGTAGCAAATTTCTTTGTTTTAATTATCACTTTTGATTTTGTATTGAATGTAAGAATAAATGGTATTTTTTTGAATTCTACACCAAATGTAAGTAGAAAAGCTTACATTAAGACTTAAATCTTTCCCAGCACTCAGGCAGAGGCAGGTGGATCTCTGTGAGTTCCAGGCCAGTCTGGTCTCCAAATTGAGTTCCAGGAAAGGCGCAAAGCTACACAGAGAAACCCTGCTTCAAAAAACCAAAAAAAAGAAAAGAAAAGAAAATTGAACACTTTACGTGTTTTATAGTTTTATCTGTCATTAAAATAATCACCAATATTTAGTTAGTGTGAAAGCTAACTGTCCTGTGTCTTCCCAATAAATTTAAGGTGTCTTTTCAAGTTTCCTACTTAAAACCACATATCAAAACAGTTCATTCAATCTAAAACTTTAGCTCTAAGAAAGTTCTATTTTTCTCTTGGTTAATTCAAATAGTACACAGGAGATTTTTTTTTACCTCCAAAGCTACAATTCAGGGTGGGGAAAAGACATCAATAAAAATCCCAACAATTTTGCTAAGTGAAATCAACCCACACATTGGTTTTTACTTTTAGGCAAGCACTGTAAACAATTTACAAAGGTCTAATTAAAGAAAAATAAGACACACACACACACACACACACACACACACACAATTCTGTCAGTATAATACATATTTTCAACACCATAACATTCTTATTATTGCCAGCTGGAAGAGAAGAGAAGGTTAACATGAGACATGGAGAACAAGGCTAAAGGCACAAAAAGGTACACGCACAGCAGACAGTGGAGGATGAGGAACCCCACAAGGTACAGGAACACCAGAGTGACTCTACCATCCCAGTCTCCATTTGGCTTTTCATTAGAAACATTACCCAGTCTTGGGAGTAAGGCCAAGATGATGGTAACATGTCCTTCTAGTATCATCCTGAAGCACAGTTTAATACTGGAGTCTTAGCCTGAAGGTCAGCAGTCCCTAAGCTTCTCTGCCAGGAGAGGCCAAGCACAGCCACAGGGTAAGCACAACAAAACCTCACCGAAAGTAATCATGCGGAGCCAGACAACCACAGGCTATCTGATTACTTCACACCTGACTCCAGGATTGCTTAGCTTTCTAGACTAATATATTTGTTTCTAATTTAGCTGCTCATAATTAATAAAGGACTCTGGTTCTGTGAGGTGACATAGCAACCTGCAGGTTTGTGTCTAGGACATATGAAAATGATTTCTGTCAAATAGAAAAGACAACCCAAAGGTGACCTGTAGGATACTAACCTTAGTAATCTTAATATAACTTTTTTAAAAGAAGGACTGCATAGTCCCAAGATCTTAAATACTTAAGAGTAAGTTTTATCATCTTATTGGTTAATTCATTAGTGAACTATATTAAAATCCTTGCTACATATTCAACCTGAATTATAAACTTCCCTTGTAGGAAAATACTATTTAAATCTTTTGTTTTGATGTAATTTCGTTAAATTGCTCTGAAAACCAAACCAAACACAGTCTCACTGTGCAGCCTGCCTAGTGTGAAGACACCAACAGAGATCCACTTGCTGCTGCCTTCCAAGTGCTAGGTTTAAAGACATGCACCAATGTGCCTGGCCTTTATTGCTCTTTAAAACATCACTTAATTGCTATCTGAAACTCTCGAAATATTAGCAACACATACTAAAAGAATACAAAAACAAGTAAACATTTGTTTCTTCAAGACTACAAAAATAAGGTAACCAATATCATTCACCTAGAAAGTCCTCTTTCATAACAATATGCCTTGTGAAGTTATGCAGAGTTGAGAATGGGATCAAGCTGGTAAGTTAATAACATCGCATGTGAAAATATTCACTGTTCAAGGGCATGGGATTCATTAAACTACTCAAAAAACTTCTGTTTGAATTTTCTATAATTAAAAGCTTTTAAATTTACATTTTGCAATACATATATCTTTTATAAATACCGAATAATTTAAATATATAAGTTTCTAAACTGTTATCATACATTCAAATAAACAAAAATAAGTTACAATATATGCATTATATATAATATATAAATAATATAATTATAAGAAAATCATTATGATAGGACAAAAGAATAGACATGGATAGATGAAGACATCTCTTGTTCCTGAGTAAGATGATGTCTCCTTAATAGAAGTAATCTTTTCCCAGAGCTAAACTAGTGGATTCTAACGTTTATTTAAAAAATAAACAAGAGTATGTAGAAAAGTCCATAAACACCAGAGTATTTAGAGAAGGAAAGTGACCCACCACATATAAAGACATAAAGTCTTTGACATCAATGCATTATCAATGGATCAGGGAGAAAAAAAACCCAAAGAGGGCCAAACTTACATGAAAACTGGATAAAGGGAGCACCATAATCACCGGATGTTATAATGGTTAATGAATTTCTCCTGGACAACTGGATGGCCCTTGGGAGATAAAGTCAGCCCCACATTTCAGTGAACAGCAGGATCAGTACATGAAACACTAATGAGTCATTGTTCTGGAAACATCATGACAGCAAGTCATAGAAAATGTGAAAATTATTTTTAACTTTTCAATTTTGATGCCAAATTCCCAAGTTTTAAAAGGAAAACTTGATCAATTCAAGTATATAAAAAGAAACCATGTGACAAACTAAAAATGTCTATACACACGAAAGAGACAGGAGAGGGTCAGGAAGAAAAAGGAAGAGAAAAAACCCACTGTACTTAGAATCTACAAAATGTATTATACCAAGAACTATTAGCTAAATACAAAGGGGGAAAAAACTTACTTTTACAAAGAGAAGAGCTAGTGAACCACACCTTAACGGATCACATTCCTAATGAGAGCTGTACAAATACCCGGTATCAGGTATCATGCATTTCCTAAATTAGCAGTGAAAGAACTCTCTAGTATATTAAAACATGCTGGCTGCTCTTCCAGAGGACACAACTTTGTTTCCTAGCACCCATATAGTGGCTCATGATCTGTAATTTCAGTTCTAGGAGATCAGACATCCTCTTCTGGCCTCTTTGCGCACCAGTCACCCAAGTGGTATATTGTAGAATACAGATATATATGAGGGTAAACATCAACAGACATAAAATAAACATTTTTAAAATAGATTTTAAAAAATGCTGGGATATTATTTTTGTATTTTACGTGTATAGTATGTCTGTGGTGTTTATATATGTGTAGTATATAGTGCATAAGTTAGTGTCTGTGGTGTATGTGTGTATGGTATATGCACATACCATGTCTGTGGTATATGTGTGTCTGTGTGGTATGTCTGTGGTATGTGTGTCTGTGTAGTATATCTGTGGTATGTGTGTGTCTGTGATGTGTACGTGTGAGTGTAGTATTCTGTGGTGTGTGTGTATGACTGTGCAGTATGTTTGTAGTATATGTGTGTTTGGTGTATGTGTGTGTGTGGGGGGGAGGTGTGCTTGTAGTATTTGGGTGTGTCTGTGTAGTATGTCTGTGTTATATGTGTGTCTGTATGTCTATGAAGTATACTGTGGTGTGTGTCTGTGTAGTGTGTGTGTGTGAGAGAGAGAGCGAGAGCGGGAGAGGGAGAGGGAGAGGGAGAGGGAGAGGGAGAGGGAGAGGGACAGTGCGCGCGCGAGCATGTGCAGGAATCGGAAGAGGACTTTATAGCTCCTGCTCTACCACTCTCCACCTCACTTCCTTGAAACAGGATCACCCACTCAACTAGAAACTCACCGTCTCAGCCAGGCTTGCCTTGGCCCCTCAATAATTGGGTTCCAGGATTGTGGGGCCATAGCCACCCATTTATGTGGGTGACAGGAATTCAAACTGAGATACCCATGCTTGTTCAGTATGCACTCTTAGCCACAACACCATCTCCCCAATCCCCAAATTTGGCAGATGTGTACTAGTTTATGCATATGCCATGTACACACACACAGAGTAAATGAGAACAAAAGGCCCAGGTTATCAGTTACAGTAATATTAATTAATTACCTCTATGACTCTGGTAATATCACTTAAGTTTTTCAGCTGATATTAACTTCATTTGTAAAATAACAATTACACACAAGATGAGATTCCTTATAGCTTATTGGGCAGTAAGGAGTCTGTAATTTACCACACTATGTGTGAGTGTGAACATGCATGCATGTGGAAGTCAGAGGGCAGCTCTGAGGAATCAGTCTCCTTCTGCTATCCAGTTGTTTGTGCCACACTGCTAGATGGCCCTGCAGCTTCTGGACTCATTTCCTGTCTCTGTCTCTCCTCTGGCTGAGGGAGTTCTAGGAATACAGACATACATGATCATATTTTGGCTTTTTAAAATGGCGTTCAGTAATCGAATATGAGGTATCTTGCCAGCCCCCAAATTCTATAGTTTAATTATTTATCTTTTCACTCTTTAAAAATTTTTTACCTGCAGAAGTCAGAAAAGAGTAATTGATTCCCTGGAACTGGAGTTACAAATGTTAGCCCCAGTACATCTCTAAGAGCAACCTGTGCTCTTAACCCCTGACCCATCTCTTCAGCTCCTTTCTCTGTCTCTTTAAAACTTACGTTTCTTCATTTATTATGGGAATGTGTGATGTGCATATGTATGTCAATGCCACAGCCCTTGTGTGGAGCTGAGAGGACAATTAGTGGGATTGGGCTCATGATTTTATACTGCCAAGAATGTCTGGTTCACACTCACTTATTCCACTATCGGAATAGTTAGTATTGAGATCCTTTTTAGTAAATGTTATCTGACCAATTAGCTTAAAGAATGCAGTCTTTCTATCCCTACTAATTTAAGATTCTTTTCTAATATGATTCTAGCTTCATAAAACAATCCCAGACGGAAAGGCTTCCAACCTAAAAAGGAGTTACTGAATCACCAGATAATTTTAGTGAAAGGAAAACAAGAAAGTTTTAAATACGCAACACACACACACACACACACACACACACACACACACACACACACACCCTACCACCACCACCATCAACAACAACATTTCCATAATTGCTTCCTCATATTTATGGTGCAAAAAGAAACACAAAAAGTAAAAACCAACAACACAATGAAAAACTGTATTTTAAAAATTCTGTATTTAAATAATCTGCTCGTAAGTTCTATTTTCTTATCTGTCTGATCAGAAATCAAAAGGGCTACAACTTTAAATTACTGCTTAATTTAAGTAAATCCTAAAAAATATTTTTAGTAGAAAGACAAAACTAACATGCCTCTGTGGAAGAATCCTGGCTAACACTCAGAAGGCTGAGACATTATTGTGTTCACATTCTGTAAAATGTACTAGTTTACATCTCTAGATAACTGTTTCCTCACCCGTGAGGATAGTACAATAGCTCACTGGATTGCTGTAAAAGTTACACAGGACAGACAGCAATGGCCACTCTAAACTTATAACAGGAATGAATGTAGGCTACTAAGTAATAAGGAGTGTGATTAAGACTGTTTGCAAGTATCTAAAACTATGAAAAATTATTTAACTACGTTATACTTTACTGTCAAGGAATATTTTTACATGGTGTGAAGCTGTGTCACTATGATTGGTTTCATAAAAAGCTGAACAGCCAATAGCTAGGCAGGATTTTCAGGGCAGAGAGAATGCTGGGAAGAAGACGGAGTCATGAGGAGTCACAGAGGAAGCACCACATATAGGTGATGAGGTAACAAGCCATGTGGCAGCACTATAGATGAGTAGAAATGGGTTAATTTAAGTTATATGAGCTAGTGAGAAACAAGCCTGAGCTATCAGCCAAGCTTTCATAATGAATAAGAAGTGTCTGTGTAGTTTTTTGGAGCTGGCTGGTAGGACAGAGACTCAATACACTTTACATAAAACTAATAGGATGTCTCAACTCTTTACCTACATTTTCCCACTCCCCATTCTGCCCACATCCACAGGCCCATACATAAAATAAGACTTATCCATAACAGATAAAATTGAAAATTATTAGGTTACTGCCCTCCTTTCAGCTTTCACATGTATATACCATTTTTTCACAAAGAAATTAATTGGAAATTCAGCATAAATTTGGTTTATAACCTTAACAGAAGAGCATACAGTAATCCAGCAACTACTTCATAGGTGTAATTTTGGCTACTTTTATCCTAATAATACATCATTTATAGCCAAACTTAAAAAGTTAAGCAAAAAGTACTAGAATAACATAGGGTATATATTTTAATCTTTTCATGGAATTAAAACAAATATGTCCATAAAGAGGTACTCTATACTCAACTAGAAACATAATAGTCCTAAAAACCCATGCAGTCTTTAAAAATGGATAAGACTTACCTTCTCCAGCCTAGCAGGTCACACAGTCCTTAAACCAAGATAACAGAAATTCCGAGAAAAATGCCAGTACCAGGAGAGTTCTTTCGTCCTTTAACACAAGACTAATAAACTAGAACTTTAGTGAAAGAAACTTACAAGTTTCTTTCTTACTACATAAACATTATATAATAAGTTTCTATTAATTAAATATTAAATTATTTATTGCCTCTTGCACTGGATACTTTTAAATGATTTATCTTTATGTATATGGGTATTTTCCTTGCATTGATGTCTGTGTACCATGAGCATAAGTGACTGAGAGACCAAAAGAGGATGTTAGATCCCTTGGAACTGGAGTTGTAGATGGTTGTAAGCCACCATGAGAGTACTAGGAAATGAAACCAAGTTCTCTAGAAGTACAAACACTGCTCTTAAGCACTGAGACATCTTTCTAGAGTCACTGAGGATATACTTTAAAGAATTATTGCCCCTTACTCCCTGAACGTGCAGTAATGCTTGTGAACTGGTTTAATTTTGAAGTGTTCTTCCCTAGGTGTTACTGTTCCATCGAAACAATGAATGTTGCTAAGTGTGGCATAGGTCTTTAATTCTCATGTTTCAGAAAACAGAGGCAGAAGGGTTAAGGGTTTGAGGCCAACCTTGACTGAATGGGGCTTTCTAACCGAGTAAATAAATAATGATAAACAATGTTCTCATTTATGACTTAGAATTTTTTGATTGTGTCACAGTACCTCTCAACTAAAAGGCATAGAGAATTTTCAATCCAACTTTACAGAATTTCTCATTAATGTCACAGTAACAGGATGAGGAAGATTCTATTATTGTGGCCAATTTAGAAGTCAGTAAACTTGAGATACACAGTTGAAGAAAACTGCTCAAAGTCATAAAGTTGGCCATTGGTTAAACCCAGGATGCTGATCTTATGCTAATTTCTTGCTCCTGGAGACTCAGGGTTACTCTGTCTGTTAAGACAGTGCTGGAAAGAAACCCTTATTCTGACTTGGCTTGTTTTTGACTAAATATACTCATCATAACTAATCTGGATATAAAGTAAATCCACACATAATACTTTCATACATAATAATTTAATTTTGAATACTAGAAAGTCAAAGTTACAAGTACATAAATTCAATTCAAAAAATACTAAAATAAATAAAAATAACTACTGAGAACTACTATGGTCTAAGTCTTTAGGATAAATCAGTGAATATTGCCTTAGCAGAGATTATTAAAATGGCTAAGTAACATAAGAATATATTACATGGTATATAGCATACCAGAAAATATGAAAGCTAGTTATATACATGTTATCTCTCTCTGCCTGCCCCTCTCTCTCTCTCTCTCCTTTCCTCCCTCCCTCTCCCCCCCTTACACACACACACACACACACACATGTTGCTCTGTGTTGCAAGACACTGGCAGTACCAGCATAAGAATGGGCAAATTAACTGGGTACTCAGGGGGAGTACATGAGTGAATCTGAGTGTTCACGGGATGAGGGGATGAGCATTAGCCAACAAGAGCCAGGGGAAAGTACTCCAAGGAGTATTTGATAAGGAACAGCTGACAACTGAGCCCTTAATGTGCCTAGAGCAGTGTGCCAAGAAAAGGATGAGAAAGACATATCTGCTGGGACCTAGAAAGTAGCCCATCAATTACAGTCTGGTAAGAATTTTGGCTAAAAAAAAAAAAAAAAAGCAAGGCTGGTTGGTGGTGGCGCACGCCTGTAATCCCAGCACTCAGGAGGCAGAGGCAGGTGGATCTCTGTGAGTTCGAGGCCAGCCTGGTCTACAGAGCTAGTCCAGGACAGGCTCCAAAGCTACAGAAACCCTGTCTCAAAAAACCAAAAGAAAAGAAAGAATTTTGGCTTAAAAAAAAATAAGGATAAAGAGTTTGAAATAGAAAAAAAGAATGATATGATCTGACCTAAAGTAGGTATGTTTAAAACAGACCACAGGGCACAAAGATGGAAACAAAGAGATGACAAAAGAGTTGTTAGCATAATATAGATGAAAAGTGATGGCAATGTATGAGGGCTAACATAATTCAGGTGCAGAGAGTCAACAGATTTCCATAAACACTGGATATGGAGCACAAGGAATAAAAGAGTACAATTCTTGGACTAAGAAACAATTAGGTAAAGGCCATAAACTGTAACACTAAAGGCAGATAAGTAGAGCATTTGAGGGTGGGGGTAAGTCTGAGATGTCCTACAAATGAAGTGAGGAATAGGTATTTAAGGAGAAAGGAGAGATCATCTGTGTCAAATGCTGAAGAAAGATAAAAAGAGATGAGAACTCAGATTAGCAATTTAGGTCAACAGGGACCATGACTTCTTCCAAGACATTTGGATACACAGGAAAGTATAGTGGAGACAGAGGCTGATGGTGTAGGTCAGTGGTAGACTACTTGCTCAACAAGAAGAATAAAGAAGGAAGAAGGAAGAAAAGGAAGGAAGACAGGAGGGATGATGGAGGAGAGGGAGGGGGACAAGGAGATAGCTGCAATGGCAGAAGCAGCCGTGAAGAGATTAAAAATAAGGACCACTATGTGGTGGGAAAATTGAGAGCCAAGGAAAGCTAAAGAACATACCATATTTGACTTACTGCCATAATAGGAAAAACAAGTGACTCCTGGTCACAGTTAACTGCCATCTAGAAAAAGCAAGAAGCAGATGCAGAGATTCACGGCCAGGTACCAGGCCAAGCTCCAGGAGTCCAATCGATGAGAGAGAAGAGGGATTCTATCTATGAGCAAGGGATATCGAGATCATGATGGGAAAATGTACAGAGACGGCCAAACTAGTAGTAACTCATGAACTGTGGACCAATAGCTGTGGAACCCCAGGGGACTGGACTAGGCCCTCTGGATAGGTGAGACAGTTGTTTAGTTTGAACTGTTTGCACCCCCACCCCAGTGGAATCGGCTCTGTCCCTGGTGAATGAGCAGGCTTTCTGAAGCCCAGAGCCTATGATGGGACAGTTGCCCAGCCTTGGTGCAGGAGGGAGGGGCTTGGACCTGCCTCAGTTGAATGTACCAGGCTCTGCTGACTCCCTATAGGAGACCTTGCCTTGGAGGAGGTGGGAATGGGGGTGGGGGGTGTATAGGGGGACATGTGGTTGGTATATAAAATAGAAAATATCTTAATTAAAAAAAAAGAAAATTATCTTTTTCAAAAGAACACAACAGAATATAAACTGTTAAATAATTAATCTGAAATTACAGCACAGACAAAGAGGAAGGTATTACTCATCATTCCTTAAGGATCATTCAGTAATTTCTGAAGGAGCTATAATATATTAATTGCTCAAGTGTTTCAAAGAAAATATACTCAATACAAACCACTAAAACAAAAGAAAAACACATCAAAGAACTAGCTAGACATTCCAAAAATGAAAAATGTATGTTCAAAACTGAAAAAAAAATAACAACAATTCCTTCATCAGACGCCATGCAGTGAAAGCAGCGCTGAGAGCGGAGTAATGGAGGCAGCTTTACAAAGACAAGCACACGGACGCGCACTCCAGAGATGCTGAGGGTCCTTTGCATGAGGACACATGAAGCCCTGGGTCGTCACAAAAGGAAGAATGTAAAAATTACAGCAGGTGAGCAGAAGTTAAGAGATTATGTTTCTTTTAATACATTTAAAAGGCATACGACTGTTTTGAAAGACCTAACGATGAATGATCAATCGGTGTGAGGTGTGATCCTACTTTCTCAGTACCTGGGAGACAAAGTACCTGCTTTAGTTTCAGAAAGAAATTCTCAGTAGTGCTGCGTTTGCTGAAGGGCCAGAACAACCTTTCATTAGGTGAGCAAACTCGAACTTTTGTCTCCAGGAGAAATCGAACGGGCTCCTGTACTTCTGTTATCACCAAATCCACAGCTGTTGTCATGAACAGCACTTTATCTAGAAAAGGAGAGAAACGAGAAAGAAATAAAGGTGGAAATATATTTGTTCATGTAGCCACTGAAGAAGTAGTTGATTTTAATTCTAAGTATTCCAGATATCTTAAGGTCAACCATCAAGTCAGAATTCTGATCCTAGGTAGCGTCCCAAAGTAGAATTAGAGGGGGATAGCAGTCCAGCAGAAAGAAATATACAGTCAGACTGTTTCTGCCAAAGTGCTATACATCTCATAAGTCTCCTTACAAACCCTTTACATTCTCAAATTTTAAATTTGGTTAATAATTGCTTTAAAAAAAAAAAAGGTGTCCAAAACAAACAAACAAACAAAAAAGAGGAATTAACAATCAATGATCATTAATATCTCTTAATATTAATGGACACAATTTACCTTTAAAAAGACACAGGCTAACAGAATAGACATGAAAACATGATCCATCCTTTTGCTACCTACAAGAAAAACACCTCAACTTCAAAGACAGACATATCCTCAGAGAAAGGGGTTGGGAAAAGATTTTCCAATCAAGTGGACCTAAGAAGTAAGTTGGTGTAGCTATCCTAATATCTAACAAAATAGGCTTCAAACTAAAATTAATCAAAAGAGATGGAGAAGGACTTTTCATATTCATCATAGGAAAAATCCACCACGATGAAATCTCAATTCTGAACATGTGTGTCCCAAATAAAAGGGCATCCTCATTTGTAAAAGAAACATTACTAAAGCTTAAATCACACATCAAACCTCACACATTAACAGTGGGAGACATCACCACCCCACTCTCACCAATGGACAGGTCCACCAGACAGAAACTTAACAGAGAAATAAGGGAACTAACAGATGTTATGACTCAAATAGACTTAAAAGATAGCTACAAGACATTCCACTTAAACAAAGAAGAATACATCGTCTTCTCAGCACCTCATGGAACTTTATATTTGACCACATATTCACTCACAAAGCAATTCTAAACAGATTTTAAAAAAATTTGGAATAAACCCCCTGTATCTTAACAGGTCAGCATGAGTTAAAGTTGGAGTTCAACAACAACACAAATTACAGAAAGCCTACAAACTCATGGAAACTCAATAATGCTCAACCAAATCACCACTGGGTCAAGGAAGAAATAAAGAAAGAAATTAAAGACTTCCTAGAATTCAATGAAAATGAAAGCACAACATATCCAAACTTATGGGACATTATGAAAGCAGTACTAAGAGGAAAGTTCATAGTACTAAGTGCCTACATAAAGAAGTTGGAGAAGCTGGGTGGCAGTGGCACACATATTTAATCCCAGCACTCGGGAGGCAGAGCCAGGCGGATGTCTGTGAGTCTGAGGCCCACTTGGTCTACAGAGTGAGATCCAGGACAGGCACCAAAACTACATGGAGAAACCCTGTCTTAAACAAAACAAAACAAAAAAAAAAACAAAAAAAAAAAAAAAGAAAAGAAAAGAACAGGAAAGAAGTTGGAGGAATCTCACACTAGCAACTTAACAGCACACCTGAAAGCTCTAAAACAAAAAGAAGCTAACTCACCCAGGAGGAGTAGACAGCAGGAAATTATCAAACTCAGGGCTGAAATCAACAACTTAGAAACAAAAAGAACAATACAAAGAAACAATGAAATAAAGAATTGATTCTTTGAGAAAATTAACAAGATAGACAAACCCTTATTCAAAGTAACCAAAAGACACAGAGAGAATACCCAAATTAACAAAATCAGAAATGAAAAGGGGGAACAGATACTGAGGAAGTCCAGAGAATCATCAGGTCTTACTTCAAAAACCTGTACTCCACAAAATTGGAAAATGTAAAAGAAATATACAATTTTCTTGATAGGTACCACATACCAAATTTAAATCAAGCCCAGATAAAACAATCTAAATAGAACTATAACCCCTTGGAAATAGAAGCAGTCATTAAAAGTCTCCCAACCATCCATACAAAGATGCAACAAAGAAAGGGAATTACAGACCAATTTCAGTAGTGAACATTGATGCAAAAACACATAATAAATACTGGCAAATCAAATCTAAGAACACATAAAAAAAATCCACCATGATCAAGCAGGCTTCATCCCAGAGATGCAGGGATGGTTCAACATATGAAAAGGTGTCAATGTAATACACCATATAAACAAACTGAAAGAAAAAAAACACATGTTCATCTCTTTAGATGCTGAAAAAGCCTTTGACAAAATCCAACACCCCTTCATGATAAAGGTCCTAGAGAGATCAGGAATACAAGGAACATACCTAAACATAATAAAAGTAACATACAACAAACCAACATCAAATTAAATGGAGAGAAACTCAAAGCTAATCTCCCTAAAATCAGGAACAAGACAAGGCTGTCCACTCTCTTCATATCTGTTCAATACAGTACTCAAAAGTTCTAGCTAGGGCTGTAGAGATGGCTCAGAGGTTAAAAGCACTGACTGCTCTTCCGGAGGTCCTGAGTTCAATTCCCAGCAACCACATGGTGGCTCACAACCATCTGTAATGAAATCTGGTGCCCTCTTATGTATACATAATAAATAAATAAATCTTAAAAAAAAAAATAAGTTCTAGCTAAAGCAGTAAGACAACAAAAGGAGATCAAGGGGATACAAACTGGAAAGGAAGAAGTCAAACTTTTGTTATTTGCAGACAATATGATGGTCTACATAAGTGACCCTAAAATTTCTATCAGGAAACTCCTACAACTGATAAACACCTTCAATAATGTAGTGGGATACAAAACTAACTTACAATCAGTAGCCCACCTATATAAAAATGATAAATGAGCCGAGAAAGAAATCAGAGAAACAATACTCTTTACAATAGCCAAAAATAATATATCTTGGGGTAACTCTAACAAAAAAAGCGGAAGTCCTGCATGACAAGAACTTTAAGTCTTTGAAGAAAGAAATTGAAGAAGATAACAGAAACTGGAAAGATCTATCTCCCATGCTCATGGATAGATAGGATCAACATAACAAAAACGAAAATCTTACCAAAAGCAACCTTGAGATTCAATGCAATCCCTATAAAAATCCCAACACAATTCTTCACTGACCTTGAAAGAACAATACTCAACTTCATATGGAAAAAACGAAAAACCTAAGATAGGAGCTAGAGAGATGGCTCAGAGGTTTGAATCACTGGCTGCTCTTCCAGAAGACCAACGTTCAATTCCCAGCACCCATATGGAAGCTCACAACTATGTAACTCCAGTTTAAGAGGATCTGGCACCCTCACATAGACATATATGTAGGCAAAACATCAATGCACATAAAATAAAAGTAAATAAATTGTTTAAGAAAAACCCAGAATAGTTAAAGGAACTTCTGGAGGCATCACCATCCCTGACTTCAAGCTCTACTATAGAGCTATAGTAATAAAAACAGCTTGGTATTGGCATAAAAACAGACACACAGATCAAGGGAATCAAATCAAAGACCCTGACAAAAACTGACACACATATGAACACCTGATTTTTAATAAAGATGCCAAAATTATACAATGGAAAAAAGAAAGTCTCTTCAATAAATGGTGCTGGCATAATGTGGATGTTGGCATGTAGAAAAATGCAAAAATATCCATATCTATAGCTCTGTACAAAACTCAAGTCCAAGTGGATCAAAGACCTCAACATAAATCCAGCTACACTGAACCTGATAGAAGAGAAAGTAGGAAGTAGCCTTGAATGCATTGGCACAGGAGATCACTTCCTAAATATAACACCAGTAGCACAGACACTGAGAGCAACAATTAATAAATGGGACCTCCTGAAACTGAGATGCTTCTGTACGGCAAGGGACACAGTAAATAAGACAAAACAGCAGCCTATAGAATGGGAAAAGATCTTCACCAACCCTACATCTGACAGCTGATCTCCAAAATATACAAAAGAACACAGGAAACTAGACATCACACTATCAAATAATCCAATTTAAAAGTGGGGGTACAGATATAAACAGAGAATTCTCAACATAAGAATCTCAAATGGCTGAAATACACTTAAAGAATTGTTCAACATCTTTAGTCATCAGGAAAATGCAAATCAAAATGAATCTGAGATACTTTCTTACTTACAACTGTCATAATAGTTAAGATCAAAAACACTGATGACAGCTTATGCTGGAGAGGATGTGGAGTAAGAGTAATACTCCTCCACTGTTGGTGAGAGTGCAAACTTGTACAGCCACTTTGGAAATCAGTATGGCATTTCTCTGAAAATTGGGAAATCAACCTACCTCAAGACCCAGCTATACCACTCTTGGGCATATACCCAAAGGATGCTCAATCATACTACAAGGACACATGTTCAACTATGTTCACAGCAGCATTATTCATAATAGAACATGAAAACAACCTAGATGCCCCTCAACCAAAGAATGGATAAAGAAAAACTTTTTAAATTAATTTTTTAAAAGATTTATTTATTTATTCATTCATTCATTTATTTATTTATTTATTTATTTATTATGTATGCAGCATGTATGACTGCAGGCCAGAAGAGGACACCAGATCTCATTACAGATGGTTGTGAGCCACCATGTGGTTGCTGGGAATTAGACTCAGGACCTCTGGAAGAACAGTCAGTGCTCTTAACCTCTGAGCCATCTCTCCAGCCCCCCCACCCCCGGGTGGGGGGGATGGAAACTTGAAGGAACAGGCTGGGTGGGCTGGGTGCTGGTATTGGAGGCAGGTTGGTTGGGATGGAGGAGTAGAGTAAGGAAACAGACATCTTGGTGGGGAGCCCATTTTGAGGTTAGAGAAACCTGGTGCCAGGGAGACCCACAGGAATCCACAAAGATGACCCCAGCTTAGACTCCTAAAAATAGTGGAGAGGGTGCCTGAACTGGCCATCTAATGTAATCAGATTGGTGACTACCATAACTGTCATCACAGAGCCTTTATCCAGTAACTGATGCAGAGATCCACAGCCAAGCACTACGCCAAGCTGCGGAAGTCCTGCTGAAGAAAGGAAGGAGGGATTGTATGAGCCAGGGGAATCAAGGTCATGATGGGGGAACCCAAAGAGACAGCTCACCTGAGCTTGTGGAATTTTATGGACTCTGGAAAGACTGCATGGGACTGATTGAGGCCCTCTTCATGTGTGTGACTGTAGCATAGCTTGGTCTGTTTGTAAGCCCAGAGCAGTGAGATCAGGACCTGTCCCTGGTGCTTATATGGCTTTTGGGAACCTGTTCCCCATGCTGGATTACCTCACCCAGCCTTGATGCAGGGTGAGGAGCTCAGTCCAGCCTCACCTTGATGTGCCATGCTATCTATGTTCAAGCCCATGGGAGGCCTGCCTCTTTCTGAATGGAGATGGAGGAGGGGTGGGTGGAAGTGGGAGGAGGAGACAGGAGAAGAGGAGGGAGGGGAAACTGTGCTCAGAATGTAAAATAAATTAAAAAATGTTAATTAAATAAAAAACCAACCAAACAAACAAACAAAAAAAACTCCCCAAAACAGGTTGTTACTATGTTGCCCTGGCTGGCCTCAAATTCACAGCAATCTGCTTGTTGCTACCTCCAGAATGCTGGGATTAAAGGTGTGTGCCACTCCTGCCCAGCTCATACACATAAGTGTAATGATAAAAGGGAATGAAAAATGAGAAGGGAAGCAAAAGAAAATAAATAAGCAAAAGTGATATTGTTTTTAGGTAAAATTTAAAAAGAAACTCAGGGTTGGGGATTTAGCTCAGTGGTAGAGTGCTTGCCTAGCAAGCGCAAGGCCCTGGGTTCGATCCCCAGCTTAAAAAAATAAAATTAAATAAATAAATAAAAAGAAACTCAAGAATTATTCAAATTTTTTGTTTCACCAAAGTTTCCTAATAATGTTTATGTTAAAAATCTCTATCATCAGGCCAGGTGTGGTGGTGTGCACCATTAATCTCAGCACTTGGGAGTCCAGGCAAGAGAATCTCTTTGAGTTTGAGATAAGCCTGGTCTATATAGCAAGTTCCAGAACAGTCAGGGCTACACAGACTCCACGTCTTAAAAACCTAAAACCCTGCTGGGCAGTGGTGGCATACACCTTTAATCCCAGCACTCAGGAGGCAGAGGCAGGTGGATCTCTGTGATTTTGAGGCCAGCCTGGTCTACAGAGTGAGTTTCATGACAGGTTCCAAAGATATGCAGAGAAACCCTGTCTC
Source organism: Onychomys torridus (assembly GCF_903995425.1). NCBI lineage: Eukaryota > Metazoa > Chordata > Mammalia > Rodentia > Cricetidae > Onychomys > Onychomys torridus. The sequence continues at coordinate 1,858,945 of NC_050446.1, forward strand.
AAAAACAAAACAAAACCCCCAAACCCAAACAAATAAAAAAGGAGTATCACCTGTGGGCTGGAGTGATGGCTCAGTGGTTAAGAGTACTTGCTGCTCTTTTGGAGGAGCCAGATTTAGTTCCCACCACCCAGAGTGCTGCCCATAATTATCTGTAATTATCCATAGTTTCAAGAGACTTGACATCTTCTCTGATCTCTGTCTGCATCAGGTATGAATGTGTTACACAGATATACATGTAGCCAAAACACCAATACATGTAAAGTAGGAATAAGGAAATCTTAAAACTGCACCACCTTTAGGAGTTTCTTCATTCACAACTTGAAAATGTGGGGATTTTGGATTCCAGCTTCCAGTAATAACATATGACTTTCCATCTGAACTTTTGCCCATAGACTCCTAAAGAAAAGAGTAAAAAAAACCTTAAGGTAAAAGTGGGCTAATCCTCATCTTGAGGCTTTTAAAAAACAGGAATTCTCAAAATACATAATTTTGATGAGGACTGTACTGATTTTTAAGAGTTTATATATATATGATACACAATGCAGATGTCTCCAAATTATATACTAAAACCATACAGTAATCTAAAGTACCGAAAAAATTTTCCATTTTGAGTTACCCAGAACTACAGCAGCTTATGATCTCTTCCACATCCCAGAGTCTAAAGTGACAAAGTAAATCAATACATTAACAAAACAGAAATAGTTTATAACCTTCTAATAAAAACCAACCACCAAAAGAACACACGACAAGAACCTTACCAAGTCCAACAAATGCATATCGCTATTTCGGACATCTTTTCCTGGGCTAAGGAGAAGACCAAAGCACCTGGAAAAAAAAAAAAAAATAACTGACATAAACTTGTGATAAAACAAACAGCATACATATATTTTAAGTTATGTCACTTAAAAGTAATTTTCTTTTGGGTGGAAAAGGGGCATTCTAATAAATCAGTACTATTACAATCATCATCTGTACCTGAGTTAAGTAAATCTTGTCTTTTATTACCACACACTGGAGATCAGCACTATTAACTGGAGATTTATAAGAGTGACTTCAGAGCAATGAAACGGTCACTACAATAAGCACAGAAGAATTACCAAGAGCTGGGCGGCGGTGGCGCACACCTTTAAATCCAGCACTAGAAGGCAGAGGCAGGCGGATCTCTACAAATCGAGTTCCAGGACAGCCAGAACTACATAGAGAAACCCTGTCTTGAAAACCAAAAAAGAATTACCAATAAGTCAAAATATTTTGCAAATGAATTTTTAATACAGTGTATGACTATTTCACTAGACAGATAAAAAGCCAAAACTCATATTTAAGATAAACATACAGAGAAATGTTTACCTTTCAATAGCAAGTTCTTTGTTAGCTGTTTGTTGCACACAGATAACAATCTTCTTATCTATTCCCTGTCGAAGTTTAAAGCACTGCCTGTCCTTGTCCTTGGGAACAGCACTGTAAGGCCAACGCATTTCATTAATGTTGCAAATAATTTTCTTGTCAGAAACCATAACAATTATTTTAAAGATCTCAAATTTCTGATTTTTTTCTGTCTGGTTTATAAGTAGTAGCAAGAAAGAAAATAGAACTGAGTATGAATAACAAAGTGGAAAAAAAGGTAACTAATTTATTGCCTAACCATAACGAGTTATTGTCCTTAGGTAGTGATAACCTTATGCTCTAAATATTAATGCCGCTGTTATTAAAATTATTGCTAACAAATGCCAGCTTAAGAGAGATTAAAATAGTCTTAAAATGCCTCTTTACCAGAACAATGACCCAATCTCCCACATACTCTCTAGCTGCACTGTCCTCCCAGGTGACAACAGCAGTGGCAACTCGCCTTTAGGGAGCAAGTCTAAATTACCTTACTGCTTTAAAATACTAATTGAATGGCAACGGAACTACTGGTAGATAAAATACATAAATAGCTGAAAACTGGCAGGTATTTATGACCTAAATACTACTTAGGTAGTATTTATGTATGTACATTTGTGTATTTGCCAATCCAATATTTTGTAACACTTTTCATTACAAAGCAAAAAATTCCAGCAAACGAGTTTAGAAATGACAACCATGTTCAAGGAAACATTTTGCATTCCAATCTGTTAAATATTTCTGGCAGACAGGCCTCAATTTTCAAGTGTCCTTATGTACCTTAGTCTCTTATGGTCCAAGGATGGTTAAGTGTAAGCAAATACACTCTCTCTCAGCAATTTGAAACACTAACAGGCTGAGTAATATACAGCTCAGCAGTAGAGTGCTTGCCTAATAAGCCCTGGGTTCAAGTGTCCAGTGCCACGGAATGACATGACTCAGTACATACAGAGTGTCTCCGAGGTCACCAACCTAAATGGATACATTATAGGAAGCAGATGGAGAGTATAGTTAGTAGGAAATCACTTAACTGAATACCGGGGGCCAAATTACATTTCTCGTCCTGTGACCATGTTACCCAAATGAGAAACTTTACATTCAATTCCCACTGTACACCTTATGGAACTAAGAAGTGTAATTTCAACTGAGTTGCTCATAAGGTTAAATGAGAACAAATCAATCAATCAATCAATCAATCAATCAATCCAGCAAGCAAGGAAGCAATGAACCAGCTAGCCAACCAACCAATCGTTTGGAACATTTCCCAGGGGTAAACTTGTATAAGCTGCTTTGTAATTACAACAATGTAAGATGTATTTTTTTTTTTTAATGAAGTTGGCTACCAGATACCATGAAAAGTAAAGAGACACAACATTTTCAGACAAAAACCAGTCAGCCACGTGCATTTTCCTCATAATTTGATGTTACCCATTTTATGAACTATTGTAGAAGAGATTTGTGATGCAACTATTAATTATAAGCATTCATTTTCTGATGTGAGCTATATGAAGAAACCATCACTTTAGACAGAAAGATTCTGAGTCTGGCCAATGCACTTTACAAATAAGGAAACTACAGATGTGAGAGGCAAAGAACTGCAAAATGGCCACAATTAAGAAATACAGATTAATTAGTCATCTATGATAATCACACTTATAGTCATGTTAGTTAAGTATTCTAGGTATACATAGATAGAATTCAATTAGGTAGGAAATCTTCAAATACTTCAAAGACCTACAGAATATGGCATTTAAAATGTTTTAAAAACTTAGACCTTCTGGACAGTTCCTGGCAGCACTGATTTACTTCAAAGAGAAAGATGGGCATCAAAGACATTCCACAGGGAGTTTATCTTCTTGGCAAAACAGCCATTTGGGCAAGAAATTGTTCTCGCTTGGACTGTTTCATAAAATGTTGTATCAACTGGACATGCAGGAAGGTGACCATTGAACTTTGCAAGGCAAGATGGTCCTTCAGGGTCCTGCTTCGCAGAAGAAACTGCCAGACATTCTACAGGACAGAGAGAGAAGTGACCGAGAGACTCTAGGCCTGTAGGCTGAAGAAAGGATGGCCCAACATGAAGAACTTTGGGTGACTGTCCAAGCAGCCAGATGTCTCTGTCATTCTAAAATGTTTGGAAGTTACTTACAATGCTCTTCCTGTTTACTTAAGTAATATTATAACCTTCTGAGGTCTTTGATGTAGCTGAAGACTAGACAGTTATAATTTTCATTGGTTATGATAAAAGATAAATTATATATGAAGCTTTAGACTCACAAATATAGATAGAATATTTTCTTTAATTTTACAAAATACAAATAGAGTAGATATTGTAACTGTAATTCTTGCTTGATATATATAATTTTACTAGGTTAAAGTTAAATCCTTCCACTTGTTTAGACAGAAAAGGGGAGTGATGGGGCATGTCATGCTGTGTGCTGTGAATATGTGTTGCTCTGATTGGTTGATAAGTAAAACACTGATTGGTCAGTAGCCAGGCAGGAAGCATAGGTGGGGCAAGCAGACAAGGAGAATTCTGGGAAGAGGAAGGCAGAGTGAGGAGTCCCACCCAGCCAAACACAGAGGAAGCAAGATAACAAGGCAGAACTGAGAGAAGGTACCAACCCATGTGGCTAAACAGATAAGAATTATGGGTTAATTTAAGTGTAAGAGCTAGACAGTAATAAGCCTGAGCTAATGGCTTATATAAATAATAGACGTCTCTGTGTGTTCACTTGGGTCTGAGTGGCTGTGGGACTGGAGGGTGAGAGAGATTTGTCCTGACTACGGGCCAGGCAGGACATAGGAAACCTTCCAGCTACAGTTTCTTCTGTACCATAGATAATAGTGTATTAAATAAATTAACAAAATAAATAATGTGAGATGCTCTACCTAAAATAACCTTTACCATCATCTTCTTTTATTTCTAAAGACACAGAGAAGGTAAAGATGTCACTGTCCGGAGTCTGTGGCATGGCAGTGGCTGAGAGTGGGGTCTGCTTGGCAGTACGGCGGAAGGCAGTGGCAAAACTGTAAAGTATCCGGCTTACCTACAAGCAGACATGTCAGGAAATTGGATGTTATTGTTAAGACAGAAAACACTCTCTCCCCCCACTGACTCACAAAAGCATTTGCCGCACAATATCCTTTACATGAAACAAGCAGAATCAACTTTCAGGGATATGGCCCAGAATAGCAGCTATGTTTTTGCAGGTATTGGGGGTGTAAGAAAAGGGATCATTCCCGAATGCTGGGCATGCTCTGTAACTTGATCTGGGTAGTAGTAGAAACCCATCAGGCTTCCTCTGAGGAGGTCTGAACTTTACACAAAGCCCTTCTGGGGTGATGAGGTGACAAAGCAGATGAAGGTACTTTATGTGCCAGCCTAGTAATCAGAGCCAGATCTGTAAGGAGAGGACCAATGTACAAAGTTGCCGACTGCATTCCACACTTAACATGTACACAAACATGTGATCATAATAAATATATAAAATGAACAGAAATTACTTATTATTGAGGGTAAATGTCTATTTGCTTGGGAGAAGGTAATTACTTGTCTTTCCCTTACCTACCTTTTTCAGTTAATTATCTAATGTTAAGTTTCTAAAACAAAATCATCAGAGAGAGATTTTTAAAAAACAGAGATAGTTAAAAACATTAAAACACACGCACACACACACAATTGAAAAAGCCTAACTGAATAAAGTATATGTAAATATACTTTTAATAACAAGCATGGCTCTAACAAGTTTAGGACCCACTTAGAACAGAACAGCTTGCAAATGTATCACCGTTAGGTTAAGAATGTGGATCTAATCCAATCAACCTATCACCAACAGGTCTCTTACAGCACTGATGTGCAAGTGCACGGGTGTGCTCACTGGTGTGTACGCAGGTCAGTGGCTATTCTCTGTTTTTGGAGAAAGAGTCTCTCATTGAGCCTGGGACTCTTTGTTCAGACTAGAATGGCTAGTTGTCAAGCCTCAGGACCCACCTAAGCAGAGGGTGGACTCAGGTCCTCATGACTGAGTATGCAGAAAGCATTTTATCCACTGAGCATCTCCCTGTCCTGAAACCTCATTTGTAGTTCCCTCAGAAAGACTTACGGCTTCTTGTATTTCACAGCGAAAGACATGTATCCTGAAGAGCTCTGCATTATAGTGACTTTCAGTGAATGCAAAACAGTCGCTCTCAGGAGTCCCATCGTGCCCTCTGACACAGAAGAGGATCTTGTAGATAGGGTAGTTTGCTATTTCAGTATTGATCTGAGGATCTAAAAGTCTGTTTAGAGGCAAAAAAAAAAAGATTAATTATGAGCAATTTCGACTGTATTTATATTAGGATTCAATATAAGCCACTTTTAGTATGCTAGCCATGCTAATGTTGAATTGTGATATGTAAGTCAAATAGGGATGTTGAAGATCTTGATCATATAATTCCATGGTACTCAATCTGAGACTTGTATGTTTGAGAGAGGCCTATAGAAAGGTATCAACATCAGCAAAAATGACTCTTACAGCCTGCAACTAAAATAAAGACAAAACCAGTACATAAATTAAGACTAACTAAACAGACTGTGAAACCTTTGCATCTGGTTACTTCTTAAGAGAATATTCTGTTTATAAAAGTTAAAAAAAAAAATCACAGTGCATGACTGAACACAAAAACCAGTGTTCAAAAAAACCACACATTAAATCTAAAGGATGATAGTTAATGCACATCAAAACAACATCATTCAATCAAATATACTCACTTCACAAGTATTTTTATGTGATAGCTACAATGTTCTAGACTCTGTTAAAGGACTAACAACAGTTATGAAAGTCAAGAAGGAACTATGCAATTTCCATCCTACAGGGTAAAGCCATCAATGGAAAAATGTCCTAGGAGCCTGGTTCAAAATGGAAGAACTCAAAAGGAGCTCTAACCCACGCTAAAGACACTTTCACAAAGGCACTGAGAATGTGGGGCAAGATAGATGTTTTCTCATTTCCTTACAAAAGGAAAATATATTAGAACAAAGTATAATTTCAGTTGTTAGAATAAGCATTTACTTTGAAATGCACATTAAAAGTAATCAGAATTAAAATTAGAATTTGAGATTTTGAAAATGATGCTCAGAGACAAATTACATGTTCAGATTAACTATTTAGCTTCCTACTGCTATGGGATATCTTTCTGTATGCTGTGAATATGTGTTGCTCTGACTGGTTGATAAATAAAGCTACACTGGCCTATGGAAGTGCAGGATGGAGCCAGGTGGGAAAATCCAAGAGAGACAATGAAAGGAGAAAGGAGAGCAAGGGGAGACGCCAAACTGCCGTCCAAGGAGCAAAATGGGACACAGAACACGTGGCGATACATAGATAAATAGAAATGAGTTAATTTAAGATGAAAGAACTAGCTAGCAAGAACCCTGCCACAGGCCATACAGTGGTAATTAATATAAGCCTCTGAGTGATTATTTTATAAGTGACTGTGGGACGTGAAGCCGAGTAGGACTGGAGAAACTTCTGCTACCTTACTACCAGATAGAGCTGCTATGCTGCTACTATGAAAACCCAGCGTGTTTCTAAGGGTACTGTAAAACACAGGAAGCTCTTCTCAAAGTATAAACCCGATCAACTCTTTCTAAACTAACAAAAGCAGTAACAATGGGGAAACTTTGGAGCCAGTGAGAGTATCAGGAATGTATTCTAAGGAAATAAAGATCGAGCAAATTACCCACGCACTTATAAAGCACTCAGATGCCTATACAATAACTGATAATGTTATTAGTACTTTTCTCATTAAAAGAAAAACCCCTTAAAATGTCTAACATTAGAAATAGTTGGGCTGGCCAGGCAGTGGTGCACACCTTTAATCCCAGCACTAGGAAGGCAGAGGCGGGCAGCTCTAAGTGAGTTCGGGGCCAGCTGGTCTACAGAGCAAGTTCTAGGACAGCCAGGACTGTTATACAAAGAAACCTTGTCTCTAAAAACAAAACAAAACAAAACAAAAAACAACAACAACAACAAAAAGAAACTAAAGAAAACAAGAAGAAATAGTTGGACTGGAGAGATGGCTCAGGAGTCAAGAGCATTGGCTGCTCTTCCAGAGGTCCTGAGTTTAATTCCCAGAACCCACATGGAAGCTCACAAATGTCTGTAACTCTAGTTCCAGGGTACCAGACATAACATAAATTAAAAATTTTAAAAAAGAAATGGTTACTAATCTGTTTATGCACCGTCATAAATAAAACTTAAGCAAATCTACTGACATGGTAAAAGGTTCACAATATAAAAGCAAATGAAGGAAGTATAATGCACATCATGTGTAATTCCACTGTCAGAAAAAATGTTGACTGATATATTCATAATGTGCATGTGTATGCACATTTATAAATACATACACAGACATAGGCCCAGATATGACTTTAGTATGAACTACCTTCCTAGACTCATGCACTGAAAGCTGTAGGTGCTACTTTAGGAGGTGGTAGACACTTTGGACAGCAGGACACAGCTAGAGAAAACAGGTCACTGGGACGTGCCTATCTTTTCCCTGTGACCTGTTGTTTCTCTCTACTTAATGACTGCCATGAGGTACGAAGTCTTCCTCTACCAAGGCCTTTTGCTGTGATATATTACCTCACCATGCCTAGAGACACTGTGAAGCTGACCTTGGACTGAAACTTCTGAAACCACTTGACAAAATGAATACTTCCTTTTTAAATCATTTCTCTAGGGTTCTGTTATCCCACTACAAAGGTGAGCACACATATATCCACAAGGACTTTGTTTTTTTGTGTATGTAACTACATGTGAAGATAAGAAAACCTTGGTGCTGTTGCTCAGGAGACATCTATACTCTGTGTGAGACACACACACACAAACACACAAAGACAGATGGCAGATAGACAAACACACACAGAAACAGAGATACAGACAGACAACAACAGAAAGAGAGACAAAGACAGACATACATACTGAGACAGACTGGCCAATGAGCCCCAGGGATCCATCTATCTCTGCCCACTCCACCCCTCAAGCACTGGGATTATAAGCAAGTGCCATAATGCTTTGAATTCATATCCTTGTAATAACACAGCTATTTCCTCAGCTTTCATAAAGAGTACACAAGAGCCAAGATTTTAACTGCTTATCAACAGGAAAGTAAAATTAAGAGTTTTTTAGTTCATGTTATTTTTCTGAAGTAAACATACTTTCTGAATTAGCAATTCTGTATTTAACTGGTTGGTAACAATCATCTGACTTGGTTATCTTTATTTCTTTGAATCAGTATAAACAATACTCATTTCTTAGACTTCTCTAGCCTTCTGGTTTCTCATTTTAAAAAAGAAGGGAAAAATCTTTCTTTCATGGTCAGTATGTTTCAATTATCTCCAAACTATTTAAATTTCTAATATTCTAAACAGGATTGGGATGTAGAGCATGTACAAATGAGCATATTTTCCATGAGGGCTGCAATTTAAGGAGGCTATGAACACGGCATATGTTACCCACTAGTGCTTCCTTGTGCAAGAGCATGTCAGAGGCCAGCCTTACCTCACAGTTCCTTCAGATACATTTGGCACTGAGAGGGTCACATCCAGAGAAATCTGACACTGACTTCTCAAGATGGACATCATCCTCAAGGCTTCCACTTCACTCCGGGGAGCATTGACTGAGGCACAGCCTAAGTAAGTTAGTTTACTGAAAACCACACTATCCTCATCAGCCACTGGTGTGAAAGGACTGGACACTTCAGAGTCTGAAAGAAACAAAGTGTAAGGATATGCTTCTCCTCTTTGAAACAGTGTTGATGTGAACAGCAAATAAACATCCAAAAGACACATTTAAGTTCAAAAATCAAGGACTAATTAAGACAGTATGCCATATTCCTGGGGGCAATAAACAAACAAACAAATAAATAAATACGCCCATAGAAGCTAGGCAGCTTACACTAGAACTCCAAGATTTCCAGGTATTAATGTTAATTCCAAACCTAAAATGAAACCTGAAATTCAGATCTGACTCCTCTTTCCATCTCCTAATTTGTTTTAATTTTGTAATTTAAAACTAAACCAAATAAAGGTTTAGTATTCAATACCCTGCAAGTCCTGATCTGTCTTTTGACCGCAGCTGCCATGTTCTCAACAGCTAGCTCCTTCACGATCTCCGTTAGTACCCTGCTTTCCATCTAATAAGCTGCTCTTCTGGCCCTTCCCATCCTGGGCTTTTTTCCCATTTCCAGCTTGCTCTGACTGGTTATGCAGGCCTGGAGCAAACATCTATTTCTAACATCATAATCAGTCTTCTTTCCTGGAAAAGTTTGGTTGTTTCTGATTTTCTGAAACACAGTTTTATACTAAAGGCTGGCTTTGAACTCATCACAAATTTCCTGAAACACATCTGAAAAATAAAGAAGACTTTCTTCTCAGTATCCTGTAACTACTGCTTTCATTCTTTGATATAACAAACAGTTAAAGGAAAGGTCAGAACGACGTATGTATCTGACAACTTCTTAGACACAGAATTCCGAGCTTTTAGAGAACCTACAATAGTTTTCATGTTGCTCTTGAATCTAGTACAGGACAGAACACACTCCAGTATTAAAAACACAAGCAGTTACACAAGCAAGGCAGTAATGCTAACCTCCTTGTCCGGGTTTCACTGGCAAACTCATCTCTGGTTTCTGAAGCCCTACCAGTGGCACAGGATTAATGGTGGATGAAGCTGAGAGTTGGTTAGAAAGTGGCCCATCTCCTTCACCATCCAGCTGTGACCTTTCCCCTGGCTGGTCATCCATGGGAGGGTCCATCAGCACATCTGCGAGCTCTTTCTGCAGCTGCTGCTCACTTCCATTCCCTACAATCTAAGGGTAACAAATACACACAATCAGCAAAGCGAGAGAGATCAAGTGAGGGTCCATGTTCTGAAGCAAGGTATCAGCAAAGATGTTATGCTGGACATCACTCTCAAATGATGATATCAACAAATAAAGGCTGCAGCTGCTCTCTTCTTTCAATTTTCCATGAAAAAGTACAATACATCTAAAACAACACTCAGAAATAGGTAACAACATGACAATATTAATGTTTTCTGTTTAATAGTTTTCTTAAGGAAAAATGTGCTTGCTTCCAAAAGTTAAAAGAAATGTGAAATACAGTAAAAGCTCACATATATTTTATGACTCCTATAAATAAGTCTCCACTATTTCTGGAGAAGTCTCCCTCATTTGTTTTATGTGAACTTGCCTTTAAAGTGCTGAGACATGTGAATAAAGGTGATAGCATGAGTGTGTCAGGACAGAGAAAGAGAAGTGCTGTATTCCAATGATTTTCTTTTTGTTTTTTTCACTAAATTATACCCCAGGACATAATGGTTTATCATTAGTTACTCATAAAAGGAAGTGAACTGGAATTTTCAGCTAGCTCCTTAAAAACAATCTAGCTCCTTATGGGTGGTTTTGCCTGAATGCCTGTCTGGTGCTGGTGAAGGCCAGAAGAGGTTGGCAGAGCCCCTGGAATTAATGTTACAGACATTAATGACTGAGCCACCATGTGAGTGCTGGGAATCTAACTGGGGACCTCTGGAAGAGCAGACAATGCCCTAACTGCAGAGCCATGTCTCTAGCCTCCTTACTAATACTGCCTATAGTATTTGATGCCACTGTCATGTATCCATCTGTTCTATAAGCACGATATTCTATAATTTGTTGGACATAGCAATAAAGACTACTTTGAAATGCTTTTTTTTTTTTCTTTTTATAAGATACCATTTGTCTGTAGCTCTGGCTGTCTTGGAAATGTTTCATATGTTAAATTTAATGGTCACTGACTAGAAATTTCTGTTGCCTGTTTTTCTTTTCAGTGTATGTATATTTTGTTTCTATGTATGTTCCACAATCTTTTCTTATTGTTGGAAACCAGACACTGTAGACAACATATTGTACTGACTTAGGATCCTGATGACTCCACTTCTGGAATTCTTATTGTTTACATTTGTTGACAATAAAGACAGTGAAAAGAGCTGTTTTATGGCTTACAGTTCCCTACAGGCAAAAATCCAAGTCACTGCTCAGGAACTGGGAGTAGGCTCAATAACCTTCATGACCCCTATTTTTTTCTTTTTACTATTTTTTTCATTCAGTATGTTGACCACATACTTTGATCCCATCCCCCCATTCCTCCCAGGCCATCTTCTTGATTATGCCAGTCTGTAGAGCAGAAACAGCTGTTGACTGTTAGGAGAGAGAACAAGATGAGGACTGTAAAGTGAGATTAACAGTTTCATGACTAAGATTTCCCATTTGCTGCATTTCTTTTCAAAGATTTCCGGAGACTTTAAATGCTACTTTTTATTTTTGTTTTAATAATTGTCACCAGTGATTCTGGGAGTAGGTCACTCTCAGCCAGTTAGCTTTTTAAAATGTAAATTAGATCATGTCCCCATTCAAAACTTTCAAAAATTCTCCTCACGTTTAGAACAAAGTCCAAATTTGCTACCAAAGCTCCAAAAGAAACAAGTCATCTTGTGGCCCTGCACGTTCCAGATCACATGGCTTCCACTTTATTCTGGTGGCTTTGCTGGGAGCTGCTGCCCTCAGTGTCTCTATATCTGGTACTGCCTTTGGAAAGTTTCTCCATGGTTTTCTTCATTTCATTTAGGGCTCACTTCAAATGCATTTTTTTTCTCCTTTCCTTAAAAAAGATTCTATTTAAAAAAAAAAAAAAAAGTCCTGGGGATTGAACTCAACACCCCTCAATACTGGTCATTAAAACTGTCATTAACTTTTAAATATTTTATATGTATGTGTACATCTGTGTGAATGCATGTTGCATTTTACAGATGCTCATGGAAGCCAGAAGAGGGTAAGATCTCCTAGACCTGGAGTTATTTCAACTGTTTTCTTACTTATTCCCTTGTAAATGTACAAGGGATAGCTAATAAAAATATTTGCGAGTGCTGGGAAGACGGCTCCGCCAGCAAAAGATATTGCTTTATCTGCTGGGTTTGATTCCTCGTATTCACATGTTGTCCTGAAAGAAACAAATCCCATGAGCTTTCTTCCAACTCTCCACATCCAGTCATAGATGAGCTTGGCACACAAACGCAGAAAAATATTTTTAAAAGAATTTTTTAAAAATTTGACAAAAGTTTGCAATAGTTAAAAAACGACCACAAAAATCTTTCATTCCTGACCACATATTTTTCTTAACATAATTACATAAGTTTTAAATTATTAGTTTTAAAAACAGGTTCCCATATAGTGAAGGCTGGCCGCAACTTACTGCTCAGCAGAGGACAACCTCTAATTGTTGATCCTCCTGCCTCTACAGACAAGTGCTGAGATTATATACCAACATCCCTGGCTTTCTATGTACTAGAAAGCAAGCCTGGAGCTTCTTGCATGCTAGGCCAACATGCTACCAGGCCACAACCCCAGGGCTTTCCTGTCACATGACTTTCTCATTTGCCTGTATCCTTTCCTCCCATTAGTACACATGCTCTAACAGGGCAGGTGTGCTGTTCCCACCACTTTACCAGTACTTAGCACAGAGAGTTTTCAAGAAGTATTTGTTGAATGAATAGACACAGTAGAAACTAGAATATTGGAATAACTTGTATTTTAAATGAAAAACTTCAACAGGTAGTATTTCCATTTATATCCATGAAGAGCAGAACTGTAACAGAGTATGTCGAAAGAAGTAATGGTTCTTTGTTTAGTTGAGAAAAGATAAACAGAGTGGTCAAAAGGTGAGGTATTTAAAGCTCTGTTTTTGGCCTAAATGTCATGTTTTCATGGCTCTCAATGCTGACCTGTCGGTGTCCTTACACTGTACACACAAGCCTGAAAGAAATAAGTGTTGTTGTTGAATAGGAAAAAAAGAACAATCCTGAAGTTAAAAATGTTTACAAACTAAGAGTTTTGACAAATTTAAGAGAAGCTAGTCAAAATAAAAATCCTTAAAATAAAAAATAACTCATAAGTATATACAAAACCCTTCACCACCACTGAGAAGTGTATCTATTAACTCTCTGTTCTCCCCCCTTACTCTTTCTCCTGTGAAGTCCAAGCTGTGCACTGGATTTAGCAAGGCACATTTAGGCTGTCAAGCTTTACCTTGAGTCCAGGCTTCTCGTCATCACTTCCATTATTTGTGGATGGTGTCTCATCTCCTTGCCTGGAAACCAAGACAAAATCTTCACTATTAAGAGTAGATACTGAGTCTGAGGAGACACTGATTTTTCCAACAGAAGCCTTGTCATCCATAACTCAAGAATGAGGCTCAACTCATGAATGGTTAAATATTTTTTAAATGCCTGGAAAACAAAAACCACAAAGATTCATATAAAATGTATGTTAGATATTCAATTACTCTCTATTATTTAAAAAAATGGACAAAATAAAAACAAACTTTTTTTAAAAAAAACCTTGTAAAATATTAGGACACCTGCTACTTGTAATTTAGGCTTTTCATTCTAATAAGGGCATTCTGTGCTATTTGGGTCAAGATGGTTCAGATTCCAAAAACAAAACACTCCTTACAATAACCCCACCTACCTACCTACAACAGGGCTGCCTTTGGCACATACTACAACTCAGGTCTTAGCTTCCAAAAGCAAAGAACTCAACAGTACTCTGGCCTTTAATCTGTAATGCTTTACACATAAAGTTAAAATACTTGGTTATTGTGAAAGTGTCATAACTCCATTTCCCTACAATCATCAATACTAAAATTTTAAATACTATGATGACTATAGCAAACAGAATTTCACATTAATACACAAAAGAGATAAATTCAAGGCAGGGAAAGCAGAAATTCTACAGCTTGGAAATATCTTTCATTAAAAACTCAATCTTCCCCCACACCTTACAAGGCCAGCCTGGTCTACAGAGCGAGTAAGTTCCGGAGAAACCCTGTCTTGGAAAACAACAACAAAAAAAAAAAAAGAAAAAAATTACTATAGCTTCATGTTCATCACATCAATAAAGCTAAGTGTTTAATCTTTACAACTCAAATTTTGGCTTAGGCTTTGTTGTGCTTTGTTTTAGTTTTGGTTTTTCGAGAGGGTTTCTATATAACAGACCTGGCTGTCCTGGAACTCATTCTGTAGATCAGGTTGGCCTCAAACTTACAGAGATCCTCCTGCCTCTGCCTCTCAAGTGCTGGGATTAAAGGTGTTTACCACCACTGCCTAGCTGGATTTTTTTTTTTAAAGATTATTTTATGTGTGTACTTTTTTTCTGAATATGTATGTATGTACACCACATACAGTACCCAAGGCCAGGAGAGAGCTTCAGATCCCATGGAACTGGAGTTAAGGATGGTTTTGAGCCATAATGTGGGTGCTGGGACTGAACCCAGGTCCTCTGTAAGAGCAGTAAGTGCTCTTAATGACTGAGGCACTGCTCCATCCCCTGTGCTTTGGTGTTTTTTGTTGTTTTTTTTCCGAGACAGGGTTTCTCTGTGTAGTTTTGTGCCTTTCCTGGAGCACACTTTGTAGATCAAGCTAGCCTCAAACTCACAGAGATTCAGCTGCCTCTGCCTCCCAAGTGCTGGGATTAAAGGCGTGAGCCACCACCGCCAGGCGTGCTTTGGGTTTTTAATTGAACATATAGTAACTGAGCATACATCATATGCCAAATACTATTTTCTCTTCTAAGGCTCAACTAAAGCACCTATCATTAAGAGTTGCACCATTCCTAAATATTACGCGGAATAAAACAAAAACCCAGAAAACAGAAATCATCAGTAATATTAAACATAAGAAAACAACCCCAAGAGAAGGAGAATCACTCAACTAGCTAATGACACCGATAAGGATAGGTTCTTTTCTGGACTTTCTGTTGCTTTTTATTTATGTTTCCTGCTTTAAGATTACAGTGTCAGGGGCTGGAGAGATGTCTCTACAGTTAAGAGCAGTCTGCTCTTCCAGAGGACAAGGGTTCAACTCCCAGCACCTACATGGCAGCTTACAACTGTCTGTAACTACAGTTCTGGGAGGGACCCAAAAAACATTAATGCACATAAAATAAAATAACTGGAAAAAACCTGATGACGGAGCCAGGTACAGTGGTACATGCATATAATCCCAACACTCTAGAATTAGAAGCAGGAAGGTCTTGGTGCACAACAGGTCAGCCTGGTCTTAAATTGCTGAGTTTTAAGCCAGCCAGAGCTACATTGGTAGACTCTGTCTCAAGAAAATACACAAAGACTATCTAGGGAATATATTTTACAAGCCCAAATATAAATACATAGTAGGGAAGAATATAGCAGTCCTCATTCATAATTCTAACACTCAAGATGCTATGACAAGAGGACTATTCTAAGTTTGAGGCCAGCCTTAGATATGTAGTAAGTCCCTGTTTCAAAAATGATCAAATAGGGGCACTTTTGGTTCCTGCAGAGGACCCAGGTTCTCTTCCCAGCATGCAGATGGTGGCTCATAACCATCTGTAACTCTGGTTCCAGGGGAACCCTGTGTCTTCTGGCCTCTATGGGTACCAAGCACACATGTGATATACATACGTAACACATGAAGGTAAAATATTCATAAATGTAAAATTTTTTAAATTTAAATGAATATTTAGTAGTACCAGATCGAAAAATACTTTAAAATAGTTTTCGGAAAAGCCAATAGAAGAATGTTTTCATTTATCCACTGAATGGATACACACTGAACTGGTATAGTAAAGGTCATGTTAGTGAGACAAATCAAAGTCTTAGCAAAGAGGCATTAAAAAAAAGATTTATTTTATGGATATGGTGCTCTATCTGCACATACATCTATATGCCGAAAAGAGGGCATCAGATCCCATTAAAGATGGCTGTGAGCCACTATGTGGTTGCTGGGATTTGAACTCAGGACCTCTGAAAGAGCTGTCAATGCTCTTAACTGCTGAGCTGTCTCTCTAGTCCCTGCAGAGGCAAATAGATGCTGATTTAGGGTACCAAACTAAGAGACATGTTGGGTAAGCACTAACTTAGACCTTTACCGAAAACAGACTTACAAATGGCACCCAACGTGTTGGCAAGTTTCCACCTAAAACCTGAGAAAAAAGATTCTAAAACAGAGCTAAAAACAGCTTCCTAGTTGTCTCTCTCAAGTTATTGGAAGCCTGCCTGCCAGTTTGAGCTACTATGGTGGGCTCCTGGCATGTGCACCTGACCTGCAATGTGGCGGGAATGAGGAATCTACAAGCGGCACTTTATTCTGATGCTTGGTAGATTTAGCCTTTGCTAGTTTAAAAAAAAAAAAAAAAAAAAAGATTTCTAGGCTATGCGCTGCTTTGATAGAACTGCTTCTGATAGTTGATGGTACACATGGCCAACTGTACCACCGCCACTTTGGGAAGCTGAGGTGGGTGGGGCCAGCAGGCACAGCAGCATTTCAGTCTTACAAAGATGGATATTACAAAAAGTATCTGGTTTGTGTTGTCTCTGGAATTTTTCACTACAGAAAAAGATTTGATCATAAAAGCTGTTGAGTTAAATAAATATGTAAATTTTAAAGGTACCTTGACTTCAAAATTTGGATATAAGGATATGTTGCTTTGGAAAAGAGTCTCTGCTGGGGGGAGAGATACTGCCAGCCACCGCCATGACAAAGAGGATGTAAGGTACTGGTAAGCCACGAGCCATGTGGCAAAGTATAGATTAACAGAAATGGGTTAATTTAAGATAGAAGAAGTAGATAACAAGAAGCCTGCCACGGCCATACAGTTTGTAAACAATGTAAGCTTCTGTGTGTTTACTTGGTTGGTTCTGAGCATCTATGGGCCTGGCAGGTGAGAGAGATTTGTCCTGACTGTGGGCCAGGCAGGAAAACTCTAACTACAATACCTTCAGGATTTGATTAAGTAACCCTGGCATCTGTACAAAATCATATCATTTGGTCTCCCCTTCCAGGAGTCTTCAGGGTCCATGTGCCCATTTCCACTTAGAGTCAAAGGAAATGCTTCCCTTGCTGATGCTCCCATTGCAGTCAAGATTTGATTTTTTTTTTTTTAGCAGTATGTTGTTTGTTAATGTCATGATGAATGAGTCCTAATTTAATCTTCACATTGCTATTTTACAGATAATAAATTAAGTGTGAGTGTGATGGTGTGACTTGGTCAAGGTATTGTAACTGTCAGAAATCAAGGCACAAATTGTACTGTTATTGGTCGGTCCCAAAGCAGAGCTCTATTAAGACAAACATAACTGTTTAATATCTAATGCCTCAGTTTCTTTTAGAGCTTGTATTTTATGTTAGTTTTTCATGCTGATTAAGTCTTCATCCTATTTCTGAATTGAATAGTGCAACAACAGAAGGCCTATGAAAATTCTCTCGAGTATAACCCCAGAGTCTAACAACGTTTAAGATTTGGAAGGCTCAAAGTTCCATTTGTTTCTTTGAGGAGGTGATTAAAAACAAAACAAAACCACACTTAAGATAATTTACTTTTCTTTTCTTTTCTTTCTTTCTTTCTTTCTTTCTTTTTTTTTTTTTTTTTTAACTGAAACTAACTGAATCCCTCAGCAGGAATGAGGTTTATCAAACACTATACAGTAAGACTCTTTCTCTCCAGCCTCCATGGACAGGCCATAAGAGCCTCTCCAGCCTCTATGAGGAAGCATCACAGAAATTAATGCCACTTATGATAATACTCTGAGACTTAAATTAGTCTTTGTCTTAAGACACTATGGACTAATTTTGTTTTGTTTTTTCGAGACAAGGTTTCTCTGTGTAGCTTTGCGCCTTTCCTGGAACTTGCTTTGTAGACCAGGCTGGCCTCAAACTCACAGAGATCTGGCTCTGCCTCCCAAGTGCTGGGATTAAAGGCGTGTGCCACCACTGCCCGGCTTGTTTTATTTTAAAATTCCATTTTTATCAGTTAGCACAAGAAGCTATCTACTCTTGATTCTTCATCTTTCAGTCTCTAATTCCAATTTCTATAGACAATAAAGTACAAACTATCTTGTGAAAATAGTTGATGATCTCCATTAATTACTACAAGTCTCCACGGCACTTTACCAATTAATACGTATTATCCTTTTGTTTTTAAATATCACATAAATTAAAACTCATGCTCCTTTCTGTTTTTCATTAATGATTGCTGTCTCAGCTTTTAGTCTGACACACAGTGGATATTCAAATGTTTATTAAAGAAGCAGGACAAACACCAGAGCAAGGGTATCCAGTACCATTTAAATTGTATCTTAGGAAGGGGTAGGTCTTGTTACATAAGCCAGGTTTGTTTCAAACATGTGACCACCTGAATGCTGTTCTTATTTGTGACAATGAAGCATGCAATTTGAAGTTAAAAAAAAAAAAATTAGAATATGCCTAGGGCTGGGGTTACAGCTTACTGGAACATCACACGCATAGCATGTGAGAGGTGCAGAGTTTGATTCCCCCAGCACTAGGAACAAACAAGAAAAAAACCTCACCCTACTCCATTTATACTATGCACTAGTACACTGGTTGTACCACTCCTTTCTTGCTCAGCCTAGTTATACAGTTTCTATAAGAGAAAAGTGATACAATATCTATCTCATAGAGCTACTGTAAAATGATCAAGGGCTTTAGGTTGATATATACATACAAAAGACTTAATACACACAGAATATTACATACAGTCAAATATTAAAGGTTTTTTTTTTTTAAAAAAATATTTGTTTATTATGTATACAGTGATCTGCCACATGCCAGAAGAGGGCATTGGATCTTATTATATAGATGGTTGTAAGCCACCATGTGGTTGCAGGGAATTAAATTCAGGACCTTCGGAAGAGTAGTCAGTGCTCTTAACCTCTGAGCTATCTCTCCAGCCCAAAGCTTTTCAAAATTAAAAACAAATTAGATATTAGCTAATCTAAACATTCCAATTTATGAAGCATATTACTAAAGCAAAATATATAGATTTCCTAATTGGACATTGTAATCTATTTTAATCTAAATAAATATAAAGGAACACTTAGAAGAAAAAGTCTCATTTTGTACGGCACTACAGAGTAAGATGTATCCTACTTACAGAGGAAAGAACATCAGCACTTTTGGGGTGGGAGTAGGGGGATGACAACAAGGTCCTACATGGTCCAGGATGGCCTGTCACTCACTTTGTAGCTGAGAATAATTCTGAACTTCTGAGACTCCTAGGATGACAGGTGGGACACTGCACCTGGTGTATGTAATGCTTGGGATCAAATTCTGGTCTGCATGCACATCACACAAGCACATCATGAACTGAACACAGCCTCAGCCCTCCCATCTTTAATATAAGCATGGACATCTTGGTGTTAGTTAGGCATTACAAGTTTGTCTCCTGCTTTCACAAAGGTGATAAACGTCAAATGCCACCAAGAACACCATGGTATCAAACAGAACATTGGGATGTTTCCTTTTCTACATATGGTGGTACCCAAAAAGCCAAAAAGAAAATAAATAAAAAATAAAGTCATGTGAGATGAAAGGTAATTTCCTTCACTTATGTGCTGGAATTCAAGGCTTGGGCCACAATTGCCCTGCTGGTGGTATATT
Organism: Onychomys torridus; assembly: GCF_903995425.1. NCBI lineage: Eukaryota > Metazoa > Chordata > Mammalia > Rodentia > Cricetidae > Onychomys > Onychomys torridus. Next base: position 1,878,840 of record NC_050446.1, read on the forward strand.
TTTTCATAACATCTGACCTTTCATTACTTTGATCTTACTGACTCATAAAAGACCACTGGAGTTTTTTTAAAAATATTTATTTATTTCTACGAGTGCTCTATCTGCATGTATGATTTTATGCTAGAAGAGGGCATCAGATCCTCCTAGAGATGGTTGTGAGCCACCATGTGGTTGCTGAGAATTGAACTCAGGACCTCCGGAAAAGCAGTCAGTGCTTTTAACCTCTGAGCCATCTCTACAGCCCTAGCTAGAACGTTTGAGTACTGTAACGAACAGATATGAAGAGAGTGGACAGCCTTGTCTTATTCCTGATTTTAGGGAGATCAGCTTTGAGTTTCTCTCCATTTAATTTGATGTTGGCTTGTTGTATATTACTTTTAATACGTTTAGGTATATTCCTTGTATTCCTGATCTCTCTAGGACCTTTATCATGAAAGGGTGTTGGATTTTGTCAAAGGCTTTTTCAGCATCTAAAGATGAACATGTGGTGCTGGGAATTGAACTCAGACCTCTGGAAGAACAGCAGGTCTCTTAACCACTGAGCCATCTCTCCAGCCCCACCACTGGAGGTTTTGATTGAAATACAGTCTCAGCCAGGCCAGGTAAGGTGGCACATGCCAGTTGAGTGTGGAGCACTTAGAAGGCTGAGGCAGGGTTATTAAGAGTTCAAATTCGGCTGGGCATGATAAGACTCTCTTGCAAAAGTTTTAAAAAAAGAAAATTAACAGAAGACAGGTAGATATCTATGTAATTCCAGCTCAAATTCACTGCTGGGTGACATCAAATGACAATTTTATGCTCAACTATGCACTTCTGCATAGGAAAAATATGTACCTCAGGGCCAGTGAGATGACTCTGTGTACCGGCATTTGCCACTAAGCCTGGTTACCTGAGTTCAATTTTCAGAACCCATACAACAGAAGAAAACCAATTCCCAGGAGTTGTCCTCTGATTTCTACATGCACTGTGGCATGCAAGTGTGTACACATGTACATACAATGCCCCCCACACCCCCACATTCTCTCTCCACACATAAAATGGTTTTTAAATGTACCCGAATCACACTGAAGGTGCATATTTGTCCTTGGTCTCCTCTAGCCACCATTGATGTGTACTGAAATGGAAAATAGTTCTCACAGTAAGAGGGCTGAGATTTTTTTGGATAGAGTACTATTAAACATTTGTATTGGCACTAGTTACTAAAATCAATCAGTTAACAGTGAACTTACTTGTAGGCTGCCCTTTAATTCCAGCACTCTGCAGGCAGAGGTGGGCAGATCTCTGTGAGTCTGAGGCCAGCTTGGTCTACAGAGTGAGTTCCAGGACAACCTTTCTATTACACACTAACACTACCCTAGTCCCATATTTTCTCTGCATTCAAGATAAGCATTTCTGTTATGTTTTATTTCTTTTATATTCACTACCAAGTGTCTAATCTATGCCAGGAGCCTACAAGGCAGTGTAATGGTAAGAAATAAGACATACCTTTTACCTTTGCCAGGTAAATACTCACTTCTAGTATGCTGTGGAATAATCCTTTTGTATACTGTGAATATGCATTATTCCCACTAGTTTAATAAAGAGCCAACTGGCCAATAGCTAGACAGGAAGAGATAGGCAAGGGAGCTAGACTGGGAGATTGCTAGGAGGAAAAAAGGCGAAGTTGCCAGCAAGCTGCAGAGGAGGTGATGAACAGGTTGTGCTGAGGAAAAAAAAAAAAAAAGTACCACTATGTGGTACAGCATAGATAAGAAATATGGTTTAATTGAAGGTGTAAGAGCTAGCTAGTAACAAGCCTAAGCTACTGGCTGAGCAATTGTAATTAATAATATGTCTCTGTATGGTTATTTGGGAGCCAGCTGTTGGTACAGAGCTGACTGGTGCGACAGAATATTCCACCCACAGTAGTAAAGAAAATGTATTTGTATTGCAGTATAGTGCTTGGTATATGCCACAGGGGTTATTACCTGGGCAAGGTTCTACTATAAAACTCTATGGTCATCTCAAACCAAATCATTCTACCTGAATGTCTCATACAACTATATTCCTCCAGGTTTTCTCTATCCTAGTTAACCACAGATCCAAGAGAAACAAAACAGAAAAAAACAAAACAAAACAAAACAAAACAAAACACAACAATTTTGATTCTTCTTTTTCCTCTTTCTTTCTTCCCAATTCAGGGTTTCTCTATGTAGTCCTGGCTCTCCCAGAGCTTACTCTGCAGACCAGGCTAGACCCAAACTCAGAGATCCATCCACCTGCTTCTGCTTTCCCAGTGCTGGGGTTAAATGTGTGTGGCACTATCACTCAGCTGTTTCTTCTTTTTATTACTGCTCCTTGGGAATTCTAGTGAATTTTAGCAGCAAGCATATCCTTCTTCAAAAAGCTTCACTCTCCAGACCAGGTTCTCAACCTTCCTGATCCTGTGACCCTCTAATATAGCTCATGCTGTGGTGACCCCCAACCATAAAATTACTTGTGTTGCTACTTCATAACTATAATTTTGCTACTGTTACAAATCATAATATAAATACCTGTGTTTTCTGATGGTCTTAAGTGACCCCTGTGAAAGGGTCGTTTGGTGACCCACAGGTTTAGAACTGCAGCTCTCGATTCTCTCTGGTCATTAATTTCCTAGTTACAGAATTTCTAAATATTACATATGATCCTATAGCCAATCCTTCTCTACCTTCCTCAAAATCTCTGCTAATTCCTGAATGAAAACAGCATGAAGGCTGTGTGATGGCTCAGGGCATAAAGGTACCTGCTGTCACACCTGAGTACTTTGGTTTGATACCTCAGGAACCTCCATGATGAAAGAACAGACCCTACAAACTAGTTTAGTCCTCTGATATCCCTATACATGCACAAAGTAAGTAGATACACAAATAAATGTCTTTAAAGTCTTTAAAAGGCAAGGATGATGGCACAGAGTAACTACTGAGAGTACTGACAGCTATTCCAGAGGAATGGAATTTGGTTCCCAGCACCTATATTGTGACTCACCCAGTTCTAGGGGATCTGATGTCCTTGTCTGGCCTCTGCAGGCACCAGGCATGTACATGGTACACAGACATGCATGCAAACAAAATACCAATACACACAAAATAATGGCTTTTCCTTTGGCATGTTTAATTGTGATGTTTAACAGACATCCTTGCAGTTTAAGATGACACTTAAAAAAATTCTCTATTAAAAAAAAATTAAAAGTGGGCTGGAGAGACAGCTCAGTAGTTAAAGAACACTGGCTGCTCTTCTAGGACCCCAGTTTCAATTTCCAGAATCTACCTGGTGACTCAGAATCAACTGTAATTCCTGTTTTAAAGAATTTGATACCCTCTTCTAGCTTTCATAGGCACATATGCAATACACAGATATACATGCAGGCAAAACACCCATACACATAAAAATGTTTTTAAAAATTAAAAAGAAATTAAAAAGGGAAGAAAACTAAATGAAACCTAAATTCTTTGAATTACTTAGCCTTCACTGGGCGTTGGTGGCGCACTCCTTTAATCCCAGCACTCGGGAGGCAGAGGCAGGCAGATCTCTGTGAGTTCGAGGCCAGCCTGGGCTACCAAGTGAGTTCCAGGAAAGGCGCAAAGCTACACAGAGAAACCCTGTCTCGAAAAAAACCAAAAAAAAAAACAAAAACCAAAAAAAAACAAAAAACAAAAAACAAAAAAACCAAAAAAAGGGGGGGGGGGGAGAGAGAGAGAGAGAGAGAGAGAGAGAGAGAGAGAGAGAGAGAATGAATTACTTAGCCTTCAAAATCTTGAGCCTGGCTTTCATTTTAATCTTATCAAATCATACTACACAATCAACCAAATATTACACTAACCTTTTAGGCTTGAAAACGTTTGTATGGGTGGTTCCTAAGTGATAAATGTGCCTCTATTTTCCTAGTGAGCTCTTTTCCCTCTCCAATAACAATCTAGTGACATAGTTAAGCAGTCTGTCTTTCCCTCCTTATTCTGACATGTTCATTATTTCATGCTAGGACTTCTAAGCCGTTTTGTTTGCCTGTAAGTTTTATCACAAGAATTATGATATATACTACATAACAAGTAAGTTACACCTCTCTTCTACTCTACTATACTCACCCTCTAGTCATTTTAGAAATAAATATTAACTATAAACTACCATGATACATGCTGGGAAAACATGGTCACAATGCAGTTCAACTGAGAATCAAAAATATACAGAAAAAAATATTATACTCATACCCCACATGTACTTTTCTCCCACAGCACCTAAACAATATAGCATAACAAATAAAAAGTTATTTATGTTGCATCAAGTATTCTAAGAGATAATATAAAGTATGTGGGCTGTGGGATATGCAAAGCTGTCTGGATTATATGCAAATACTATACCATTTTAGCATAGGTAGAGTCTTTGAACTGATCCTTTGCCCTACAAGATAGTGGGGGACAACTACTGCATGAGTGTAATGTAATGGTAGGATCTATTAATAGAAAGACAAATGACCAATATGCTACAGTATATGTTAGTACTTGGGAATATAGTTACAGAAAATAGGAAAAACTCAAAACCCAACAGCAGCACATTCTTTTGAGACAAAAAAATCTCACTGCATAGCCCCATTTAGCCTTAAAATTGACTCTTACCTCAGCCTTCAGGGTACTGGGATTATAGGAGTATGCCAACTACCCCAGCTACATCCCTTGAACATCTCTGACTCTATCAAAACCCCAAATGTCATGGCCAATAAGACAGTTCAACAATACTGAGTCTCAAAACATACCCTGGATTCCTTTTGGAACAAACACACTCATGGATTCCTTCCTATTCCCCACCATTTTTTTGTTGGTCAGTAAGCAAATTAGTACAACTTTATGGAGTCTTAAGGAAGATGCTTAAAACATCTTGCTAAATCTAAAAAGATACTAGTATATATTAGTTAATGAGTGCCAATTTTAGGCCCAATGTGGAACTAGAAAGACTTAAACACATTATAGTCACTGCTACACTAAGCTTGGCAGATGAATATTAACTTTCTATAACAAACCAAAGCTAAGACAGGTTGAGTAACTTGCTTTAGCTCACAGAGATTATAAAGCTTGGTGTAAACCCAGGCACCTAGGTGTTTCTGTTCTTTTCTGAGCTGTATCTTACTGCGTGGTGTCCCTATCTCCATTCTTTGCCTGTCCTCTGTGCTATGTCCTTCTAAAATTCAACTCTGGTTAAGGTAACTCTTGGTTCAGGAACTAGAACACAACAGGAAGTAACAAAACAAGGCTCAAAAATGTTATAGCAGGCCAATTCCCATCGGGTTCAAATCTTTTAAAGTAAAATAAGTACTGGGGAGACAGGTCAGCAGCAAAAGTCATTATTGCCATGGCAATCAAGAGGACTGCATTCAGATCCTTGGGACCCATTTTAAAGGAAAAAGCCAGGAAATGTGGTATGTGCCCCTAACTCCAGCACTGGCTACCACCAGTTTCCACAAGCACATGTGCATAACCCCACAAAGAAGAACAATTAGGGTCTACTGAGGGGCTCAGTGGCAGAGCACATGCCCAGCATGTGTGAGGCTCTGGGTTTGATGCCCAGTACCAAAATTAAACAAGCAAGAGTAATAAGGGAATATACAGACTGGTCTAGGTTCTTTGCTTTTTGTCAGTCTTTAAATTTTCTTTCCTTGCACTAGTTTTCACATGAATTTCTAATAGCATATCTCCCTGAAAAGGATGATACAGATTTAACCAATTCAATGAAAAACCCTCCCATCATTACAAATACAGATTATTTTCCACCAATAATTGCTAAATGATGGGCATGGCTTTGTTTTAAAGTCTGACTCTTAACTTGGGACTGCTGCTTTGAATTGTATTAGGGAAGTAATGGAATCATGTGCAAGTTAAGTCTTCTGATTAATTTCAGCCTAACTTTAAAAACCAAGACAAAAGAAAATTTAATTATCTTGGGTATACTTGCAATTAAAAATTAGAAAAGCCAGTTTATCTAAAAGTCATTCTTCAACAAATTATGAGACCAAGTTTTCTTTTAAATGTTCCACAAGCTGCAATCTTTCTACCACCACAGCCAAACATATGCCATAAAAATTGATCACTTGAGGCATGTTGAAGTGTCAGGTTTTGTGGCACTAAGCACATCCAATCACCACCATCTAGGATTTCTCTCATCCCCAGTCTTTTGCAGCCACCATTCTATCTTCTGTCACCATGACTATTATACTTTTGGAAACCTCTTAAACAACAGGAGTACAGAAAATCTGTCTTTTTCAAGATGGCTTCTTTCATTTAGTGCAATGTCATCAAAGTCAATCAATGTAGAAGACATAAATTTTTTAAGAAAAGGCATTTTTCTTTTAAAGGTTGAATCACAAGTCATATATATATAATCCTTATAAACCAGGTTAAAACTATGAAAATGTACAAAATAAGGGACTGAAGAGAAGTCTCAACGGCTAAGACTACTTGCTGTTTTTACAGAGGGCTTGACATTGGTCCCAGCACCACAAGGACACTCACAACCACATGTAACTCCAGTTCCAGAGGATGAGACACCCTCTTCTGGCCTCTATAGAGACCAAACACACAGATGGTGCTCAGGCAGACAAGTAAACAAAGCCATTACAAAATGAGTATAGTAAAATGCCTACATAAAGTTGATGCTTTTTATTATTTTCCATTTTCTCATGAGTAATCAAGCCTTCTTATTTATCTAAAAGTTAACAATATAGTCTAATAGGTTAAAAAAAAGGTAAGAGTTAAATTTTGATTTTCTTCTTAAAACCTCAGTGATGTGATTTCAGTTATGTAAAATGAGGGGACAGAACCTTACTATTTTATGAATTACCTAAGAAAGGAAAAAACACCAGGTGCTTTGCAGTACAATAACCCATGAACTAGGTGTAAGTCACTCCATTTTAGTCAATGAAAAAACTCACCAATCTCAAATTTACAGAGTAGGTTTACCTCCAACCACATATTAAATTAAGTCTAAGACTTTGGGATGTCCATATCTTTCTGGTCCCAAAGTTAATATTCCTCCACTATACCTTGGTACTACTAAGAAAAAGTACCAGGGGTAGAAGAGAAGTGTACGTAAAACAATTCTCTTACCTGTGTTGATGAGCTGAATGTAAAGACGTTGATACTGAAAATATAAAAGGCTGAAATGAGGGGCTGGAGAGATGGCTCAGTGATTAAGAGTACTGGCTGCTCTTCCAGAGGACCTGGGTTCAATTCCCAACACCCACATGATAGCTCAATACTGCCTGTAACTCCAGTTTCAGGGCATCCAACACATTTACATGGATATATACATGCAGGCAAAAGACAAATGCACATGAGATAAAAATAAATTATTTAGCCGGGCATGGTACACACGCCTTTAATCCCAGCACTCGGGAGAGGCCAGCCTCGTCGACAGAGAGAATTCCAGGACAGCCAGGGCTACACAGAGAAACCCTATCTCGAACAAAAAAAGAGGGAGGGGGGGTGGGAGGGCTGAAATGGTCTTCCTGTGGTCCTTTGGCTACTTCAGGACACAGTACTTTTTCTTCCCTCTAGAACTCTAAGTATGCTGGCTTCATGCCACTTCAAAGAAGTACCTCTAAAACTAAATATTTAAATTGCTATTTGAAAGCCCCTTTTACAATAGAAACTGCCAGGAACACAGGAAAATTAGTTTAATGTTAACATACTACTACTATTATCAAGATCATTTTATTTTTCTGACTCCTGCTAGCACATCTAAAAAATTTTTTTTGTTGGGCAGTGGTGGCGCATACCATTGATCCCAGCACTTAGGGAGGCAGAGGTAGGTGGATCTCTGTGAGTTCAAAAACAGTCTGGTTTACAAAGCAAGTTTCTGGGACTGCCAGAAACCTTGTCTTGAAAAACCAAAACAAACAAACAAACAAAAACCCAAATATTCATTTTTTTCTGAATATATTTCAGAAGCATAATATAATTTACATTAGCACTGTGTAAATATAAAAATATGAATGCTGCTGGGCGTCGGCACATGCCTGTAATCCCAGCACTTGGGAGGCAGAGGCAGGTGGGTCTCTATGAGTAAGCGGTCAGCCTGGTCTACAGAGTGAGATCTAGGACAGGCTCCAAAACTACACAAAGAAACCCTGTCTCAAAAAATATATATGAATGCTTTAAAGCATTGCAAGGTCTATCAAAGATTTTTTTTTTGTCCTTTTAGGAAATTAGTCAACATTATTCCCCCTCATGCACAGTTAAGAAAAATGAATATCCACCTCCTGTACTTGAGATCTGAAACTTCTGATTATGCATCCCTCTGTTATCTCTGAGAATTTAATGTCAAACAAACAAGTCTTTCAGTAGAAAACTAAAACCTCAGAGAAATGTACTAGCAGTTTTTCTATAACTTGCTTGTTTTTCAGAGGAATATCTTAAGAGCAGACCAGAAAAGTTTGATAGAGTTCCAGTCCATACTGACAAAGGGATGGACGGATATTAGGAAGTGTATCAAGCACATGGTAAGGCAGTTCATTAGCATCTTAAATTACTGTAATAAAAGTAATTTGTGCAAGAAGATACAAAATTCACAAATATTTAAATTCCATAGATGTTTTAAATCTACCTGAAAAAACCATTTCTTAAAGCCAAAATCAAAATCAAAATATTATAAACATAGGACTGGTTAAGTATTTGATTCTTGAAGTCAGACAGAAATCAGCCTTTTTTTTTTTTTTTTCAAGACAGGGTTTCTTCTTGTATCCCTGGCTGCCCTGGAACTAGCTCTATAGACCAGGCTAGCCTTGAACTCACACAGATCTGCCTTCTTCTGTCTTCAGAGTGTTGATTAAAGGCATGAGCCACCACCATTGCCACCCCCCCCCCCCCCCCCCAAATCAGCTTTAATTTGAATACACAGAGGATGCAACAGGTAACTCACAACATCAAAGAAATAATTTTTCTTCTGCAAGTAATTAGAGGTCTAGACACAGAAAATCCTAGGTCACAGCAAGAGATTTATATGACATATCCCTACTCTCTATTGCCAGAAAACAGTTAATTCATCAGGATACCTTCAAAGGCACAGAGCTCATTACAAAATATTAAAACCATTGGCTATTTCCATCAATATCCTACATATACTCAACATTTAATCCAACTTAGATGTGAATGACTTACTATACTTCAAACATTCTGAGTCAAGTTGGATATAGTGGCCTTTAATACTAGCACTTGGGAGGCAAGTGGATCTCTGAGTTCAAGGCCAACCTGGTCTACTACTGGCTTTTAGGACTTGAAACCCTATCTCCAAACAACAGTAACAACATTCTCAGTCGCAGAAGCCAGGTTGGCCCCTGGAACTGGCAGAGGACATATCCAATCACCAAATTCTCAGCCCAAAGGAGATTTATTACTAGGAGGGGCAAGTGGGGAGGGAGTGGGGAGGTGCAAAGGCAGCAGCAAACACAGCAAACAAGCCAAGAAAACAAGAGAGCAGGAGAAGCAAGAGAGGGTGTTTTTGCAGGAGTGGGTTTTTAAGGGGGAGTCTGTGCTAGGGTGAGCTGGTAAATCCTGATTGGACAAGTTAGTCAAATAATGAATTTTGATTGTTGGACCTTGGTGTTTTGTTTCAAGAATGAGTCATGGCCAAATAAGGGACTAGGCCTTGGGGGCTAGCTTTAGGAATGTCAGGGATTTTAGCAAGTGAGAGGGAAAGGGCAAAACCTGCCTGCAGTGTTCGCCATGCTCAGGCCTGTTAGAGCCCTTCAATAACACTTCTTTTAAGTGGGGCAAGACTCATCCTTAGAAGAAGCAGATCCAGACTGTACACTGTGGGCTGTAATGGAGGATAATGGAAATGGAAAGAGAAAGTTCAAAAACAAATTACTGTTAAATTTGAATAACAATGTTAAATTTATCACAGAAACTCATAGTTAACATGCCATAAAAGTCCAACACAAGCTACCAGTGAGATGCATTTCCAGCAGCCAAGAGAAGGATACCCAGGCTACCCTAGCTACAAAAAAAAAAAAAAAAAAAAAAAAAAAAAAGGTAAGACTTTGCTATGAAAAAAAAATATATTGCCACAAAGATTTACAGAGCCCAAAGACTAGTGGCTGATGATGTAAGGGCTGATCTGATACAGCCTTAACCAGAAACTTTTAACAATTATGCATTGGGTTCTTGGGGAAGTACAAGCTTCTAAATTTGGCAGCGTAGCCAAACAATTAAAATTTATTTTCATATTTTATTGCCAACTATTTAGTGTCAATTATGAACTTTAAAGACAGAATTAGGGTTTTATTTACTTTTTAATGACTGAAAAAAGGGGCAGAGGTACTTGGGTCTCACAAAACTCTACTCTGAAAGAGTCTTCAGAGTGTTATGGTCAACTTGAAAGAGAAGGGAAACTTCTAGGCCATGACTTGCACACTTCCATATTTGGTTAATCTTGGCACATGAAAAGAAACAAGGCTGTCAACACAGTGGCTACAATCTAGAAACAAGGCTGTCAACACAGTGGCTACAATCTAAGTGTAATTTACCCATCAATACTGTTTTGCTTACATGTTTTTTTAAGACTAACAATACCAGAAAATGATGAAAGTGGAGGAAGACAACCAGGTAACCAGTTTGTGAAGAAATGAAAACATTCCTGAACAGTCTTAGGGGAGGTAGCATTTTCCTTTCAGGAATATACATCTATTCCTTATCTCTGGATTTCCTTTCCTCAAGATCTAACCATGAAAATTTGTTTAAAAAAACAAAAGCAATACATACAAAGTACAAAAATGATTTAGATACATGGTTAAACAGGGACCTGAAGGTAAACAGAGTTCTAGTTTCAAGAAACATTGAATCTTATAACTTATTTATTCACTTGCTAAAGAAGCCTAATGATATCTGACAATCTTGGAAGCAGCAAAGATAATTATGGACAGCCTATGTCAGAACAGTTTCTTCAGCTGTGTTTTGAGGGTCTGTGTGAGTCTGCTTGGCTAATGTTGCAATTCTGTGACCTACCAAGGTAGAGCCCACTGCCCAGCATTGCTTTGCTTAGCTTTTAAACTCAAGACTTACACACACACTCACACACACAGTTGAAGAAACTGGAAAATGTACCACAACGTATCAATACGTATGTAGCCCAGGCCAGGCCTTGAACTCAGGATCCTCATACTTCAACCACTGAGCATGACATGTAAATTAAAATGTATATATATATATATATATATATATATATATATATATATATATATATTCAAATCAATCATGCATCCAAATTTTAATTCAAATTTAGATCTATAAAGGATGATCATAAAGAACTCTCTTTTGTTCATTTTCATTTCCTAAGTAAGTTCTGGTTAAATCTTCAATATAAAATATAATCTAGGGTTGGGGGATTTAGCTCAGTGGTAGAGCGCTTGCCTAGCAAGCGCAAGACCCTGGGTTCGATCCTCAGCTCAAAAAAAATATATATATATCACCATATAGAGAGATGAATTAAAACGAGTCCCTAGCTTACGTTACAAAGTTAAGCATGCACTTGGTGGTGGTGGTGGTGGCGCACGCATTTCTGTGGAGCGAGTTCCAGGACAGTGAACTTGAAAAAAAAGTTACAAATGCACTTCCTTGGCCAACAAAGCTTTTTTCCCCCAAAGGACTTTTCAGTTAGAGTTTCACTACCTTCCATTGTTTCTTTGCCTAAATAAACAACGCAGCTGGAAGCCCATGTACTTATATCACCTTCTTATTCACAAGAGTGCAAAAACATGTGTTGATCTAAATGAAAATATCAAATACACTGTGAAACTGTCCCTGACAGTTTTCTCCTGTGGGGGAGTGGGACCCACGCCCCACAGACTTTCCCAAACCCCCAAATCTCAAATTGAAGTTGGAGCACGGTTTTAAAGAGTGCTGCGATGCGAGCATGATCAATTTAATAGTCTGCTTAGAAAATATGCTTCCAAGATAAGTGGATCCTTCGGGTACCACAGGTATGGTTATGCCTGCAACAACAGGTGCAGACTACAAATGTAGGTATTTGACAAAACTACGGTCCTGACTACTACTAGGGAATGGACAGCGCACTCCTGGAAGCCTGAGGACAGTCTTGGGGCTGACTCACGTAACCCTGAAGGGTGCTGAAAAATCAAGACACAAGGCGCTGGAGTAGGCAGTTGTTTCTTGTAGACTCAAAGAGTGCGGTGCCAAAGACACTTTAATTGCAGGTGGAGAGTACGAGGCAGAAAACACCAGTAAGAGAAAGCAGAGCGACACTGAAAGCGAGCAAGTCTTTCAAATTAGGCGCAGCCAGGGAAGCCAGCTTAAGGCCCAAGCCAACGTCAGTCAGTCAGTCAATCAGTGTCTCTGAGACAGACAGACAGACAGACACACACACACACACACACACACACCAGGCAGATCCCCAAACAAGACTGAGACCAAAACACAGAAGTGGAGAGAAAACTGCTATGCCGGGAGGGGAGAGACTTCGCCAAAGGGAGCAGTTACAGGGTTTGGAGACAGACACCCTCCCAGACAGGGGGAACCGGTTTGGGCAGGGGCTCCTAGAGGGTAGGGCCCGCGCATGCGCCATCTGCCCTCGGCGGCCGCTTCCCCACACCCAATCTCCGCTCCCCTCAGAACTCGGCCCGTCGAGGGAGCCCCCGCAACTCCTGGCCCGACCCCGCCCGGCGGGAGAAGGCACCCGGGTTCCAGCCGGGGCGGCGGAAGTGCCCCCCACCTCCGGGCTGAGGAGACCATAGTGAGGAGGGGAACGGCGACCGTACCCGACCTGCTACCGCCGAGCGCCATCCGGGAGGCTCCGCCGCCTGGCCTCCCCCCCCCCCCCCCCCCCCTGCTCACGTGAAGTGGCTCCTTCCGCCCTCTGGCCCGCCCCCCGCCCCACCTGATAGGCCCCGCGTCCTCCCGCGAGGCGGAGCTTCCTTCGTGCACCCCTACCTGGGTTCGGAGCCTGCCGGAGGATCTGCGCCTGCGCGCAGGGCTCAGCCTCTACAGCCAGCCACTTTGGCTGGAGCCAGAGCTGGAGCTGGGGGCTGGAGCTGGAACCAGAGTCGGAGCCAGAGGCCTGGAGGCGCCTCAAAGTTCACCTTTATGGAGAATTTAGGCTGACTCAACTCCCCCAACGTTTCTGAGGCGCGCAGAGCCTGGAATTATGACAGGTGGTTTTACAAAAACATGTTTCTCATTTCAGCTTTACCTCAAACCTGTGAAGATTATGTGATAGAATCCGATCTACAAATTCAGACTTCAAACTCCTTAGAGTTAGCTCTTTCAGGGACTGAAGAAACTAGGAAGGAATAAGATATTTTCAGACCGTAACTCGACGATGAGAATTTTATTTGACAAGTATCAAAAACAGAATACAAAGCAACAGGAATAAAGCCAAGTTTGGAGTTCCTGTCCGGAATGAACACATACTGTAGCAGAGAACGAAACAAGCAGTGTGCAAGTTTTTAAAAAAGTTATTATTTTGTTGTTGTTACTAAGGATTGAACCCAGGACCTCATGCATTTACCACGCAGCTATAACCCCAGACTTTTTTATTTTTAATTTTGAGACAGGGTGCCTTGAACTCACTTTGTAAAGCAATGAAGCCTTGAATTTTTCATCTTCCAGTCTTGACTTCCTAGGTAGCTGGGATAACAGATCTTTGCTACCAGGCCAGGCATTGCTACTACACAAGACTTAGTAATTTATACTTCTAATTGATAGTCTTGGTCCACTAGGGGTTGGTTCTTGGTAGAATTGGTGTTACTGGGCGCTGTTTCTCCGGGAGCAGCTTAGTCCAATCAGTGTTAGTAGGTACTGTCTCAGGGAGCAGTTGTTCCCAGTTGGTGCAGGATGTGCTTATGGTTCCAGTGGTTGTTGGGTTCGTAGGGGTTGTTTTTGTTTGTTTGTGGGTTTTTTTTTTTTTCTTTGGTGAGGGAGCAGGGAAAGGTAGCTGTTTGGTCCCTGGGACTCCAATGGCTGAGGCCTAGAGGCTAGAGACCTGATCTGCCGGTCTGGAGATGGGGGCTTACCTGTTCCCAGTCGGTGTAGGGTGGACTTATGATTCTGGTGATCTGGTTCGGTGGCTGGGCGGTGCCTTCTTTTGTGTTCTCAGGTCACAATTTTGCTCCTTTGTCAACTCCTCAGCTGATCTTGTTTCTTCAGACTGCAGACTATAGGCTTCTCCCCAATGGATCTCAGCTGAGCAGGTTGTTCAGTAGGGCAATCTTACCAACACCTCTAAGTTGTTGGGTTTTGCAGGATCAGGAGCTGGGCCCTGGATTGGCCTCAGGCAGAATGTTCAGGTCCGTTCTGGTTGCATCCCTTGGAGACAGCTCCTTCCCCAAGTGCACTTTGCTGCTGTCCTTCCCCCTAGACTGTAGCACGAATTCTAATTGGTCTTAATAATAAAAACCCTGAGTCAGATATCAGGGTAATGCTGAAAGATCAGAGAAGTAAAGGAGCAGCCACTAGAGAGACTTCAGACTGAAAGAGGGCCGAGCTCCTGTTTCAGCCCGCATTACATTCCTCTCTCAGTAATTTATACTTCTAAAACCACTTACTCATTATCCGAAGTACACTGTTTCACTGTTTTCCTAGTGAGTCCTTTACAACATGAACCAGAAAAGCAATTTTTAAAAAAAGTTTTATTGCTATAGTTCCTTTGTGTCTTGTCCTTTACAAAACACCTACACTCCCAGTGGGACAAGGATGATGTTTCCTATTTCCTTATATACCTATTTTAAAGTATTGAAATAATATGAAGAAGAAAGTATAACCTTGAGAACTCCTCACAAAATGTTTTCTATCTTAGTAGCCAACTTTCATATATTCCTTGATTCGTAAGTATAGTCTACAGTTAAAAAATAGAAACAAGTTAAAACAAATAAGAATGTCATATTTCACCACCAATGGTAACAGCTGACAAGATTGGTTTAGTGATCCAATGTCTTTTTTTGACAAAGGGCGTCATGTAGCCCAGGCTTGCTTCAAACTCTTGGTCCTTCTGCCTCCATTTCCCAAATGCTGGAATAACATACCAGTTAGTAATCTCCTTTTTCAATTAACAATATATACCTTATTTCTGATTATTACATCTAATTATTCGATCATTAAATGCATTTACTTATGCCCTTTAGGTGTTTTTAAAATATGCAATTTGAAGATGAATGGCTCTTTGCAGATACCTGAAAAACTGAAGTGCAAAATTCCTGGATTTGAATAAAGTTTGCCTCAAGAAATCTACAGTAAGTCACTGAGTTTGTCTTCTAAATCCTACATTTTACAAGGTAGAAGCTGATCAGAAAGTTCAATGGATTTGAGACAAACATTCTGGACTAATACATGTCACTTAGGATGTTGTGTTAAGACTTCTTGTTTCCTGATACTAGATACAATGCAAATTATTTAGTATATAGTATTACTTGTTGTGTATAATATGGGATATTGACACTGAAATAGTAAAGATACTTGGTTTATATACTCTCCTGGACTCTTTTTTCTTTCTATCTGTATCTCATGTATTCCTGGCTAGCCTCATATAAAGCAGATGACGACCTTGGACCTCTGATCTTATTATATGTGGGGTGGGGTATCAAACAAGGTTTCTTGCCCAAAAGGCAAGCACTCTACTACCTACGCTAAATCCTCAGACCCTACAGGATCTTTTTACTGTTGGTGTTTTGAGACAGGGTTTCATCATGTAACTAGAGTGCTTTTTAAAAACAGACATTATGTTGGGCAGTGATGGTACATGTCTTTGATCTCAGCACTCAGGAATCAGAGGCAGGGGGATCTCTCTGAGTTTGAGGCCAGCCTGGTCTACAGAGCGATATTGTTACTGTCCTTTCACATATCCAAGGGCACCTTTGTGTCTATTGACTGAAATGCATTTTCCTTCTTTTAGCATTCAGAGATCTTATTATTCTGGCTCTTGCCTACCAAAGTACTTCATCTTATAATAGCCCCAAATTCTACTCAGACGCTGTACTTAATATGATCTGAGGTTTCAAAGCCACCTGCTGGTAAAAGTTAAGCATACTTAAACCCAAAATTAGTTTCCTGTGAATAATGTAAGTTATCACGTGACATTGGTAGGCACTAAAATAGATTATATAAAGTCTGCTTTTTGTTTTGTTTTGTTTTGTTTTGTGACAGAGTTTCTCTGTGCAGCCCTGGCTGTTCTGAAACTCGCTCTGTAGACCAGGCTGGTAATTGAACCCACAGAGATCCACCTGTCTCTGCCTCCAAGTGCTGGAATTAAAGGGCTGTGCCAATGCTACCTGGCTATATTTGGTGTTTTTAAGAGAAAACTCTGGTAATAATAGCAGGCAAAACAGGGGGTTAAGAGTCTGGAGGTTGCATAAGATCAGGAAAGTTAACCAAAGTGTTGTGGATGATTGATTGATAAATAAAATGCTGATTGGCCAGTAGCCAGGCAGGAAGTACAGGTGGACCGGAGAGAAACTCTCCAGCTACAAATTACACACAAGACGGATGAGGTATTTAAAACACACCCCCATTCAAACTTGCTGATTAGTTGCTCAAATCTGCCCTGGAAGTCTTCCAATAATTTGTGTGTATGTGTATATGCACATGTGTGTGCAAGAGGGCACATGAGCATGTACTGTAGAGGCCAGAGGACATCATAAATGTTACTCAGGTACTGTACTTTTCTTTTTCTTTCTTTCTCTTCCTTCCTTCCTTCCCTTCTTTTCTTTTTTTTTTTTTCTGAGACAGGGTCTCTCATTGGCTGGAGTTCCCTGATTAGGATACACTGGCTGGCCATTAAACTCAAGACCTAGCAGACTCCACCTCCTCAGCACTGGAACTGCAAGTATTCACTGGGAGGCCTGATTTATTTGTGTGGGTTCTGGGGATTGAATTCTAAGGATCGGGTCCTTCTGCTTGCACAGCAAACACTTGACCAACTTAGTGAACAATCCATTCAACCCCATCAATCAATACTTTATTTTCATTATTGTACTTTTCAATGCCAGAATTTTATTTAGGCTCCTTTGCATAATATTTTTCCTTCATGATATTCTCATTTTGTTCATATACTGTTTTCTTGACTTCATTCATTACTTCAATTTTTCAAGTAACCTCAAAATAGATATTTTAAAGTCGTTCTCAGATATGGCTAAAATGCATGGGTCTCTGGGTTTGATTAACACCAACACCCCATAATATTTTTTGTTAAATATTAAATCAGATATCTAAGCTTCCTTGGGATAATTTGTGGACTTAATATTTTCTTTTGAATGGACCATACTTTCCTATTTCTTTATATGCCTCACAATTTCTTCATGCTTCTAAGAAAATATTTATTTACTTTTATTTTATTTTGATTTTGCCTGCATGAATGTTATGTGTACCACATGTGTGCCTGGTGCCTGTAGAGGCAAGTAGAGGGAATCAGATCCCCTGGAATAGGAGTGTTCTAGTTAGGGTTACTATTGCTGTGATGAAACACTATAACCAAAGTAACGTAGGGAGGAAAGGGTTTATTTGGCTTATGTTTCCACATCACTGTTTGTCATTGCAGAAAGTCAGGACAGGTACTCAAGTAGGTTGGGAACCTGAAGTCCAGGAGCTGATGCAGAGGCCACAGAAGAACATTGCTTACTGCTTGCTGCTTGCTGCCAAAGGCTTGCTTTCTTATAGAATCCAGGACCACCAGCCCAGGGATGGCCCCACCCCCAATGGGCCAGGTCCTCCTAAATTAATCACTAATGAAGAAAATGCTCTACAGGCTTGCCTGCAGCCTGGTCTTCTGGAGGCATTTTCTCAGTTGAGGTTCTCTCCTCTCCAGTCTCTTTAGCTTGTGTCAAGTTGACACAAAACCAGCACATGAAGTTACAGACAGTTGTAAGTTGCCATGTAGGTGCTAGGACATGAACATGAGCCCTTTCCAAGAGCAGCAAGTGCTCTTAACCACTGACCCATCCTTCCAGCCCTGCTTTGTGATTTTTGAACTTACTGAAAATTAAGACATTTGAATCGTATGTGGTGATTGTAGAAATCAAGATCTCACTCATCCCCCTTATTTGATGGGTTTTTAATTTTTGTTTTGTTTTTACAAATATGAGTGTTTTTGCCAACATGTATGTCTGTGTACCACATGCATATCTAGTGGCACTCAGAGGCTAAAAGGAGGCATCAGGCACCCTGGAACTAGAGTTATAAGTGGGTGTGAGCTGTTATGTTGGTAATTTAAACCTGTTGTTGGTTTTTCTCTTTTGTGGTGCTGCCACCTAGCTCCCAAATATATCACACACAGAGGCTCATTCTTGATTATAAATGCCTGGCCTTAGCTTGGTTTGTTTCTTGCCGGCGTTTCTTAACTTTAAATTAAACTATCTGTCTTTTGCCTCTGGGCTTTTACCTTTCTCTATTTCTGTATACCTTTCTTTCTTACCCCATTGCTGGTTGTGTAGCTGGGAGGCTGGCCCCTGATGTCCTCCTCTTTCTCTCACCCCTAGATCTCCCAGATTTCTCCTTCTATATATTCTCTCTGCCTGCCAGCCCCACCTATCCTTTTTCTTGCCTTGCTATTGGCCTTTGAGTTCTTTATTAGACCATCGGGTGTTTTAGAAAGACACAGTACACAGCTTCACAGAGCTAAACAAATGCAACATCAACAAAAGTAACGCACTGTGGTAATGTATTTGTATCTAAGAAATAAAGCTTGCCTGAAGATCAGAGGTCAGAAGCAGCCATAGAGGTCACAAACCTTTAATCCTAGCATTTGGGAGAGATCCATCTGGATCTCTATAAATCTATATATATACTGGGCTACACGAGATTAATCCAATCTAAAAAAGGAAATAGCCAGGCAGTAGTGGCACACACCTTTAATTCCAGCACTTGGGATCATACATCTTTTTTATTTTTGGAACTGAGGACTGAACCCAGGATCCCTGCATCTTTCGCTCACTAGACAAATGCCCTACGACTGAGCTAAATCCCCAACCCCGGGATCATACATCTTTAATTCCAGCACTAGGAAGGTTGAGACAGGAAGTGATATGGCTGGACAGAGAAAGGAATATAGGGTGGGAGGAGACAGGAATTAGGTAGGCCCTTTTGGCTGAGGACTCAGGGGCATTCAATCATGATTTGTGGAGGTGGTGAGGTAAGAAGTAGCTGTGGCTTATTCCTTTGACTCTCTGATCTTTCAGCATTTACGCCAATATCTGGCTCCAGGTTTTTATAATAAGACCATTAGGATTCGTGCAACAACACACCTTAAAATAATATTTGTGGTGACATTTTATTTGTGCTTTAATAAATAAAGTTTGCCTGGAGATCAGAGGAAATAGCAAGGCATTCTAAGTAAACAAAGAAGTCAGGCAGCAGCAGCACAGGCCCTTAATCCTATCACTTAGCAGGCAGGATCTCTGTGAGTTCAAGACCACACTGGGGAACAGAGCCAAGCGTGGTGACACACACCTTTAATCCCAGTACCAACCATAGAGACCTGGAGATCTGTATAGACAGGCAGTGACGAGAAGGTCATGTGGATGGGCTTAGAGCCAATGAGAAGGCAGAACAGGAAGGCAATAAAAGCTCAGTTTAGATAAGAAGCTCTTTCTGTGGAAACTGAGTGGTTGTGAGCTAAGGCTAGTCCTGGCTATTCGGTCTGATCTCTTTGGCTATTACCTCTGTATGTGGCTCTATGTTACTTATTTAATAAAACTGTTTAGAAACTCATCCACAGAATAAAGAGCTCAAGCATCCATTGGCTGGCTGCTCTGCTCTGTTACATCTTTGTGACCACGATGCACTGAAAACTGTGAAACCATGAGTCAAGGTAAGTCTTTCTGGTAGGTGGTGGTGGCACTTGCCTTTAATCCTAGCAGAAGCATGCGAATCTCTGTTTGAGGCCAGCCTGGTCTACAGAATGAGTTCCAGGACAGCCAAGGCCACACAGAGAAACCCTGTCTCAAAACAAAACAAAACAAAACAAAAACCAGGAGGTGGTGGCGCACACCTTTAATCTCAGCACTCCAGAGGTAACAGCCAGGCGGAGCTCTGTGAGTTCAAGGTCAGCCTGGTCTACAATGGGAGATTCAGGACAGGCACCAAAAAAACCACAGAGAGAAATCCTGTCTCAAAAAAACCAAAACCAAACAAAACAAAAGAATTGAGAGCAAAAAACTGTAATAGTTTAAGTTCAATAGTGGGTAGAATAGCTATAGGAAAGAAAAGTAAAGTGGGAGACTGAACATTACAAAAACCAACTAGAGTTAACACATATTATGGACCATTCTGTACACTAACCACAAAATACACATTCTTTTCAAGCCTATATCCAAAAGTCATCAGGAGAGACAACATGTTAGATCACAAAACAAGCCCATATCTTTGATATGGAATATTATTTTAAGATGTGTTACATTTGTTTATGCTATGGAACATTTGCTTTAATGATGCAAAGATGTGTTGCATTCTTTTATGTTGTATTTGTTTAACTCTGAAGCTGTGTTCTGTGCCTGTCTAAAACACCTGATGGTCTAATAAAGAGGTGAACAAACAATAGCAAGGAAGGAGAAGGACAGGCGAGGCTGGCAGGCAGAGAGAATATATAGAAGGAGAAGAACATTAAAGGAAAGAGGAGCAAAAAGGGATGAAGGAGTGAGGAAAAAAGATGGGCAGCCACACAGCCAGCCATGGAGTAAGGGTGAAAGTAAGATTACAGAAGTCTGTGGTTGGTATGTAAAATGAATAGAAAAATTCTTAATAATTAAAAATAGAAAATAGAAAAAAAAAAAAAAAAGACTACAGAAGTAAGAAAAGGAAAAAGCCCAGAGGCGAAAGCTAATGGGATAATTTAAGTTAAGGAAAGTTGGCAAGAAACAAGCTAAGCTAAGGCCAGGCATTCATAAGAGTAAGCACACGCCCATGTGTATGTCGTGTGTGTGTGTGTGTGTGTGTGTGTGTGTGTGTGTGTGTGTGTGTGTGTGTGTGCTGGGTGGCAGCCCCCAAAGAGCCAAAAGAATAAGAAAACAACCAACTACTGACCTTCCCTCAACATAACAGGATGGAGTTAGAAATCAACAAGAGGAAAGGTGAGAGTAGGAAGCCAAAGGGAATTATAAAATACTTCGACATAAACATACATACATGACAATCATCAGAGGGAAAGTTAATTCTAAATTTACATTCAAAAAGAGACCTCAGAGGTGGGTGCAGTAGAGTAGACAGTGCATGCTTGTAATCCCAGTACTTGAAAGGCAGAGCAGAAGGATAACAAATTCAGGGCCAGTCTCTGGCTAAACAGTGAGATCAGTGCCAGTCTAGACCCCATTTCAAAATTCAAAAACACAACAAAAGAAACAAACCAACAATAACAAAACACTCAGATCAAAAACTTAGACCTTACACTTCAAAGATCTACAAAAAGGACATAAAATGCAAAGCAAGCTAAGCATGGTCTTTAATCCTAGCACTTGGGAGGTAGAGGTGGATCTCTGTGGGTTTGAGGCCAGCCTGGTTTACACAGAGAGTTCTAGGACAGCCAGGACGATATAGAGAAGAAGCAAAGCTAACACAAAAATTTTAAAAAAAGATTAAACAAAAAATAAAAATAGTTGAAAAAAGCAAGAGAAAAATCAACAAAAATTCTGAAAAAAGAACAACAAAATTGACAGCCAGATTAGTTAGAAAAGAGACAATATACAAGTAACTATAATAAGAAATGAGCTGTGTAGTGGTGGTGGTGGTGGTGGTGATGGTGGTGCATGTCTTTAATCCAGCACTCGGGAGGCAGAGGCAAGTGGATCTCTGTGAGTTCTAGGCCAGCCTGGTGTACAGAGTGAGATCCAGGACAAACTCCAAAGCTACACAGAGAAACCCTGTCTCAAACAAACAAAAAAACAAACAAACAAACAAAAAAAAAAAAAAGAAAGAAACTAGGGATATATTACTACCAATATTATAGAGTTTTTTTTAATGAGACAATTGTAATAACTATATGTCAAAAATTAGAGAGCAAAAAACAAAAGGACAAATCCCTTGAAATAAATAAACGACCTAAGCTGGTTCAAGAGCAAACCTCAGTACCTCTATACAATCAAAATTTCCTGGGGTTCAGCGGTTAAGAGCACTGACTACTCTTCCAGAGGACACAGGTTCAATTCCCAACACCCACATGGCAGCTCACAACTGTCTGTAACTTTAGTTCCAGGGGCTCCAACACTGTCACACAGGCAAAACACCAATACACATAAAATAAACAAAACAAAAACCAAAAAAGTTTCCCAACAAGGAAAATCTCTCATCATATAGTCTTATCAATGAATTCTAGTAAATGTTTTTTGTTTTGTTTTGGAGATAGGGTTTCTTTGTATAACAGCTCTGGCTGTCCTGGAACTCATTCTGTAGACCAGGCTGGCCTTGAACTCACAGAGATTTGCCTGCCTCTACCTCTCAAGTTCTGGGATTAAAGGCATTTGCCAGCACTGCCCAGCTCTATTAAATGTTTAAAGAAAGAATTAACAAGTTTTTTTTTTTTTAACAAAACTTTTGCAAAAAATTGAGGAACGAATGCTTCCTAATATATTCTAAGCAGCCAGCATTACTGACACCAAAATCAGACAACTACATTCTATATAAGTATAAAAGTGGATCAATATCACTGAAAACTATATATAAAAATAATCAACAAAATAAAAACATATTAAACCCAAAAGCATTTTGAAAGAATTTCACCATGGCCAAGTAGGATTCAGCCTACCCCATGGATGCAAAGTGGTTCAACAAAATCAATCAATGGAATACATCGATACAACAAAGGAATGGGGCATATGATCATCACAACTGATGCAGAGACAGTATTTGTTCATGGTAGCATTCCTCAGTTTGGAATGAGCAGTTCATAGACTACACCAACTTATCGTAGAAAATCAAGAGGCAAAAGAGAACTATCAGAATTAATAAACGAATTGCCAGGATTATACCAACACATTAAAAAAAATCAGTGTTTTTTTAAATTATTTTTTGGACACTAGCACTAAGCAATATGAAAAGAAAATTAAAGATGCAACTCCAATAAAAATATTTGAATGAAGCCGGGTGGTGGTGGCGCATACCTTTGATCCCAGCACTTGGGAGGCAGTTTGAGGCCGGCCTGGTCTACAGAGTGAGTTCTAGGACAGCCAGGCTGCACAGAAATGTCTCAAACAACAACAAAGTGTGAATGAACCAAGAATGTAAAAACTAAAAAGCACTGCTGAAAGTAATTCAGACCCAAAGAAAGAGGCGTCTTGTGTCTATGGACGGGAAGACATCAAAAATCGTAACACTATCCAAAGCGACCTACAGATTCCATAAAACCCTATTTCCAAAAGCCCTTTTCCAGGAAATGGTAAAGTCAATCCTCAAATCAATACGAAAGTAGGGTTGGAGACGTAGCTCAGTAATATAGTATTTATGAAGCGCAAAGAAAGCCCTAGGTTCAATTCCTGGCACCAAATTCAAATGAAGTGCCAAATATCTTGAAATAACCAAAACAGTCTTGAATAAAGATGGAGGACACACTCAATAATTGCAAAAATTTACCTGCAAAGCAGTATGGTATTAGCATATGAATATATAGATCACCGAAGACAGCCCGGCAAAAAACCTCTCATAAACTAATTGATTTTCATCAAGTCCACTCAATGGGCGAAAGGTTTTTAACAGATGTTACCGAACGTGGATAGCCACAAAAGAATAAAGGGAGGTAAAGCGGGAATAACTAGTAGTGGTTTACACAACATTGTACAAAGCCACTTAACTTTAGGTTGGCAAATGATTAAAATGATCATTAGTCTGTATGTTTTACATAACAACGCCCCCAAAAGGGTAAATAAATGGAGATAACGCAGCAAACAAGGGGATTGGCAATGCAAAGGGGATTCAGAAAGATACTCAAATTTTCTCATCGGGAAGAATACGTGGATGATTCCTTTCACCAACCAAGAAGTAAAGCTGGGTAGGTCTGGGCACGAACTTGATTCCAAACGGCACACTAAACACTAGAAAATCAACAGGAAATTAAGTGGTTGGCTCTGGAGCTCAAGAGAGGTATTCAGGCTGACCAGAGATTTGTGAACCTCCAGGGTAACCGAAGCTATGGAAGGCAAGAGATCGACCTAGGAATACATAAGAAAGATTCCCTGAGAAACACCAATACCCACAAGGGAGGGGAACCAACAGCTTTCTGCGTTCCGGGATCCCATGCGCCGAGTCCACATCCCTGGGCGGGAGGGACTTACCACGGCTTGCGCGCAGACAGGCTGTTCAGGCCCATGCAGGCAGCGGACAGCGAGAGCCCTACGAGACGGCAGCCTCCGAGAACAGAGCTGGGGCCCGCCTCCCACGGAAGAACCGAGGCTGTGGAGCACACCGAGCAGACGCTCTACGGCCTGACGCCCCAGCCTTGGCCTGTGCCCCGTCTACAACGAGGAAAGTCCCTCTCGGGGGCCCGTCGTCCTCCGAGCATTCCGATTGGCGGAGATGACCATGGGACCTGGAAGTTGTCTTTGTCCGGCCAGGGCTGCCCTTCCGGTTCCGTTGGGTCCCCCTTTGGCTCCGATTGCCTGCCCCTCCCCCTTCCCGGAGCCCCGAGGGGCCGGAGCTCCTGGCGGTGCCAGATCTAGATGGCGGCCTTCCCCCCGGGTCTGTAAGTTCGGAGGCGACCTGAAAGCCGGGCTGGGGTGCGGGGTCTCTAGAAATGGAGCCCCCGTGGGGATCTGGATCGCCCGCGACCTACCCTGGGATGGGAGCCGAGGTGCTGCTGGTCTAGGCCCCGGGGGACTTAAGCCGTTGGACCCATGCTGCATCCCACCCTCTTCCCCTTTCCGAATCTGCAGTGGGGAGTCTCAGGATGCCCCAGGGACCGCCTCCTGGGACCCTCTACCTAGGGCCCTATGGCTGGCCAGGACGCCAGACTCTGGCATTTTGTAAAAAGTGCTGGAGTTGGGGCCAGCAGAAAACTGAACCGCGGGAGCTAGCCAAAGCAAGGCTTTAAGTGGCGACCGCGAGACTACTGTAAGTGCCAGGTTTTGATGGGTTTTACCCCTGCTCAGCCGCCGGCTACAGCATCTTTTGTATTACTGGCGCTAGAGGTTCATCACATATCTAGTGTTCATGGTCAAGTTTGGAAACGATATATTAACAAATTGATGCTCGAATCGGGGTCAGGGTATGCAGTCTGTTACTTACATCATCTCCTCTAGGGACAGTTGCTGGGAAGCCTGTAGAAAGAGAGTGGCCTCTTTAATTCTACTTCGTGGAAATAACTTTCTGGCAAAAGGAAAAGTTGTAGTGCTACTGAGAAGTAACAGACTGTGTGTCTGAAGAAGAAGGAATAGGGTTGGGGAAGGTTGTGTGCATGAAATGGAATTTGAAGCCGATAAGTAAAGTGAAGACCATATAGTGGAAGGTTTAATTAATCCTAAAGGGGATGAGTTATCTTTTTAAAGCTCTCTGAGCAAGAAACTGATATGGTCAGATTTGTACTGCAGAAAGTCGTTTTGTTTTCAGGAAAGCCAGTAGAGTAGAAACTAGCTGAATCTGAGCTCTCTTAACTAAAATCTAGACACTAATATTGGAGATTATTTTGAAAAAATATTGAGGTCATCTAGGTGAGATGCAATAAAATCTAAAATAGAGTTATGGTATTGTTACAAGAAAGAAAAGTGCTAATGTCCTGAAGATAATTATACATTGAAGGAGAAAAAAAGCCTGTCTTAAGCACCTGATGTTTGAAGAATAGTAGTGCCATAATCAGAAATAAAACCATAAGTCTAGCGGAAATACAAACTCAGTCTTTGTTTATGTTGAATTCATGTCTAAAGGGATAGCCACATAGAGCTGTCCAGCTTAAGAGTTGGGAATGTGAGATAGCCTAAACATGTGGCTACAAGTAAAACGTTTGAATTTTAGCATGTGGGCAGACACCATGAGAAGAGTTGGCATCAAGGAGGGAGCACTGAAAAAGGGTGATTTGAAGGATGATGGTTACACTAATAAAGCAGAAAAGCAAATTAGAGCCCACAGAAAAGAAAGCCCAAGAATACAGGGTGGACACAACTATGGTGACCTGGGTATATCAAGAGAGAATTTTGAAGAGAGTCCACTGGGTCATGCTCAACTACTAGGGGATGGGAAAGAAAAAAGAAAGCATCTTTTTAAATTAACAGGCCAACAGTGACCTGGTAAAAAGCAATTATAGTAGATGAGGTAATGCAGTATAAAATATCCGAGGCCTCAATTGGTTTGAAGTTAAATGGGAAAACGTGAAGATTTCACAAAGAAAATTGACAGACCTTATTTGTTTATTTACTCAGCACATGTTTAAAGAGCACATAAACAGACACCATTCTAAGCTCTTTAGAAAATGAACTAATGGGCTGGAGAGATGGTTCAGTGGTTCAATTCTCAGGACTGACATGCCTCACAACCATCCATAAGTCCAGTTCCAGGGAATCCGATGCCTTCTTCTGACTTCTGACTCCACAAACACCATATAAGTTGTGCAGGCAGAACATTCATGATATAAAATAATTAAGTCTTTAATGATGGCTTATTTAATTCCCCTTAGCAGTCTCATTGAGTAATTTATTATTGGTTGACAAGAAAGCTGAGACAGACTGGATAAAGTAATTTACCCTCAGCTACACAGCTGGTAAATGGCTGAGCAGAGTTTCCACCTTGGATAGTGGATTCCAGAGTCCATGCTTTACTTACTGTGCTGTGTGGTGACCACATGGGAGTCCAGGAGTGGGAACATTGGAAGGAAAGATAGGCTTATTGATTAAGAAGAGAGACCTACAGGATAGCAAGGTTGAAAGAGGTAAGCGATGAGCTTATGCTATAGTGTATATGTGAGTTCTCTGTCTTGTTCTAGGGTCCTCTTCCACTCTCGATGCTCACTTAAGTAGATTTATTATTCTCCAATGTAGTGTTTCATTTACAACTTACTTAACGATTTACACTGAGGTTTTTTTCTCTAGATTTTACCCTGGTGCCACAGAGGCTCTCTGCATATTTTAATGACCAGCCTTAGGATTATCCCTTTAGTAGTCTCTAGATTACGGAATGACACTCAAAAATAACCAATCACTTGAGACAAAATATTTAGAGTTCTTTTGATACTTTTTCTCTACCTTGCTGACAAGATCATTGGTTTGGGGGCTGTTTGCTTAGATTATTTTTAAATGTTCTCCCTGTAGTCACAGTCTCATCATTTCTGTCTTGATCTGTTGAAGTGATGGCATTGTAAAAGGCTGTTCACTAAGTCATTCCCTATATATTTTATTTTCAAATTGCTGAACTTTGAATAGTGTAAGAGCATAAGCATCATCATTTTTAAATGTTAAATACTTAGAGCAGGTATTTTCAAGTATAATTAAGTGGAGATTAAACTTGGTTAGGTTTAGTAACAGGATAGGAACAGGAATTCTTACCATAGGGAAGGAATACAACTGAGAAGACAGGCTTTCCTGTGGAATTAAATCTTGACAAAGCACAGCAACAAACAAAACAGCTTTTAGGAATGCATTTACCCTTGCACAATTTAGTAATACTTCAGAAACAGACTAGCAAAGTAATGGTTAAAAAAAAAAAATGAAACTAAGTCCAAGGCTGAGGAGGCTAGGGGATAAGAGCACTTGCTCCTTATGCTGAGTACCACAGTGTGGTTCCCAGCACTCACATCCTCTGGCTTACAACTACCTGTAACTCTAGCTCTAGGGGATCCAATATTGTCCTTTGGCCTCCACTGGCACCTGCATGTGCATTCACATACTCATACAGACAGACACACATATTAACAAAAATAAAATAAGTCCCAAAAGAAAACAAACAACAACAAAAACCCCTTGAGATCAGTAGGAGGAGAACAAAGGCTTAAGATACAGTTAAGAATGTGTGTGTGTTAGTAGTGTTAATCAGTACATAAATGACTTGTCATTATAGTCTTGTGTACTTAAATTTGGTTTTAATTTGCGCTTTTTGCTTTTAGATGTAAATCTTTTATTAAAGTATAACAAAAATACAAAAATCTACAGATCATAATGTAGTGCTCCATAGTGATTCCAAAAATGAGAAGGAAAATCTGAACACAGTTCAGATACATTCTTAAGCTAAGCTGTGCCTTGCCCATTTGTTTCATGTATTGATTCATAGCTTGAGCACAAGTTTCAGCTCTAACAATTAGCAATTCTGTTTCTATTAATTTCAGCATATTATTTATGTTCTCTCAACTTCATTTTCTTGTAGTCAAATTGGGGATAATAATAACATACCAGTAAAAACTTTCAGGACTAAATGAATTAATTTAGGTAAAGTATATTTGGAATGTGGCATGAATTTAGAAGACATTAGGTATCATTTTGTGAAAGGAATTAATCCATTAATCCTGTTAGGTGATCATCAATCCCCAGAGACAGGATTTCTTTGCATAACCTTGTCTGTCCTGGAACTCACTTTGTAGTCCAGGGTGCCTCTGGACAAAGCTTCATCTGCCTCTGCCTCCTGAAGGCTGGGATTAAAGGTGTGTGCCATCCCCCAACCCCCACTTCTGCTAATTATTACAATTTTATATTACTTGTTTGGTTGTGTGTGCACATACATTTATATTACCTATTTGCATATGTATTTGGTGCTGGGATTAAACCTAGAATTCTTATATACTAAGTACACATTCTACTACTGAGCAATTAATTATTTAAAAGATTTTTTTCTATTAAAAAAAGGTATTGCAAATTTGGTTCTACATGATTTAAAGAGTTCTCCAGGTCCTCAAAAGAGGATACTATGGCATTGAAAATCATCTCTATGGTCTGGAGAGATGGCTCAGTGGTTAAGAGCACTGGCTATTCTTGCAGAGGTCCTGAGTTCAATTCCCAGCAACCATATGGTAGCTCATAACCATCTGTAATGAGATCTGACGCCCTCTTCTGGCAGGCAAGCAGAACACTGAATACATAATAAATACATCTTTAAAAGAAAATCATCTCTATTATAGGTCAATAATAATTTCACAGCAGATATCAAGGAGTCACTATAATGCTGTGTTTTGTTTAATGAGCTATGTAAAGTGTAATAAACAATTGATCCTTGTCAGGAAATAACTAATGTCAAAAGTGTATGACCTGGGAATAGATTATTAAAGGGATAATTGGGCTGGCTGATATTAAGAAAAATTTCCTAAAGTAAACAATAGACTTCCCTAACTTTCTTGGACTGCAGCAAGAAGATCAAAGCAGGGATTTTTTTGAGACACTTGTTTGGCTGTTCCTGTTGATAAGGTTTTGTTTGTTTGTTTTTTGTGGGTTTTTTGTTTTTGTTTTGTTTTTGAGACAGGGTTTCTCTGTGTAGCTTTGGTGCTTGTCCTGGATCTCGCTCTGTAGACCAGGCTGACATGCACTACCACAGCCCCACCCTGTTGATAAGTTTTGAGAGCTCATGAGTTGGATGTAAATGAAACTGAACTCTGGCTCTTCTGTAGAGAAACAAGGAACAAGTTTCCCCAAAGACATTTAACTTAAAACATTCTTAATACTGCCATACTCTAGCTGGAAACAATTAATGTTCATTTTTTACTATGACTAGGAAAATACAGCTGAGCTTTAGTGAATTTAAGACCAGCTCAACTCTAAAAAGAGAATGCCACTTTTGTTTGGCCACTTGAAACTACAATCATTTTTATAACTTCTGGTTAAATTGGGACATTACTGTTCAAATTACAGAGTGAATATTTTTAAGCTACTGCCACTGAAACTGACCAGTGATAATATAGTTTGGCTGCTTCTAAATGCTGAAAAAATTTGCTGTGTTTTCTAGATTTTTTCTTTGTTTGAAACTCATTGATTTCTCTAACACATTTGCTTCTCTGCATTCCTCTTGTCCCAGTGCAATTCCAAATCTTTATTACAATCATTTATTATCCCCACATTCAGAATGCTATACAGGAGAAAACCTTAAACACAGTTTGTGCTTATTAACATACATTTGCCATACCCTTCTAAATGTTACCTCTTTCTGTGATACTCAGCTAAATTCTGAGATTTAGAATTTTTTTGAGATATAATCTCACCATGTAGCTCAGGCTAGCCTGGCTCTTGAAATCTACCTACCTCAGCTTCTGAGTACCATGTGTGCTATCAGGCCCTGGTTTTTTGTTTGTTTGTTTGTTTTTTAAATTACCATTTTCATTCCTTTCTAGGCCCTTGTAGCCTCACTTAAGTAATATGTGGCCTCCATAGATATTAATCTGGTCTACTTAACAAAATTCTTTTTATTGTGAGACTAATCCTGTAGGTTTAACTGCTGCATACTGAGCCCTTCCTGTGTGTGTGTGTGCATGAGTTTGAACAGAGTTTGGTCACCAATCGGGGAAGCAGGGTGGCCACAGTAAGAACTGAAGTAAAGTAGACTGTTCCCAGCTTCAGTCCCATGGAATAAGGTGCATGTGCTGCTGCCTAATGCCAGGGAGTTTTCAGTTGGGACAGGAAGGAATTATTTGATGAAGCATTTTGAGTGTTATATAGAAGTATTGTGCTGAGGGCCCTAGAGACAACTCTTTGCCCTGGGTGGTTGGACAAGTGCCTCTCAGGAAATGGAGACTAGCCTGGCTAACGTGCAGTGTTCTAGATTAGTGCAACTTGTGTGGCAAGCTTAGAGCAAGTAGATACGTTATGAACCAAGCACTGGGGAGTAACACCTGGACTCTGCCATCAGGAGCTGACACTTTCTGAAAAATTAAGATTATGAATTTTGGGCTTCTGAATTTAGATGTGATGCCTGGTTTATAGGGCACACACCTTTAATCCCAGCAGAGGCAGAGGCAGGTGGATTATCTGTGAGTTCTAGGCCAGCCTGGTCTACAAAAAGAGTTCCAGGACAGCTGGGACTACATAGAAAGATCTTCTCTCTCTCTCTCTCTCCCTCTCCCTCTCTCTCTCTCTCTCTCTCTCTCTCCCTCTCTCTCTCTCTCTTTATATATATATATATAGATATATATATCTATATATATCTATATATATATTATATACGTATATATATCTATATATCTATATATATATCTTGATGTATCCAGGAAAAGCTGGCTGTCTGACTTGCCCATGAAGCAAGGAACTGTTGAATACACAAAATTAAAGCTGGATTTCCTAACACACTGAGATTATAGAACTGTTTCTCCAAGACAGAATTGCCTTACCTATTGACCTGATAGAAGACTGGTTTCTTAAAAGAGAATACCAGTTACTTTTAGTGATTAATAGACTGGAATTATAGTGTTGGTGTGGCTAATTCATCCTTCCCTTTTAGAAAGACACATGAGAAGCCAAGTCATGAGAAAACCTGGAAAGAATGCAATCAGAACAGGAGAGGTTTCTCAGAAAAGATTTATTATATAAACAGAACAATACGCAGAATTAGTTTCATTTGCATATTTTTAACAGTGTTGTGGATTGAACCCAGCCTCACACAATGGCTAGGCAGATTATCTACTACTGAGCTATAGATATTCTTAACCCTATGCAGAGAGTTTTGGCAAAGAAACCTTCTCTGTGGTTGACCATGTTATACCAATTTTTAGTTAATTGACTTGTAAAAAAAAGGCTAACCTTTATCCAAAAGACATTGGGGAGTTACTGAAGAGATTTAGATGGGTTAGATACAACCTAGCAATTTTGAAATGTGCTGAGTATGTTGAGTTTAGAGAAGAGGAGTTGGAATTCAAGGAACACATTTAGTCCACATGAGACATGATGTGCACATAGGGGTAAGAAGGAGAGCACAATCTAGTAAGTATTGAATCTGTACTTGCTCCTGCTCATACCCCCCACTGATTGGTTCATCTGATAGTGTTTTGTTCTCCATTTTAAGAAATGTTCCTTACAAAAGAGTCTAGATTTATCCATAGTGCACAGGATAAAGAATTGTGCCTTTATCAATAACCAAACACCATCTCTTTAAGTCTGTGACTTTTTTTTTGTTTGGTTTTTCGAGACAGGGTTTCTCTGTGTAGCTGTGCGCCTTTCCTGGAGCTCACTTGGTAGCCCAGGCTGGCCTCGAATTCACAGAGATCCGCCTGGCTCTGCCTCCCAAGTGCTGGGATTAAAGGCATGCGCCACCACCGTCAGGCCAAGTCTGTGACTTTTATCACAGAAATAGTTATATGAATAAATTCATACCAGTTTAAATGGAAAAAAAGGAGGGGGGCGGTTCCCAGCAAACAGTGCCCCTGTAGTCTCTAAAATAGAAAGAAAGGGGTTGGGGAGATAGCTTAGTGGTTATGAGCACTTGCTGCTTTTCCAGAGGACTCCAGTTCGATTTCCAGTATCCACATGACAGCTCACAACCATCTATTACTCCAGTTCCAGGGAATCTGACGCTCTCTTCTGGCCTATGTGGGGATCAGGCACATTTGTGGCACACAGATACACATACAGGCACAACAATAATAAAAGCAGGACCAAAAGAAAAGAGCATTTTGTTTTGGGAAAAAGCAGGTAGATCACTCATGCAAAAGAATAGAATGTCTTCATTAGTACTTGGCCTGTGGTGTTTTCTTTTGACAAAATAGAATTCTCATTTGAGAAGTGAAAAGTAAACTTCTTAGACTAACTCGAGCATTGTTAAGTGTCTTAAAAAGTTGAGTGAAACCCAGTTATTTACATTTCTATATGTCTTCTCTTTGGGTACAGTTGGCACCTGATATTGGTAAAGAATAAGTTTTAATGGCCTTTGAAAGCTGGCCATATTATAGCTTTTTGGATACATACAAACAGACATGACAACACATTTGGTTTTGAAAGGTAAATCCAGTTTTATAAATTGTTTAAATTTTCTTAAATTCCACCTTTTTTACATTTCTGTTCTTTAGGTCTGCCAAAATGTCTGAAAGATCAGATCTCCTTCACTTCAAGTTTGAAAATTATGGAGATTCAATGTTACAAAAAATGAACAAATTAAGAGAAGAGAATAAATTTTGTGATGTTACAGTTCTCATAGATGATGTTGAGGTGCAGGGGCATAAAATTGTTTTTGCTGCAGGCTCCCCCTTCTTAAGAGACCAGTTTTTACTGAATGATTCCCGAGAGGTGAAAATCTCCATATTACAGAGTTCTGAAGTGGGGAGACAATTGCTCTTATCCTGTTATAGTGGTGTGCTGGAATTCCCTGAGATGGAGCTGGTAAATTACTTGACTGCTGCGAGTTTTCTTCAGATGAGCCACATTGTAGAGCGGTGCACACAGGCGCTGTGGAAGTTTATAAAGCCCAAACAACCAATGGATAGTAAAGAGGGATGTGAACCACAGAGTGCTTCTCCCCAGTCGAAAGAACAGCAGGGAGATGCCAGAGGCTCTCCAAAACAGGACTTACCTTGTATTCATCCATCTGAAGACAGTATGGATATGGAGGACAGTGATATTCAGATTGTTAAGGTAGAATCTATTGGGGATGTATCAGAGGTTAGAAGTAAAAAAGATCAGAACCAGTACATTTCTTCAGAACCCACTGCTTTACATTCATCAGAGCCCCAGCACTCCCTGATAAACTCAACTGTGGAAAACAGAGTAAGTGAACTAGACCAGAGCCATCTCCACAATTACGCCCTCTCTTACACAGACAATGATGACATCATCATGACCTCAAAAGATGTCTTTGGGCCTAATATTCGAGGTGTAGACAAAAGCTTACAGTGGCATCACCAATGCCCAAAGTGTACCAGGGTGTTCCGTCACCTGGAGAACTACGCCAACCATTTAAAAATGCACAAACTCTTTATGTGTCTACTCTGCGGCAAGACTTTCACTCAGAAAGGCAATCTTCATCGACACATGCGTGTACATGCCGGAATTAAACCTTTCCAGTGTAAAATCTGTGGGAAAACCTTTTCTCAGAAGTGTTCCTTACAGGACCATCTTAACCTTCACAGTGGAGATAAGCCCCATAAATGTAACTATTGTGACATGGTTTTTGCACATAAGCCAGTTTTGAGGAAACACCTTAAACAGCTGCATGGCAAAAACAGCTTTGATAATGCCAATGAGAGGAATGTACAAGACCTCACAGTGGATTTTGATTCTTTTGCATGTACAACAGTCACAGACTCTAAAGGTTGTCAGCCACAACCTGATGCAACACAGGTCCTGGATGCAGGTAAACTGACCCAAGCTGTCCTCAGCTTAAGAAGTGAGAGTACATGTGTAAACTGAGGAGGGCCAGTGCTCACAGCTAGAATCGACTCAGAGTGTGGCAATAGTGCTAAGTCTCTTTAGGAGTGGTTTGGATAGCTTCTTCAAAGCCTCCAAGCAAGTGGTTGTGGGTGAGCACCAATAGACCAGGCAGCTCCCACTTGTAGTGGCTTTGCTTTCTTTTAGCTCTCTCCAGGTTCTTTTTTGAGTTATTTTATCCTGTGATGTCTGTTTTCCTTTCCTAAGGAATAATTCCATTTGTCTACCTAGTGTCAATACGTGTCTTAGACTGACACTATTTTAATCTTTTTACCAAGCATATTCTGAAGGTACTAACAAATAGCATCACCTACTTCCCACTAATCGATGCTGTGCTTAGAAAAGTTCATTTTCTTCTTTGGGGGAAAATGAGTCTGTGATATGAGGTTACACTGCTTTTGACCTAAATATGTGATAGAGCCTCTGTTTGTCTACTGTGATTCATCTAAGACTGATGAGTGGTTCTGCTTCCTACCATTTGTACTTTTTTTGGAGCTGCTATGAAGATGTATATTGGTTTGTTCTTTAAACACTAACACAGCCCATTGAATTATTATAACCCAGAATACAATCCTTTCAGCAACATCTGCAGACAAATAGGGACCACTATGGGAAGGAAAATCAGCAAATAATAGAAGTATAATAAAACAACAGTGGGCACATGGAAGGTTCCCTAAACCTTATTATGTTCCAACAAGAGACTAGCTGCTTATGTATGTATGTACCCTGTTTATAATTGGAAATACTTTGGGCATATTTAAGTGAGCTAAAGAATAATGAATGGTCTCTGTAGGAATGGACTATATTGGAATCTGAACTTCATCTCAGAGTTTATTACATAAGAAAGGTGAGTTTGGCCATGGCTTTTGTGTAGTTTACAGTGTCTCCTGGTTTCCCTTTTCTCAACAGATGAAAAAAAAAATTAAGTGGGATACAGAAGAATAACCAGAATTTTTGCATTTAGGTAATCTTAGAGATACAATGATACACTGTCCACTTTGCCACCTTTCATAGTTGATCTTCAAGAATGGAAAAAACAATTCTTTATTCTAAAGTACATTTCAGATATAATTTTGAGCTTTTTTCTGACCCAGGGGTTATAGTAAAGTATAGGATTGCTAGAGAACTTAGAAACTCTTGAAAGATTGTTTACACTATCTCTGTCATTTAAGTAGGAACATTCAAATGGGAAACCTGGCCACCATTGGACAAAATACATCTTTTCTGCTATACCTTGGCTTTAAAAGATGGTGAATAATACATTAACAAAGTTTCCAGTTTTGTTTCACTGATCCCTTTTGGCTTTTGAAATCAGCCTGACATTTGCCAACAAAATGTCACAGAAGGACTTATGATAATTATTTATTTAAACTTTGTTTACTTTGGTGGCTTGTGCCTGTAATCTCAGAATTTATGAAGTTGAAGCAGGTGGGTTTCTGTAAGTTAGAGGCCAGCCTGGACTAAGACCTAAATAAATGTAATTTTACTGTGTTGGTGCTGGAAGTCAAGCCCCGGGTCTCACATGTGCTAGGCAAGCACTGAACCTACCACTAAGGTACAGCCCTAGCCTGCTAACTGTTTTTAGCTAGATGAATTGTTTCTAAGTGAGTGATTGGTTTGGGTATGAAGGGAAGGAAAAGTTAGAATAATGTGAGATAGATCCAAATGTGTAACTGATTTTGTCCAAGAAACTTTATTCCCACTAGACTTTTGTTTTTATTTTTGAGCTATGAGAGTACATGCACAGATAATCCAAAAACTAAACCTAATTTATATATAGATGTTATAATTTGATATATATACATGGCTCAGATTTGAGGCATAATTTCTTCTAAATATTTAAATAAGTATACAGTTAACTAATAAGACTTGTAGGTAGTTTATGCCCAATATCACTCATTGTATGGTCTAATAATGCTTTCTAGCATTCTGAATTTTAGTGAGTTATCCAAAGAGCACCAGTTCTGTGCAACAATGGGACTTTGCCATGTCATCCAGTGTTTTGAATATTTTCTCAGAAACTTTTTATTCAATAGGAACATTTCAAAATCACGGGGCTCCACATGTTGTTATTCCGGTTACTGTTAGTAGCTTAAGGACTAAAAACAGCATGGGTTCAAATAATACTCTTCTCCCTTGTTGGAGGCTGTGTCTTGATTTATTTCAGTCATTCAGAAGCCTTTTCTTCTTTTTTTAAATGCTGGGGAGTTTGAACCCAAGGCCTCAAGCATGCTAACCATGTTCTCTACAACTGAGCTACTCCCACAGCCTCAAGAAACATTAATAAGCAACTGGTATTTCCAGGCACTATGTTAGATTCTGAAGATAGGGAGGTAAGATTGATATAATCCCTGTTGTTATAGGACTTACTGTGTCAAGTGATTTTAGTGAGATAAGATCTCCAATTTATTTCATAACCAAGAATGACTGCCTTGTTGTCTTTGTTCATTTAAAGCAGTAGTTCCTTTGGGGGCAGAGGAGCTTGAATGACCCTGTCATAGGGATCACCCAAGACCATCAGAAAACACAGATATTTACATTATGAGGAACTATATTAAAGGGTCGCAGCATTAGGAATGTTGAGAACCACTGACTTAATGACAGCTTTCTTAGGGTTTTTCTTTACTAAAATTTTTACTTCTCACTGTTGCAAGTGCAAACCACTTGCCTAATTTATGGTCTCTTCCATTTCTTGGCTGGAAAGGTCTTATTTCTGTGAGACATTTAAGTTTGGTGGGACTTGGGTTCTTTGTTTACACATTTGTCAGATTTTTATTGCAAAGAGGTCAAGTTATTTTATAGTGGAAGAGGTTTTTAACACTAGTCATGGTTCTATGGAGTCGAGTGTAAACCTTAGTTACTCATTATTTGGGTCTTTTTTATTTGAGGCAGGTTCTTACTATGCACCCTTTCTGCCTCAGCCTCCCCAGTGATGGGATTAAAGGCGTGTGCCACCATGCCAGGTTCAATTTTTTGTGTTGTATGGATTTCTAGGAAAACTTCAAAAGGAAGAGGACTCTCTTTACTGTAGTTTGGTTTTTTTAAAATTACTGTTATTTATTTATTTAATATTAAAAAAGCTCCAAACTGAAGTGGCTGTGAGGTAAATCAAGTGTGTGAAAGGTGGCTGGTGTCACCATTTCTAAAATACTGTCCTAAACAAACTACTTAGAACATTTTATTTCAGCTCATGAATGGCTGTTCTAAATCTGTTGTATGTTAGACATACTTTGAACTACCTCTTTACTCAAAATGGGGAAGTTTCCTTAATAAAAGTGTGACAATTAAACTGGTGTCATTGACTTATTTTCTTACTGTCTTCCCTCCTTAGTTGCTTGGAGTTAAATTCAAGAATGTTTCAATTCTTTTTTGTTGTTGTTGTCTTTGTTTTTCAAGACAAGAGTTTCTCTGTGTAACAGTCCCAGCTGTCCTGGGACTGACTCCCTGTCTCTGCCTCCCAAGTGCTGGGATTAAAGGCATGCACCACCACTGATCGGGAATGTTTTTATTCTTTAAAACACATCTTAAGGATTGTTGAGGGGCTGAAAATGCAATTTATTAATAGCGTTTTCCCAGTATGCAAAAACCCTGGGTCTGATCCTTAGCACTAGGGGGAAAATTTGAGATTGCCTTTTGAAGAAAGTATGGGTTAACCAGAAACTAGATATTAGTAGAGACAGTTATTTCTTTATGAAGCTGCTGAGAATACAGAATCCCAGTTTCAGGGCTGGTGTATGTGACTCACTGGTAGAGTGTTTGCCTAGCATTCCAGAAGCCTGGGCTCTGATCCTGGAAACAGGCGAACAAAAAAATCTTCACTCTGCAAATAGCTTTCTGAATACTAAATTCTGTGAGTGGAAAGATAGGTACATATTGCCCTGATTAATATGTCTCCCTTGAAGTGGCATATATTTCGATGTAGGTTCAGTTTTGAAGATAAATAATTTCCAACTGGATCCCAACTTATTGAGCAATTAGAGATCATTTGTAATCGGTATAAACCGTTTTTGAAGGGTAAGTGGCAAAGCAGTGTTCTGCGTTAGAAAGGCCCAATGTTCAATTCCCATCACCCAAAAAAAGGGAAAATCTGCTGGGCAAAGTAGTAGCACTGTCAGAGGCAGGCTGTCTAAAGCAGGGTAAGGAGGGGGCGGGCGGAGACACTGGTGAAGCCGTGCGCCCAGGGGTTGGGGCCATCCCCAATACAGCACAGCGAGTTCCTTTCCTTCGGCCCCGCCCCTCAGTCCGTCTGCGGTTTCGGTCTTGAACGCTCTTCACTGGCTATAACTATCTTTACAGCGGAGCGGGAACGGTCAGAAAAGACCCTGCACGCCGGTATTCTGACGTTTTTCTGTCATTCCAGGAGCGGACAAAGTGAGGAAGGAAAAGCAGCTCAGGATGTCCTTCCGGGGCGTCCAGACAGTCTTCCTGTAGAATAAATCTGCTTGACACCGGAAGCGTTTCCTCCCGGGGTAAGGTCCATCTTCCGGCCCGGGCCGCCGTTGCCGCGGAAGCCTCCAAGCCAGTTTTGCGAGTCGGTAAGTGAAAGTGAAGGAGACATCCTTGGGGGGTGAGGCTAGAGGACGACGCTGCTCTGGAGTGCATCCGGGCGCGGCCTGGGCCTCAGCCCCAGCCTGGCACTGTCCCCGCCTGCCCGGCCAGGCCTTGACCTGGAGGCTGGGCTTGGGAACCGTGTGCGGTGCTGGAGGGAGTTGGCCGTTCCTTCGTCTTGGGTTTCTTTCAGCTCCTGCTGTGTGTGGGTCCCTGTGATCACTGATGAACACAGAATCTGGAGCAAAAGACTCTGGGAGACAAGGAGTCACGTTAATCTCTGGTTTGGGTTCAACGGAGGTAAAGCACGAATTGGGAAATGGAGCAGGAAGCGTGAATGTAATAGATCGACAGATGGGATGTTCGCATGGTTTTATCTGTACAGTGATGAATATATTAAAAACGAACCAAGATCGTTCTGTAAAAGGTGGGGTACAGCGAAATCCTGAAGTAGATTGCATTCTCTATAAGAATGAAAGGCTGTCCAGGAAGTGGGGGGAACGATGGGTTTAAAGCAGAAGTGTTTTCTTTTTTCTTTCTCCTCCTTTTTAAATAATGTTAATTCCGGCGGGAATTCGGGATGGTAGTTCAGAATATTTAAAGAGTGCTTTGTCAGGAGACCTGTTGAAAGTCATTACAATGGTCAAGGCAGGACCAGGAACTTTTAATAGTGGTGGGCAATAGGCAATTTAAAGATTAGATTTTCTGGCCGGGCGGTGGTGGCGCACGCCTGTAATCCCAGCACTCGGGAGGCAGAGGCAGGTGGATCTCTGTGAGTTCAAGGCCAGCCTAGTCTACAAAGCGAGTTTCAGGACAGCCTCCAAAGCTACAGAGAAACCCTGTCTCGAAAAACCAAAATAAATAAATAAATAATAAATAAAGATTACATTTTCTAATTTAAGATGTTAAGTGTACTTTTTAGTATCACTGTACCCATTACTGGTATTTAAAGATTATGTACCATGAGATGATACAGAAATGCATTGTGACTTTCTGGATTTGTGTATAGATGGTGATTTGGGGACAGATTCACTTCTAGCACTCAAAGTAGAGTTTAGGTCTTCATTTTTCCCTATACACGTTGGGAAGTGGGGAGCTCTTTCCATAATAATGTGGGAAAGCATTGCCTGTCCTGTATCAATGGTTGTGCTCTGTTTTGCATAGATTGTGACCATGGCTGCAGAGTCTGATGTTCTACACTTCCAGTTTGAACAGCAAGGAGATGTGGTCTTACAGAAAATGAATCTCTTGAGACAGCAGAATTTATTTTGTGATGTATCGATTTACATTAATGATACTGAGTTCCAGGGGCACAAGGTGATTTTAGCTGCTTGCTCCACTTTCATGAGAGATCAGTTTCTACTCACACAGTCAAAACACGTCAGGATCACCATTCTGCAGAGTGCAGAAGTTGGCAGAAAGTTGTTGCTGTCCTGCTATACTGGAGCACTTGAAGTGAAAAGGAAAGAGCTTTTGAAATACCTGACTGCTGCCAGCTACCTCCAGATGGTTCACATTGTTGAAAAATGCACAGAAGCTTTGTCCAAGTATCTGGAAATTGATCTTTCTATGAAAAACAACCAACACACTGACTTGTGTCAATCTTCGGATACAGATGTTAAGAATGAAGAAGAAAATTCTGATAAAGACTGTGAGATAATTGAAATTTCAGAAGATAGTCCTGTAAACCTAGATTTCCATGTTAAAGAAGAGGAAAGTAATACATTACAGTCTGCTGTGGAGAGGTTGACATCAGAGCGAAGGGGAATGAAGTCACCAGAGCTCTCTACAGTAGACAGTGGTTTTAAAGAGAATGAAATTTGTATCCTTCACGTAGAGTCCATCAGTACTGATGATGTAGAGAATGGGCAGTTTCCACAGCCTTGCACCTCATCCAAAGCAAGCATGTATTTCCCGGAAACACAGCATTCACTGATCAATTCTACAGTTGAGAGCAGAGTGGCAGAAGTTCCTGGAAATCAAAATCAAGGGTTATTTTGTGAAAATACTGATGGAAGTCATGGCACAGTAAATGAGATCCAGAATCTCGATGACAGTTTTTCATTGAGGCACCAGTGCCCCAGGTGCCCAAGGGGCTTTCTTCATGTAGAAAACTATCTCCGTCACCTTAAGATGCATAAACTGTTCTTGTGCTTGCAGTGTGGGAAAACATTTACACAGAAGAAAAATCTCAACCGGCATATTCGAGGACACATGGGTATACGGCCCTTTCAGTGTACCGTGTGCTTGAAGACCTTTACTGCTAAAAGCACACTTCAGGACCACTTGAACATACACAGTGGGGACCGGCCATATAAATGCCATTGTTGTGATATGGACTTCAAACACAAATCTGCTCTCAAAAAGCACTTAACCTCTGTTCATGGCAGAAGCAGTGGTGAAAAACTATCTAGGCCTGATCTTAAAAGGCAGAATTTACTGTAATCAAACCAGGAACTTGTGACGAAAGCATAGAATCACTCGGTTAGGCATGTCTCTTTTTAAAGATGCAGTGTTGGTAGTGTGCCTCCCCGCCAATCTTTAGCTTTCATTTTTGTTCTTCCTACGTGTTATTCATTCTGAATTTCTAATAGTTAAGAAGTTGTGAATGAAGTAATTAAGTTTTTGGGATTCTATGTTGTCTCAAACATTAGTTATTAGCCTTCTGTTCAGCAGTAATTACAGATTCTGACTTGTAGTTTTTAGATAAGTGATTTAATGTTGAATCTATATAGTAAATTTAATGAGTTAGAATGACTTGAAAGTATAATGTTGTCCATTACTATTAATTTTGACAACATGTAGGACTAACAGTTTTCTTTTTAATGTTTAACCAGTGTACTTGGATTGTAGCTAGAACACCAAGTTATATTCAGATTCACATGGGACCAGCAGATTGTCCTTAGAATTGCATTATTAAAATACCCAATATGTAATAGACCCTATTCCTGATTACATATAATATAGTTGGATTAAGAACTCTGTGGCTTAGATTAGAAAGTTTAATTTCTTTTCTTTTTGGTCTTTCGAGACAGGGTTTCTCTGTGTAGCCCTACCTGGCCTGGAACTTGCTTTGTAGACCAGGCTGGCCTCAAATTCACAGAGATCCTCCTGCCTCTGCCTCCCAAGTGCTAGGATTAAGGGCACGTACGACTATGCCCAGCTGCAAGTTACTTTTGTTAAATATTCCAGTTTAAGTAAAGACAAGTTCTACTGTTTACTTAGGGTTTTTTGTTTTGTTTGTTTTGTTTAACATGCACTAAAATTGACCTTTCTCTGAGGAGTTATTTTTCTATGGATTTAACACATAGAATATTTTTCTGCAGCTGGGACACAGAATAGCTCCAGCTCCTTCTGGAAGGCCCTGATTCTGATCTTCTTATCATCTCCTCTTCCAACTCTAAATTCTAGCAATAGTTCTTCACTATAGTTTGTTCAAATCTGGGGCGATATAAAACTGGGATCTTCTAGTATGTTTCCTTTTGATACTTTTTTTTATACAACATAATGCCTTTAAACTTCATTTATGTGTCTATTAACAAGTCATTCTTTTATCTCTCTTTTACTCAACTTTTGATGTAATTTATATAGCCTAGGTCGGCTCAAACTTGTCTCACTTCTTGAACACTGGGATCATGCCGGCCTCTTTTGGTTTGAATTGCCTTATATTTACATTTTCTTCTCAAGCAGTCACCAGGTGAATAGTATAAATTTAGAAAGCTATAATTACTTATAATGTCCTTTTTATATGAATACCTCTAAATTCAAAACTTTTTTGCCCTTAGAGTGAAGAGCAAAATTCACTGCAGGTCAGATCACCTTCCCTGACCATAGGAAGCACTCAAGATGTCTTATTTCTCTTTGTAACTCAGCTCTCTGTAGAGTTTCAACTGTAATTAAGTTCTGTTGACACTCACAGTTTGGTATTTTAACTTGTAATATACTTTGTACTACAAAAGAGTTTTGAAAATCATATGTGTTAAATACAATTTTTGTAATAATGCTCTATGTAGATTTTGAACTCTGGGAGAGACTTTAAAGAATCTATGTCTCACAATTGACTTCATAACCAAGTCACTAATTAATGACATCGAGCAGGTCACTTGCCCTTCAATTTTTCTTAATTTTATATAAAATAATTTTGATCTTCATAATTTGTAGAATTATTTCTAGATTATTTAAATTCTTGTTTGTTTGGGTTTTTTTTGGTTTTGTTTTGTTTTTGTTTTTTTTTTCAAGACAGGGTTTCTCTGTAGTTTTGGAGCCTGTCCTGGACTAGCTCTGTAGACCAGGCTGGCCTCGAACTCACAATTACAGGCGTGCGCCACCACCGCCTGGTTTAGATTATTTAAATTCTTTAAAGTTAAATATCTAAATTATTTCTAAATTTCTACAAATTTATATTCTTCATGTGAACAGAGGAGACATGTATGTCTATGAATACTGGTATTTGAGTACTTTCTTGGAGACAGAACTTTTCTAAGGTAAAAACTTTGTTCCATTGGATAATGGACCAGTTTAGTGGTTAATTTCCTTACCCACATGACTTAAGAACGGTCAGTTATAGTTGTGAAAGCATTTTCTTCTGAGAAATTGTTTACTTGAGACTGAAGTACTTCTCTTAATTTTGTTTCCTGAGTGATTTTGGAGGGGAGGGCTGGGGATGGGTGGAGAGGGTTAACTACAGTAAAAAACTGATTTTTTTTTTTTTTTTTTAAGGAAGTGGTATTTACTATACTGAATGTTTGGGACATTTCAATTGAAAGTGTTTTAAGTTTGATTTGTGCCTTGTAAGATTGTTGTAAAAATTTTTGTGAGCACTTTGAAATTTTTGCTTGTGGGGAGGGTGTTTTATAAAGTGGTTGTTATTTATACTATTTATTTCTGTTATGTGCACAGGTTGATTTCAAAACATTCCTAAGAGTTGGGTGAAGTGTACATGCCTGTCTGTAATCCCAGCACTTGGGAGGTTGAGGCAAGAGAGTCAATCAGGGCTAGTCTTCATTACATAGCTAGGTTTGAGGCCAGCCTCAGCTACAGGAGACCTTGTTTCATGAAAAACAAAAACAAAAAAGTACATAAACAAAAAATATTCCTGGGAGAGTGTCTGTTTGCATGACATGTCTAAAGAATTCAGCCAAGTAGAACCTGTGCAGATATGATAAAGTGTAGCATTTATTAATTTTTAAATACTTTTAGCTGTTTATGACAGAAAAATGTTTTGGGTGAGTCTCTTATTTACTGCATTTGTATATGTAAAAGATCTTGAAAAGGTAGTTATTTTGTTGCAAAGAAAAATCCTTTTCTCTTTTCATTGGATGTAATTATGTTTGTATAAAACATAATAAACTGGAGATGAGAATGAAGAACTTTGGGCTTGTGTGTTTTTATGAATTGTAAAGAACTCAATTAGGTTAGGAAACGTGTAAATATTAATTTTCTCATCGCTGTCCATTTGAAAATACAGAAATGTACACATGATGGGATTTTGTTTATTGATTAGCATCATGGAATGAAAATAGGAATAACAAGTGGAAGTAAGATGGATGGCCATGATCCACAATATCTGTTCTTTTCTTGTCACATTTGTCTACAGCTTTGGGTCCCTCCATGAGCTACAGCTGCAGGCAGTTGTGAGCTGCTGTGGCTATGGAGGGTGTGTGTGTGTGTTTGTGTGTGTGTGTGTGTG
The DNA here is from genome assembly GCF_903995425.1 of Onychomys torridus. Taxonomy (NCBI): domain Eukaryota; kingdom Metazoa; phylum Chordata; class Mammalia; order Rodentia; family Cricetidae; genus Onychomys; species Onychomys torridus. The sequence goes on from NC_050446.1 coordinate 1,923,314, forward strand.
TGTGTGTGTGTGTACAAATGTTGGGGTGTGGGAAGAATTCTTCCTGTGCTGCCCAGTGTATGATTCTGCCCCAGCCTTTCAGTTGCTGGGTTCACAGGCATGCACCATCACACCTGGCTTACAAATCATGTATTTTGAAGGCTCATTATCTAAGTCACTTTTCCATATTCTAATTTACGTATAGATAACTATCTCAGATTTTTTTTTGAACATCTCATTTTACATTGGAAAATGAGTTTAATTACAAGGCATAACCATTAACCTTTATTCCTCACTTTTACATCATTAACAAAGGTTACACAGTATCAATCTTTTAGTATTGATAAGTAAATTAATTATAAATAAAACTAAAATGCTTTAAAAATATTACTTTTATAGCCTGGCATATAGTAGTTCATAATTGTTGCTTTCCTCGTCCTTATTCTCAGTGTTTCTTCATTTATAAGAACATAGAAGGTAATTCCCACCTTACAGTTTGCTATAAATCAAAGTGTCTAAACTTATAAATTGGTCCTTCCCCCTTTTGAGGCATTTGGGATTTTAAATGAAATAGGTGTGTCCGCCAAACAAACGTTTCCCTTTGGTCCTGGTAAACTGGAATATTATTAGCTATCTAGTCAGTATCTCACAAAAGAGTGCAGTAGGATGTATCAGGTTCTGCTCAATGGAAGTTTAACATTGGCTCAACCACACAAGCCGCCTGGCTCAAGGTTTAGATGGTTGTGCAGGGAGTTTCCCATAAGTCTCTTTGGCCTGCCTAGTCCTCACAGCATCTCCCACAGTACTCTGGGGCTCCTTTGTCATGTGACGAGGGTGGCTCTCTTCTTCAGTTTAGGTGGCCGGGGCCACTAGGCTTCCCTTCCACCCCAACTCCCGGGCTTGCGTAATCTCGCGTGAAGTGAACAGTATCATCTCGCGAGAGCTAAATCGGGATCCCTCCAGGTCCGCCTCCGTGGTGAAGAGGAGGAGGAGAAGGAGAAGGAGGCGGAGGGAGGGAGGAGGAGGAGGCCCCGTCGCGGCCTTTGCCGCCGCCAACGGGGCTGTCCCTGTAGCTCCCGATGGAGTTTGAGGCCCTGAAACCGCCGCCGAGCTCTGCCCCGGCGAGACGAGGCGCCTCCGTCGCCGAGCCGCGCCGTCGCGGGGCCCCCGGGAGCGGCCCTTAGCGACCCCGCCCGGGCCCCTCAGGTAGGGCGGGGGCGGGCACGATGCGGCTGTGGCCCCGGCCCGGCTGCCCGGTCCCCAGAGGTGGGGCGGGGAGATGTCTCTGCCCGGCGGCCTGTGCATGGTGGCCGCCGGTGCCCCGAGGGTTGGGAACCGCGGGCCGCATCTGACACTCGGCGGAACCCGGGCCCCTCGCAGGCCCCTCGCTCCGATAGGGCTTTGATGAGAAGCGAAACGCTCAAATGGCCACCTTCCTCTAACACCGGCTGAAGGGACGGCCCTGACCACAGAGGAGCCCACCCGAGCAGAGCCCGGCTTCCTTCTTTGCTTACCCCAGTTACGAAGAGGGCCTTCCGAAGAGGTCCCCGAGATCACGTCCGTCCTAGCGTTTCCTCTTTCAACCTCGGGGCTTACCGAGACCCCAGATCGAGGATGGTGGAGGCAGTCTGCGGGTGTAAATAGGGACCCTGGCCAAACAATGCCCAGGGAGGGTTTAACCTCCCTGGAGGGAAATGGCTGGACCAGAGAGGGTGCTCAGGGGATGTGAATAGGAGCCGTGGCATGAAGCACAGCCAGGGAATTCTGCTATGCCTTTCTTTACCTCTTTCGCCTTATTTTCCTTAGGGAAGCCTCTTGAGGAGACTCTTCCACCATCTTAGGAGAATGGTAGAAAGCATCTTTGTTTCTCAGAGAAACAGCTGTACTTTTCTCTGTCCTTAGCCTTCAAGAAGGAAGGAGATAAGGGTAGCTGTCATTTCTATCCTTGAAATCACCAGAGTTTTAAGATATTGGCAGACACAGAATTCACACCAAAATAGCCACAAGTAATCACAGACATAATCAAATTCAGTGATTCTCAGCCTGTTTATATTTTTGTTTAAGCTCTACCTCGGGTTTTTGTTTGTTTGTTTTTTAATCCGACTGCCCTCTTACCTAGGATCCTTTTTAGTAATTTCTTCTCACCTTGACCTGCTGTGATTAGTGACTTTGTATCTCAGATAACGTGTTTAAGTAATCTTACCATCATTTTTTATTAGTCACACTTTAAAGTCCCAGTAAAAAAAACTTTTAGTTAACCCGAGAAAGCTAATATCGACACACTAAAGTGATAAAATTTGACCCAAAAGGCAGGAAACAAATGTTTTAGTTCGTGGGTCCAGTCCTTTTATAGTGAAGTGTATTCACAGCCTAAGACTTAGAATCATCAAGAATAGTTTGTAAATCTCCACATTTCCACCTTTTATCTGCTTTAAAAAGAAAAAACTACATCACTACTGACAAGTTGTTTACTAACACAGTCCATTCTTGAAAAAATAGAGGCCATGACATCCTATTAAAAGCTATTTTCCAATATTGCCCTTTTTGTTGTTGTTTTGGATTTGGAGATTCTTGTCTCCCCAATATCAGACTTTGGAAAATTGCTAGAAGAACAAAACGTTAAATATATTTCCCAGTCTTGCTTAGAAAAGGCAGAGACCAAATTCAAACAGGCTTTTATTCCTTGAGAATCTGTTTGCAGTCTAGTTCATTAGTGGAACTTTTGAATTATTCTTGATCTGTTATTGTTGTGTTAGTCTGACATGCAAGAAGGCTTAATGTTCGTTGTTCATGTTTTCATTAATTCACTTTCTATGTTTATAATTTGCTGCCTTCCAGTTGGAAAAAGCATTTTTCTCTACCCTCAGGATTTTATATTTAAGACTAGAACCTCTACATTGTGTGTGATGGCTAAGAATGCTATAAATTTGTTAACAAGATTTTTTTTTTTATTAATTTGTTTTGTTTTGTTTTGTTTTTTAGACAAGATCCCCTCTATGTAGCCCTGACTGTTCTGGAACTCACTATGTAGACCTCTGCCTCTGCTTTATGTGTGCTGAGACTAAAGGCGTGCACCACCATGCCTGGCGGTAACAAAGTTGTAATAAGTACTTGCTTATTTTTTGTTGGACTGGGTTGAAGTTTCACTTTCTAGTGTTGGAAAAAGGAAGTCTATGGAAAAATAAAGCTAATTGGAAATTAAAAATGAATTGTACCCAGTCTCATGAATGTTGTTGATTTCATCTTTGTGGTCAAGTTTCCAAATCCATTAAAACCTTAAATGTGTGACTTTTACCTCAAAATTCCTAATAAAAATTATATTTTGAGTATTACTTTATAATCATTTGTAGTCTAGATTTACCTGTACTACATGATAGTCACATGTGACAATTAAGGACTTGAAATGGAGCTAGTGTAACTTGAAATGTGTTGGGAAGTGCAAAAGATATACCATATTTCAAAGACTTAATGGAAAATTCTATAACATTTTAATGTTTTTTATGTGATTGCAGGTTAAAATGATATTTTACTTGTTAGATTATATAAAATGTACCACTAAAATTGACTCACCTAGTTTATTCTTTTTCCTTTTTAAAAATTTGACAATCAGAAATTATTGTAGGTTTGTTTTGTTTTGTTTATTTGATTCATGGTCTCATTCTAACCCAGGCTGACTTGGAACTCACTGTGTAGCATAGGCTAGCTTGAACTTGGGCCATCTTCTTGCCCTGAACTTCCTGAGTACATCTGCCACATAGTGACTAAATAAATAAATAAGTGCAGAACCAAAAACTTTCCTGATAGTATACTTTTAGAATCAGAATAATTAGAGGCCTAAGGACTTTAGTAATAAACAGTATAAAGTTATCTAGTATAGAACGCATAATTAAATTCCATCACAAAGTATTTTTTCAAATCTAGCCATCACTAAAGAAGTAGAGCTTTGTTAGTTAAAATTGCAAGTTTTTTTCCTATTAGAATGCATTAAAAGTTCTATCTTTAAAAACTTGGTTCAACCCCTAATTTGAGGAGTAAAACTTGATCTCATCCATTTCGTAGCTTTAAACAAAATAGCAGTTTCTTACATTGTGATACAGCTCCTTTTTTCTCCAGACTGTTGTACTTGAGTTCTGAGGGGTAGAATTTGCAGGTAATTTTCTTTAGCTTTTTCTTGTTTGCTTGTTTTTAGGTTAAGTCTTACATTGTACTTCTGATGCCTTCAGTCTGATTTTAAATCTAAAGCTGTGTTTTGTTTTGTTTTGTTTTATTTTGTTTTGCAGTACCGGGGATTGAATTTAAAGCTTCACAAACATTAGGCAAGTGTTCTACAACTGAGCCATATCCCTGACCAAAGCTAATTACTTTGATATGTTCTACATAGGGAAGTACTGGTGTAGTCCATGTCAGTAGCTTATAGTACTCAAATATAAATAGTGATTTTTAAAAAGTATATTTTTATGAACAGAATTATAAAATGCTGTATGTTAACACAATGCAGTGAAAAAGGAATATATATTCTACTATGACTTTTTAAAAGTAAATGTTGTCCTGAACTGATTGTGTAATATAAGTAACAGAAAATGGAAGTGTTTAGCTGGTATGCTGTTTATTTTGGTAAAGAAGTTTCTCGTTTGCATCTGTAAGACAAGTCAGTTACTCTTTGTATATCCTAAGTTTGGACTCACCGCAAGGATCTGAGACTATTTCAGATTCCACCTCTAAGTTAGCCTTTTTACTCCTGTGCTTTAGCTTATGCTTTTTCTTTTTTGGTTTTTCAAGACAGGGTTTCTCTGTGTAGCTTTGCAGCCTGTCCTGGATCTCACTCTGTAGCCTAGGCTGGCCTCAAACTCACAGAGCTCTGCCTTCCAAGTGCTGGGATTAAAGACATGTACCTCCACTGCCCGGGTAACTTAGCTTTTTCGATTTTTAAAACTAGTTACTAAACTTAGTAGGCATCTAGACTTTTGAATCCATTTTACCCTGGACTTGAAACATTTGGAAAGTATATTTAGGGATAAGTACTTCTAGTCACTGTAAATGTTAGCAGCAATTAAGATAACCACTGAATCAAGTAATTGTTAAAATGCATCACTGTAAGCCTAAAAGTTCTATAAATTAATACACCTATCTTTCTATTACTTATTTATATGTTTCTCTTAAATATAAAAATAGGATATCTATCATTTTGGGCAGTTGTAAAAGTATTTTGTAAGTAAGGTTAAGAAGTACCTTTTGGGGTTGGAGATTTAGCTCAGTGGTAGAGCACTTGCCTAGCAAGCGCAAGGCCCTGGGTTCAATCCTCAGCTCAAAAAAAAAAAAAAAAAAAAGACCTTTTGCTTGGCTTAGTGGCACACACCTTTAATCCCACTACTTGGAAGGCAGAGGCAGGCTTGGTCTACAGAGCAAATTCCAGGATGGACAGAGCTACACAGAGAAACCGTGTCTCGAAAAATGAGAGTTGAAATTCCAATTTTGTCACCAATTAAATATTTTAATGGGTTATACAAGTTTCTATATTGTAGATAAAAACCTTAATTTCTTATTTGAGTAGCCTAGAATTTGTTGATTACGGTACTGAAGGAAAACATTCTTAAGAATATGAAATATATGAGGAAAGTTTAGTTCGTAAGTTTGCTGTTAGAATTTGGCATACAGCGGGGGGAACACTCAATAATTATTGTCAAAGTTTGATTTAGAGCTTTTCTTTATATTTTAGAGGCATTTATTTAGTTTCTAAATATGAACTAGACTTGCCAGCAATATTAAAAGCTCTGATGTGTGTATATATATATATATATATATATATATATATATAACTAGAGAGCTGTCAGGTGCTCTTGGAAAACCAAGGAGAGTTAGTTCTTAGTCTGTTGTTGCCTCAGCAGCCTGTAATAGCCTAACTCAGTTAGGATCTGTCTGAAAATACCACTTCATGTTATTCATTCAGAGCTCCAGTTGTAGATTTAAAATGAAATTCATCTTTTTCCTGGATTGATGATTCTGCATCCAGAAGACAGAACATCCAGTATGTTAGTTTCAGGGAGGAGTTGCTCGCCTGCTTGTTGCCAGTCTCTAAAGTTGGAAGCAGACTAGCTGGTTTTTAGATTAGTGGTTCTAATCAGTTTGGTAATTTGAAGATAAAGTGTAAAAAATAATTTGAAAATTTTGAGTTGCTTAGAAGAAAATATATTGATAATAATATGTAATATTTTTCTTCATTAAAGCTGTTTAGTAAAGATTTGTGTATTGTATGGGATGCTTTTTTATATAGTAAGACCTGTAATTTATGTTTACCAAATAATTTTTAATTTTTTTAAAAAATATTAAAGAATAGTAAGAGGCACTAGAGTTTTTGTTGGTTTGTTTCTTGGGTGCTGGAGAGTGCTTGTTCGTGTCTCTCTCCTGATGCTGACTACTCTTTCCAGCATTGAATGTTCTGTATGGCTAATGTATTGGGTTGGTAAACATTTCTATGAAATAAAGTATTGGCTGTTCAGTTACTCTAAATACCTAGATTTGTTGTTTTACCGAATAGCCTTTGTCACACTTACATAAGGTTTTTGCTTTTGTTTTTCGAGACAGAGTTTCTGTGTAACAGTCCTGGAACTCGCTCTTTAGACCAGGCTGTAGATCATAGAGATCCACCTGCCTCTGTCTCCCAAGTACTGTGATAAATCAATGACATGCGGCACCACTGCCTGGCTTTACATAGTTTTAAATTGGAAAATATTGAGGATTTATGAATTAAGTAGTATAATTTAGATTTTGATTCTTGCTTTACTAAAGTAGAATGTGAAAACATGTTTTGGTCACTAAGAAAAATACACAGAGGTTTTGTTTACTATTACATGAAAAATCAGAGTTTAGTTGAAAGGAATAATATTAATAAATTGTTTCTGGATAAATTTTCAAAATTAATTCAATATATAGTTTTGTTATTATAGAAACATCTAAAGCCTATATTCAGATTCTGCAGTGATAGTAGTTGATTTTAACAATTAACTGAATGACTAATAAATACATCATTAATTATTACTTTTGTCTATTTGCAGCTTATAAAACACTACACAGCAAAATAATGATTTGCTAGACTGCTAACCCGAGCATCAGCTTCCACAATGCCTGTGCAGGCAGCTCAATGGACAGAGTTTCTGTCCTGTCCAATCTGCTATAATGAATTTGATGAGAATGTGCACAAGCCCATCAGTTTAGGTTGTTCACACACAGTTTGCAAGACCTGCTTGAATAAACTTCACCGAAAAGCGTGTCCTTTTGACCAGACTGCCATAAACACAGACATTGATGTGCTCCCTGTCAACTTTGCACTTCTTCAGTTAGTTGGAGCCCAGGTAAATGTCCAGTATTTTTACTGATTTAGTCTATCAGTTGTCAAAATTAGTTCATCAGCCAGTACAGCATATGTTGAATGGTATTTAAAGCCTAAAAGGTATTTAATTTTTGTGAGGTGTTCCCAAAACAATTTTTCTTAATGTTATAAATTCTTACGCAAAATAATGAATCCCATTACAGTTACATCATTTTGCAGATATGGAAATTGTTTTTCTTTTTGTTTTGTTTTGTTTTGTTTTCTTCGAGACAGGGTTTCTCTTTGTTGCTTTGCACCTTTCCTGGAACTCACTCTGTAGCCCAGGCTGGCCTAGAACTCACAGAGATCCACCTGCCTCTGCCTCCCGGCCAGATATGAAAATTGATATAAACCAATTAAATGATTTTTTCAGGGTCACACATAGTACCAGAGCCTAAAGTTTACCCACTTTTTCCCCCCCCTTCTTGTGCTGGGGATTAAACAAAGGACCTCACATGTGCTAGTTGGGAATTCTCATCATTGAGTTACATCTTTGGTACTTACATTTTGTCAAGGGGTTGTAGATCATAAATTATAAATTTAATAGGTAAATCATGTAGAAGTCAGTACTAAGCCAGGTGGAGGTGGCACACACCTTTAGTCCCAGCACTCGGGAGGCAGAGGCAGGTGGCTCTTTGTGAGTTCAAGGCCAGCCTGGTCTACAAGAGTGAGATCCAGGAAAGGCGCAAAGCTACACAGAGAAACTCTGTCTCGAAAAAACAAACAAAAAAAAAAAAGAAAAGAAAAGAGTCAGTACTAAATTGTATGGGGTGAAGGCAGAATCTCTGACTCTTAATTTTGTTTGGAAGATTAACATTGATAAAATACTATTAACTTTCCAACTTCATTTTTTTTTAAAGATTTATTTATAATGTATACATGTATGACTGCAGGCCAGAAGAGGACACCAGATCTCATTACAGATGGCTGTGAGCCACCATGTGGTTGCTGGGAATTGAACTCAGGACTTCTGGAAGAGCATTCAGTGCTCTTAACCTCTGAGCCATCTCTCCAGCCCCCAACTTCATTTTTAAGTTCACTTAAATGGCTTTGATTTTGTATCTTTTTATAACATTTTATATTCACTAAGATTATTAGATACATAAAGAGAAGTTGCTTGAACTCATCTCTGCAATATTTTAATTTTTAGGTACCAGATCATCAATCAATAAAATTAAGTAATCTAGGTGAGAATAAACACTATGAAGTAGCAAAAAAATGTGTTGAAGATTTGGCACTCTACTTAAAACCACTGAGTGGAGGTAAAGGTAAGTTCATAAGATGCATTCTTATTAGTGTGTAAGACTTGATCAAGTGTTAAGTATTGAACTCTTTTAACATTGACTAGAGTTACTGCCTGTCATGGAATCCACAGTCTATTGGATGGGTACATAAGTATAATAATTTTTTTAATTGCATTGATGAAAGCAGAATTGTAGTTTATTGTTGCTATTTATTACAAATATAATAATTATTGAATGAATCAAATATTTATTTTGTGCCTGTTAATTAAGAATAGACTTAGGATGCCTGAGATACTTCAGTAAACAGGAAAACACAACCTGAACCTAAATGTAGTACTTGTATTTCAGTAAAAGGAAAAAGTATAATAAACAGTATGGTGAATTAGGTTATATATTGTTAATGGTAATTGGTATAAAAAGAAAATACAGTGGTTTAAATGTCATGGTGAGAGGATAAAGACAGATTACAGATTTTAAGAATATCTAGTGAAGTCCTTGTTTAGAATGTGGCTCTTGAAATTGAATTAAGGTAAAAGAGATGAGATAGGTAACTGAAGAAGATCCTGGAAAAGTATTTTCTAGGCAGTGGGAACAGCAATCCATTGTATTGTCCCTATGGGAAGGAGAGAGTGTACTTGGAGTAATGTGAGTGCGGAGAGTATTACAAGAAAAGTTAGGATGGAATATGGTGAGGCAAGGTGGTATGCCGACTTCCAGACCATTTACAGACTTGAGCTTTTGCTCTTAGTAAAGTCGGGGTGGTTTTGAACAGAGTAGTGACATAGTTGGACTAACATTGAAGGATCACTTTGTTCTCTTGAGACTTTATAGAAGGACAAAAGGGATAGTGAAAAGTTAAGCGGTTGAGGCACAGTTAGCAAAAGTGGAGCTTGGTACCTAGTTTGGATGCATTTGGAGGTAAAACAAAAAATATTTCCTGGATTTGGAGTTGGAGAGGCAGAGCAGAAGAGGCAAGTGTAACTACCGAAGATTTTGCTTGAGTACTTTTAAAGAGAGTTGCTACAGCTTTTGGAATAGTGGAGGTGGATCAGGTTTGGTTAAGAAGCTCACGTTCAGTTTTGGTTATATTAAGTTTTAGATGTCCAAGATTCATCTAATAGCTGATATTGCTATTAGATATTGATACTGAGTAGCTGATACTTAGTAACCAGTGGATGTATAAGTTTTGAATTAAGATGAAGTGCATGGTCTGTAGCTTTGGAGATTATTATATGAATGTTTTGGAGAGCAATGAGACTGGAAGAGATCATCAGTGTAATGAGTTTATAAGATAGTCTCTTTAATGTTGGTAGGTCAGGGTAAGGGGGCTAAAAACTGCTATCAAAGATATTATAAGGGAGAAAACTAAGAAAATGGAATGTTCTGGAAACCAAAATAAAGTGCTTAAAAGACTAAAGTCATCCATATTGAATGTTACTGAAAAGTCCAATGAAATAAAGCGATGAAGATTAACTGGATTTAGCAAAGTAGATGTAATTGTCTCGATGAACAGTTTGGTGTAAGAGATAGTGTGGCAAAATCTTGAATTGGAATAGGTTTTCCAGATTTGTAAAGCAAGATGCTAGAAATAGTGTATAATAGAAAATGCACAAGATAGCCAGGCAGAAGGCAGAAGAATCTGAAATTGAGGGCAGCTTGGGCTACATAGCATGTTTAAGGCCAGCTTAGGCTATATATTAAGAGTGTCTCCCAAAGTCGGAGCAGTGAGGGAGAAAGGCAGATAATAGAAGATTTATTACACAAGGAAATAAAGAAATATAACAACTAGTAAAGGAAGATCACTTTAAAAAAATCTGTTTACAGCCGGGCAGTGGTGGCACACGCCTTTAATCCCAACACTTGAGAAGCAGAGGCAGGTGGATCTCTTGAGTTAAAGGCCAGCCTGATCTACAGAGCAAATTCCAGGATAGCCAGGGCTACACAGAGAAACCCTGTCTCAAAAAGAAAAAACAAAAACAAAGACAAAAACATTTTTAAGATGAATGGAATACTGGCATATTTGTTCTTAAGTATTTTGCTGATGGAAATGATGTTCTGTCTACATGCCAGAAGAGGGCACCAGTTCTCATTACAGATGGTTGTGAGCCACCATGTGGTTGCCAGGGATTGAACTCAGGTCCTCTGGAAGAACAGCCAGTGCTCTTAACCTCTGAACCATCTCTCCAGCCCAAGGGGAGGGTTTCTGAGTGGTGCCCTGAGCAGGTTCAAAGGAAGGGAATAAGAACTACATTTAAGCAGTGTTAAACATTTATTGTGGACAATGTTTTTTTTTTTAAAATAACCATTATTAATTGTTACTTTTAAGATTAAAATTTATATTCATTTGTCTGTAAATATTATCTCCATATACTTTATTAAAGGTGGAGAGTAAAGTAAATCCCTATAGAGTCTTTGGACAGATCCAGCCTATAGAACAAGACACCTAAATAAAATCTGAAATATTTAAGAACTAGGCTCTTTATTATTATAGAATGGTAGTAAACAGGGGCATAATATTCAGTTAGAAAATCAGATCATCTAACAGACTCATAAAGAACTTATTTAATAATTAAATACAGATAATGAAAATTGTCTTTTTTTAATTGAAAAATGTTGAGTTTCTTTTGTCTCCATTTGTTAAAGGTGTAGCTAGTTTGAACCAGAGTGCTCTGAGCCGTCCAATGCAAAGGAAACTAGTTACACTTGTAAACTGTCAACTGGTGGAGGAAGAAGGTCGTGTCCGAGCTATGCGAGCAGCCCGTTCCCTAGGAGAAAGAACTGTGACAGAGCTGATCCTGCAGCACCAGAACCCTCAGCAGCTATCCGCCAACCTGTGGGCTGCTGTCAGGGCTCGCGGATGCCAGTTTCTAGGGCCAGGTAAAATAGATCACCATCTTAGTGTTTTTACTAGTCATCAGATCTTGAGGATGCCAGTTTTTAGGGCCAAGTAAAAAATCCTGCATATACTGACATTGTAAACTATAAATCAGTCAATTTGTTGTTGTTGTTTGTTTGTTTTTTGAGATAGGGTTTCTCTGTAGTTTTGGTGCCTGTCCTGGATCTCGCTCTGTAGACCAAGCTGGCCTCGAACTCACAGTTTTTCCTGGCTCTACCTCTGAGTGCTGGGATTAAAGGCGTGTGCTACTGCTGACTGGTAAATCAGTCTATTCTTTTTTTTTTTTTTTTTTGGTTTTTCGAGTCAGGGTTTCTCTGTAGCTTTGCAGCCTGTCGTGGAACTCGCTTTGTAGACCAGGTTGGCCTGGAACTCACCTCCCTCCCTCTGCCTCCCGAGTGCTGGGATTACAGGCGTGCGCCACCACCACCTGGCTTTTTTTTTTTTTTTTTTTTAAGATTTATTTATTTATTATGTATGCAGAAGAAGGCGCCAGATCTCATTACAGATGGTTGTGAGCCACCATATGGTTACTGGGAATTGAACTCAGGACTTCTGGAAGAGCTGTCTGTGCTCTTAACCTCTGAGCCATCTCTCCAGCCCAAATCAGTCTATTTTTATAGCCAGTGTTTTGGAAGAAATTTCTCATTTATTTCTTAGGCATCAGTGAGTGAGGACTCATATGCAATTTGCAAATTAGAAAACCGATTTATGAAATGGCCTGCTACTGCATAGGTGTACATCAGGGAAGATAAAGTTTTTTGGGAGGTGGCAGTATAATATAAATACTAAACTTTTGATTGATTGTTAACACTTGGAAAACGTAAATATTGAAACCAGCAATAAGTTTCTTAATGATCAATGCTATGAATGTCCTATTTAAAACAATCTCTATACCAAGTTATAAAGTACTTATATGTTAGTTGGGATTTTTTTTTTAAATTTAGAACTGTAATTTGAATAAAATTTATATAGGAAACATTTTGTTTCAATTATTTTGGGGTTTATAAAATAGTCTCCTGTTTAGCTAAGGCTGACCTAGAATACTTTGTGTGTAGTGCAGGCTGGCCTGCATATTTTTTTGTTCCTGTGAGTGTGTGTCACATGTATTCAGCAAGGAGTGTAGAAGAGGGTGTCATATATCCTGGAATGGAGTTAGAAGCAGTTGTGAGCTGACTGACAGGGGTACTTGAACTAAACTCAGGACTTCTGGAAAAGTAGTGCTCTTAGCCACTGAGCAATCTCTTTAGCTCTTTGGAAACTTCTTGTTTTGTTTTTATTTTGTTTTTGTTCGTTTGTTTGTTTTGTTTTGTTTTTGAGACAGTGTATTAGGGAACATTTTTTATTTTATTATTTATTTTTTTTTTCTTTGGTTTTTCGAGACAGGGTTTCTCTGTGTAGCTTTGCGCCTTTCCTGGAACTCACTTGGTACCTCAGGCTGGCCTCCAACTCACAGAGATCCGCCTGGCTCTGCCTCCCAAGTGCTGGGATTAAAGGAGTGCGCCACCACCTCCCAGCAGGAAACATTTTTAATGAGATACATTGGAGCAGCTAGACTGAAATGTAGCAAAAGAATTGAGTGCTGCTTTTTTTTTTTTTTTTGAGTTGAGGATTGAACCCAGGGCCTTATGCTTGCTAGGCAAGTGCTCTACCACTGAGCTAAATCTCCAACCCAAATAAATATTTTTGAGACAATGGGAAAAATGAAATGTGGATTGGATATTCAATTAAGGAAATACATTACTTTTGTTGGATGTGGTCTTATGTAAGTTAAAATTTTAAAAACCGTCATGTATTACAAATATGTATTTAAGGGTAAAATAATATGTTGTCTGGGACTTATACCAAAACACAAGGTAAAATAAACAAATAATGTTGTCTGGGACTTATACCAAAACACAAGGTAAAATAAACTAGAAAAGTAAAAAAGTAGATAAACCTTTCTGAAAGCAGCTATGTTGATAGTTAAATGTATATGCTTTAAATTTTGCACAAATCAGAGTTAAATTTAAAATTTTCAAAAAAAACTTCATTCTTTATGAATTTAATTTATGGATGATACTTTTGAATATTTGTTCATGTTTATTTTTTACCTGTAGAAGCACTAGATACCTGACATTACTTATTGTAATTCAAAAAGACAAAAACTGATTCAAAAGTAGATCAGAGACTTAGCAACCAAATAATAGACTGGTAGAGAACAAGCTTAGGTAGGACACTGGAAGTCTTTAATTAGTATTGAATGTAGATCAAACTCAGCAGGGGACTGCAGAGTGGAACTCTGTGGTAATGCTTACCTAGCTTGTGTTAGGCCCTGACTGGGGTTGCTCCCCAGAACATGGGCATGCACATGCAATAATAAACCACAGTGACATACTACTTCATACATGTTTAGTTTGCTGTGACTAAAAAGAAAACCACCTGATAAGTTGGAAAGAATGTGGACATAGAAAAATGGCGCTCTCCTGTATGGAACAAACCTTGGCAGTCCCTCTAAAGCTAAACATGGCCCATGAGTTCAGTGGTCCTTCCAAAATAATAGAAACCAGATACTCAAACTGATACTTGGACACATGTTTATAGCACTAGTATTTACAATGATTAGAAGGTAGGCAGGTAAAATTTGGCAATGGTAGAAACACATGGGGGTGGGGCATAGAGGGGAAAGTAGGCACAAGCTGGTCATAATCATGCGTACCTATTATCTTGGCCCTTGGGGAGGAGGATCAAGTAGGAAGATGAGTTGGAGGCCAGTCTGGGTTACATATCAAGCCTCTTTCTCAAAGAACCTCAGTGATGATTTCACAACTATGCCACCATGCTTGGTCTTTAGTGTTCTTTTATCTGGAACCATTTCCTAAATTGTCTTGATGATAGGGGTAGTCTTGAATATAGACCATTTATTTTAAAGTATAAAAAGGTGGAAGCATTCTATTTGTCAGTCAACTAATAAAGGCATAATTAAAACATAATGTGTTCATAAAGTGCTATCTAACCATAACCAAGAAATGAAGTGATACTTGCTGCTTTCAGTGTTTGAAAATACTGTGGTACTTGAGGGAAACCTGATAGGAAATGAGTGATTGCTAAGAAGAAAAGGTTACCAGAAATGACTGCTTGATGACTGAGTTTTCCTTTGGAGCAGTGGAATTGTCTTTGAACTAGGTACAGTTAATGGTTGTATAATCTTGTGAATGTACTAAATATTGCAAACCACCTTTTTTTTACATTTTATTTTATTTATTTACTTTTTTTTTTTTTTTTTTTTTTTTCAGTGCTGGGATTGAATTAAGGGCCTTGGCATATACTAGGCAAGAAGGAACTCTATTTTATATTCCTAGTTCTGTTTTTTTAAGTGGTTAATTTTATGAGAAGTCTATCTAAAATTTTTGTAAAGTCCTCAAGTAACTCTAATTTTGTTCTTGACTAATGAGGGTGCCATGATATTTTTCTCATTTGATTGACAATACCCTCAGTTTGGAAAAGGGATTGGATTGACTCTAGACTCTTGATGATATCTCAGTTTTAAATTTCCATTGTTTTGATAGATAATAATATATTTTTAATTTCTTAGTTTGAAATAACTTTAAATTCACTGAAAACATGCAAAAATAGTACAGAAACTTACCTGTATAATCCTTAAGCATATTCATCAGTTTTAATATTCTTCCATACTGGGTAATTATTTTTTATTTTCTATTTTGAAATATTTTAAAATAGGTTGCATGTTTTACTCTCCTTCCTTTACTCAATACTTTAGTGTTTTGTAAAAGCAAGAATACTGCTCTGTGAAAAGAGTGTATTCATCAAATTAAAACAATTGTCATGTCACCAAGCTGTGTGGTATGGTGGCGGCGGTGGTGGCCATGGCAGCTCAAGCCTTTAATCCCAGCACTTGGGAGACAGGCAGGTGGATCTCTGTGGGTTTGAGGCCAGCAGGGTATACAGAGTGAGTTCTAGGACAGCCAAGAATATCTAAGGCCAAATAGAGAAACCCTGTTTCAAAAGGAAAAAAAAAAAATTAAGATGGTGTAGTCCTACAGTCTGTTCATATTTATTGGTGTCTATTCTCAAAATACATTTTCTGACATTTCTTCTGGTGTAAGACCAGCTCACAATCACTGTGTCATCATGTATCTTTTTAGTTGTTTATTTATAAACAGGGTCCCAGTATGCAGAAGCCCAGGCAAACCTGGAACTCAAGAGCTTCTTGCCTTAGCCTTCCAAGTATTATAGGCCTGTGATACCATGCCCAGCTGTTAGCATTCTTTGATCTTGAACCATTATCAGTCTTTTCTTGGCACTGATATTCTAGAATTATACAGAACATTCATTTTATAGAACATTTGTCATTCTAGATTTACCTGGTAGTCCCTTCTGATTTGATTGAGAATATGCTGTATTTCCCTAAATATAAAACAACATAAGTAGTCAGGCAGTCCTGGTACATGCCTTTAATACCAGCACTTGGGAGGCAGAGGCAGGTAGATCTCTGAATTTGAGGCCAGCCTGGTCTACACAGGACAGTCTGTCTTTCAGGATAGCCAGGGCTATACAGAAATGTGGTGGTATTGTGTTCCCCAAAATATTGTGCACCCTAGTAAATTTATCTGGGGCCAGAGAACGGAACAGCCACTAGACAGACATAGAGGCCAGAAAATGGTGGCACTCACACCTTTAATCCTAGCATTCAAGAGGCAGAAATCCCTCTGGATCTCTGAGTTCAAGACCACATTATAAACAGCCAGGCATGGTGATACACGCCTTTAATCCCAAGAAGTGAGCCTTTAATCCCAGGGAGTGATGGCAGAAAGTAAAAAGATATATAAGGTGTGAAGACCAGAAACTAGAAGCATTTGGCTGGTTAAGCTTTTAGGCTTTGAGCAGCAGTTCTGCTGAGAGCCATTCTGGATGAGGACTCAGAGGCTTTCAGTCTGAAGAAACAGGTTCAACTGAAGAACTGGCAAGGTGAGGAAGCTGTGACTTGTTCTGCTTCTCTGATCTTCCAGCATTCACCTCACTACCTGCCTCAGGTTTGATTTCATTAGTAAGAACTTTTAAGATTTCTGCTACACAGAAACCCTGTCTTGAAAAACCAATAAATAATAAATAAGTTGACATAAGTGAAGCTAATGGCTTCTTTAGGTATTCTACCCAAAGGCTAATATTATTTAAAATTATAGATAAATAGTTTCTGATAGGCACATTAACTGTTTTGTGATATAAGCCAAATATGTATATCCTTTGCAAGTTATCATTGCCAAAGTAGTTCTCTGTTTTATGAATTGTTTTCCCATTAACATCATTATCTAATTTCTGTTGTATACCTATAGAAGATATTTTATTAGAAATTCTGTTCACTGTGTTGGAAGCATGACTCAGTAATTAGGAGCAGTTACTGCTTCTATAGTTTAATTCTCAGTATCTGTAGCAGGTGACTCATTTGTAATTCAATCCCTCTAACCTGAAAAGGCACCTGCACAGATAACTAGACTAATACTCATACATACATAATTAAAAATAATAATAAGAGAAATAAAGTCCTGTTCACATCTGTGTTCTGATTGGTCATTTAGTGCAAAGTATGTTTTCTTTTACTTGGTAACTTTTAAAATTCTTGTTTATGGGGCTGTAGAAATGATTTATTGATTAAAATCAGTCTTTGCTCTTGCAGAGGACCTAGGTTCAATTCCCAGTACCCACATAATGACTTACCATTTATATACTTCCGTTCCAGGGATCCTATACCCTTTTTGACTCTCCATGGCACCAGACACACATGGTGCATGAAGAGAAAACTTTCATGCACATAAATCTAAGTTTTTTTTTTTTTTTTAATTTAAATATTGCAAGCTGGGCATAATGCAGCATGCTTTTAATCTGAGCACTCAGGAGGCAGAGGCAGTTAGATCTCTAAGTTCAAGGCCAGCCTGGTCTATATAGAGAGTTCCAGGATAGCCAAGGCTACAAAGAGAAACCCTGTCTTGAAAAACCAAAAATAAAAAAAATTAATATTGTTTGTATGTGTATGTTGGATCTGTTTAACTGCTAGTGTATCTTGATACCTGTCGAGATTGGGGAACGAACGATTTTGTGGAGTCTTTTTTCTTCTTCCATCTTTACCTGGGCTCAGAGGATGGAATTCAGATTGCTAACCTTGATCAAGAAAAGCAAAATGAGTCATTTTGCTGGCCCTTGATCAATTTAAAGATGAATTGTTTTTGTATGTGTGTGATTTCCTTTTTTCATGCTAATTAGATGCATGTTGTTCATAGTGTACTACCATAAGTTGATACTCAAATATACTTTGACAAAAATCATAAGTATAATCTTCGATCCTTTACTGTTTCTAGCTATGCAAGAAGAAGCCTTGAAGTTGGTATTGTTGGCATTAGAAGATGGTTCTGCCCTCTCAAGGAAAGTTCTAGTGCTTTTTGTTGTGCAAAGACTAGAACCAAGATTTCCTCAGGCATCAAAAACAAGTATTGGTCACGTTGTGCAGCTACTATATCGAGCTTCTTGTTTTAAGGTAAGTGCTGTACAACTCTGAAGATTGCATGCTTACATGTAAGACAGAGGCCTCCTAGAATCCATGTTACCCAGTGTAGTGACCCCAGACATGCAGAACACTTCCAAAATTGAGGAGAATTGTTTTTCTCATTTTTCCTTCGGCATTAGTTTTTGATACCAGGTACTTGTTACCACCTATTGGTTTTAGAAGCATTGAACTGAATATATGTAAAACTCTTAACTTTAGATTCTTACAGGAACTTGTAAACGTGAACTAAAGAAGCCTCACTTTTCTGGGTGATGGTGTGGCAGGCCTTTGATCCCAGCACTCTGGAGGCAGAGCCAGGTGGATCTCTGAGTTCAACGCCAGCCTGGTCTACAGAGTGTTCTCCAGGACAGGCACCAAAACTACACTGAGAAACCCTGTCTTGAAAAAAAAGAAGAAGAAGCATCACTTTTTTTTTTTTTTCTTTTTTCCTATCATCAACTTGGTACAGTACAAATTCTTACCCTAATAGTGAAATGTTTCACTGATGCTTGCCCAATGATTGAGTAAAATCAAAACTTATTATAAGCCACAGTCATCCTAGGGTCCCCTCTGCTATGTAGCCTCCCTGGATCTGTGGGTTGCAGTCTGGTTGTTCTTTGCTTTACATCTAGTATCCACTTATAAGTGAGAACATGCCATGTTTGTCCTTCTGGGTCTGGGTTACCTCACTCAGGATGATAGTTTCTAGTTCCATCCATTTGCCTGCAAATTTCATGCTGTCATTGTTTTTCTCTGCAGAGTAGTACTCCATCGTGTATATGTACCACATTTTCTTAAGCCATTCTTCAGTTGACAGGCATTTAGGTTGTTTCCAGGTTCTGGCTATTACAAATAGTGCTGCTATGAACATAGTTGAGCCTGTATCTTTGTGGTATGATTGAGCATTCCTTGGGTAGAGTTAGATCGATTCCAATTTTCTGAGAAACTGCCATACTGATTTCCACAGTGGTTGTACAAGTTTGCATTCCCACCAACAGTGGAGGAGTGTTCCCTTTGCTCCACATCCTCTCCAACATTGACTGTCATTAGTGTTTTTGATCATAGCCATTCTGACATTTTGATTTGCATTTCTCTGATGACTAAGGATGTTGAGCATTTCTTAAATGTCTTTCAGCCATTTGAGATTCTTCTTTTTAGAATTCTCTGTTTAGCACTTTAGCCCATTTTTTAATTGGATTGTTCAGTATTTTGATGTCTGGTTTCTTGAGTTCTTTATATACTTTGGAGAGCAGTCCTCTTTCAGATGTGGGGTTGGTGAAGGTCTTTTCCCATTCTGTATGCTGTCTTTTTGACCATGTCTTTTGCCCTACAAAAGCGAAGAAGCCTCACTTCTTTATATCAGTTGTTTTAAACAAGGAGTCCCACTGGCCTTTAATTCCAGAACTTGGGCGGCAGAAGTAGGCAGATCTCTGGGTTTGAGGCCAACCTGATCTATAGAGTGAGTTCCAGGATAACCAGGGATACACTGAGAACCCTGTCTTGATAATACAAAACAAAACACCAAGGAGTCCCAAATTATGTTGTAGACTTCAAAAGAATAGGAAATACTTGTTATCCATTGGGATTTTTTGTTTTTGTTCTGTTTTTTATCTTTTGTGTAGTGATAAAAGTCTTTAATGTGAAAATAGTCCACAAGTAATTCAAGGTTAGCCACGTATGATGGCACACACCTTTAATCCTATAACTTGGGAGGCACAGGTAGGTGGATCTTTGTGATTTGAGGCCAGCCTAGTCTACAGAGCGAATTCCAGGACTGTTATACAGAGAAACCCTGTCTCGAAAAACCAAAAGAAAACAGAGAAAAGAAATAAACTGATGATCTGTATATGTGATTATGATTACAATAATCTTAATCCTGAGGAAAGACCATACACCTACAAAAATCTGGTTACTAAACTGGCAAAGCTGATTAAAAGGTATTAGACAGTGATTAGTTTTCCAAAAGTAAATGTCACTTAAGTGAGACATTTGGCATTTTAAATTACAGGGCCATAAAGCTGAAATGAGAAAATTGAAATATATCCTAAGTTAGTGTGATGCAAATGCCAGATAACACTGAAAATTATAAGTATGTAACAATCATAAACCACAGAGAAGTTTGATACCTGTAGGAAAAAAGAATTGGATACTTTAGTGAACACCATAGGAAAGCCTAGTCAGTCAAGTGTGAATGACAGATAACCTCCTTTAAGGATATGAAATCAAGCACTACGACTATGAGAGTGTGTCCCAACCTCATTAGCAAAGGTAAATGAACCCATTTGAACATACTTCCATCATCAACCACCTATTTTCTAAACTGGAGTACTTCCAAGAAAATCTTTTTCAATCTTAGAGCCTTAAAATGACCAAAGGAACCTAGATGTGTGTGATTTACTTTCACAAAATCCAAGAGGTCTATTTACAAATCTCTACATTTTTCAGGTGCTAGCTAACAACCCACACTTTAATAACAGAAAACAAGGATTCAGGTAGCTTTTCTAACTTTCAGTGGCCCAAAGTAGTCTTCACATTCCATCAAACCAAATAACGAACGGTTTGGCAATCTTCTCAGTTTCTGAATTTCTTTTGAGGGGGTGGGCAGGTTTTGAGACAGGATTACTCAGTGTAACCCTAGCTGTCCTGGAACTTACTCTGTAGACCAGGCTAGCCTCAAAGTCACAAAGGTCCACCTGCCTCTGCCTCCCAAGTGCTAGGATAAAAGGTGTGTGTCACCACTGCCCAACCTAAATAATTTCTAATGAGGATTGAAATTCATGGCAAATGACATGACTCTGTGGGTAAAGGTACTGGCTCTTGAATCAGATGAAAGATTTAATCCCTGGTGGAAGGAGAGAACTGACTCCTGATACTTGTCCTCTCATAGCACATGCATGTCCACAAATATACACACCAAATAAATAATGTTATATTGGTATATATTTTCCTGTAGAGATCCTTTGTTTACCAAGCATGGAATCAGAACAAGGGGAATTAATGATTTTCATGCTTAGAGTAGTGGTTCCCAACTGAAAGTTCACTGGAGTTATCTATGTGTATGTTCCTGGGCGCTACCATCAAGAATTCTCATTCAGAATTTGAGAGTATGTCTTTCAAAGCTTCACAAATTTTACTTTTTTATGTTTGTTTTCTAAAAGATAGGTTCTCCTGTAACATAGGCTGACCTGTTTTGTAGCTGAGGATGACTTTAAACTTCTGATCCTCTTCATTTTACTCCCAACTGCTGGAATTATGTGAGTGTATCACTTTAATGCCTAGTTTTTATGTGGTAGTGAGGCTCAAACCCCAGCTTTGTGAATGCTGGGCAAACACTCTATCAACTGAGGTACATCTCCAGCAGCCCTTCACAAATGATTTTGATGCATATTAATACTAATTGGATCAGCCCCTGTAAGTTACCCAAGTCTTCAAGTTCATGGGTGCTCTTGCTACCCATGGGCATGTGTGCACTATATGGTGCTTAGAGGTATGTTAAAATCCTCTAGATCGTTAGTTTAGTCCCCCTACCCCCCATTTAAGTTAATAATTCCTCCTTTTGTTTCTCTGATGTTCTTTTAAAGTGGGTTATTGAAGAATACTGGCTTCTAAGTTACATCCACACCCCACTCATTATTAAATGTTTAAGATTCTATTGATTGGGGCAGGAGTGTCTAATGGCTCAATGACAGGATTACTTGCTCCTCTTGAAGAAGATCTGGATTTAGTTTTCAGGATCCACATGATGGTTCCAGGGAATCTGCCACCCTTTTCTAGTCTCTGTGGACACAAAGCATACCTGTGATGTACATATATACATGCAGGTGAATGCTCATACACGTAAAATAAATAAAAGAGTATCTTAGTTAACATTTTGTGTGTCCCAAACTCTTAAGTATTTTTAAATTCCCAAAGAATATATGATCTATTGATTCTGAGGTGATGGCCGATTTCCTCATGTTGATGTTTTGAGGGACATATTACTACTTTTGGATGTATCAGCAGCAGAAATAAAAATAGTTACTAAGGCAAGGCATAGTGGTCCACACCTGTAATCCTAGCACTTGAGAGGTTTGGACAAGGGAATTTCTGCAATTTTGAGGCTAGGCTAGGCTGCAGAGGCAGACCTTCTCAATACACTCAACCACTGAGGTAATCTGGAGCTTTTTACTTTCACCAATGAGGAATACAAAGTTGTGTTTGTTTGTGACAAGGTCTTATTATATATTGCAAGCCAAACTTGTGCTTGTGACTCTTCTGTTGGAGCTTCTTGACTACTGGTATTTTAAGCATGCACCCTCATGTTTCAGCAGGAAAGCTGAATTTTGAATAGATCAAATGGTCTGTTCAGTCTGAATCTCAGAATTTGCTGTGGTTTTATGTGCTTTGAATCTTAAATCCCAGAGCCTATACAGTGAGATGGATAGAACGTGAAAGGAAATTTCCTCAGAAGCTCATGGCCTGCAGAGACAAGAAGGAAGATGAGTACCCACTCCCAAGGTTGTCCTCTGACCTGCACACAATTCAAAAACAAGAACAAGTACTCATCCTACACAGCACTGTTCTTTGTATAAAGACAATCTTAACCTTAGAAACAGGACTCTACTTTCTGAAACTGCAATATCTCATTTCTTAAGGAACCACAGTAAATAAAAAGGTGCAATGCACTCAGCCCTGCTCCCCCCCCCCCAAACAAGAAAGTGGGACTCTTTCTCAATAAAACAGCAAAACAAACAAAAAAAAACCAAAAAACTTTCCAACCAAGGAAAATGATGTTTTTTTAAAGACATGTATCTGTTTGTAGCACTTCTGTAAAAATTCTAGGTGACTTTCTATTCACTTCAGGATTTAATACCCTCGTATTTAAGGCCGTCTTTGAGTCTTCACTGACCAATATAATAATTTTCAACAAAATAATAATAATTATAATAATAATATTTAACTGTGCCCTCTGCTTATTCATTTTTCTATTTTACCTTTTTCTTTTTTAGAATTTGGTTTTCCCTCTTTTCCTAAAGAAATCTTATTTTTCGTGACGTAGGTCATACAGTCTTCAGCCAAGAGAAAACCTTTTCTGAACAATTTTCTTCTGTTTACTCATCATATTTAATTGCCTTTTGTTTGTGTTGCTATGGACCCTATAACAGCACCATTACTATAATTTTCTTTTTCTAAGTCTTTCTTCCCTGCCAAATGCTGATGAACTTATTGAAGACAAGGACTATGAATACATAGTTACATAGTTTCTTTCTTTTTTTTTTTTTCCTGAAAAGAATTTGTGTTGACTTTGTGTGGTGTTTGGTATATATCTCCTTTGACCCCTACCCTCACATCCAAAGTAAATGAATTGGGTAGGGGGAAAGAGGATAATTCTAATGAGTTTGGATTTTTTTTGTTTTTGCTTTGTTTTGTTTTATTTTCCATTTTTAGGTTACTAAAAGGGATGAAGACTCTTCCCTGATGCAGCTAAAGGAGGAATTTCGGAGTTATGAGGCACTGCGCAGAGAACATGATGCCCAAATTGTTCACATTGCTATGGAAGCAGGACTCCGTATTTCACCTGAGCAGTGGTCCTCGCTGCTATATGGGGACTTGGCTCATAAATCACACATGCAATCTATCATTGATAAGGTTTGTGAAATTAGAGGTACTGATCTTATACCCTTTCTATTTTACAGAGTAATATAACACATACACTCCTCTGTTTATAACCCAATGTGCCCACCTGACCCAGACATTCATTTCACACGTATAACCTAGTGAACGTGATAACTTAGCAGCATTGTACACTTTGGACTTTGTGGAGTATTGGCTTTTACCCTCATGCAATTATGTGGCTCACTTAGAGCTACAGCTCAGTTCCATTGTATCACAATGTGAATACTGTACTTCATATCACTCATCTGGGAAAAATTAAATGTAGAGTGTGGAACACTTTCTACTGAATATGTTTTGCTTTTATTGCGTTGTAAGGTTGAAAACTTATCTACATTCTGGCATTAGAGAGCTAGTATAACATAAATAGGTTTTCTAAGTGTCTAGTGATGAGTTTCATAGGGCAGATTCTGAGGTGAAAATTTAATTCATCATTGATCTTCCTATTATGAAATCTGAAGACACTTGAAAACTTATTAAGAAAATTAATCTATTGGAAAGCATTTGAATATAGGTGTGTTCTAAAATCCAGAATAAAAGTCATTCTCTTTTCTGTTTGTTAGCTACAGTCTCCAGAATCATTTGCAAAGAGTGTCCAGGAATTGACAATTGTTTTACAACGAACAGGTGACCCAGCTAATTTAAATAGACTGAGGCCTCATTTAGAACTTCTTGCAAACATAGACCCTAATCCAGGTATGTGGGAAAAATGTACCAGTGCTTGTACTTTATAGAACTCTGTGTAAATATCACAAGGGAATGACTGTTGATATGTTGTCTCCTCCATCCCTTTGGCTCTTAATTTAGATGCTGTTTCACCAACTTGGGAACAGCTGGAAAATGCAATGGTTGCTGTTAAAACAGTGGTTCATGGTCTTGTGGACTTCATACAAAATTATAGTAGAAAAGGCCATGAGACACCCCAGGTAAGTTGATATATTACACTTTTGACTACTTCTGTGTCCAACAGAGTTTCATCCTGAACATATTTGCATTAGCTAATAATAAGACTCCTTATATCCCTTTCCTCTTAGAAGTTGTGTGTGTAGGAGGGGGATGTGCATGTGTTGATGTACATGTGTGGCTGCACAGGCATTGAACCCAAGGCTCCATGCCTGAAAGGCTTGGCTACAACTCTGACACTGAGTGACATACCTAGCCTTCTTGGAAACTGGATTCTGTGCTTTTGGGAAAAACTCACTTTTTATTGGAGTTGGTTAGCATTTCAGTATATAATGAGTTCATGGGGTGTTTGGACATGAATTCCTGATTGCAAATGTATTGATTCATTCCAAACATTTTGTCCAGTTCTTTTTTTCAGCAGAAAGTTTTTTACTCCTTTGTTATCTCTCAAGTGAATTTGTTTTGTAATATATATGGAATTTGAAATTCCCCAATATTTTTAGTGTACTTTAGAATGGGAAGTTAAAATATAATTCCTTATCCAAATGACTCTTCCATTTGTTGAGTTGTTTTGGGCCACTTCCTGTGTACAATGTTTTACATATTTTATTTCTAATCCTGACAACTAGCAGGAGTGTAATTGCTGTTGCCAAGCAGAAATTTAAAGGGTTTAGATATCATATTAAAGGGTATGTTATCAGTATCTGAAAGAGGTAGGGTCGAAAGTACTCCCAAATCTGATAACTTCTTACTCTTCTATCTATATTTTATTCAGAAAATACAATATTTAGGTGCCAGCTGAATGATGAATGCTTTATCTTATTAAGGTCACAGAAATAAGGGCAACTTCTTAGATTTTGATGCACATTATAGCAGTTAAGATTCATTTTCTTTCATCAGTATCATGCAAGTGAACTAATGAAGTGATAATTTTCCCTTTAACATTTTCTGGGAGGGTTTTAAATGGGTAAAGATCAAGATCAAGTCTGCTTTTTTTTTTTTAAGTGCTTTTAAAAATTGTTGCATTTCGTTATCACAATTTGAAGATAGTAATAAATTGAGAAATATTTTCCATGAAAATTACATTGCCTGAGAAATAAATAGATATAAATTTGAGTCAGTTTCAACTAACCTTTGGAAAGGCCTGAAGGCTCCCTCCGGAGTGTCTGCCACTCTCACAATTGGAAATGATGGGTGGAACTTTTTCTGCATGAAAATTCCTTCTCTGTTGTGAAAGAGACTTAAGGGTGGTCTACTCACTAAGTTAGTTCTGAAGTCCAAAGAGTGAATAGTAACTGATGTCTTCTCTTTTCCATTTGCTAAATGCTTGTCGGTATAGCCTCAGCCAAACAGCAAGTACAAAACTAGCATGTGCCGAGATTTGCGACAACAAGGGGGGTGTCCACGAGGAACAAATTGTACATTTGCCCATTCTCAGGAAGAGCTTGAAAAGTAAGTCTGGAGAAATGTCTTTCATATAGGGGCATTCATTGAGGGAGTGCTATATACAGTGCTACCTTTTATGATGTTTCAAAATATAAGTAATGTGAATTGCAAAATAGCTATTTTTTTAATCCATGAGAAGATTAAACTAGGAATAAGATTAGCATAAAAGGTCATACTTGAAAAAAGAGTCATATTTAGAAACTTTGATAACTGGAATCCATGTCTCTTAACCTGTGTAGAATGAAAGTACTGTTTGCCTTTATCTTATTTACTCAGGTTCAGTTGAACATATCAGCAAAATTCCAGGCAAAATGTAGATATTTTTCTGACTTTTGCTTTTTTAACATTTTCACATTTTACTTTTAACATTTTTCTGTAAGTTACTGAGTGAAAAAAAGAAATATAAAAGATATAAAAGGAGGAAATGACTGCTCCTAGGTATGGTGGAGGAGAATATTTACTGTTGATAAAAAGAAGAGCATAGCCAGAGACAGAGACATCTGGGAGAGTCCAGAGTGAGCCAGACCCTGAGCCAGCCCATGTGAAGAGAGTTGTGGGGATAGGGAGCCAGGAGACCAAGAGGCCAGGAGGGTACAGGGTAGACAAAAAGGACTGGGTAACAAAAATGTCTGGATTTCATAGGGACTGAGACTGAGAGGGCAGTTGGTAGAACCTGGTAGTTATGTCTGCTTTGATATGTTAAATAGACACCTCAGCCATTTGTCCTGGGTTTGAGACCTCTAACAGTTACTATTTCTTTGTCTATTTACTTTGGACATAAAAGTAAATTATGATAAGAGATTTCATCAAAACCCACCAAAAAAGTGACTTAGGCTTTCTGTTAAGTAACTGACATTTTACCACCTCTTAGTGTGCATCTGTATTTTGCATTCAGTGAATTAATTGTCTCCTGATATCCCTTTAGGGTCTTTGTGCTTTTGGTTTCTGCCTTTTAAATTAGTTATACCAGGCATGGTTTGGGAATCTCCTTTGTCAGCAATCTCCCTGTGCTCTTTCCTGTATAGTCAGTCATTGACCAAGTTCTGCCATTCCAGCTTCCTGGGTCTTAAGTATCATCACAAGTTTTTGATCTCTCCTATTCTTGTTTTTGTTGGTTTTTTTGTTTTTTGGTTTTTGTTTTTTTTTTGTTTGTTTGTTTGTTTTGAGACAGGATTTCTCTGTGTAGCCTTGGCTGTTCTGGAATTCACTCTGTAGTCCAGGCTGGCCTTGAACTCAGATGTGCCTCTGGCTCCTGAGTGCTGGCTTTAGCCCTCATATCATCCCCATGTGCTGTTCTAGCCTTCCCTTTGGGGCTTTTCCTTACCCTGTTCCTCATTCATGTTTTCAGCAGGATCCCTTTACTAATTCATGTGAGCTAGAGTCTTTGTCACATTTATTAATGGATTTAATGAAAGCTCTGCTTTAGAAGTTGACATTCTTTTTCTATGAGGTCCATATAGAAAATATTTTTGGCTTTGTAGGCTAAATAGTTTCTTTTATAACCACTTAATAGCCACAGATAATGTGTTAAGTGGGCACAGATGTAAATATTACTTAGTAAAATAAGCAGGTTTGGCTCATGTTTTGTAGTTACCAGTTCCTAATGTAGTTATTGTCTGTCTTCCATAAGTGTAAGCTTTATATATTTATATGTATATCTATGTATATACATCTTTATATTGTATATACTTTATACTGTATATATCTCTAGTATACATATATGTGTATTTGTATAATTTATTGTTGCCTCCTTTCCTCTGTGGTCAGCATGTTAGGATCTCTGTAGCTGCACCATGATAAGAAAAAGTGTGTGTAGAGAAGACTAGGAATATGTTTCTCTTTTCTGAGCCCCCCCCCCCACTCCCCACCCCCCATCCGCCCCCGAAAAGCTGCAAAAAGACTGCTATGTTCATAGGCTTAGCTCTGGGTTTAGAATTTGTATTATATAGTTTAAAAAATTTTTTTTTGGCTTATATATGTGTATGCATCTTTGTATGCATGCCCATGGAAGCCAGAAGAGGGCACAGGTCCCTTGGAGCTGGAGTTAGGGACACTTGTGAGCCCCCTGATGTGGGTACTCCAATCTGAATTTGGATACTCTGGAAGAGCAGTAAACACTCTTTACCACTGAACCATTTTTTTTTTTTAGGCTCTAGGACTGTTTCTCACCTTTCTTAATGCTGCAACCCTTTAATACATTTCCTCATGTTGTGGTTACTGCCAACCATAAGATTATTTTTGTTGCTACTTCATAACTGACTTGTGCTACTGTTAAAAATTTTTAGCAGTGCCAGGCAGTGGTGGCACACACCTTTAATCCCAGCACTCGGGAGGCAGAGGCAAGTAGATCTCTGTGAGTTCGAGGCCAGTCTGGTCTACAGAGCCAGGACAGGCACCAAACTACACAGAGAAACCCTGTCTCGAGAAAAAAAGAAAGAAAAGAAAAAAATTTAATGTAAGCTGTGCAGTGGTGGCACATGCCCTTAATCCCAGCACTGGGGAGGCAGAGGCAGGCAGTTGTCTGTGAGTTTGAGGCCAGGCTTACAGAGTGAGTTCCAGGACAGCTGAGGCTACACAGAGAAACTCAGTCTTGAAAAACTTCTTCCTGCTGACTGGAGTGAAGTGGGGAGGGGGAAGTTTTGAGTTACACACAGTGGGAGGTATGAGTGAAGAAGCAATCTGTGAGGGAGTGGAGAAAGTTGGTTGCTTGGGAAAAAAATAGATTGTTACCATCGGCCTCATGAATGGGGCTACCCTAGGGAAGAGTGATAACTGCCAGAAAGAATGGGATGGAGAAGTGCCCTGGTGTACAGAAAGGGTAGTGTGGATGAGCCAGATGAAAGCACAGTTATGTCCTTGAGTCTGGAGTAGTGATACCAGCAGTGTTGTTCCAGGAGCTTGGGGGAGTGTCATGCCAAATCAGGAGTACTGGAGCCATCACATCTGCTGTTTCTCTGGAGGTAGGAAATGCCTCCATCCATCCTGTAAAAGTGTCAACAAATTAGGAGATAATGGAGTTTTTATAAGTGGGCATGTGGCTGAAGCCAACCTGCCAATATTCATCTGGTTGGTGTCTTTAGTGGAGGGCATTTGAGGGTCTGACCTTGGCATGAGTCTGGCAGGAGGGGTAGATCTGTGCAGGAACCTGTGTTTGTAAAACAACTGGAACAGACTTACATCTTGGTGTCATAGCAAAAGCTATGGTTTGGGGTTAAAAGGTATGAACATTTTTTAGGGCCTGATTTCAGCCCAGTAAAACACATCTTTAAATCTCTATCCAGAGGAAATTTACTGAATAGAAGTGGTTGAGTGAGTGAAGGAGGAGGAGGGAGGCTTCCATACTCTCTCTAATGCTAGCCTGTGTCTAAAAGCTGGGACCAGTAAAGTCCACAAATTTAAAGACTCCCAAGACTGTCTGTAGTCAGTACTCTATCAGTTTATCAAAACTGCATTTATCATTGTTAAAACTCTGAACCTCTGAAGTTACATCTGAAACCAGTTTATCCTGTATCATGAAGTCTATGAATGAGGCACACCTGTCTGTACTTTTAACAGGAAACTTACTAATGAGCTACCAAGGTGCCTTGGCGTTGGTGGAGAGAGCTGTTAGAACTGGCAAACACCATCAGATCTGAGAAGGATAAGTAAGTGAACAGAAGTGAGACAGATTTCCTACCTATCTTCACATAAACAAACCTTAAAGCACCTTCTCTTTTTCTTTTTTCTTTCTTTTTTTTTTTTGAGACAGGGTTTCTCTGTGTAGTTTTGGTGCCTGTTCTGGATCTCTGTAGCCCAGGCTGGCCTTGAACTCACAGAGATCCACCTGGCTCTGCCTCCCAAGTGCTGGGATTAAAGGAGTGCTCTTGCCGCCACCTGGCTTCTTTTTTTTCTAATTCACTGAGAGCAGTCATTGCAAAGTGAGTTTATCCCTTTTTTGAGTCTGGAAGGAAGTTGAACTGTGTCTAGACTTGGTATTAGCTCTAAGAGAATGAGGCCTGTGAATTTTACATAAAGAACCGAGAAGGCAGCTGAAGCCTCAGTTACTGCTGTTGGACTGACAAAATCTGGTTGTCAAATGACATCAGAGATTTGAGGATAAATTTTACCTGAGTTAGTGATTGAAAATGACATACTTACCTGCTGGCTACCTAGACAGTCACCTCAGTCCTCCATGGTCATTGAGGGCAGAGGTCTCAGGGAAACAACATTAGTCTTCAGCTGCCAGGCCTCAGAAGATCCAACAGTTGTTGGGTAGAAACCTGTGGGAAAGACCAGCCTACCTTGTCTAGGCAAAAGTGAGGCAGTCGATTCCCAGAGTCCTGTTGTCCAGGGTCTGAAGAAGGTCCTGGCAGGAGCTGAGGCACAAGGCAGTAGTTGAGGTGAGAGGCAGTTTTTGCTCGGTGGCTGGTGCTGCCACTCTGTAGTAAGTTCTGGTTGGAGGTTCTTTTGTGCCCGTCCATCTTCTTTGGAGGAAATAAAGTGATGCTAGGAGCCAGCATGTCTCTCCATCATGAAAAGCTTTTTAATTACACATTTTCAATGCTTTATCTGCAGATCTCTGAGCATTTAAGGACTGTGTCTATTAGGTATGAATGACTGGCTATCAGCTTATGTTCCCTAGCAGTCTTCAATATGTTAGCAGCTTTCATTTGACTAGGATTTACTGTTTCTTGAGAAGGCAAAGAAGATCGACGGGGGAAAGATCCCAGGGCCAAATGGGAACAGGAGAAATGGGGCTTGTGAGTTGGGGTGTGGCCCATCTCTGAGAAAGGACCTTCTCCGAGGACTAGAAACTTCATCATAGAATGAATATATATCTTGTTTTTCAGATACCCCATTTGTCAAACATATGACATTTATTTAAATTTTCTAGAGACTTGGTGTTAAACATCTGGCAAAGACATAGGTGTGAATCTCTTAAGTTAGCTTTTATTAGTCTGAATAGATATTTAAACTTCTATTATCATAGAATATATTATAAACCAGAATCGAGTCAAAATATAGTCTTACATTTCTATCATCATACAAAAAAGTTTGGTTTGGTTTGGTTTGGTTTTTCGAGACTGGGTTTTTTTTGTATAGCCCTGGCTGTACTGGAACTCACTCTGTAAACCAGGCTGGCCTCAAACTCACAGATATCTGCCTTCCTTTGCTGCCTGAGTGATGGGATTAAAGGCCTGTGCCTCCACCACCCAGCCTGTCTTTAAATGTTAGTTTTAAATTGTTAGTTGATGCTTCAGTATGTTAGAAGATTTGGTCCAAACCTTCCTTTCAGTCCCCTTTATGTATTGTGCCAATAAAGCCGTAAGTATTTACTGTTTTGAAGGCTTACAATGCAAAGATATTGTCATAAGGAAGTCATGGGGGAAGGTAGTTGGTCACATTGCATCCACAGTCAGGAAGCACAGAACCTTGAGTGCTGATGGTCAGCTTGCATTCTTCTTTTTGTTCAGCCTGCGACTCCACCCCATGTTATGGTGCTACCCGCTGTTAGGGTGTGTCTTCCCACCCAATTAGTCTAATCCACAAAATCCCTCAGACTTTTTTGTTGTTGTTGTTTGTTTGTTTTTTGAGACAGAGTTTCTCTGTGTAGCTTTGTGCCTTTTCTGGAACTCGCTTTGGAGACCAGGCTGGCCTTGAACTTACAGAGTTCCGCCTGGCTCTGCCTCCTGAGTGCTGGGATTAAAGGCGTGTGCCACCACCGCCCGCCCTCAGACATTCTTAAATGATTCTGGATTCTGTCAAGTTTATAGTCAGTATTAACCATCAGGAGTCCACCCTTTGTCAGTTTGATGCTCAAATATCACTTTTAACTTTTTGTTTTTAGAGGCTCATGGCTATCTTATAATACAAAGTGCATTTAGTCCAACTTCAAAAGGCCTTCAACAGCTGCAGCAACTGTTCAAATTTTGAAAGTCTCTTGAGTTTTAGGCAGTAAAACTCCTTTTAATTTATTTCTTGTGTATGTTTTTGTTTCACTTGCATATATTTATATGCATCACTTAGTGTCCATAAAGTAATTGGATTCCTAGGAACTGGAGTTACAGATAGTTTTGAGTCACCATGTGGTTCCTGGATACTGAACTCAGGACCTCTGCAAGAGAAGCAAGTGCTTTTGGCTGCAGAAGCCATCTCTTCAGTCCCTCAGGCAATCAATCTCTTAACTGTGAGCCCTGTACAAGTGGTTCTCAACACTCCTAATGCTGCAACCCTTTAATACAGTTATTCATGTTGTAGTGACTATTTCATAACTAATTTCGTTGCTGTTATGAATTGTAATATAAATTCTGATGTGCTAGATGTCTCATTGCAACCCCTGAGAAAAGGACTGCCAACCTCCAAATGGGTCACGACCTACAGGTTTGAGAACCTCTACCCTGTAGAATTTAAAAAGAAAAATGGGTTGCTAGTTTCAACCTAAAATGACACAGAGTAAACATTCTCACTCAAAAAAAGAGGAACATAGGACACTGCAAGAAAAAGTAAAACAAAAACAACAGTGAAAACCAATAGGGCCTACTTCAAATTCTATAGCTTGTGTTGTACCTCTGGGCTTGTTCTATGAATCTCCTGGACTCTGAGGATCTGGGTAATCCCATCTGTATAGCTCCAACACACAATCTCTCTCTTGGGCCAGCTCCATATTGCTTATAACTAAATTACCAATTTGGCTAAATCAAACACATTTAAACAGCTAGCAGTGGGTACCCCATGGTCCTGGCAACTCCCAAATCCTGGGGACTCCATCTTAGCTTTGATTACACGTTTACAGCTTCCTTTAGTTGCCCTGCAGGGCCTCTCTCCAGGAAATTTGTCTCTGCTACATCCCTGCCACACATTACCTTGCCTTAGTGGCTGTGAACTCTGTGACACTGGCAGGGTACAGCCTGTGCCCCTTGGACTATGGTAGCAGTAGTTTCTACATGTTGTCCCTGGGGATATCCTTTCAGTAGCCTTTTAGATTTTTCTTCCAACGTACTTTCAAAAGGTGAAGACTAATAATAGGTTTTCTGTATACCCACGCAGTAAGCCAGATCAAACCAAATTGAAAATGTAAAAGAACCAGATATATTTGAATAAAGAACTCCCAGGTGAGCCCCCCAGCCCCAGTGATGGAGGCAGAAGAAGTCATGGGGCTGGACTAAAGCAGGGAACTTACATTCCCTGTAGGTGAGGGTAATGGCATGTGCACCACAAGCTGGGTTTATGCCCAGGTATGGTCAAAAACTGACCACTTTTGGCAAGGTCTTGGGCCACTGACAACTTCATTGGGAGGAGCTACCAAAGCTGCCAAGAATTTGGAACTGGACTTTTTGTCGCCTTTTCTTTGTTGATTCTCTGAGAGGGTCAGGTTTGGAGACAGTGAAATGGAGCTTTCCAGATCAAGCTGGAGTGAGTTGGAGGTTGCAGCCAACAAAGATTTCAGTAGGTAGAGGCTTATTTTTAGGAAGCTTTTTCTTTATCCCATTTCAAAGCACCAGGTTTCTCTGACCGTGCTGCTGCTTTGTAAGGTTAAAGTCACACTTTTTCTCAACAAATTGCACAGATTTTATATCTTTCAGTTGTCCTTTTTTGCTTCCCTATACTGTCTTCTACTTTAAGAAATAGCTATGTTACAGTCTGGACACTATACTGTTTTAAAATTTCCTCTGCCAAATAAATTAATCCATTAGTTTGAATTAGCCTAACTCTACTTCATAATACATGGGCAGAGTACAGCTAGATTCATTACCAGAATATCACATTACATGACCTCTAGCTTACTAATCAGTAGAGTCCTTATTTCCCTCTAAAACCTCATAAACTGAGCCTTCATTGTTGGAAATTTTTTTCTTTTTTTTTCTTTTTGGTTTTATCAAGACAGGGTTTCTCTGTATAGCTTTGGAGCCTGTCCTGGATCTCACTTCGTAGACCAGGCTGAACTCAAATTCACAAAGATTAACCTGGATCTGCCTCCCGAGTGCTGGGATTAAAGGCATGCGCCACCACTGCCTGGCCATTGTTGAAATTTATCTTAGCATTGTGTGTAGTGAGTCTTTCTCTGCCCTACCAGCCAGCTCCCAAATCATGACACAGAGACTTATTATTAATTATTAAAACTTGGCCTATAGCTTAGGCTTGTTTTTAACCAGATCTTTTAATTTATATTAACCAATCTTTTAATCTATGTTCTTTTATGTGTCTCGGTTACCTTTACTTTGTAATGTCCATGCTGCTTTCTGTTTCCTGATGTTTCCACCCTTCTTCCCAGTGTCCTCCATTGCCCCGGCCAATGGGGTTTCAATGGGGGTGACCCATCTGTGGGAGCGAATGAGAGACAGGGGACATGAGAGACTGACAGCAAGACAAGATTCTGATCAAGCTGCAATATTTATTTCTCTCTGAAAGGCTTATATAGCATAGGACGGGATGGGGCAGGAAGGAGGGAGGGGGAAGAGACGTGAAAGGCGTGCAGAACATGGGAGACACGCAGGTCGTGCAACTGCCAGATGCAACTGCCAGATGTCGGCTAAGGTCACTGCTCAGGGGCCACTTGTTCTGTTGCTAGGCTACCTGACCATGGAATGCTCTTTACATTCGGTTGCCATGGCACCTGACTGTGGAATGTTCTTATCTTTGGGAGCCTCCGGTTAGTAAACAGGTGTTACCGATCTGGGGAAGGGCGGTGGGCTTATGACTTGTTCTCTGGCTTAGCTAGTACTTTCCATGGTTCATGTTTGGCTCCTGACATCTTGGTCCCTAACACTCCATGCCTGGAAATCCTGCCTATCTATTGGCCATTCAGCTTTTTATTAAACTAATTGGGGACAAATCTTCACAGTGTAGAAAAAGATGGTTTTACAACATTGTGGTCTTCTAAATTTCTACCAAAATGGTCTGTTAACCTCTGTTTACAGTGTTCTAGAACTTTCCTAGACCAAAGTTACAAACTTTTCTATATTCTTTCTACAAACTAGTTTCAAAAGCCTTTAACTAACCATTTGATCAGGCTTATCAACTCAGTTTTATGTTTTTTCTATAATGAAATACTAATAAATACAATTTATGGAAGGAAGGGACTCTTCTGACTCACAGTTGGGCACAGTTCATCCTGATGGGGAAGTCATAGTGACAGACAACTGCTCACTGTGCATCTACAGTCAAGAAGCAAAGGGCAATGAATCTCACTTCCCCTTTTTATTCAATCCTGCACCCTTGACTATGTGATAATGCCACCTACAGTTGTGTGGATCTTCCCATTCAAGTTTAGAAAATTTATCACAGATAAACCCAGAAGCTTGTCTCCTTGGTGATTTTAGGTCCTTCAAAGTTGACAATGCTATTCGTCACCCAACTATGCATTTGTTTACTCTTTTTGTCTTGTACATTTTTCTCTGTGTGTAATCATACTCAGGTGTCTTCTTGCTTCTGTAGGTGTCCCCAACTTGCCTGACCAGTTTTGGCTCCTTCTGTCAGCATGCTGCCAAAGCACTTGTGTTAGTTTACTTCTGGTACAACAGAAACCCCAATGGATAGTTTATAATGTAAAAAATGTATTTGGCTTACTGTTGTATAGATTGGGAAGCCCAAGAATGAAGGGCCATGTGTGGTGAGAACCTTCTTATAGCATCATCCTAACTAGAAGGGCAAAAAATACACATGGAAGAGAGAAGAAAAGAGAAAATGGAACTGAACTCTCTCCCTTTTATTAGGAGCCCATTCTCATGGTAATGACATTTAGCCATTGTCCTACTTAGATTTTTGTCAATTTGACACAAACTGGAGTATTTGAAAAGAGAAAACCTCAATTGAGAAAATGTTCCTACCATATTGGCTCTCATGACCAAATCTTTTGCGGAGGAGGGGGGTGTCTCACCTTTTTAAACTTCCATTGAGGATTAAGATTCTAACCTTGAACTTTGAAGAACACATTGAAATCATAGTGCTGTTCCTTACAGAGTTACTATGACTAATAATTGTAAACTTGCTTTTTCCTAATTATTCATTTGCCTGTATGTTTTCGTTGGACATCATTTATCTCTTGTGGTGTTCATTTTTATCTTCTTGTACCTAGCCAATATTTCACATGTAAATTCAGTGTTTTCAGTGAAGGACCAGGTAATCCACAGTTTGTTTCATATTTTCAGTTAGCCTCATTTTTTTATATTGATCTTCAAAAAAAAAAAACAAAAAGGGGTCATAAAAGTGGTTAGAAAAACAACGAGTCAATGTCACTGTATCACATTGTCTTGTGTGTGTGTGTGTGTGTGTGTGTATGTATGTGTGTGTGTGTATAATTATGTTTAAGTGCATATGTATATTTGTATGTTTGTGGGGGTTCCATGTCCCTGTCTGTGTGTGTGTGTGCTCACTTCTCCGAGAATAAACCATCTCTTACTGAAACCACTCTTGCAGATTTTATTCAGCCAAACAAAATGTTGACATCCAAAAGTCTTTTTGTCTCTGTTTTAAGAAACAGCCTTGTAGCTTGATATGTTAGCACCTACCTTTAATCTCAACACTTGGGAGACAGACACAGGTGGATTTCTGTGAGTTGGAGACAAGCCTGGTCTGTATAGCAAATTAAGCCAGCAAGGCTAGAGATTCTGTCTGAAAGGAAAACAAAAAAAAACAAAATCCCCCAAAACTGCCATCTAAGAAACAGCAAAAACCCAAGATCAGTCAATTCAAGATGTATTTATAATAGATTGTTACATGCTCAGTATCATCTGAGGTGCTTTTAATGATTGAAGAGGAGCAGTAAACATACAGATAAACAATGTCAGTCATTCAGTGGCCACAGGTAAAAAAAATTATTATATTCTGGTCACAATAGAAAACTACTGCAGAGCTTTATTCATTGGGAATGAGAAATGTAACTCTGACGTCTATATACTTGGAAGCTAGTTTAACTTCTACAGTGGTCCAGGTGCAAGATTGGAAATAGAAGTCTTGATACTGTAGTAATAGGAATGATGAAAAATGGTCATTAGGTTTTATTTTGAAAGTAGAGCTAACAACAATGAATATATTAACTGTATGTTATTTTTAAAAAGAAAAAGAAAAAAGAAAAAGGCTGGAGAGATGGGTCAGCAGTTAAGAGCACTTGCTATTCTTCCAAAAGACCTGAGTTCAGTTCCCAGCACCCATGTCACAACCGCTGTAACTCCAGCTTCTGAGGATTCAACACCATCTTTTGACTTCTGCGAGCATCTGCACACATGTGTAGACACACACACACACACACACACACACACACAGAAAAAAAAAATTTAAATAGAAGCAAAGGAAACAGCAGTGGCTTCAAATTTTCTACCTTCCATTACTGAATTGTATCTTTCACTTAATTGGAGCAAGCGTTAGGACAGAGAACTTGGTTGTTTTCTTGGCCATACAAAATTTGAAGCCAAGAATTCATTCAAGGGAGCAAATGTGTCTTGGAATATCTGGTATGTACAAGGCACTAATATATATTGGTAATAGAAGGCATGTAGGAAAGACAAAAATCCCTGTCCTGCATAGCTTACATTAGACACTAACATATACAGCAAATAAATAGATAGTCCCAGGGCTGGAGAGATGGCTCAGAGGTTAAGAGCACTGACTGCTCTTCCAGAGGTCCTGAGTTCAATTCTCTGGTGCCCTCTTCTGGCCTGCAGGCATACATGCCGCATACACAGCAAACAAACAAACAAACAAATAAATAAATACAAGTATATAAATAAATCTTTAAAGAATAAATAGTTCGTGAACAGTTATTAGAGGATATGACATTTAGACAGATACCTGCCTGAAGTTACAATGAAAAGGAGAAATAAAATACAGGAGTGGAGTCTTTGAGAAGGCAGATAGGCTTTGGGCCGGGAGCACAAGTAAATTGACTTAGGAACTGGAACTCTGCTCTTTGTATTATGAAGAACTGTTATAGGTGCAGGAAATTAGTAGAATTGGTGATAGTTCTTTTGTGTTATGTTTTCTCTATTGACAAGGAAGCAGTATTGTCCAGTTTAGGGGAGCTGTGGAAAGAAAGACTGTTAAAGATGAGAAAATAAAGTTAGGAAAGAAGTATATTAGTGAATTGCTTAGTGGTTTTAAATAAATACTCAAAATTTGAAGGTCTTTACAACATGATTGTGCACCCTCTTTGCTCAACATTTAGTTAATTGTGAATAATTACAGAATAGTTGAGCTGGATTTTGTCAGATAAGTTCTGCAAGGGGGCGCATTCCCTATACAGCCTATGACTAGGTACTTAAAAGGAGGTAACAGTGGCTGGTAGTAGAGTGTAAAAGGAGAGAGGCAGTACTTGAAGAAGGTGCTCATGGGTGATTTAAAAGAATTGGCTCTTTCAAATGTGAGGTTTAGACTATGAGCCCATGGCTTTTGTGACCAGGAGACAGTGCATACACCTTCTCTTCACTGATTCAGTGCATTTTGTTATGATTTTACTTATCCCTTCTTTTAGAGTCTCATAAACAAAGTTTTGTTTATTGCTTGTTTGAACAACCTTAAGAATATGGACTTATAGGACTTTTGAATCTCGCCAGCAGTGTTACAAGCTAGGTATCCTCACAGCTGCCTGTACTCCAGCATTGAAGTAGAGTCAGAAGTGGTAGGAGTGTGACTCAAGCTTGCTGACTGACAGTCTCCCTGATACGTGAGCACAGGCACATTCACACATACTTGTGTATATACTCAGACAGACATAAATTTTAAAGAGAGAGGATATGTACTCAACTTGAAGTTGGAAAGCACGGAGTAGCTGGCCATTTTCTTTAAGAACTTTAAAGAATAAAATGAAAACATTTCAGAGAACATATTTAAGAAAACAGGAATTCCTTACCCCTTGGTTTTAAAAAAACAGAAAGCAGTTTGCTCTCTGAAGTATAAGTCTGCTTATGCTCCTCCTCCTCCTCCTCCAAGAAATAATCATTCGGCCCTGGACCCCTGTGCCTATGTGGTGTGTGATCTAGTCACTATAAGGGTTGTTGGCTTTCTGCATTTTGTTTTCTGTTGTTTCATTCTATTCCTCCATTATCCAGTCTTATCTCTGGGCACTCATCTTTTACTGAATTTTTTTCTTCTAACTGTCTGTGTGAGAGACAGACATAGAGAAACAGTTGGAATAGAGCTGTTTGTAGATGCTGAAGAACTAAAGGAGAAAATATTATACACGCATTATTCATCATTATTACCATGTTGGAGTAATAGTAATAGAGTAATTTAAGCATAGTGATCCCAAATATTTTTTATTATGTTGGTCACTTAGAAATATTAAGAGAATGTTATAGGAAGTAAGGGCCAGGACTAAGACTATGTAATATGAGAATTTAATAATTTTTTTAATTAATGATTTTGTGTTTTAAGTGTTTGCTTGCATGTATACTGTGTACCACCACATGCATGCAGTGCCTGCAGAGGCCAGAAGAAGGCATTGGATCTCCAGGAACTGGGTTTACTGTTGTGAGGTGCCATATGGGCCCTGGGAACTAAACCTAGGTCTTTTGAAAAAGCAGCCCATGATCTTAACCCTTCAGCTATCTCTCTAGTCCCAGAATGAAGTTTTTGATATACAAATGGAAATATTTTTATATGAAATTCAAGTCCAAATTGTTTTGTGTATTACAATATTATATCTAGTCTCCATAAATAAACTAATATCAGAAAAATTTGTGATCTAAATAAATACTCTTTTCTTTAGACAATAAACTCATTTGGGAATAATATAAAATTTCTATATTTTGGTATAAAGTTTAAATTGAGTTTGAGTTTTTGTTTTTTTAAAATTACACTCTGCTTGTATAATTTAATAACAGCAGAGAATGTGTTCAACTCTTGAATCCTTTTCTGTTTGTTCTGTTACTTTCAATATTTGGTACTTTTTTGGTACCACATAAAAATAGAAGATTTTCAAACCCCACTCTTTCAGAAAGCTTGGAGTACATGTATACTTTGCTTGCTATATTAATTTTGTGCCTGTATTTGCATGTATGTTACATATATATGTGACATGGAGAAGTATTATTTAGCTGAAGAAATTTTTCAAAGCTGTTTCCTTTTTAAAGAATATTTTCTTTCTGTATTTGCAGATTAAAATTGGTAACAGTATCACAAATACGTTGATTATTTTTAAACAGGTACCGATTAAGGAACAAAAAGATGAGTGCAACTGTAAGAACATTTCCTCTTCTGAATAAAGTTGGTGTAAACAGTACTGTCACAACCACAGCTGGAAATGGCGTTCCTGTCATAGGAAGTACTGAAACACCTGGGAAAATTGTTCCAAGTACAAATGGAATTTCAAATGCAGAAAGCAGTGTTTCCCAACTAATCCCACGAAGCACTGACAGTGCACTGAGGACTCTGGAGACTGTGAAGAAAGTTGGGAAAGTTGGCACTAGTGGCCAGAATACTGCTGGGCCCTCTGCAGAGTCTGTCTCTGAAAAGTAGGTGTTGGTGAAAATGGTGGGATTCTTTGTCCCTTTAGAAATGACCTCATTTTCTTCATCCTGAGGCACACTACTTAAAGTTTTTATGCCCAATTATTCATGAAATAAGGGAGAAAGAATGCTAAATGCCAAGAAATTTGAGGTTTTTTTCTTCTCCCGTTGGTCTTTTAAGACAGGGTTTCTCTTGCTCTCTTGGAGCTCACTCTGTAGCCCAGGCTGGCCTCAAACTCAACGAACTACCTGCCTCTGCCTCCTGAATGCTGGGATTAAAGGCTTGTGCCACCACCACTAACAGAAATACGAGTTCTAATCTTCACTAGGCATTTAAATAGATCCACAAATTTGCAAAGTCACTAATTGTTTGAGTATTGTTTTCTTCAACTATATTGGGGAATTTGGACCAGAATTAGGGTTTCCATACCTTTTTTTTCTTGAGTGTCAGTATTAATTTCATAGAGATGCTAAGTAGAAATCTAAACGAGTGAAAAGGTTGAATGTCTAGCTCTGTTTCAGTCAGCTTCCACTGCTTCTCTGTAATATATTTAAGGGCAGACTCTTGGGAGCCAAGCTCTTGGGCTCACATTATGGCTCACTTCGTTCATTTATTTATTTATTTATGGCTCACTTTTTCCTACTATTGGATGTTAAGCCAGTTGTTTATCAGTCTACCTCAAATTATTCATAAAATTACAATATCTTCTTTATGGGCTAGGTGTGCAGCTCAGTGGTCAGGTACTTCATATATTGATTGTGAAGCTCAAATGAGTTAATGCTGTACTGTGCTTTGAACAGTACTTGTCCATTAGTAGCCACTCAGTAATATCTGCTTTATTTTTACTACCATTATTGTTGGCTGTAGACGTAAGATTTCTTTTAATAAAGGTATTTTTTTCCCTTATGAAAAGTGTTGAAACTTTCAGATAATTGGAAGTTACTTAAAGTTTTGGAATATCATATTTTGAAGTTTAAAAATATAAGTTAAAGCATTTTCAAATTTCATTGCCCTTGAGTAAGTTTGTCAGTACTAGTATGTGCCTACTGTGGGAAAAAAGCATGCTTGGCACACAGTAAACTTTTACTGATTTTATGTCATGGAGACAATATAAGTTAAATGTAATATTTTCAACTTTTATAGTTCAGTATATTAGTGGGAGAAATTCTTTATTAAAAGGATAATCTTCACTGGAATGTATTTGAGAAACGACACATCAAAAATATTACTGCTTCATTCCAAGCTTTGTCACTGGCAGTTAGAAATACCTGAAAAATAGACTTCTCTGCTTTTAAAGGACTCAGTGCTGTAGGTATGGATGCAGCATTTACACAAATGAAGCATATTAGTTAAAGGATAGGAGTATTCCATGTTCCTAATATAGTATAAAAATTTTGAGGGAGAAAAAGTATGGTGTAAGTTTATTGGTAAATATGTGAAGTGTTAGGGCTAGCCTTAGAGAACTGAATGTTTGTGCTGGAGATCTAGCTCAATGGTAAAGTGCTTGCTTGCATGCACAGTGTCTTTGGTTTGGTCCCTAGCACCATATACTCATTTATATATCTGAAGGTTTATGTTACTGACTGATACATAAAATAAGCTTATGGTAAGTTGATTGTTATGAGGCTGTGGAAACCTTATGAGGCTATAAAATATAAAACCCTTATGCTACATGTTTAGAAAATAGAATACTGAAGATTTTGGCAAAGTAACATTACAAAACTTATATTCATAACAGTAGGTTCTGTTATTCAGCCATGAAAAATTAGTAAGGTACTATAGTAAGGTACATGTTGATCAACCTTAGAAATATGCTACACCAGGCCTGGTGGTGCAGCTGTATCGTCTTAGGCACTTAGTAAGTTGAGTTATTAGAATCCCAAGATCAAGGCAAGCCTAGGATACAGAAGAAATTCAAGGCCAGCTTGAACAAATTAGTAAGACCTTGTCAATTCCTTCTCCCCTCCCCCATATATAGGTTAGTCATGGCATGCTTTCCAACATGTACAAGGCCCTACTTTTAAATCCACTTTCAAGAGAGAAAAAAAACTTACGCTGACTGAAAGAAGCCAAGTGCAGAATGCAATTTGCAGTTCACTAGAGAGTAAGACGTGCAGTTGTCACTGTTGGAGCTAAGAATGGACATAAGGAGTGAATGCTAATGGGTTTAGGCTTCTGTTTAGATAGTTGGAAATCTTATATTGAAAGCCAGTGTTACATACCTCAAAACCATGAATTATAGTTCAAGTTCTTAACTTTTTTTTTCCTTTGGTCTGGGAATCAAGCCCAGATCCTTCAATATTTTAGACACCTGCTCTACCACATAAGAAACAGACAGGGCTGGTGCAGTGATTGAATGTATTGCTAAAGGCCCTTGCTGCCTAGCCTGACCTGAGTTCAGTCCCCTGAAACCATATAGTGGAAGCAGAGAAGGGACTCCCTAAAAGTTACCCTCCTGTTCTTCATATGTACTGCATGCACATTGTCCTTGGTTTGGTCCCTAGCACAGTTCTGTTAGGATAGAATGTATCACAGGCTGTTCTGACTTCTCTGTGCGTGAACAGATGCACACGTGAACACACGAGTAAATAAGATGTAATGAACAATTTTAAGATATAAACTACTTATTCATTTAAATATATGGATTACCTAACACATGACACACTGATGTTCTTAATGAAAATGAGCTAGATACAGCCCCTCGCTAAGAGTCTTCTAAGTGTAGTTTGGGTGTTAGATATATAAATAGATTCTGTATCCTACTCTTGGAAAGGCTTTGTATTATTGGAACACAGGAATATGTATGCTCAGTTCTTTAGGGAGAGGTGTTGTAAGAGGCCTCTTGAATGCTGGGATTAAAGGCATCCACCACCACCACCTGGCTGGAAAAAAGCTTCTTAATGTGATTGGATTGTAATATATTGAATTCCTACATAATTAACATGATCATCTCTTGGGGAAAAACATAATTAAAGCTCATTCTAGGGGTTTTTGTTTGTTTTGGTTTTTTTCAAGACAGGGTTTCTCTGTGTAGTTTTGGTGCCTGTCTTGGATCTTGCTCTGGAACCCAGGCTGGCCTTGAACTCACAGAGATTCTCCTGGCTCTGCCTCCAAAGTGTTGGGATTAAAGCTGTGCAATACCACTGCCCGGCCCTCTATAGAGTTTTTAAAGCTTTTTTCTCTTGTAGCCCTGGCTGTCCTGGAACTTGCTCTGTAGACCAGGCTGGCCTTGAATTCACTGAGATCCACCTGTCTCTCCCTCCCAAGTGCTGAGATTGAAGTTGTGTGCCACCATCACCTGCCAGAGTTCTTAAAGCTTTTTTTGAAAGGGAACAAAAATATCATGATAATATTCTCTAGTGCTGAGTACTTGGTTATTCAACCAAGAAAATCCTTTTTGTATTAAAACAAATTAATTGGCACTACATCCACCCAACACATATTAAGTATTCACTTTGTGCTAGAATTTTATATTTATTTGTCCAGCAAATGTTTACTGAGTGCCTACTCCAAGCCAGGAACTGTTGTCTTGATGTCACACACATAGAGTTAACAGACAAAAATGGGATTTTTTTTAATATTACATTTTAGCTAATCAAATTATTTTTTACTATGTCTATCTTCTTTGCCCCAAAGACTTATACTGATAGACTTTATTGTTTACTTTTTAAACTTATTGAGCAGAATTTTTGGTTCTGTCTCCTCCCCCCCCCCCCCAAACAGGAAAAATCTTTAAAGAATGAGTAAAATCAGCCACTTTAGTGCCTGGAATTTGTTTTTATATGCAGTTAGCCTCATCAGAACATGAGAAGTGTTACTATATAGGTTTGTGAATTACAGTGTAGGAGACAGTGGAATTTCTTGCCAAATGTATTTGCTCCTGTCAAAATACCTGACATGTTTTCTGTTGATAGTTTTGCATTACAATTTTATGAGAAATTTTTCTGAGGAAGACTTAGCAATCATAGTTGAGTTATCCTTTGCTCTTCCTTTGATTTTTCTCTCTAGTAAAATTGGTTCTCCACCCAAGACCCCTGTAAGTAATGCAGCAGCTACCTCCGCTGGGCCCTCTAATTTTGGAACAGAGCTGAGCTCCGTGCCTCCAAAATCCAGCCCGTTTCTTACTAGAGTTCCAGTATATCCTCAACATTCTGAAGGCATTCAGTATTTTCAAGATCCAAGGACTCAGATACCCTTTGAAGTCCCACAATACCCACAAACAGGTAAGGAATTTTAGTCAGTTCTAAGAACAAAGAAGCAAACAGTATGTATTTATTACCCTAAATAAATGAGTTTCTAGATTATCTACATTAACAGATTAATTCCACTCTGACCCATAAATTTTCTTCCTGTTCTAAGAAATCTTTCCTTTTAGTTAGTAATTCTACCACTTGGTAGATGGTGGCAGGGAGAATCAAGAAATCAAAGCCAACTAA
The DNA here is from genome assembly GCF_903995425.1 of Onychomys torridus. Taxonomy (NCBI): domain Eukaryota; kingdom Metazoa; phylum Chordata; class Mammalia; order Rodentia; family Cricetidae; genus Onychomys; species Onychomys torridus. The sequence continues at coordinate 1,968,192 of NC_050446.1, forward strand.
CATAGTGAGTTCAAGGCCAGCTTGTACTACATGAGACCCTTTCTCAGAGCAGACAAACCAACCAACAAAGGCTATTATTCATTTTCATTTTCATTAACATTTACATTAACATTTGCACCATTATATACCTAGATGCGTATGTTTTCTACATTCCCACCAGTAGTATACAGGGATTTGTATTGCTATACATCCTTGTCAATACTTGATATCTTTGGTATTTTGTGTATGGGTGAGGGTATGTAATAAAGGGGGAACATTCATGCTACAGTGTGCATATGGTAGTCCTCTATTTCTACCATGTGCGTTTGGGGAGTGGTGTGGGAGTAAGCTTATATTGAATTTTGGTCTGCATGGTAGGTGCTCTTAAAAACTGAGCCATATTGCTGTCCTGACCTTTTTCTTTTTAAATTAATAGCCATTTGTACTGGAGTGAGATGATACTTCATTTTGGTTTTTATTCGTATATTCCAAAATATTACTGATGTTAAGCATTTTTATTATACTAGTTTGCCATTTGAATATCTTTGACAAATGTTTACTTAGATATCCTGCTTATATTTATCAAGTTGATTTGTTTTTTATTGCATTTGTCATATATGTAGCTTGCAAGTATTTTCTATCATGCTGTAGGTTGCCTCTAGTCTGGTTTTATTCCTGTGAGAAGTTTTATTGTTTGATACAGTTCCACTTACCTGATTTGCCTTTGTTTTTGTACTTTTGAGGTCTTTCCAAAAAAAATTCTTGCTTGTTCTAGTACCTTGAAGCATCTCTCATGATTTCTTCTAGTAGGTTTATATTATAGGTGATGCATAGAAATCGTTAACCTATACAGAATTAATTTTTATAACTGGTTAGAGATAAGAGTCTTTCATTCTCCTACCTAGATACTAATAGTTGTCATTTGTAAGAATCAAATATAGAGTCCCATGAATGAACTCAATGAAATGGTATATAAAATATAATGTTTTTGTGCTTTGTTAAAAGAAGACTTATTTTCATTCTTACGTGTATACATGGAGCTGGGGTTACCAATGGTTGTGAGCTGCTCTGTGGCTGCTGGAAACTGAACCCAGGTCCTCCTCAGGAACAAGTGCTCTTAACCACTGAGCCATCTCTAGAACCCTGCTTTTTTATTTTTATTTATTCTTGAGGCTGAGTCTAACTATATGTAGCCCTGGCTGCTCTGAAACTCTTAGACCAAGCTGGCCTCAAACTCAAAGGTCTACCTGCGTTTCTGCCTCACGAATGCTGGGACTAAAGGAGCTTGCCACCACATCTTTTTTTTTTTTTTTTTTTTAACAATTTGAAAAGAAAATGAATAATGAATTCTGAAATAGATCTTTAACCTCTGTACCCAAATGCTTAATAAGAACCAATAATATAACTAATTACTTACTTAGAAACCTCATGCAAAAGATTCATTTAACAGGCTGGGCAGTGGTGGCACACATCTTTGATCTCAGCACTTGGGAGGCAGAGAGGTAGGTGAAGGGAGCTTTGTGAGTTTGAGGTTAGCCTGGTCTACAAAGTGAGTTCCAGGACAGCCAGGGTACAGAGAAACCCTGTCTTGAAAAACCTTTAAAGAGAGGGGTGGGGGGAGGGGAGGGGAGGACAGGGGAGGGGAGGAGAGGACAGGGGAGAGAGGGGGAGAGAAGAGAGAGGAGAGAGAGAGAAGATTCATTAAATAGGAATCAGTCTGTCGAGAGAGAAGATTCATTAAATAGGAATCAGTCTGTCATCTGCCAACAGCTCTGTGTTTTGATTTTAAGGAATAGTTTTAACAGTGTTGAATGTTGATATTAGTATAATGGTATCTTGATAATAATGCAGTTTCTATATCAAGGTAAAGGTCAACGTTGATTGTATTTTCCCACAATCAGAGCTGCTTTATATTGGTTTTTACTAGGATGTTACATTGAATATTCCTCTTTCCAATTTTCAAGGATACTACCCACCACCTCCAACGGTACCAGCTGGTGTGACTCCTTGTGTTCCTCGCTTTGTGAGGTCCAATAATGTTCCAGAGTCCTCCCTCCCACCTGCTTCCATGCCATATGCCGATCATTACAGTACATTTTCCCCTCGAGACCGAATGAATTCTTCTCCTTACCAGCCTCCTCCCCCACAGCAGTATGGACCCGTTCCCCCAGTACCTTCTGGAATGTATGCTCCTGTGTATGACAGCAGGCGCATCTGGCGCCCAGCTATGTATCAACGAGATGATATTATTAGAAGCAATTCTTTACCTCCAATGGATGTGATGCACTCATCTGTCTATCAGACATCTTTACGGGAAAGATACAACTCATTAGATGGATATTATTCAGTGGCTTGTCAACCACCAAATGAGCCAAGGACGACTGTGCCTTTACCAAGGGTAAATAATGTTGAACATAGAAATGTTACTGTCATGTGTGTGTTGAGATCTTGTGTTTTGAGTCAAACCAAGCATACTCTCACTAACTATGTGATTTAGAGAAGTTACTTGACCTTTGTATGGCTCAGCTTTTGTGTTTTTTCATCTGTTTGATGGAAATAAGAGTAGTACCTACTCATAATGCTGTTGTGAGAATTAATTTAAAAAAAATAAAAGCTCTGAGAACTAGACTTTGTACATACTAATGTTAAAAAAAAATGTTATATTCAGCCAGAAACTGATACAGAAGTTTGTAAACAATCCTGAAGATATAAGGACAAGGCCTCTTTTCAGTAGTTTCACATATATACAAATGACTTCTACAGTAGAAAAATGAGTGCTCACATTATATTTGCCATCAGCTGAACATATGTTAACCTTTTTGTTCGGAGAGAACACTAGGGTGCTGAGGCAGTTTCTCTGCTCTTTGTGTATGTGTGTGCGTCCCAACAATATGAAGCTTTTTTACCTTATTCTCATAGAATTTAGTTAAGTTTATTTACCACTCTACAAGTGACCAAAATTTTTTTTCTTTTGTCCCTCTTAGGAGCCTTGTGGTCATTTGAAGACGGCTTGTGAGGAGCAGATAAGAAGAAAGCCAGATCAGTGGGCACAGTACCATACCCAGAAAGCACCTGTCTCTTCAACCCTTCCTGTGGCAACACAGTCACCAACACCACCTTCTCCTCTATTCAATGTGGACTTCCGAACAGATGTAAGAAAGGTTTTAACTGCTTATTAATCATGAATGGTCAAACAGCTGACTTTAAACTAGTGTTAGCTATTTTGGTTTTTTTTTTTTTTTTTTTTTTTTTTTCGAGACAGGGTTTCTCTGTGTACCTTTGCGCCTTTCCTGGAACTCACTTGGTAGCCCAGGCTGGTCTGGAACTCCCAGAAATTCACCTGGCTCTGCCTCCTGAGTGCTGGGATTAAAGGCATGCGCCACCACCGCCCAGGAATGGTTTTCTATGGAGTTGAATTTACCTCAGTAAACAGAGTGTAAACTATGGCTAGGTGAAGAGATTCTCAATCTAAGAATCCTTTGCCAGGATTTCAAAAGCTTCGCAGCAGTAGACCTAATACTTTATATTTTTATTTTTATGTGTCTTGGCTGTTGTGCTCTGGGCTAGGTCCAAGCCCAGAGCCTTGCACATTCTTTACCACTGAACAACTCCCACAAGTTGTCCTCTGGCTTCTCTTCACAAATTATGGTACCTGTGTACATGCACACTAAATAAGTAAGTAATGAAAATGAAGTTTAAGTATTTGTTTTAAAAAATTTAAAGATCACTTAATAGGACAAAAGTGAAAGAAGATAAAGAATAAATAACTTACAAGACAAAGGAAAAGAAGGTGTGCATTTTCTATTATATGAATATTATTGTTTAGAGCTGATTCATGTATTTGTTTTATTCCATTTGATATAAGGTTCTGCTCCACACAGCCAGGCTGCTGTGGAACTCAGTATATAGTCTAGGTTGACCTTCAGCTACATGTAGTTCTGCCTCAGGCCACCAAATGATAGTTATTAAGGAAGTGAGCCATCATCCCAGCTGTTACGTTAGTTATGAAAAGAGTTTAATTATTAACTATATGATCCTTTAATTGTGTAATATTCAATGTTGTTACAAGCTTGTAAAGTTAGGTTTCATACTAATTTACCTTTTCTTCCTTCTTTTCATCAGTTCTCTGAGAGTGTGAGTGGCACAAAGTTGGAGGAAGACCATCTTTCCCATTACTCGCCCTGGTCTTGCGGCACCATAGGCTCTTGTATAAATGCCATTGATTCAGAGCCCAGAGACGTTATTGCTAATTCAAATGCTGTGCTAATGGTATGATTTTGCTTGATTGGGGAAAAGGGAGGGGGCTTTGGAGGTAGGGAAGATAATGTTGATGTCTCAAATTTTAAAATGAAGGCTTTAGTCTTTTATGTTCTGACAGTATAACTTACCTGTAAGTAACAGGGTAATATTTTAACAAATTAAAACAAACTTCATGGAATGTTGTTTCATAGTTTGGCAGTTTAATATGGTTGTTACATACCATTGAGATCCACTAATTAGTGTAAAATTGACCAGAAAAGTCTAATTACGTGTCTTTTAAGAACGTGCTTTTTGGGTTGGGGATTTAGCTCAGTGGTAGAACACTTGCCTAGCAAGCGCAAGGCCCTGGGTTCGGTCCTTAGCTCCAAATAAAGAAAAAAGAACATGCTTTATCGTTAGTCTACAGTAATCACCAGCAGCTCTCTGACTGATTATCTTTGGTTTCTACAGGACCTGGACAGTGGGGATGTTAAGAGAAGAGTTCATTTATTTGAAACTCAGAGAAGGACAAAAGAAGAAGACCCAATTATTCCCTTTAGTGATGGACCCATTATCTCAAAATGGGGTGCAATTTCCCGATCCTCCCGAACAGGTTACCATACAACAGATCCTGTCCAGGCCACTGCTTCCCAAGGAAGTGCAACTAAGCCCATCAGTGTATCAGGTGGTCCGTTTTAGTAATTATACCAAAGAACTTATACCGTGTATTTTATTCCTAACCTGTGAGGTAGAAAACACTCCATTTAGTAGCCGTGTGAAACTGAGAATGGAGTAGTTTCAACAACACCTTTGGCTAGGGGAAATACACAGCCATTGAAAAGTACATTCATGCCTGCATATTGATTTTTACATTTCTTTGTTCTATTTGTTTGCTTGTTTGTTTGAGGCAGGGTCTCACTCTGTTCTGAGCTAGCCTCAAACTTGTGGCAGTCTTGGCCTTGAACTCACAGAGATCTGCCTGGCTCTGCCTCCCTAGTGCTGGGATTAAAGGCGTGCGCCACCACCACCACCCAGCTCTTATTTTCTGCTTTTCTAATAATTGTTTCTTTTTGTTTCCTACAGATTATGTCCCTTATGTCAATGCTGTTGATTCAAGGTGGAGTTCATATGGCAGTGAGGCCACATCATCAGCACACTACATTGAGCGGTAAATTTACTCTCATTTCCTTAAGAGTCTTTACTTTCAAACGACGTGCATTTTAAAATATAGAAAACAGCCGAGTGATGGTGGCACACGCTTTTAATCCCATAACTTGGGAGGCAGAGACAAGGGGATCTCCGTGAATTCCAGGTCAGCCTGGTCTACAGAGTGAGTTCCAGGACAGCCAGGGCTGTTACACAGAGAAACCCTGTCTTGAAAAACTGGGGGGAAAAATTATATATATACATTTTATATACAGCGATATATGTATATAATGGACAAATAACTGGTTGTCCATGAAAGAAGCCACAGTAGATACACAGCTAATTTGAGCTGTATAAAAAAATCTCTGAAACATATGTATATGATATGATGACTAAACACATTCAAAGAACATATAGTCATTAATGTTTTAGTTGCTTTATATCTCACTTTAACTACAATAAACATACGTCTTTTTAAAGGGACAGATTCATTGTTACTGATTTGTCTGGCCATAGAAAGCATTCCAGTACTGGAGACCTTTTGAGTATTGAACTTCAGCAGGTAGGCTCTTGTTTATTTAGCTTTGATTTTTAAAAAGTAAAATATTAATAGAAAGCTAAGTTTATTTTTTCCTCTTTCTTCATGGAGGCCAAGAGTAACTCATTACTTCTTCAGAGGGAAGCTAATGCTCTAGCAATGCAGCAGAAGTGGAATTCTCTGGATGAAGGCCGTCACCTTACTTTAAATCTTCTAAGCAAGGAAATTGAACTGAGAAATGGAGAGGTAAGGGAATGATGTCTCGACTTCATGTTAATGTATTTGCTTTCTGTGGCTGTGTACTGGGATATACTATGTCTTAGTAAATTTTCCAGATAAATGATTGATTACTTTTTAAAACTTAGAGTAGCAATAATAGTCTCAGACTTCTGAACTAATTCTTTAGGATTCCCATTTTAATTTAAAGGAGACTCCAGGTTCTGCAAGTGTAAAATTAATATTTTTCTTATTTATAGAGTGATTATACAGAAGACACAGTAGATACGAAACCTGATAGAGATATTGAGTTAGAGCTTTCAGCACTTGATACTGATGAACCTGATGGACAAACTGAACAAATTGAAGTAAGTACCAGAGTTAGATAATTAGTTGGCTTTGTTCTGTTGTAAATTAAAACGCATAAAATACTGTCATATTGAAAGGTTAACGTTTTATTTTCTTAGGAAATCCTGGACATACAACTTGGTATCAGTTCTCAAAATGATCAGTTGCTGAATGGAACAGCAGTGGAAAATGGCCATCCCGGCCAGAAGCAGCAGAAGGACCCAGTGAAGCAGAAGAGACAGAGTTTAGGTGAAGACCATGTGACTCTGTGAGTGTTAGACAGACCCTTCATAAGCAGGGGGCATAGGGTGTAAATACTTAGAGAAGTAGATGCAGCATTAGATTCATTTTGACTTTTTACTGTTGGGTGAAACCTTACCTATAATAAAGTAATGATCTGGTCAGTCCATATTTTTCGGGAAATTTGAACTAGTAAAGCAGTTTATTTTAATAACGCAAAACTTAACTATTTGTTGGGATGAAAGTTCTATTGTTTCTAGGTTATACTTCTTCAATTTGGCCAAACTTGTAGATGGAAAATTAATTCCTAGATTAACACAACTGTAACTTCAACACTTGTGAGGCAGAGTCAGAGTGGGCTACCTACATGTTCTAGGCTGTCATGGAATCCATAGCAAGACCCTGTTTAAAAAACAAACCATAAGAGGCTGGAGAGAGGCTTAGCTGTTAAGAGCACTTGTTGCTCTTGCGGAAGACTCAGGTTTGGTTCCCAGCATCTACATGGTGGCTCACAACCGTCCATAGTTCCTATTCCAGGAGAGCCCACCCCCTTGTACACATGCGGTGGTGCATATACATACATGAAAGCAAAAACACCTGTACACATAAAACATACTTTTAAAAAAAAAAATCATAAAACTAGTGCAAACAAAAACTATGTTAAGTTTTTCTTGTTTTAAGAATCATGTTATGATTTTCTTGGCTATTATATTGCCATTTTGTTTAATTACTGCCAGAGATTTGGGCCTGGTCTTAAGCTTGACAATTTATATGTCATCTAATCAGTTTTTAAATTTTTCTCATAAATGTGGAAAATAGGACCTTTTTAGAGACTTTTGATATTTTAAACATTTTAATTTTTATTTATTAATTTTTATGTGTATGGGTATTCTGCCTGCATGTATGTCTGTGCACCATGTAAAGTTTTGTACCTGGAGCGGCCAGAGTGGCATTGCATCTCCTAGGACTAGAGTCACAGACAGTAGTGAGCTACCACTTGGGTCCTAGTTGAAATGGTCCTCTGGAAGAGCAGGTAGTGCTCTTGACTGCTGAGGCCATCTCTCCAGTCCCCATTGGATACTTTTCTTGATAAAGAAGATAGGCTTTTTCTGTGGGCTCTTAAAGTTTGAAATAGCTTTTAGAGAGCATATATGATAACTCTTAAATATCTGCACTTAAAGTTAATTTGCTTTCACTATCATTTATTTTCTCTCAGGGAGGAGCAAAAAACAATTCTGCCGGTAACGTCTTGCTTTAGCCAGCCACTCCCAGTATCTATTAGCAGTGCAGGCTGCCTCCCCATCACCACATCTGTCAGTGCTGGCAACCTCATTCTGAAAACTCATGTTTTGCCTGAAGATAAAAACGACTTTTTAAAACCTATTGCAAATGGGAAGATGGTTAACAGCTGAAAGGAGGCTCATCTTTCAAATTTGTGACCACACCATGGAAGCATTTACACTAGCTTTTTATATATATAATATATATTATATAATGTATATTTTTTTTAAAAAAAGATATTACCGGGGGCATCCATTTCCTGTGGACTCTTTGATACTTCAAGCCCTCTTGCATTAGCATTATGAAAAAAAAAAAAAGAAAATTTACTTTACTAGGGTAATGTTCACTTTCCAGAAATTATTGGAATTTGGACAACATTTAACTTAAGCTTCAAGCAGCTTTTTATGAGTTTGTAGCAATCCGGTGCAGTAACTGAGCCATTTCCTATTTTAAATGGCTTCTACAGTAAATTAACAACTCAGTTATTAAACTAGCAGGATCCTACAATGATACATCTAGTGAAAGTAGAGTTAATTAACTAATTTATTTCTATTTTATGTTTCACTGAGAGAAATTTCCATCTCATTCCAGCTGCTTTATTTATCTTTTTATTGGACGTTGCATGGATTTTTCTTTTCCTTTTCTTTTTTCTTTTCTTTTTCGTTTTTGAAGAGTGGAATCAGTTGTTCTTACCATAGAGTTTTACAGGGTTATATAGTAGCTTTCTTTACTGCATTATATGTAGAAGTGTGGTGCAGTGCTTTTATCTGTAGCATTTAATTTTTTTAAATTTTTCGTTTTCAAGACTAGTTTCTGCTTTGTTAATATTTATACACAGGCTACTTGTTGAAGTAATTAATTAAAAATATAACCAAGTGCCTAAGTCTTTCAGCTGATGTACTAGATATTAAATTCTCCTAAGTTATGCAGAACCGTTTTTACAATTTTGATAAATTATGCACTAATGTAATGGCAATTTTTTAAAATGCAGATTTAAGCCTGTACATTATTGAATCTGATGACTTGGCAAAAGAATCAGGTGCTTTCAGCTTTCTTGAGAAAACCCTGTATGTAGCGTTTGCACTGACTAACAAGATGGTATTGCTGGGTCTTTAATTTAAAGAAATTAATTTGGGTGTTCATTGCATTGTTTTAGTTAGATATTGTTTATTGTTAACTTCATGTTGGGTTTAATTTTACTTGTTTTCTGACTATTAGTTTGATAAGATTTTGAACCATGTAGTAGTAGAACATTGGCTAACATTTACCCATACTTAAAAACATGAATAATTTCCACCCTGCCATAATGTGACTGAAATTTTCACTTGGCATCTGAAAATATGCAGTATGTTCAACCAGCCATGTCTCAGATTTGTGGATGATATTTTATTGAAGCTTAAATTTCAGTCAACATTTGAAAACAAAAGCTGGGCATTCCTTCCTGGTGGTAATCTTACCTATAGTTTGTTTTTGTTTGTGTTTGTTTGTTTTTCCTCTATTTCTTTAAGATTAGTTTGACTTTCATTATTTTTTAATTAACTTCTGTGAAGTTGTTTACTCTAAAAATTGTACTGGAATATTTTAAGCCAAGCTGATCTTTCACCAGGTGTACTGTATGTAAGGGCTTCTCCTGCTAGCAAGATGCTTAAACAGGATCATGTTATTGGTCGTCTGAGCTATTTAGTTATTTTACAAAAACCACAGCATTGTAAGATTTTGATAAAAGTTTCGTGCACATTTCCAGGGGTGGGAGGGTTGACATTTCCCTGAAATTTCTTGATTGGAATGAGTAAATACTGGTGTTTGATAACTGTCTTAATGAACATGCTCATAAGGTGACTGATAAGTTGTAAATAATACCTGAGAAACAAAGGGGTAGTTTTGATATTCTGGGGTCAGTATGGAAGATCTTACACATTTATTTAATACTTAGTGTATGAAGATGTTTGTTTGTAGCATAACAGCACAGTAGCCTTGACTTAGTTTCCTTTGGTTAGTACTGTACCTTTTTGCCATGGCCAGTGCTCCCCATCCCTACAAAGACATTTTATTTATTTCACTCTGTAACCTGAAATGAATAGGAACAAGAGTTTTAAACCATGTTACATTAACTTATTTCTGACATTATAAATTAGCCTAGGATATTACAGGAACATGATTGTTATATAATTTATATCAGAACCTTTCGATGAATATGAGCTTATTACATTTGAAATGCTTCCAGTCTTCTTCTTCTTCTTTTTTTTTTTTCCTGTCTGTAATTCCAAAAAGGTTATGTAAACCTGTCTGTCTATTTCATGGATATTTAATAGTGAGATCTTCCATGTTGAAGGTAATGTATTTTTTTTTTAAGATTTTAAAATTGCTATTTTGTTACAAAATAGAGACCTATTAACAATTGAGAGCTCCTTATGTGCCCTCAGGGAAAGAACCCTCCTTGCAACAGAACTACACAAACATCTTCAGCACTTTCTGAGGGTGATTATATACTACATAAATTGATCTTGTGTATTTAACCTTATCCTTTTAATTTTAAAATTAAAATTTGAAGCGTGGTTGTGCTCTGCTGGAGGGTTGGGATGCTTAGGTGTTTGCCTACTTGTTCAGTAATTACATTTGCATCAGTATGTATACCTACCAACCTTATTGGTATGTCTCAAACACTTAAAGTAATGCTTGTCTTGCAGCAGATGATCCCACAAAATAATAACTCCCTATTCTTCAAGTTTTACTCTTTCTCACTAACAACATAGGAATTGTTTCTGTGTTGATATTATTATGTATTGCATCTTTTATGTGATGACAACCTACTGTCTGTTTTGGTGGGTTTAATGTGAAATAAAGCCATTGGATCTCTGCCACTTGAGAAGAAAGAACAGTTCATCTGACCTTTCTTCAGAGTAGTACCTACTGATGTCATAGAGGAAAATAGTACAAACAGACCTAGAACATGGCTTTTAAAATTGAGGGCAATCATCACTTTGACCCTTTATCAAGACATTATGTGTACCTGCCAGCCTTATTTGTATGTCTCAAACACTTAAAATAATCCTTGTCTTGCATTTGGGATCAGAGGCTATAATGCAATAGAAGAGAAAATTTGTAATGTTGATATCTAAACTGCATGTGTTGCCTATGGGTATAATCAGGAAAAAACAGTCTGAAGTCTGAAAAGCAGGAAAATGGTGTGGGTTTCCTTATGTTTTGTTTTTGTTTTTCTTTCCAATTTCTGAGTCCAGTTCCTAGTCAGTGTGCCACATTCAGATGCTGTGAATATAACATCATTAGTCTTGTGTGGGGTCGTTTCATTTTATGAATTCTAAGAGTTCTATGTGTATTCTTTCTACTTGATACCTAAACATATTAGATTCTCTTGCCTTTGCTACCATGATTTTTTTCAATGCCATGCAACAAACCAGGATATGTGGGACAGTTGTACTTTGTAATTTTCAAAAAAAAAAAAAAAAAGGTAGCTTTCTAGGCCCGTGGCACTGATTCTCTCCTTTCATAGCTTTTTGCTCTATTAAGAGAATTAAATGAAACCTCTCATACAAAAATAAAATAAAATAAAATTTCCCATTTGTATGGATCCTAGTCACTTTGACCCAGATTTCAAGTTGATGCTGAGTTACAAAGCACATCCTGATTTTATATACAGAAGATTGCAGAATGCAGTGATTTGTAGGACTTTTGAATGGGATCATTTAACCATTTGAAAAAATTTGTTTAAAAACCATATACCCTATTTTTGAATTTTAGATGTGATACAGCCCATGTTGTCTTTTTAGCCAGGGTCGGAACTTGTAACAGTCAGATTCAGTGTATGATTTCAGCTGTGAATCTGAGTATTTCTTCCCTTGTTTCTTTGAGTCGTTTTCTGAGCAGACTGTCACCAATATTGGTAACAAATCATTAAAGAGAAAAGTTGCATTGCAGCTATGTATTAGTATCTTAGAACTTTCCTTGTGTTTTGGTGAATCAAGAGTACTGATGGGATCACTTACTGTATGTAACTCCTTCTACAGAAGGGCCCCTTCTGCAAGCAGAACACAAATGAACATGCTCAAGGAGTATCCCGTTTTCTAGAGATTGTTTGCTAGTAACTCCTTTACACTGGCTGTTTCTTTGTATCCCTTTGCTGGCAAGGGAGTACAAGGAGTCAAACCACAGATCAGAACACCCCACATTTGAGTGGAGACTTATTTTTACTCTAAGGGGAGTTAGTCCCCCCAAGTCTGAAACTGGCAATTTTTTTTCTCTTATATAAAATTTTAAAAATATTCCCTAAACCAGTGGAAAACAGACACTGGCTGCACTTAGTACTGCCAAAAGCCAAGGTCATTTGCACATATTCCATCAACCTGTCAAGAATTAGGCCTCACTTTATAACCCACGGCATGGAAGTGCATGCATTCTCTTAGCTGGGCAAACAATTATACTGTAGTTGTGATACAACACATGTGGCTTTTATTTGTACTGCACATACCCACTGTACAGCCACTTGGGAGTATCGTGGTTAGCTTGCAGCAACTGCTGTCTGCATTTATACTGTTTATTGCATATTCTTTTCCCTGGAAGTGAAAGAGAAATGTTTTTCTTGTTGCATTGATTACATTTTATAAATTTGCTTAGCTGGAAAGTTTGGGAAAAGAGGCCTGTTTGTCAATTGTACAACCGATTGTGAAGCTTAGTGTGAATATTTTTACGTCTGTATTAGACATTTTCTTTGCAAATCTATTGTTCGATTGAAATGTAAATGAAATTAAAGATGGTGTACACCCATCATGTAAAAAGCAGGCACCATCTCTAAGATGGATTTAATGCTCATTTTTAAGGCATATACTCAGCTTCTATTTAAAACTATAAAATAATTCTGTACAATGAAATGGGGAATATATATGAGAATAAATTCTATTCCATTTATTTCAATTTGAATTTCCAAATTGTAATTTTCCCTTTGTGCTATAGGAATAGGATTAAAGCGGGAAGGCTAGGACTTCTAAGGCCTGTATGTGGGGGGTGGGCAGAGACGGAACAATGAGGGTTGTGATGATAGTGAATAGCAAAGAGTGAATTCTGTGTGTTTTTGCTGTAGCACTGAAGTGAAGAGATATTAGCTTTGGCTGTTCACAAAATAGAGCATCATGATTTTCAGTGTTTGAGAGAAAAATTGATGGAAAAAGTTTGCAGTACTTGACATGTATTTGCATGCACAAAATAAAATTATTTGTCCACCTTAAAAGTTGTTTGCTTAGTGTCAATGTTAAGTTTATGGTATGTTTTAGTTGTCCTAATTTTCTTGATATTTCTTAATAAAGCTGGAAAGACACTCCTTAAGTAGGGACTTAAATGATCACTTTTGTTGGTATATCATTGGGAAGTAAGTAGGTCCAAGGAAGTTGAAATATGTAGTTGTCTGACATTTCATTCAAAATAGAGCACTTTAAAAATGAGAGGTGGTGTAAAAAAATAATACTGAGTTTACCATCTTTGGGAAATAATAGGACAGATTCATAAATAGGACAAAATCTTGTGTTATAAAAGTGTGAAAATCATTCTGTATGCTTCAGAATTAAAAAAAACAACAACAACCAGTGGCCTGAATCTCAGCACCATTGTCATTGACCCCTGGATCCCTTTATTTACTCACCCAGCAGATATGATGTCATACGCCCTGTCGGTGCCCGTCTTTAAGACTATAGGTCAATGAAATGAGCTCTGGGAAAGACCAAGTTGAATAGCTCAGAAAGCTACATACAAAGGGGCTATTTGTAGCTATGTTGAGCCAGAGGAGGTGCTTCTCTGTGAGGCAACCTCTGGCTAGACTTTAAATCCTGCATAAAATTTTTTATCAGTAACAGCTTACCTTCCTGACCCCCTGATCTTTACCTCATTTTGTATTTTAATCCTATTTTGTATTTGAGAGGTTAAGTAATTTGCCAAGATTTCATAACCAGAAGGTAATAGAGTCAGAGTTCTGCTATCTTTCTGTCTCTCAAAAAGGTAATGATGATGATAGTTGGATCCATGTCCACCTAAGTGGAAAGCGTGATTTGAGAAATGGGACTTCATGGAGTAATAATATAAACAGCTAGTTCCCAGAGCACTTAGTATGTTCCAGGGCACTAAGTGTTACAATGTAGATTATTGTCACCATTTCCAGACAAGCAAAGGAATATAGATACTTCTGAGAATTTGCCCAAATTTACACTGCCAGAAGAGGGAGATAGGCATTGAATACCATACTAAAGTGATCCTCAGAGAATCTTGGAAGTTAATAAGCTGAATGTTGTAAGATTTTAGAAAGGATACTTGGGCAATGATGTGAAAGATGAAGCTGGAGATATACCAGCAAAGAGGCAGGGTTAATACTGCAAGGAAGTGTGGACTACATGAACAACATGCAGGGATAGAGGAAAAGAGATGAGTGTGAAAATTGGAGTTGAGAAGAACGCCTGACCAGGTTTGCTGTGCAAAAAAGTGCACTAGACATCTGGACATTATTAGGTGATTGCAATTTGTTTAAAGATTACAAACCTTGTTTTGCTGAGGACAGACATAATTGTCACATGCAGTCTTGAATAAGCCCCAGAGTGACTTTAAAGTATAGGAAGAAGGGAGAAGAAAAGCCATGAAGAGGTGAACCAGGCAGAGGAAATGAGTTACTACAGGGGTAGCTCTTGTATAGGCCTGTTAGCCTTGAACTCACAATCCTGAGTGCTAAGATCACAAGTGTACAACTTTACACCCGGCAGGGAAAGGAAGCATGGAAGCAATAAAATTTCAGAGAGATTTACAGTTAATCCTTGTTGAAATAACATGCTTAACAGTAGCTCAAATGCCCATGAGATAGCTTCATGACTAGGTCTTTAAGGATTTTTTCAAAATCAAACCTCAGTGAGGATCAGATGAAGAGTAACGAGGTGCAGTTTAAAATAGATATCTGAGTTCAAGAGAATGGACATCTATTAAAGTATTTTTTAAACTACATTTTGAAATACTTACAGATTGATAGGAAGTTACAGAAAGTACAGACATTATCATGTCCCCTTCACATAGTGTCCCATAGCAGTATCTTGCATAGCTAGTACAATATCAGAACCAGAAAACTGACATCATATGCAATCGATAGACCTTATTTACCCCTCCTCACCTTCCTGTGTATTCACTTGTATATGCCCACCCATGCAATTGGTGGATGCATTTTTGATGCAATTTTCTTAAGTGTGTGGGAAACCTATTGCTAAAATAGCAACTGTTTCCTCTCATTCATTCTTTTCTCCCTTAATATTCACATTTTTTTTTTACTGAGTTCAGCACAACTACCTTGAACTTCATCCAAGTTGTTGCATGTATTAATAGCTCATTTCTTTATATTGCTGAATAATATGCCATAGTATAGATATATCATGGTTTGTTTAACCATCATCCATTAAAAGGCATTTAAGTTGTTTCAAATTTCTGTTACAAATAAAGCTGCTATGATCATTTGTATAAGTGCTTTTGTGTGGATATAGTTTTTATTTCTGAAATATTGAATAAATAAGCTGGTATTTACTGTCTACCTCTGAAGAGGATGATGAAGTGTCAACTTGGATGAATTCCCTAAATATTCAGTTTCCAGGGCTGGTGAGATGGTTCAGTGGTTAAGAGCACTAGCTACTTTTCCAGAGGCCCTGGGTTTCCAGCTCCCAGATGACAAATCAGAACTAGCTGTAACTCCAGTGCTAGGGGATCTGATGTCTTCTGGGCTCCATGGGCAACAGGCACTCATGGTGTACAGACACATGTGCAGGCAAAAATACCCATACACATAAAAAGAAATTTTTTAAAAATAGAGTTTGCAAAAATGGATACATAAATGATAAAGTGATTGTCATTTCCATGTATTACGTTTTTGTTTTTTGTTTTTTTTCTTTTTTTTTTTTTTTTTTTTTTTTTTTGGGGCAGGGTTTCTCTATGTAGCTTTGTGACTTTCCTGGAACTCACTCTGTAGCCCAGGCTGGCCCTGAACTCACAGAGATCCACCTGCCTCTGCCTCCTAAGTGCTGAGATTAAAGGTGTGCACCACCACTGCCCAGCTTGTATTAGTTTTCTATTGTCACATAAATTACCCCCAAACAGCAATGTAACACAACTACTTGTATCTCAGATTCTGTAGGTGAGGAAGTTGAATGTGATTTAAATGGGTCCTATGAGTCTCTTCAGAAACTGCATTCCAAAAGTTAGTTGGCATTGCCATTGTTTTACTGCTCAGGTATGGAAGGATAAGCTTCCAAGTTCACTCTTAAGATGTTTGGCAGGATCTCCTTCCTTATGAACAGCTGGAATGAAAGTCTCAGACTTTTGCTAGCTATTCTTTGGAGCCCAGGCTGCCAGTTCCTTGCCAGAAAAACCTCCTAGGACACCTCACAGTAGGATATTAGATGAGATTGGATCATCTAAGTGGCAAGAAAAGCCATAGAGCATGCAAGAAAGCTGAGAAGTTAGTCTTACAACCTTATCTTGGAAGTGGCATAGTCCTCAGAAGAAAGGCCCTAGGTCAAGTCCACACCTGAGGCAAGGAGATTTATACAACAGCATGAATCCCAGAGACAGGTTTTTT
Organism: Onychomys torridus; assembly: GCF_903995425.1. NCBI lineage: Eukaryota > Metazoa > Chordata > Mammalia > Rodentia > Cricetidae > Onychomys > Onychomys torridus. The sequence goes on from NC_050446.1 coordinate 1,984,784, forward strand.
GGTTTGTTTTGGGAGTAGGATTTTGTCCAATCAGGAGACAGAAGTCATGTAGTGGTTATATGGGACATATTTTTTTGAATACTAAATATTAAAGATAAAATAGAGCACACTGTGGTTCAGGGAAGGGTCTCTAAGGACAAACTTGGGAAGAGGCCATTTTACAAGGCTGGGATTCAAGACCTCAATGGAGATGCTATACTAGGCCTAGTAGGCAAAATATTGCTGGTTTACTCAGGCCCAAACTAGTTGGTGGCAGGCAGAGCCATTCTCCAGGCCACAGGTGGAATATGCAGCCTGCGGAGGAAATTGGCACTAGGGTTCTTAGCAGGTCTTCGGAAGGTGGAGGAGGGGAGCAGAAGGCTTTAAGACACCAGTTTTGCATTGAGAGAGTACCAGAAAAGTCTTAGGTTGAAGTGCCCACAAGGGACCACACATGCTAGATGCATGAATGGGGGAGTGCCCTACTGGATGTCCTTATGTCAACATCACTGGCCTTCCATGTGGCTGCAGGAAAACCTCAGGTATCCCTCCAGTACCCTCTACTGAGAAAATCCCTGTGTCATTTCAGAGCAGGGAGAAATCTTTGAGGAACTCTGGCCATCATCACAGAGTCTAGACTGAAAACTGAATTGGGAACTGAGAGGCAGGCAGTAAATTGATCAGCCAAAGAACTTTTTTATAAGCTATACTTGCTTATAAAAATGGAGTTTGTTACAGAAAACCTTTCAACAAAATGTCAGACCCATTCTTAAGTCAATTCTATTAAATACTTAGAAATAACACCAATTTTACAAAATCTCTTAAAAAAGTGGAGGAGTTAACTTCCAACTAGTTTTATTAAACCACATGTTTTTGTTATGGTTTCTGTATATGTGGTGAAGCACTACGACCAAAAGCAACAGGGAGAAAAGGTTTTTCTTAACTCTCAGGTCATTCCATCACCAAGGGAAGTCAGAGCAGGAACTCAAGGCAGCAACCTGGAAGCAGGAACTGAAGCAGAAGTCATGGAAGAGTGCTAACTGGCTTGCTTCTCCTCAGGACTACCTGCTCAGAGGCACACCACCCAGAATGGGCTTGACCTTTCTACATCAACCTCTAAGAAAATGCCTCCACAGGCTTGCCTACAGGCCAGTCTCATAGAGTCATTTTCTCAATACTCCTTCCCAGATAATGTCTAGGTTTGTGTCAACAAACCAAGATACCAAAGTAACTCTGACAATAAAACCAGACAATGACATTACCAAAACTTCTTTATGAACATAGATGTAAAAAGTTCTTAATATATCATATACATAAGGATTAGTATGTAAACATGAAATGTATCAAGTCCAAACATGGCTTTTTTCAGAAATGCAAGATGGTTTTGAATTTGAAAATCTGTAATTGAGCATAGTAACAGAATAAGGCTTTTATATTCTGTTAGAGGGTCCCTTAATTTTTTTAAAAGACTTTTTAATTACATGTATGTGTATGTCTCTGTGTGGGTATGTTCATATGAGTACAGGCATCTGTGAAGGCTAGAAGAGGTGTCAGATCCCCTGGATCTGGTCTTACAAGTGGTTATGAGCTGCCTATTGTAGGTGCTGGAAACTGAATTCTGGTCCACTGCAAGAGCAGTATGGGCTTTTAACCACTGAGCCATCTCTCCAACCCCAAGTCTCTTAAAATTTATTGGAGCTCCATTCTAATTGTTATATACAGAAATAAGGAAAACACCAATGTTCTTTTTTAAAAAGTTTTAAAGTTTCATTTATGTGTTTAAGTGTTACACCTCAGTGTATGTATTTAGACAGTAGGTTCTGGAAACCAAGTCCAGGTCCTCTGCAAGAGCAACAAGTGCTCTTTACTGCTGAGCCATCTCTCTAGCCCCACAAATGTTTGTTTGTTTTGTTTTTCAAGACAGGGTTTCTGTGTGTAACAGCAGCCCTGGCTGTCCCAGAACTCACTCTGTAGACCAGGCTGGCCTTGAAAGCAAGCTTTTGTGAATTTTTTCATGATTTAATCAGAAAGTTAATTGTTGCCTTAAGATAATACAACATCTAAAGAACTTTCACTTAAGCCCATACCAAAGATACTAGTTTAAGGCTGTTTATTCTAGATTTCCAATTAAGAAAGACATTCAGAAGAAAAAAAAAAAAAGGACATTCAGTCATAACCAATGGAACCTCTTACACAATTAAAGAGAAAAAGAGGGAAGGAGAAGAAGCAGTATGGGTGGGAGATGACCATGCCAGACTGGGTGTTTCAGATAGTACTAAGACTTTAATACAGTCTTACATCACTTAAAGCAGGACATACTCTGGTACACACGTTAGGGGATTTCTGGGAACATGCTATAGAAACTAAAAAGACTATGAATCACCAGACAGTATAATCTTTATAAGACCGCCATCATACATGCATGCAGCCCTTTATTAACCAATATGTCATTATTTGGTACATGGCTAAATTTACATAACAATATAATCCAGGAAGACTTGTTATAAATGTACAAAGGAAGGTGGTCAGATAGTGGTGTCCCAGCACTCAGGAGGCAGAGGCAGGTAGATCTCTGAGTTTGATGCCAGTCTGGTCTACAGAGTGAGTTCCAGGACAGCAAGGGATACACAGAGAAACCCTGTCTGGAAAAACCAACCAAACAAAAAACATCTGTTACTTTTTACGTTGTTCATATGTGTGTATATGCATGCTGGTACATATAGAAATATATGTGTGCATGCATGTAGTAGCCAGAGGTTGACACTGGGTGTCAGTCACTTTCTACCTTTTTTAAACATTAAAAAAGAAACATACTTACAGCTTACATGTCTGTATGAGTGTATATGCACAGTGTGTAGTTTTTTTTTTCTTTCGTTGTCATAACAAATGACTGCATTTTGTTAACTTAAAACAATACAAATTTATTATTTCAGTTTCCACAGGGCTGAAATTTTAAGATGTCTGTGGGCCTACATTCCTGTCTGGAGCCTCTACACTTATTTAGAGGAAGAATCCACCTCTACACTTATTTTGCTCCAGAGAGTTCAGCTCCTTGCTGTATGTCTCAAGTCCCCATCTTCTTGTAAGCTACCAGCCTTGAGGTTCATTGTTTATTTAGACTGTCCACATTCTCTCACTTAGTTCCCTTTTCATATTCAGACCAGGAACTGAAATGTTAAATTCCTTGTATACTTCAATGCTTCCTGGCTTCTGTCATGCCAGAAAACAAACAAACAAACAAAACAAAACACCTTTGTTAAACATTCTACAAGGTTACTTGATTGGTTACAATGTTATGGCTGTAGAGAGTTGTAGATCCAGAATCAAATAATCTTGAGGGGTGTCTTTAACTTCCTTAGTAGCCATTCATTGTCCACCTCTGTCAGACCTCACATCCTGTGACAATCATGTAAAACTTAGAAATCTATTAGTATAGCCCTAGCTTCCACCATTGCAAAAGCAATGCATGTCATTGGATAGTGTCTGAAACCTGCAGCGGAGATTTCTTTGTGTTACTCAAACCTGCCTACCTGATGTACCCACCAATATATTAGAAAAGTGTCTTCATTGGTGATTTTGTTGTTGCTGTTCTGCAAATATACAGTCTTGATGAAACTGTTGAACATGGTCTTGGTGGTGGCCTGAATCCTGGGTCATGGTCACTCATGTTTGGCTCCAGAATAAACTCTCTTCTTATTCCCTTTGAAGTGAGAATTGTATTTTGGACAAAATAAAGGGTAATTTATTTATTTTGAAGTAAAATGATTAGCAACCTTAATATCTGTAAATTCCAACATTTAGCAGTGGGTTATCTCATCACATAACTGTAAAAGGTTCTGTTCTTGTGCCACATTTTGTTCTGGTGTTCTATTGTCAATAGACAAAGTGATGGGAAAGCCATTATTAGCAACAAGCCATTGAGTTGGAAGATGAAGGGCTTTTATTCCAAATTCCTCCTTTTCGGGGTCACAGTGCAAACTATATGTGGCTTCTGAGGAGTCTAAATTCAGTCATAGCTGGGTGGGCACCATGGGCACTCTTGCAATAATCAGTCTTCTTGATATGGCCTCAATGCTGTCCACAGGTCATCAGGCTCTCCGGACTTGCCCATTACTGATTTCTATAAGCCAGAAGGAAGATGACAGATTAGAAGGCCACTTGAGTGATCGTGATCTCTGATTCCCCACCCCCATCTCCTGTAATGTTCTTTTCAAGCTGACTTTATCAGTTAATTATTTGGAGTATGAACTGGGGAGTAAGACAAAAGCTGTAGTGAAAAATAGGCTTGCTAGCCAAGGGGCAGCCTTTAATCCCAGCACTCAGGAGGCACAGGCTGGGGGATCCCTGTGAGTTCCAGGGCAGCCTGGTTTACAGAGTGAGTTCCAGGGCAGATTCCAAAGTTACACAGAGAAACCTTGTCTTGAAAACAAAATTAATCAGTTAATTAATTAACTAACTAATTAGGCTTGCTAAGTGCTGGGTGGAAACAAGCTAACCCATCCATTGGCTACATTCATTTGCTTTCTCTTGTGAGCCTTCATCAGAGTCTCTGCTTTGCATCTCTCTTGAAAGGTTCTTGTCTACTTCCTCCACACACTTCTACAGCAGAGACCTCAGCTTACACATGATCTTGAAACTAAGCTGAAGGTCATCAAAGCAGCAGATGGTCTTCTTGGTCAACATCTTTCCAAAGAGAACATCCTGAATGAGCCACAGGTCCCCTTTGAGATTCTCTCCACTCTAGCTCCTACCTGGCCCTCAAGCTGGAGGTATCCAGGCCTACGCCAACCTGAGCTCCACAGTATGTCTTCCTTCTACAGAACTCATATTGCAGGGGTAGTGGTGGGAGTGAGGTGGCCTAAGGAGATCTCTTGCATTCCTGAGCCTGGCCCAACCCCCAGCCTAATCCTGGGTCAACTGGGTGGACTTTGGAAGCTTAGCCAGGTCTGAGGATCCATCCAGCCCTCCTGTTCCATCACCCCCATGACCCAGTGGGAGCAAGAAGGTGACATTCTAAAGTGTCTTGCCATGGCGAATGTGGGTACCTCAAGCCATACTCTGATAGAAGAAGGCCTATTTTAAAAACTCATGTAAGATTTAAGAAAAGAAAAGAAAACCAGGTGTAAGCAGCTTCTTTTGAATGAAGTGATGGTAAATCTTCTTGGGCCAACTTGAAGCATGTCTCAGTCTGTGAGGGTATTTTCATGGATTGTTAGCTGAGCACAATGGCAACATCCTACGGGTTAGGGCCCAGATGGAATAAAAACCTTGAACACCAGATGGCCATATCTGCCCTGCCATGATAGCCTGAGCCTTCTGAAATTGTGAACCAAAACAAAGAATGCTCTAGATATTTTGGTCACAGTAACACTAATGGATAAGAATCCATTACAAGGCTGGAGAGAGGGTTCAGGGGTCAAGAGTGCATACTGCTCTTTTAGAGGACCTAGATTTGGTTCCCAGAACTCACATCAGACAGCTCACACTTTCTTTTTTATTTATTTTATTTTATAATTTAATTTAATTTGACATATCAGCCATGGATTCCCCTGTCCTCCCACCCCCCACAGCCCACATACCCCACCCCCACCCTCCATTCAACCCACCCCATCCCCATTCCCATCTCCTCCAGGGCAAGGACTCCCCTGGGGATTCAGCTCAGCCTGGTAGATTCAGCCGAGGCACGTCCTCCTCCATCACCCAGGCTGAGCAAAGTGTCCCAGCATAGGCCCCAGGTTCCAAACAGCCAGCTCATGCACTAAGGAGAGGTCCCAGTCCCACAGCCTGGGGACCTCCCAAACAGTTCAAGCTAATTGACTGTCTCACTTATCCAGAGGGCCTGATCCAGTTGGGGGCTCCTCAGCTATTGGTTCATGTGTTTCCACTAGTTTTGCTATTTGTCCCTGTGCTTTTTCCAATCATGGTCTCAACAACTCTCACTCATACAATCCCTCCTCTCTCTTGCCATTTGAACTGCCGGAGCTCCACCTGGGGCCTAGCCGTGGATCTCTGTATCTGCTTCCATAAGTCATCGGATGAGAGTTCTACCACGACAGAGTGTTTGACCATCTGATCACCAGGGTAGGTCAGTTTGGGCTTTCTCTCGACCATTGCCAGTTGTCTATTGTGGAGGTATCTTTGTGGATTTCTGGGAACCTCTCTAGCACTTTGCTTCTTCCTATTTCCATGGGGTCTTCATTTACCTTGTTCTCCTTCTCTAATCTTGATCCAGCTGGGATCTCCTGTTCCCCTAAGCTCTCTTTCCTTCGACTCTTGCCTACCATTACCCCCTCTCACATCCAGTTTTCTCATGTAGATCTCGTCCATTTCTCTGTCGTTGGGGGATCCCTGTGTCTTTCTTAGGGTCCTGCTTTCTAGGTAACCTCCCTGGAGTTGTGAGTAGCAGTCTAGTCATCCTTTGTTTTACATCCAGTAACCACCTATGAGAGAGGACATACCATGTTTGTCTTTCTGAGTCTGGGTTACCTCACTCAGGATCATTTTTTTCTAGATCCATCCATTTGCCTGCAAACCTCATGATGTCATTGTTTTTCTCTGCTGAGTAGTACTCCATTGTGTATATGTACCACATTTTCTTTATCCATTCTTCAGTTGAAGGGCATCTAGGTTGTTTCCAGGTTCTGGCTATTACAAACAAAGCTGATATGATGGAGCATTCCTTGGGTATATGCCCAAAAGTGTACATTTGGGTCTTGGGGGAGATTGATTCCCAAATTTCTAAGAAAGCACCATATGATTTCCAAAGTGGCTGTACAAGCTTGCATTCCCAGCAGCAGTAGAGGAGAGTTCCCCTTGCTCTACATCCTCTCCAACATAAGCTGTCTTCAGAGTTTTTGATCGTAGCCATTCTGATAGGTGTAAGGTGGTATCTCAGAGTCATTTTGATTTACATTTCCCTGATAATTAGGAATGTTGAGCAATTCCTTAAATATCTTTTAGCCATTTGAGCTTCCTCTGTGGAGAATTCTGTTTAGTTCTATGGCCCATTTCTTAATTGGACTGTTGGGCATTTTGATGTCTAATTTCTTGAGTTCTTCATATATTCTGGATATCAGCCCTCTGTCAGATTTGGGGTTGGTGAAGACCTTTTCCCATTCTGTAGGTTGTCTCTTTGTCTTGTTGACCATGTCCTTTGCTCTCAAAAGCTTCTCAGTTTCAAGAGGTCCCACTGATTGATTGTTTCTCTCAGTGTCTGTGCTATTGGAGTTATATTTAGGAAATGATCTCCTATGCCAATGTGTTCAAAACTACTTCCTACTTTCTCTTCTATCAGGTTCAGAGTAACTGGATTTATGTTGAGGTTTTTGATCCACTTGGACTTAAATTTTGTGCATGGTGACAGATATGGATCTATTTGCAGCCTTCTACACCTTGACATCCAGTTATGCCAGCACCATTTGTTAAAGATGCTTTTTTTCCCATTGTACAGTTTTGGCTTCTTTGTCAAAAATCATATGTTCATAGGTATGCGGATTAATGTCAGGGTCTTCAATTTGATTCCATTGGTCCACATGTTGGTTTTTATGCCAGTACCAAGCTGTTTTTATTACTGTAGCTCTATAGTAGAGCTTGAGGTCAGGGATGGTGATGCCTCCAGAGGTTGTTTTATTTTACAGGATTCTTTTGGCTATCCTGGGTTTTTGTTTTTCCATATGAACTTGAATATTATTCTGTCCATGTCTGTGAAGAATTATGTTGGTATTTTGATGGGGATTGCACTGAATCTGTAGATTGCTTTTGGTAAGACTGCCATTTTTACTATGTTAATCCTGCCTATCCATGAGCATGGGAGGTCTTTCCATTTTCTGACATCTTCAATTTCTATTTTCAGGGACTTAAAGTTCTTGTCATATAGGTCCTTCACATGCTTTGTTAGAGTAACCCCAAGGTATTTTATATCATTTGTGGCTATTGTAAAGGGTGATGTTTCTCTGATTTCCTTCTCAGCCTGTTTGTCCATTGTATATAGGAGAGCTACTGTTTTTTTTTTTAGCTGATCTTGTATCCTGCTATGTTGCTGAAGGAGTTTATAAGCTGTATCAGTTCCTTGGTTGAATTTCTGGGGTCACTTATGTATACTATCATGTCATCTGCAAATAGGGAAAGCTTGACTTCTTCCTTTCCAATTTGTATCCCCTTAATCTCCTTATGTTGTCTTATTGTTCTGGCTAGAACTTCAAGTACTATATTGAATAAGTATGGGGAGAGGGGACAGCCTTGCCTTGTTCCTGATTTTAGTGGTATTGCTTTGAGTTTCTCTCCATTTAATTTGATGTTGGCTGTTGGCTTGCTGTAAATTGCCTTCATTATGTTTAGGTATATTCCCTGTATTCCTGATCGATCCAAGATCTTTATCAGGAAGGGGTGTTGGATTTTATCAAATGCCTTTTCTGTGCCTAGTGTGATGACCATGTGTTTTTTTTTCTTTGAGTTTGTTTATATGGTGTATTACATTGATGGACTTTTGTATGTTGAACCACCCTTGTATCCCTGGGATGAAGCCTACTTGATCATGGTGGATAATTGTTTTGATGTGTTTGTTCTTGGAGTCTGTTGGCCAGTATTTTATTGAGTATTTTTGCATCAATGTTCATGAGGGAAATTGGTCTGTAGTTCTCTTTCTTTGTTGCATCTTTGGTTTAGGAATCACAGTAATTGTAGCCTCATAGAAGGAGTTTGGTAATGTTCCTTCTGCTTCTATTGTGTGGAACAATTTAAAGAGTATTGGTATTAACTCTTCTTTGAAGATCTGGTAGTATTATGCCCTGAAACCATCTGGTACTGGGCTTTTTTGGTTGGGAGACTTTTAATGACTGATTCTATTTCCTTAGGGGTTATTGGACTATTTAAATAGTTTATCTGGTCTTTATTTAACTTAGATATGTGGTACCTACCCAGAAAATTATCCATTTCTTTTAAATTTTCCAGTTTTGTGGAGTAGAGGTTTTTGAAGTATGACCTGATGATTCTCTGGATTTCCTCATTGTCTGTTGTTATGTCCCCCTTTTCATTTCTGATTTTGTTAATTTGGATGCTCTCTCTTTCTCTTTTGGTTAGTTTGGATATGGGCTTGTCTGTCTTGTTGATTTTCTCAAAGAACCAACTCTTTGTTTCATAAATTTTTTTGTATTCTTCTCTTTGTTTCTATTTTATTGATTTCAGCTCTCAATTTGGTAATTTCCTGGCATCTATTCTTTCTGGAAAACTTTGCTTCTTCTTGTTCTAGAGCTTTCAGGTGTGCTGTTAAGTCACTAGTGTGAGATTTCTCCAACTTCTTTATGTGGGCATTTAGTGCTATGAATTTCCCTCTTAGTACTGCTTTCATAGTGTCCCATAAGTTTGGGTATGTGGTGTATTCATTTTCATTGATCTCTAGGAAGTCTTTAATTTTTTTCTTTATTTCTTCCTTAACCCATGGTGATTCAGTCGAGCATTATTCAGTTTCCATGAGATTGTAGGCTTTCTGTAGTTTTTGTTGTTGTTGAAATCTAACTTTAACCCATGGTGGTCTGATAGAACACAGGAGGTTATCCCAATTGTTTTGTATCTGTTGAGATTTGCTTTGTGGCCAAGTATGTGGTTGATTTTAGGCAAGGTTCCATGGGGTGCTGAGAAGACGGTATATTCTTTTTTGTTTGGATGGAATGTTCTGTAGATATTGATTAAGTCCATTTGAGTCATAACATCAGTTAAGTCCTTTATTTCTCTGTTAAGTTTCAATTTGGCTGATCTGTCCAGTGGTGAAAGTGGGGTGTTGAAGTCTCCCACTATTAATGTGTGGGGTTTTATATGTGATTTAAGCTTTAGTAATGTTTCTTTTATATATGTGGTTCCCCTTGTGTTTGGGGCATAATGGTTGAGAACTGGAACTTCATCTTGGTGGATCTTTCCTGTGATTAGTATGTAATGCCCTTCTTGATCTCCTTTGATTGGTTTTAGTTTGAAGTCTATTTTGCTGGATATAGGCTGGCTACACCAGCTTGCTTCTTAAGACCATTTGATTAGAAAGTCTTTTCCCAGCCTTTTATTCTTAGGTAGTGTCTATCTTTGAATTTGAGGTGTGTTTCTTGTATGCAGCAGAAAGATGGGTCCTGCTTTCATATCCATTCTGTTAGCCTGTGTCTTTTTGTAGGCAAATTAAGTCCATTAATGTTAAGGGATACTAATGACCAGTGATTGTTCATTCCTGTTATTTTTGGTGGTAGTGTGTGTGTACTTCTCTTCTGTGGGGTTTACTGCTGTGGTGTTATCTGTTGCCTGTATTTTTGAGGGTGTATCTGACTTCCTTAGGTTAGAATTTTCCTTCTAGTGCTTTCTTTTCTGTAGGCCTGGGTTTGTGGATAAGTATTGTTTAAATCTGGTGCTGTGGATATCGCTCTGTGTAAATAAAGTTCTGATTGGCCAGTGGCCAGGCAGGAAGTATAGGCGGGACAAGAGAGTAGAGAATTCTGGGAAGTAGAAGGTTGGAGAGACACCGCCAGCCGCCGCCATGAAAAACAACATGTAAAGACACCGGTAAGCCACAAGCCATGTGGCAAAGTATAGACTAACAGAAATGGGTTAATTTAAGAGAGAAGAAGTAGATAACAAGCAGCCTGCCACGGCCATACAGTTTCTAAACAATGTAAGTTTCTGTGTGCTTTCTTGGTTGGGTCTGAGCGACTGTGGGACTGGAGGGTAAGAGAGATTTGTCCTAACTGGGCCAGGCAGGAAAACTCTAACTACAATCTGGCTTTGTCTTGGAATGTCTTGTTTACTCCATCTATGATGATTTAAAGTTTGGCTGAGTATATTAGTGAAGGCTGGCATCCATAGTCTCTTAGTGTCTGCATTATATCTGTTCAGGTCCTTCTGGCTTCCAAAGTCTCCATTGAGAAGTTGGGTGTTATTCTGATGGGCTTGCCTTTATAAGTCACTTGACCTTTTTCCCTTGCTGCTCTTAATATTCTTTCTTTATTCTATACGTTTAGTTGTTTAATTATTATGTGGCAAGGGGACTTTTTGGGAGGTCTAGTCTGTTTGGTGTTCTATAGGCTTCTTGTATCTTCATAGGTATTTCCTTCTTTAATTTGGGAAAGTTTTCTTCTATGATCTTGTTGAATATATTTTCTGTGCCTTTGAGTTGGTATTCTTCTCCTTCTTCTATCCCTATATTCATAGGTTTGGTCTTTTCATGGTGTCCCAGATTTCTCGGACATTTTGTGTTATAATTTTTTTTGGCATTGGTATTTTCTTTGACTGACAAAGCCATTTCCTCTATTGTATCCTCTTCACCAGAGATCCTCTCTTCCATCTCTTATATTCTGTTGGTTTTGCTTGCATCTGTGTTTCCTGTTCGTTTACTCAGATTTTCTATTTCCAGCATTCCCTCTGTTTGTGTCTTCTTCATTGTTTCTGTTTATCTTTTCAGGTCTTGGACTGTTTCCCTCATCTGTTTCATTTCTTTTTCATGGTTTTCTTTAAGGAATTTATTGTTTTCTTCTGCTTTATTTGTCTTTTCTTCTAGTTTTTTAATAGCGTTCTTCTCATTTTTTGACTTTTCATTTTCTTTATTGATTTCCTCCACTTTTTAATAATGGTGGCCTGAGTGTCAGATCCCCTGAAGCTCCCATCTGGCCCAGGGAGCTCCCATCAAGCCCAGAGAATTCCCACATGGCCCAGAGAAAGAGAGAGCTCTCATTGGACAAAGAGCCATCATTGGACCAAGAGGTGTGCATTAATGCACACAAACCCATATTCAAACATGCATACACAATAAAATTACATTTGCATGTATTTTCTAAGTTTCTCTTCTTTCTCTTGAGTTTTATCTTATTGATTCCTGTATCAACTGCTTTCTTTCATATAAATTCTCTTAAGCTTTTAAGTTGCCTTTTTCAAATAATATAATGACAATCAACCTTTTCTAACTTCATAGTCATGTAAAAATTGTGACTTAAATAGTCTTCCCCCATTGAATGTGGGCTGGACTCATTGGCTCACTTTCCCAAACCCATTGTTGGGGCTCGAATCCAGGGACATAAGCATCCTAGGCAAATAATAGTAGGTCATTTACAAGGTTGGATTATAAAAGCATGGCTTAGATCTTAGGTGCTGGGTTTTTGTTTTTTTAGTTATTGTTTTCTTTTTTGTTTGTTTCTTGAGACAAGTTTTCTTTGTGTAGCTTAGGATCTTGTCCTGGAAATGACTCTGTAGATCCAGCTGGCCTTGAAATCACAGAGATCCGCCAGCCTCTGCCTCCCTAGTGCTGGGATTAAGGGCATGTGCCACCACCACCTTGCTAGTTTTTTTTTTTTTTAAATTTTAAATATATGTATATGTGTATGTCTGAGGGTGGGTTTGTGAATGTTGAATGCAGTGCCCATTGTCCCAGAAGAGGGCATCAGATCTGGAGCTGGAGTTATAGGCAGCTGTATGGATCCTGGGAACAGAATTCAGTTCTTTACAAGAACAGTATATGCTCTTAAAACCTCTGTGCTATGCCTTTAAGCCCAGCACTCAGGAGGCAGAGGCAGGTGGATCTCTGTGAATTCAAGGCCAGCCTGGCCTATAGACTGAGTTCCAGGATAGCCAGAGCTGCTATACAGAGAAACCCTGTTTGAAAAAAACCAAAACCAACCAACCAAACAAACAAACAATCAAACAAAAAAACATCTGTGCTACCTCTTCAGCTCCTCCATTTTAGTTGTGGATTTCTTCTCCTTAAATAGTTAAAAAGTGAGTGAGCATGTGTGTGTGTGTGTGTGTGTGTGTGTGTGTGTGTGTGTGTGTGTGTTCACAATATGCCATGGACTCAGTTCTCTCCTTTAACTATATGGGTCTAGAATCAAACCCTAGTTGTCAGGCTTGGTGGCAAGAGCCCTACCCACTGAACCATCTTCCTGGTCCTCTTCTCTTTCTTCCTCTCCCTCTTCCTCTTTTTCTTCTGTGTCCTTCTATAAATGCAATGCATGTGGGTACCTGTAATTCCAGTACTTGGAAGGTCAGCCGGGGATACAGAGTGAGGCTCCTGTCTCAAAAAAAGACCTAAAACCCAAACAACACCTCCCCAAAAGAACTCCAAAATAAGAAACCTCAAATCAAACAAACCAAAACCAAAAGGAAACAAACAGAGCTGAAACAAACAGGGAAGATGGCTCAGCAGCTAAAGTGCTTGTGCTGCTCAGCTATAAGGATCTGAATTCAGATCTCAGAAAGCTGGATAGGCATGGTGGCCCACCTGTGTAGTTCCAGTACTTGGAAGGTGGAGATGGAATCCTTGCAAATGCTGTTTAGTTTAAACTGGCTGTATCAGGAGTTCCAGGTTCCATGAGAGACCTTGTCTGAGTAGATTCAGTAAAGAGTGATTGGAGGACTCTAGAAGTCAACCTCCAGTCTTAATGTCACACATGTGTACCTGTACTCACACACACCACACACAAGGGAAAATAAGCTTATGGGGAAACCCATGGTTAAGCAATCAAATCAGCCATCAACCATGAGTGCCAGCTTGATAGTGACTTTCTGCTCTATTGCCCTGTTGCTCCGTTGCCCCACCCCAGCTGATGCTCCAGTGAGTTTGACTTCAGTATCATAGAGACTTTGAGCAAAGGCAGCTAGCAAGCAAGACATGCCCAGATACCTGAGCCACGTAACTCTGCAATCATGTTTTTTTGTTTTCTTCTGGTGTTATTAGGGTATTCATTGTATTACAGCAATGACTAATAGCTACACTTACATTTCTTGGAAGTGTAAAGAAATTCAAGGGAAATATTTTTATAAAGAATAAAATATTGGCGGTTGGATAGATGGCTCAGAGGTTAAGAGGTTAAGATCCCAAGTCCTGAGTTCAATTCCCAACAACCACGTGGTGTCTCACAACATCTATAATGAGATCTAGTGCTCTCTTCTGGCATGTGTATACAAAATAAATAAATAATCTTAAAAAAAAGAAAAATAATTGGTCTAATAATACAAATGACAACCCAATTGTTTTCTAATATATTTATGTCTCATTTGTTACATGATTTTAAGGCTCAGAACTAAATTTGACTATGTTTCTCATACACTCAGTGGTCTTTTATCCTCTCAACATCAGTGTAATGGGAATTTGAGATCTTTTTAACATTTCCAGCTTCTTAAATCTTTAGGCAGGCATGGTAGCTCATACCTGCAATCCTAGCAATTGAGAAGCTGAGGTAGGGCTTTTACTATGAGTTTCAGGCCGGCTGAAGCCACAATGTGAGACAGTCTCGAAACACGAAACAACAGGTCTTTTTGTGACTGACATTTTTTGTTTTGTTTTCAAGACAGGGTTTCTCTGTGTAGCTTTAGAGCCTGTCCTGGAACTCACAGAGATCCACATACCTCTGCCTCCCCAACTGCTGGAATTAAAGGCATGTGCCACCAAGCCCGGCACTTTCTCTATATTTTTTTCTGTCCAGGACTGCATCCCATTGAATAGGTCTTCCCACCTCAATTAACCTAGCCAGATACCCCTTACTGCATGTCTGAAGACTTTTCTCTTTAGTGATGCTTCATTCTGTCACACTGATATCAGTCTGTACCAAATCTCAGTGACGTGCACTAGGATTATTACCGCAAGTGCAAGCTCCACTCAAAATGTGCAGTATTATATATATAAATAAAATATATATTTCTTTGTGACCCAAATAATACACAGAAAACTCAAATATCACAATTGCCAATAATTATAATTTCATCTTCCAAGCCAGGGTAGTGCCCACTTTTAATCCAGCACTGGGGAGGCAAAGGCAGGTAGATCTCTGAGCTCAAGGTCATAGTGATCTACAAATTTATTCATTTACCAAAATAGTATTATATAATAATAGCCCACTTTTAACCCATCAGACAAGGAGCAAATACATCATTTAAAACTACTGACCTTCATTGGGTATTGGTGGCACACGCCCAACACTCAGGAGGCAGTGGCAGGTGGATCTTTGTGAGTCTGAGGCCAGCCTGGTCTACAAAGAGAATTTCAAGACAGCCAGAGCTGTTACACAGAGAAAACCAGTCTCAAAAAATAAAACACACACACACACACACACACACACACACACACACACACAAAACAACAACAACAACAAACAACAAAAATCTGACCTTCATAATCACATGGACCAATTCCTTATCATTTATATCTCTATATATGGATGGATGGATGTGTCTGTCTATCCATCTATCCTACTGGTTCTTTTTATCTGAAGAATTCTGACCAATAGTGAAAAAAAATTGACAGGGAAAAATGGCAGAGCTATTCAAAATAGAGGTGCTTACAATATAAATAAACAACTATCATTATTTTCCTTGACGACTTGAGCCACTCTCAAAGGCCAACTTCCTCACCCTATAATGACTGCTTTCCAACTGACCTCCTTGTCAATTTCTCCCAGACTCACCTTGGTTTCTCAACATTTCACTTTCCCCACCTCTTTTTTTTTCTTCTCTTTTTGTTTTTTTGAGACAGGGTTTCTCTGTGTAGCTTTGGAGCCTGTCCTGGAACTCATTCTGTAGACAAGGCTGGCCTCAAACTCACAGAGATCTGCCTGCCTCTGCCTCCCAAGTGCTGGGATTAAAGGCATGCGCCACCACTGCCTGGCCCCCACCTCTTTTATACATCAATTAAGTTTTTAAACCTTTGTTGACATACATCTACTAACTTCTTCACTTGAGTAAATGTTTGAATATAAATAATTTACCACCTCCATCTTATTTGGAAAGAGGCTCCCCCCCCCAACTCGTGTGTGTGTGTGTGTGTGTGTGTGTGTGTGTGTGTGTGTGTGTGTGTGTGTTTGTCTGTCTGTCCTGGGGCAAAGCATTATTTAGAGGCAAGGAAGCAGAGAGTTCACCAAGAACCTCAATGGAATTGGTAAAAATGGGAGAAAGTAGTGAATGAAGAAAGAAAACCAGAGAATGGAGCTAAAGAGATGGCTTAGTGGTTAAAATCACTGGCTGACTCTGGAAATCATTATGATGGTATCTCAGAAAATTGGGAATCAACCTACTGCAAGACCCAGCAATATCACTACTGGACACATACCCCAAAGATACTCAACCACACCACAAGGACATCTGCTCAACTCTGTTCATAGCAGCATTATTCATAATAGCCAGAACCTGGAAACAATCTATAAATCCTTCTACTGAAGAATGGATAAAGAAAATGTACATATACACAATGGAGTATTATGGAGCTGTGAAAAACAATGTCATCATGATATTTGCAGGCAGATGGATGGAACTAGAAAAAAATCATCCTGAGTGAGGTAACCCAAACCCAGAAAGCAAACACAGTATGTACTCACTCATAAGTGAATAGTAGACGTAAAGCAAAGGATAACCATACTACAATCCACAACCCCAGAGAAGCTAGGTAAAGAGGAGAACCCTAAGAGGGACACACATGGATCACCCCAGGAAGTGGAAAGGGATAAGTAAACTGGGAGTGGGGAATAGAGGGGAAGGGATGGGAGGTAGGAACATGAGGTCTTGAGATGATGGAGTTGGTGGAGAGATGAGGAGGAGTGCAATGAAAGAGATCTCTTGACAGAGTGTACCATTATGGGGATGGGGAGAAAGCTGCAGCTAGGAAAAAATTCCAGGAACTCACAACTAAGATTTTCCCCAGCTATGACTCATAGCAGTGGTGGAGAGATGCTTGAACTAGCCTTCCCCTACACTGAGATTGGTGTCTACCCTAATTGTCATCATAGAACCTACATCCAGTGACTGATGGAAGCAGATATAGGGACCCACAGCCAAGCATTTGGTCAAGATCCTGGAGTTCAGTTGAAGAGAGGGAGGAATATAGGATCAAGGGGGGGTCAGGATCATGATGGGAAAAACCACAGAGATAGCTGACCCAACCTAGTAGGAGCTAATGGACTCTGTTCTGACCTCTGGGGAGCCTAGGCCCTCTGAATGTGGGTGAAAATTGCATGGCTTGATGTGTTGGTGGGTCCCTTGGCAATGGGACCAGAACCTATCCTGGGTACATGAACTGGCTTTTTAGAGCCCATTCCCTATGGTGAGATGCCTTACTCAGCCTTGATGCAGCAGGGAGGGGCTGGGTCCGTCCCTAACATGGTATGCTAGCCTGTGTTGACTACCCAAGTGAGTACTTACCCTCTATAAGGAGGGGATGGAGGGAGGTGGGAGGGCAGGAGAAGGGGAGGGAGGGGGAACAGGGGTTTGTATGTAAAATGAAAAAAAAATTTTAAATAAAAAATTTATAAAAAAAAATCACTGCTCTTGAAGAGGACTTGAATTTGGTTTCCAGCACCCACATGACAGCGTTAACTGTATATAATTCCAGTTCCAGTGACATGACAGTTATCTGGCAAGCACAGAACACATGTGGTACATATATACATGTAGGCAAAACATTCATACACATAAAATAGGGGGCTGGAGAGATGGCTCAGTTGTTAAGAGCACTGGCTGCTCTTCCAGAGGTCCTGAGTTCAATTCCCAGCAACCACATGGTGGCTCACAACCATCTATAACAGCATCTGATGCCCTCTTCTGCTATGCAGGCATACATGCAGATACAGCACTTAAATACATTAAAAAAAAATCCACCTTTTTATTTTGTTTTTGTTTTTTGTTTTTTGAGACAGGGTTTCTCTGTAGCTTTGGAGCCTGTCCTGAAAGTCACTTTATAGACCAGGCTGGCCTTGAACTCACAGAGATCCACTTGTCTCTGCCTCCCGAGTGCTGGGATTAAGGCATGTGCCACCACCGCCTAGCAAAATAAACTTTTTTTAAAAAATGAAATAAAACAAAAAAATGTTTTAGAATCTTTAAAACAAAAAAGGAAACTAGAGAAGGATCTACAAAGACTGACTGCCTAGTGAAATCTATGGTTACTGTGATATCCATGGCTTCAAAATGGACTAGTGGGAACAGGCCTTAACTTATAGTGTGTGTGACAAATAAATGCAAGAAGGGATATCTAGAACTTTTGAGGTCTTATAAGAAGAGTCAGAAAACTGAGATATGATCAGTGGGATGGGGGAGGGAGAAAGTGGCTTATATTTTTAAAACATGAGTTTGTTTATTTATGGTGGTATTATTAACGAGAATCTCCTTCATAGACTTCTATGTTTGAATGCTTGGTCCCAATTCATGGAACTATTTGGGAGGGATTAGGAGGTGTGGCCTTGCTGGAGGAGATGTGTAAAAGCCCACCCCAAGCCCAGTGTCACTCTCTGACTGTAGATCAGGATTTAAAACCCTTAGATACTGCTCCAGCACCATGTCTGTCTGTTTCCTGCTATGATGATCATGAACTAACCCTCTAAACCAGTGGTTGTCAACCTTCCTAATACTTCAACACTTTAAGTTCCTCATGTTATGGTGCCCCTAACCATAAAATTATTTTTATTAACACATCATAACTGTAATTTTGCTACTGTTATGAATTGCAATGTAAATAAATATCTGATATGCAGGATATCTGATATGTGACCTCTATGAAAGGGTTTTTTGACTTCCAAGGGGTCTTGACTTACAGGTTGAGAAACATTGCTCTAAACTGTAAGCCAGCCTCTAATTAAATGCTTTCTTTTATAAGAGTTGCCTTTGTCATGATGTCTCTTCACAGCAATAGAACCACAACCAAGACACTATTATAATAGGTAATGCCTTTTAGATGACTGAAAATTGCATATAAAAATAGTGTGAAAACTTGTTGCTGTGTGGTGGCGCACACCTTTAATCCTAGCAAACAGGAGGCAGAGGCAGGGGGATCTCTGTGAGTTTGAAGCCAGTCTTGTCTACAGAGTGAGTTCCAGGACAGCTAGGGCTACAGAAAAACGCTGTCTTGGAAAAAAAATGTTCCCTCTACTTCTGATTCCCATTTGTTCTTCACAGGTAACTTTTATTTCTTATATATTTGCCAATTGCCAATGCTTTCTGTCTTTGTCTTTTTTTTTTTTTAACCAGAGCTGAGGACAAAACCCAGGGCCTTACGCTTGCTAGGCAAGCGCTCTACCACTGAGCTAAATCCCCAACCCCTCTGTCTTTGTCTTCATGTATGTATAATAAATGTTGTTTGTATGTTTTTTATATACAAATCAGACTGACATATACTGATCTATTTATTTATTTATTTTGCTGTTTTGAGATAGGGTCTCTTTTGACCAACTTGGTGTTGGGCTCCAGTGACCCTCCTGATTCATTGTCCCTGAGTACTAGGACTTCTGCAGATATGTACCTTCCACACTTCTTATTAGTTATTCTATTAATAAGTAATAAGTCATTATTAAATGAAACAATATATACCTTCAACCCTATCTATAGGATGAAACTCCATAAGTGGAATGAGCCTAAAAGGTACACATTTGCAATATTGATAGATATCCCTCAATTTTAGACTTTTTTTTTTTTGGTTTTTCAAGACAGGGTTTCTCTGTGTTGCTTTGTGCCTTTCCTGGAACTCACTATGTAGACCAGGCTAGCCTTGAACTCACAAAGATCTGCCTGGCTCTGCCTCCTGAGTGCTGGGATTAAAGGCATGAGCCACCACTGCCCGGCTTCAATTTTAGACTTTTAATAACCAGAAAGGTAAACAGTAGTGTCCTATTGTCTTAAGGATGAGAAAGTGTATTAGTATGCCATAGAAAGGAAGCCTGATAACGCAAGAGAAAAACAGCGTTATTAGCTCAAGGCACGGGGAACTGCTGTATCAGTGATTCATTTAGTTAATGGTTGTAGGAAAACATTGGGTGCATTTTGGGTGTTGAATCAAGTGCAGGTCTCTTCTGATTGTTTTTATTTTTCAGGTAAAAAAGTCAAAGTTGTTTGAGGGGAGAAGAGGTATTGAAATTTGAAAGAAAAGATATGAATTTCTTAAAGTGAGAGAAGTAGTTGCCAAGGAAGTGGAGGATTGTTGGGCAGCTCTGAAGTGAGTTTTAAAGGACAAGGTACTGCTATATATGAAGAAGACGGCCTCATTAGGGAGAACTGAGTAAAAGTAAAACGAAAGCAAAAGCATTTACCAAATATATATGAGAAACGTTTTTACATTTGTTTATTTGTTTACATGGGGAGTGAGGGATGACCCTATGTAGCAGTCTGAGGATATCTTTCCAGAGTCAGCTCTTGCCTTCCACCATGCATGTCCCAGGGATTGAACTCAGGTCCCCAGGCACCTTTGCTGGCTGAGCCATCTCACTGGCCCTCAAGTATTCATTAAAAATATTTATAAGGATCGGGGCTGGAAAGAGGGCTCAGTGGTTAAGAGCACTGACTGCTCTTCCAGAGGTCCTGAGTTCAATTCCCAGCAACCACATGGTGGCTCACAGCCATCATAATGAGATCTGGTGCCCTCTTCTGGCTGCAGGAATATATGCAGACAGAATACTGTATACATAATAAATAAATAGATCTTTAAAAATGTTCATGTGAATATTTGTAGCATTTTAGCCAGGCGATGGTGGCACAAGCCTTTAATCCCAGCACTCGGGAGGCAGAGGTGGGAGGATCTCTGTGAGTTTGAGGTCAGCCTGGTCTACAGACTGAGTTCCAGGACAGGCTCCAAAGCAACACAGTAGAAGACTGTCTTGAAAAACAAAAACAAAAACAAAAAAACAAAATTTATAGCGATCTTTTTTTTTTTTTTTTTTTTTGGCAGAGGCACTCCTTCTGAGTGTTGGCTGTGCCTCTTAAAGCAGACCACAAACATAAAACCTACTAGGCACACAAAACTGAAAAAACATAAGGTATTTATTCTGCAAACAAAACTATAAAAGTTCCCATAGGAGCTTTTAAAATGAACTGTTTTAAATTGTTGTGTGTGTGTGTGTGTGTGTGTGTGTGTGTGTGTGTGTGTGTATTTGTGTGTGGGCTGGAGGATGCTGTCTCTGATAACCTGACTAGCTTCTAAAGAAAATGTGCACATAGACAAATTTGCAGTAACATTTAGGTGATCTTGGAACCATAAATTGTGATCCTCCTTTTTCAAATGAAGAACCCCATTTTAAACAGAGCATTTTATATATATCTAGCATATTTTATATGATTTAATTTGTGTACAGTTTTGAATAAGAAATTGCACAGTTGTGTATTGGACAGCCCAACTGAGGCTCACAGTTCTAAATCATATTAACAAAGGTTTAACAAAACTTTGCACAGATAGTTTTCTTGACCTCTTTATCTAGAAATTTCAAAGGCTATTACCATCCATAACTGCAGTAAATTATTGATTCAACAACTGTTTAACTAATATTAGTTGATAGGAGTTATTCAAATTTCTTCAGTTGTCTATACCCTTTTCCTGTCCAGTAATCCAGTTCAGATGTCAGAAAGCTTTTGGTTGTTAAGGGCTTGGATCTGTAGTTTTTAAGTTTTAATTTCTTACTTATTCTTGAAGAAATTAATCTTTTGTTGTTGTTTTTGTTTTCGAAACAGTATTTATCTGTGTAACAGCCCTGGCTGTCCTGGAACTCTCTTTGTAGAGCAGTCTGGCCTCCAGAGGTCAGCCCTCCTCCCCGCCCCCCAGTGCTGGGAGTAAAGGCACCACTGCCCGGGGTTAAATTAATGCTTTTGAGCCATTTCTTCGCTTTTTTCCCCATTTTTCTTTTTTTTCTTTTCTTTTCTTTTTTCTTTTTTCGAGACAGGGTTTCTCTGTGTAGTTTTAGAGCCTGTCCTGGAGCTCACTCTGTTCCCAGGCTGGCCTCGAACTCACAGAGATCCACCTGGCTCTGCTTCCCGAGTGCCGGGAGTAAAGGCGTGCACCACCACCACCCGGCTCATTTCTTCGTTATAAAAGTCATGATTTTAAAAACAAGAACAAACAAGAAAATGCATTTAGAATTTCTTTCGAAATTTGGAAGGGAAGTTGATAACATTTTCTTATTCAAAGCTGGAAATTCATAGTACAAACCTAATCTCGAAGTGTTTTGTCCTAAAATAGGACCGGTAGCGTCTCCTCAGACGCCGGAGAAGCTTCTTGTGATTGGGCAGCGTGCGTCCGTCAAGACGCCGGAAGGCCACCTAATTGGTCCGCACAGTCCACTGTCGGCGGCTTTTCTCTCGCCCAAGGCCTTCAGCCGCTTCTCTTTCTCTAAGCGAGCCTTCCTTTCTGGTGGCTGGAGCTGCTAGTCCGGAGGGAACGGCCTGAGCGAGGCGAGGTAACTGCACAGGCGTCAGCGTGGGGAGCGGCCGGCCTGGACATGGGTGGGGCAGGGCTGAGCCCGGGTTCGAACTACTTTGCCGCCGGGCCCCTGGACTCCCGCTTTCCTCGGGCCTTTCTTACTTCCCGCGAGACTCCGCGCGCCCCCCTCAGTACGTCCCTCCTCACTGCGCCCCTCCCCAGCCCCATCTTCCACGGCCCCGCCTCCTCCCCGCCCTTCTCGCCGCTCCTCTCCTCTGGCCCCGCCCTCCTCACGCACCCCCCCCCCATCTGGCTCTGCCTTCTCTGCCCCCTCCTCCCAGCTCTGCTTGTCTCCTAAGCTCCGCCCCGCCCTGCTCTGCGCCCCCCCCCCCCCCCAGCCCTGTCCTCTTCACTGCCCTACCTTCTTGGAACACTCCTCCCAACCCTGCCCTCCTCCTTCCTGCCTCTTCTGCAAGCCTATCCCTGGCCCTGCCTATCTCACTGCCTTCTGTCTCCTTAGCCCTGCCCTCTTCCTGATTCTCCACCTTAAGCTTACTGTCCCCACCTAAGGTTTACCTTCTGCTCTGCGCAACATAGTATTGTTCTCTCTGCCAGAATGCAGGCCTTCCTCACCTCAGCAGTTCAGCCTGCTCAGCACACTACTCTCCTGATCCATTGCACATCTCTGGTTCCTCTGGTGCATCCCTGTCAAAGAGGTCTTTTTTTTTTTTTTTAAGTTTTCTTCCCCTCGACCTGCACAGTACTCTGTCTTGACTATTGGATTCCTGCTCTGTGGGAGAGAGGCACATTGTAGTAGTGTAAAAGCCACGTGTTAAGTTTCTCCTGAAGCATGGTGTTTGTATGCTTAGAGGAAGGGCTGCTTTGTATTTTTTCATTCTTTCCGTGTGTGTGTGTGTGTGTGTGTGTGTGTGTGTGTGTGTGTGTGTATGTGTATGTGTGTAGGGAGGTTATGGAACTGAGTTTCTCTTTCTAGCACTGGCTGCCCTGGAATTCCCACTGTAGACCAGGCTGGCCTTGAACTCACAGAGATCTGCCAGCTTTTGCCTCCTGAGTGCTGGGATTACAGGCGTGTGCCATCATGCCCAAGGTATTCTTTTTTTTCTAGTCATTCCTGCCGGGTCCTCAAACAGACTTTTAAGGAGCTGAACTTTCCCCAAAATAGCTGGGCCTTCTTTAAACATTTGGTTATTGTTTAGATCTTGTCATGGAGACTTGCTTTAGCTGGTCAGAATTGGTCCAGCTTGAGACGTATATCCAGGCTTAGTGAGGCAGAAGAGTGAACAACTATACCCTTGGTGGTCCTTTTGATGTTTCCCCAGTTTGTTAGCTAGCAGTCTTAAAACTAAAAGCACACGTGAATAGAAACCAGTGTGCTCTTACCCAGTGCACACAATTACACAGGAACACAGCTCTAGGGATCTGTTAGCAGAACCTGTTGTTGAGCCTTGGTTTTGCCTTCTATAATAGAAGCCTGTAATATGTAAATGTAAACTGTGGCATAGAGCTAGGGTTGAGGTTTGTTGAGATTCTGCTGATGAGAACACTTTAGATTCCTGTGAGTTATTGGATGTCAGCATGAGTGCACCTTGTGTGGTTCAGATTCATGCCCTTGCTCAAGCTGGAAAGAAATCCCTGATACATTGCCGTCTTAGGAACCATGACAACTCTGGATGATAAACTGCTGGGGGAGAAACTGCAGTACTACTACAGCACCAGCGAGGATGAGGACAGTGACCATGAAGACAGAGACAGAGGCAGTGGAGCCCCGGCCAGAAGCTCCACACCTGCAGAGGCTGAGCTGGCAGGTGAAGGCATTTCAATCAATACAGGTACTGGAAAGCTCCATGCTCTGGAAACTGACACAAAGTGGGCCTGTAAAGTGTGCATCCACTGGAAACTTCTGCTCTCTGTTGTCCAACTCCAGTCCCACTTCAGAGACAACACAGTGTTGGCATTCATTGTGCTTGCTTCCATCCCTCCTCTGTGCAGCACAGATCTGTGTGCATGGCAGCATGGCAGGGAACAGGCTGGACTGGGTTTCAGAATCCATAAGTCATACATGGGAGTAGACTGGTAGGATTAATTCCTAGTAATGGTATATATACACCGTTGGTTTTTTTAAATTAAAATCTATTATTATTGTATATGTATGGTCAGTGTGAGTGGGCATATGTTCCAAAGTGCCAGTATGGAGATACAAGGACAACTTTTTGGAGTTGGTTCTCCCACCTTTGCAGTTAAATTCCAGGAAATTTCCTCAGGCTCCAGGCTTGGACTGCAGGTCCTTACCTTCTGAGCCACCTTAGTGGCTCTTACACTGTGGTGTATTGTTTTTAGGTTTTTTTTTTTTTTTTTGAGACAGGATTTCTCTGTGTAGCTTTGGAGCCTGTCCTGGAACTCATTCTGTAGACAAGGCTGGCCTTGAACTCACAGAGATCCACCTGCCTCTGCTTCCCAAGTTCTGGGATTAAAGGTGTGCACCACCAACGCCCGCTGTTTTTAGTTTTTAACTTTGTATTTCTGGGAGTTGAACTGAGGGCTTTGTTCATGCTATGCAAGTGCTCTACAACTGAGCTACACCCCCAGTCCACTATAAGTTGAGGTGCTGCTTAAGAGTCCAGAAAGCAATACAATATTTTTCCTTCCACTTTTTCCCTTCTGTGTTAACAACTTTCTAGATTGGTGCCTTCTTGTTGGATTAGAAATAGCCATTTTTGTTTTCTTTTTAGAGATGAGAGTCTCACTGTGTTGCCCCGGCTTGCCTTGAACCGAACTCAAATGATCCCCCATCCTCAGCTTTCTAGTAGGGATTTCTAGCATACTCGTGGTATGTACCACTATGCCTAGCTTGTCATTGTTTTTGTTTTTGATTTTTTCTTCCCTAATATATTTGGAGTATCATTCATGTCAAGAAATGTAGAATTTTCTTATCCTGCCCCGTCTTACCTTTTGGTACTACAGATCAAATCCAGGGCATTGTGAGTGCTTGGTCAGTATTCTCTAAGCTGAACTACATTCCCAGCCCTTGGTTTTTGGAGAAGGATCTTATTATAGCTCAAGCTGACCATGAACATGTAATCTTCCTGTTCCTGTGGAATGCTTGCATTGCAGGCATGGGCCATCAAGCTCTGTCCAGAATTACCTTCCCTTCCTAAATGTGTCTTTATTTACCTTTGAGTAGATGAATCATACTTTATACAGTGTTGGATATTAGGCTGGCCATTTAATTCTTGCAAACTATGTTGTAGTAAACCTCATTGTATGTAGAACATTCTGCCTTGTGTAAGGGTGTATGGAGGCTCCTGCTGTGTCGTAGATAGAGCAAGCTTCATACAGATGTAAGTTTTACAGATGTCAGCTTCTTGGTTTGTTTGCCCTCCTCAGGTCCGAAAGGTGTCATCAATGACTGGCGCCGCTTCAAGCAGTTGGAGACAGAGCAGAGGGAGGAGCAGTGCCGGGAAATGGAGCGGCTGATCCAAAAGCTGTCTATGACCTGCAGGTCCCATCTGGACGAAGAGGAGGAGCAACAGAAACAGAAGGACCTCCAGGAGAAAATCGGTGGGAAGGTGATGGCATCTTCATACACTTCCCTGGCTGGTGGAAGTGGGCTTGGTGAGAGGGGAGGAAGCTGGATTTGACTTGCAGTGCAGGGCAAAGGGGAGAGTCCTGTCATAACTCAGGTGCATCTGGGCTTGGCTAAATAAGGTCATTACCTTTCCCCAGGGTTCTGCAGGTCAAATATCCATCTTAGAGATTGGCCTGTTGAAATTGTGGAGTCTGTCTTATTTTCTTAATCATATTCATGAGCATTTATTTTGTGGAAGCAGTACAGTAGAACAGACATTCCAGGAAATATTTGAGCCCAGGTCTCTGACACCTCCTTATCAGTATTAAAGGTCTTTCTTGTCCCCTCTGACCAAGGAAGAAATGTCCAGGAGTGCCTAAGATCAATTAGCTGTGGCTTAAATATCAAGCACAGGCCAGTGAGGAGGCTCAGTGGGGAAAGGTGCTTGCTGTGCAAGCTGGTGACCTGAGTTCAATCCCCAGAACCTGTGTAAAGGTGGGAGGAGAGAACAAGATCTACTGTGCTGTCTTCTGACCTCTACCTGCATACTATAGCACATGCACCCACACATTTACATGTGTGTACACATGCATTCATTGCACATGTATGCATATACACACACAATAATCGTAAATTGACATTTAAAAATATCAGCCAACATGAGGGTACAGATAAAGCATTAAGCCAAGAGTTTATCATTTGACTGGGGAATGATTTTACGACATACAACCTGGACAAAAGCTGTATCGTTAGGTTGGCCAGGCAAGACAGCCCCAGGTTAGAGTGGTGGGAAGAACACTGGTAATAAGACAGAGTTCAGAGGGCGCTGATTAATTATGACACAGTGCTGACTCAGTGTTCTGCACCGGTGTGGTCCCTGGTTACCACCCCTAGTGTATACAACATTAGGCAGAAGATGTCTGTCGACTGGATGGTCTGGAGCAGTGATCCCCTCCCCATCTTCCATTTGGTGTAGTGGGCCAATTCTTTTCAGACAATCATATAGGATTGTGAGGTTGGGTTCAGGCCAATGGAGAAAAGACACAGCCACAATCTGAGTTAGAATAAAAAACGGGGCTGGAGAGATGGCTCAGTGGTTAAAAGCACTGGCTGCTCTTCCAGAGGTCCTGAGTTCAATTCCCAGCAACCACGTGGTGGCTCACAACCATCTATACTGGGATCTGATGCCCTCTTCTGGCATAAAGTTGTACATGCAGATAGAGTATTCCTATGGATAAAATAAATAAATCTTTAAAAAAAAAAAAAAGAATAAAAAACAAATTCGAACAACTTGGAGGTGCTGGTGAGATTGCCCTACTGATCAACCTGCTCAGCTGAGATCCATTTGGGAGAAGTTTTAGAAGCCTATAGTCTGCAGTCTGAGGAAACAAGATCAGCTGAGGAGTTGATGAGCGAGCAAAACTCGACCTGAGAACGAAAGAGAAGGTATCACCCAGCCACCGAACCAGATCACCAGAATCATAAGCCCACTATGCACCAACTGGGAACAGGTAAGGCCCCATCTCTGGTCCGGCAGACCAAGTCTCTACCCCCTAGGCCCCAGCCAGTGGAGCCCCAGGAACCAGACAGCTATCTTTTCCTGCTCCCTCACCAACAAAACAAAACAAACAAACAAACAAAAAATTGGAAGAAATCAAAGAAAGCCAAGAAAAAGTAATTAAACATATGAAAGAAACAGTTCAAGATTTGAAAATTGAAATTGAGACAATAAAAGAAGACTGAGGGAATGCTGGAAATAGAAATTCTGACTAAACGATCAAGAACTACAGATGCAAGCATAACCAACCAAATGCAAGAGATGACATTTGAAGACACAATAGAGAAAATAGATTCGTCAGTCAAAGAAAACACTAAAGCTAAAAAAGTTGTAACACAAAACGTCCAAGAAATTTGGAACACTATGAAAAGAGCAAACCTAAGAATGATAGGGATAGAAGAAGAAGACCAACTCAAAGGCACAGAAAACATATTCAACAAAATCATAGAAGATACAAGAAGGTTACAGAACACCAAATAGGCTGGATCCAAGAAGATGTCTGTCAGGAAAGCTGACTGTAGCACACTGTGCCTGCTGCTCACAGCCATTGAGCAGAGAGACCAGAATGAAGCGACAGTCATGAGATTGGAGAGATTCTGTCCCTGACCGGTTGAGTTGCCTATAGTAGACCAGAACTGGAAGCTGTGTGCTTGGCAGAAATGAGGCTGGGAGTAAGTTAAGTATGACATATGTATACGGAAACATGAGGAAATTTTTTTTCTTTTTAAGACAGGGTCTCACTGTGCTGGCCTAGACTCACTATGTAGACCAGGCAGTGGATCACAGAGATCCACCTGTCTCTGCCTCCTAAGTGCTGGGATTAAAGGTAGTATTGTTAACATTAATTAGAGACAAAAACAGGTTATGAGATACCCACAGCTGCAGCTACAGAAGCAAGACAACTACAGCCAGTTGACTAACAAATAAAAAAAAGCTGGGCCTAGTAGTACATGGGAGGCTAAGATGGGGGATTGGTAGTTTGTGTACCAGGCCAGCCTGTTCTACATAAGGAAACCATGTTTTTTTTTTTTAAAAAAAAAAGGAAAAACAACAACAAAAAACAACCAAAGGAGGCTGGAGAGCTGGCTTACTGGTTAAGAGCACATGTTCTTGTAGAGGACCTGGGTTTGATTTCTAGCACCTGCATAGTGGTTCACAGCCATCTATAATTCTAGTTCCAGGAGATCTGGTACCCTCTTCTGATCTCCAAAGGCACCAAGCACTCATTTGGTATACATAGATACGTGCAGGCAAAACACTTGTACATAAAATGAATAAATCTTTAAAAAAAAAGAAGAAAGAAAACATTTAGAGTTTGTGCCCTGTGGATGTATGAGCAGAGCAGCAATGAGGTGTGTTCCTTTGGAAGAGTAATGTGTTGTCTTTTCAAAAGGGAAAGTGGCTAAAAGAGCACTTGCTGAGACAGACAGAAAGTGTCCATCAGAGAACTGATTCGTGACGCTGCCTGTTTTGGAATGAGGGGCAATATGATATTGTAGTTGAAAACCTGAGTTTCTAAAATCCAGTTTAAGGGCCTAGAGCGATGACTCAGTGGATAAGAACGGGCACTGCTGTTACAGAGACCCCAGTGTGGTTCCGGTTTAAACTGTCTGTAACTCTAGCTCCTGGAAATCTTGACACCTTCTTAACTATGCAGGCACCTGCTCTCACATGCACTAACCGCCCCCATATACATATAATTAAAAATAATAAAAATAAATTTTTAAAAAGTCCAGTTTGAATCCTAGTCTTGTACTTTTTATGCTTCTGTGAATTTGTGCAAATAATGTAAAGTCTTGGGGTTAAACCTACATTTACAAAATGGGGTTATTAAAGTTCTTTCTATGAGATTAACTTGAGAATTCAGTGATAGGTGAATTCAAGGGTGATGGCATGGGCAAGTAGTCCTAATTACTTGGGAGGCCATGGCAGAGCTAGTCCAGGCAACATAATAAGACCCTGTTTTAATGAGAGGTGGGAAAAAAGACATTCTTGGGCCCCACATGGTAGGAAAGAACTAACTTCATAGGAGCACCATGGTATGGGCATGCCCCCTGAATGTAATAGTAATTGAAAAACTTTCAGGAGGGTCAGGAAAGATGATTCAGCTGTTAAAATTGATTTTTACAGATAACTCAGGTTTGGTTCTCAGCACCCATGTGTTGGCTTGAAACCTCTATAACTTCAGCTCCAGGGGATCCAGTGCCCTCTTCTGGCTTCCACAGTCACCAGCATGCACATGGTACACATGTAACACACCTCTAGACATAAAATTTTTTTGTTTGTTTTGTTTTTCAAGACCGGTTTCTCTGTGTAGTTTTGGTTTTGGTGCCTGTCCTGGATCTCATTCTGTATACCAGGCTGGCCTTGAACTCACAGAGATCCGCCTGGCTCTGCCTTCACCACCTGGCATAAATTTTTTTTTAAATTTTAAAAGCGAGAGAAATGACATAATATGCATAAGACATTAACATTATTAACTGAAAGTGCCGCATGCATTTCAGTACAGGGTACATCTCCACATTGACTAAATTTCGTGTCTGTCTTTGTTACCGGCTGGTTTTCCTGCAGATGACTCTGAAGGAGTTTGCTACCATGGACAAGAACCTGGATGACGAAGAATTTCTGCAGCAGTACCGGAAGCAGAGAATGGAAGAGATGCGGCAGCAGTTTCATAAAGGGCCTCAGTTTAAGCAAGTTTTTGAGATCCCCAGTGGAGAAGGGTTTTTAGACATGATTGATAAAGAACAGAAAAGCACCCTTATCATGGTTCATATTTATGAAGATGGCATCCCGGGGACTGAAGCCATGAATGGCTGTATGATCTGCCTTGCCACAGAGTACCCGGCTGTCAAATTCTGCCGAGTGAGGAGCTCAGTTATTGGGGCCAGCAGTCGTTTTACCCGGAATGCCCTTCCAGCTCTGCTCATCTACAAGGCGGGTGAATTGATTGGCAATTTTGTTCGCGTCACTGACCAGCTGGGGGAAGATTTCTTTGCTGTAGACCTTGAAGCTTTCCTACAGGAATTTGGATTGCTCCCAGAAAAGGAAGTCTTGGTGCTGACATCTGTGCGAAACTCTGCCACCTGTCACAGTGATGACAGCGATCTGGAAATAGATTGAACTGATAATCTAGTTCCATAGCTATGTCATTGTTTGGGCTGGAGGACACATGTCTGTATTTATTTCTGTCTTTCCTGCATCTTCTGGCTTGACAGCTGTTCTTTGTAATCTCGTTTAGTATATGGAAAGTCAAGAAATTCTTAGATTAAATCAGAATGCTGACTCACTTGTGGCTAGCAGTAAAGTGATTTTAAATTATATAAACAGGAAACTAGGTTTTTGAGCTGTTTACTTTTCTGGCGTAACATCTCTGTTACGATTCTAGTCAATATTGACATGACACCCTTGAAGGCAATATCTTGAAAATTGTCTTCTGATGACCTCAGAGTTCTACCAGGTATGAGAGTAGAATTCCCAAGTGAGTGTGTTATGTGCAGTATAAATAGTGCATTTCTATAATCACTTGATTGAAAATGATGTTTATTTGTAATCAGACTCATAGCTCTGTTTTTTTTTCTCTCTAGACCCTTCTCCACCAGAGTCTGATTTAGAGGCTTCATACAAGGTTGGGGATGTAGCTCCGTGGTGAACACTGACCTAGCATATACAGGACCCCAAGAGATCTAATTCCCAGCATTTTCAAAAGTAAACAAAATACAAGGTTTCAGATACCTGGGCTGCCATTAGCAGTGGCTGCTGCTGTACGAGTCAGTGGTCCAGACCAGCATGGTCAAGTATGAGCAGGAAGAATGGTTTTTGCTGACTGCTCTCATCAAGCTGAAAGGCAGGCATCCTGTTGATTGACACTGGTGTGGGTAGAGCTTGAAGCTTCAGTAGGAGGACCTTTCTGTTTTGCTCATCAGTGTCTATTGCTGTTACTTAACAAGGTAACTTCTTATTTAACCTAGTTTTTTTTTTTTTTTAAAAAAAAGCTTTTTTTTGCATATTAGAAAAAAATTCATATTTAGTAGAGGAAAATAGGCCAAAATGCAGATGCAAAAATGGCTTAAAGATATATATATATATATATATAATTCTACCACCTAAATACTATGCTTTGGTATATTTCATATGTAGGTGTTTTTTATGTATACAGATGCTTTTGTTTGTTTTTAAATGACATTGGGATCATTCTGAGCATACTGTCTGGTCTTATGGTTACTTACTAACATTTCAGAATTTTTTTCATATTAGTAAATACTCTTCTGTAACATTTTAATAGTCCATTGATAGATATGCTGTAATCTGCTTGGTGGTTATTTTTTAGAAAGATGGCAAACTTTTTTTTATTATGAAAGCTATATGTTCATTGTAGAACATATAATAAAAATTAAGCTGAAAAGGTATTTAAAAGCCATAAAATTTCACTAGTAATAATTCCTGTCATCATTTTTACTGATCTCTTTCTAGCTTTATGTATATATGTATATTTATAAAACTCATTGTTATTTGAACTTTCGTTTCCTTTTGATTATTCCTTAAATTATATGTTCTAGTATCAGGGGAAATGAAATGTAACTTGGAAGTAAAATTAGCATTAGTATTCACAGTTGAGTTTTTTGGTTGCTCAGAAACTAACAGTAAATTAGTCTTGAACATACCTGTTGGATTTAATCAACAAAAACAGAGTGTGTCGTTTTGCTTAACTAAGGAGCTCATTGTGGATGTCAAGAAAATCACTAGGGGCAGAGATGACTGATGTCAGTGTTCTGGTTTATTTCTTCCCAGTCTTTTTAAAAAATCTTTTTAGTAATTTTAATAACATTGACAGTTACTGAATTCTGTAATAGTATATACTAAAATACTTTGGTATGTTATAAAAGAATAAATCTGTGGCTTACGATTCACCGTTTGAATAAACCATACCATGTTGAGCCAGCCCAACATGTTACATATGTTACATGTTACATATTTAAATCACCAGCATTTTGCTAAGGCACTTGACACCTTTGTGATCTGTACTGTGATTTGGATAACTCCTGGTACAGATGTCCAGAAGACTCACTGTGAAAATGGGCAGGCACATTTTAAAATGTTTTTTTCTTCACAAAATTATTTTTTGATAATTTCATATACTGTTTTGATGATGTTCTTCCTCCCACTTCGCTGACCTCCTTTTTCCCCAATAGTTCCTCTTCTACTTTGATGTGTTTTTGGCTTTGTTTTGTTTTGTTTTTTGAGACAGGGTTCCTCTGTGTAGTCCTGGCTGTCCGGGAACTCACTTTGTAGACCAGGCTGGCCTCAAACTCAGAGAGATCCACCTGCCTCTGCTTCCCAAGTGCTGGATTAAAGTCGTACGCCACCATGCCCATCTTATTTTGGGGTTTTAATGGTCCACTGAGTTTAGTTAGGGTTGTTTACATGAACATGAGTGAGGGGTTATTGACTGGATCATGGGTAACTTGCCAGAAACTACACTACTGAAGAAAATGTCTCCCTTCTCTCAGCAACCATTAACTGCTCCTTAGGAAGGGTGGGGGTCTCATGAGCTCCTCTCTCATCCATGATCTCATTTTTTTTCACAATTTCATATATATAAATTTGATCATATTCTCTATTATCTTCTCTTATTTCCTTCACCCTCCCACTGAATCCCTTTGCAGTGAATCCCCTTCTTACTTTCATGGTTTATGTGTATGTGTGAGTGTGTGTGTGTGTGTGTGTGTGTGTGTGTACTTTTTATTGCATGTAATTGCTTATATGAGCATGGGTGGGGGTGTTATTTGCTTGAGTAAGGCAACTTAGTGGCTAATTCCCCCACTTAGCAAACATTAACTGCCTATATCTCCAGAGAGATGGGTAGGACTTAACCAGCCCCTCTCTTATCGATGATGGGATGTTGATAGGCTCAGTTGTAGCTGTAATTCCTCTGGTCCTTCCTTGCCCAGCAGTCTGGACAGATCTCTTCCACCTGTAGTACCATAGCTGCTTATAAATAATTAATCAAAGGTGTATATTAATTACAAACTGTATGGCCTATGGCTCCGGTTTATATTAGCTAGCTCTTTCAACTTAATTCAACTCATTTCTATTAATCTGTTTTGCCATGTGCTTTGTGGCATTACCTGTTCCCTCACATCTTGCTTCTGGTCACAGCTCGAAGAGTCTGCTATGACTCTGTCTTTCTCCTTGTATCTCTGCTTGGATTACCCGCCTGCCTCTAAGCTGCCTTGCCATAGGCCAAAGCAGCTTTATTAACCAATAGGAACAACATATTCGCAGTGTAAGAAAGACATCCCACAGTACCCAGTCTTGGGAAGGTACTGTCATTTCATGGGTCCAACAGTCTGATGTGTCCAGAAGATAACAATTCACAACACTTCTTCCCATCTTCTAGCTCTTACATTCTTTCTGCAATGTTTACTGAGGCTTGGAGGGGTTGATATGGATGTCCTGTTTAAGATAAGCGTTCAACAACCACTCAGCATTTTGACTAGTTACAAGTCTTCATTAACTGGTTTACTATAGACAGGAGCTTCTCTGATCAAGGTTTAGAGCAGCAATAATCTATGGGTATAAACAAATAGTTATGAGGCAGTTTGGCAGCATGATCATTTAGCAAACCAATGGTAGTTAGGGCTTGTGACATCCCTGTCCTGGGCTTTTGACTAAATTTACAGTACTAGGCTTAAATTCCTTCTGTGGAGTTGAGCCTCAAATTCAGTAAGAAAGTGGTTTGTTATTTCAGTAACAGCCATGCCACTATTTCACAAGTGGGCACATCTTGGCTGGCAGTATTAATAACATAACAGTTTGCTTTCTATTGATATTATAAACACAGCACAACTAAAAGCAACTTTGGGGGGGGGATTATTTCAGTTTACAGTTTATAATCTACCACTAAGGGAAGTCAAGACAGGAACCTGGAGGCAGGAACTGAAGTAGGAACACCGCTTACTGGCTTTCTCTTGTTCAGCCTGCTTTCTTATACAACTCAGGGCCACTTTCCCAGGGGTGGCACCACCGATAGTGGCTGGGCCCTTCCACAGTCATCATTAATAAGAAAATGCCACATTGTCTTGTCTATGTCAAATGTTGTTGGTTGTTTTCACTCTTTTGAGGGACCCGCCACCCAGCTCCCAAATAAATCACACACAGAGGCTTATTCTTAATTATGAATGCCTGGCCTAAGCTTGGTTTATTTATTGCTAGCTTTCCTTAACTTTTTCCATTCTCTTATTTCTGTAAATCTTCCTCTTACTCTGTGGCTTGCTGTGTGGCTGTGTGGCTGGGTGGCTGGGTGCTAGAGTTCTCTTATTCTGGCTGCTTCTTTCCTCCCAGATTTCTTCTTCTATTTATTCTCTCTGCCTGCCAGCCCCAACTATCCTTTTTCCTTCCTTGCCATTGGCCGTTCAGCTCTTTATTATACCATCAGGTGTTTTAGACAGGCACAGTAACACAGCTTCACAGAGTTAAACAAATGCAACATAAACAAAAGTACTATATCTTAAAATAAAATTCCACAACACCTACAGGCTAATTTCATGGGGGCATTTTCTCAATTGAGGTTCTGCTTTCCCAAATGACTACAGCTCATGTTGTTACCAAACAAACAACTAATTAGCACAAATAACTTTCCTTCCAGAGCCCATGACCTCCTCAGCTATGGGCTTTTGGCTAGGTTTGAAATAATAGATATGAATTCCCTCCTGTGAAGTGGGCCTTAAATGTAGTCAGTAAGAAGTTGGTTATAACATAACAGTCTTATCTTCCAGGTCATTAGCATAGCATGCAGGGTCCCTAAATTAGAAAGATTTAGGGACCCAGAAAAGTACATTAAAAAAAAACAACAACAACCTATTTTTGTTGGGATGAAAAAATGCAAACAGAATCTTGACTTTTAAGAACAGAATTCTAAAAAAAAAGAATACTAGGAACACACTAGGATGCGATCTCTTAATTGGGTGTAACAAAAATAACAAGGGTATTTTAGAGAATAAGAACACAAAAGCAATGTGGGAGGAAGGATTTATTTTGGCTCACAGTCCAAGGGATACAGTTCAGTATAGTGAGAAGTCATAGCACCAGGTGGCTCTATTGGTAGCAGCATATGGCAGCTGATTGTCATATAGCACTAGTCAGGGAAAAGAGACCTGAGCTAGGTCTGGAACCAGCTATTCCATGTCCTTATGGTGCCGTATCTGCCAGATAAACCTCATATTAGAAGATCCCACAACCTCTCAAATAGTGTTACAAGCTGGGAGCCAACTGTTTGGACAGAAGCCTGGGGGACATTTTTATATCCAAGCCATGACATTCCAGTCTACTCCCCCCCATAGGCCTATGGCCATCATTTATTCTTTCATACATGTGTGTTATGTATTCTGGTCCTCCCCTCCCAGTTTCCTTTTCATTCTCTAAAAACACCCCAACCTCTGCTGTTATAAATCTCTTTTTCCTGTTTACTAATTTTGGTTTTGTTTAGTGTCCCATAGATCTAAATCAGGGGCACCTGTGTGATCCTGAATTTGGAATTACCATCAGAGCCTAGTGGGCTCACCAAGGGATATACAGCTGGATACCCTTCTTTCCCTCTACTGGACTGTGTGTGGCCAGCAGATCAGCAGCACATGGACCCATGAGTTCTGTGGTGGTTTGAATGAGAAATGACCCTCAAGTATTTGACCACTTGGCTCCCATTGGTGGAACTGTTTGGGGTAGGAGGTTTGACCTTGCTGGAAGGAGGTGTGTCACTGGGGTGGGCCTGGCCTAGCTGCCTTGAGGTTTTTTAAGGTTAGAGTCATAGCTCCTGGGACACTGTGCCTTTTGGTTCCTGAGAGACTGATGCACACTCTCAGGCAGTGAAGCATTTAGGCTGCTTTATGTTTCTCTGTATGATTCCTTAGTAGTCAAGGAAGCATAGAAGCTTAATAGGACAATTGGTCTTGGACATTAATCTTGTGTACTCTGTATAGCTTGCAATCTTCGTTGTATCTTGGTAACTACAACTGTCTTGATCCCAGATATTGACATTATCTTCTGTTTCTGATAAAGGTATAACAAGTATGATTGCTTTCAATAAAACAGCAACAACCTCAGTCTTGCTGTGGCCCCTCCAGCCCAAGCCTGGTTTAATTTCTTGCTGCCACGTCAGGTAATAAAAGGCTTGGTAAGTATGCACAGGCTCTTACATTTTTACTTGTTTTTTCTTTTGAGGCAGGATTTCTCTGTGTAGCCCTGGCTGTCCTGGAACTTGCTCTATAGACCGTGCTGGCCTCAAACTCAGAGGCCCACTTGCCTCTGTCTCCCGAATGTGCACTACGACTATGGCTAGGCTTGAGATCTTAAGGTCTCTCACCCTGCTTCTTGCTTGCCGTTTCTTTCTACTTTGTGCTTGTGGTTAAAGATGTAAGCACCCAACTTCCTGCTTCTGCTACCCTGCTTCCCCACCATGATGGAATCTTGTCCCCCAGAACTGTGAGCCATAATAGACTCATTTCATATAAGTTGCTTCAGTTATGGTGTTTTATCACAGAAACAAAAAAGTTGAGGGGGAAAAACAGAGAAGCCACCCATCCCTTCCTACTCCATGTAACTGTGAGGAAGGCCTGACGTCTGTGGACCCAGGGCCAGCATGTACAGCTGCTGTTGAGTTCATGGTTGCCTTGGCCATGTCATGTTAAAAGATGGTATTTCTCAGCAACTCTCACCACCTTCCAGCTCTCACATTTTTCCACTTCCTCTTCCACAATATTTCCTGAGTCTTATGAGGGGAGGTGGTAAAAATGTCTTGTCTGAAGCTGAGCCCTCAGTCACCCTTTATTCTCAGCATCTTGTACAACCAGTACATTTTGTCTCAGATCTAAGAATATTCTCAGGCCTCTTCTGAAGTTCGAGCAGGCTCTTAATTGTGAGCCTCTACAAAAAACAAGTTTGTGTAAATTTCCAATATGCAATGACACAGAGTAACCATCCCTACTCCAAAGAAGAAAATGGGAACATAGCAAGAAAATACTAGACCAAACAAGACTGAACCCAGCATGGGAATACCAGTGCCAATGGTACCACATCTGGCTTATGGGGTGTGGTGGTATTGTTGGTCTTCAAAAGGCTTTGGTAGTCCCACCCTCATGTGTGCTTGTAACACACATGACTCTCACTTGGGCTTGGTCCACTTGTTACTTGTAGTTTCCCTTGGTGACTGTCACATGTTCCTGGCATCTCCTGGTCTTCATCTTCACATCTTTATGTACAGCCACACTCATAAACTACATGCAGGAAATCCAACACTGGTACTGTAGTCCTATTGAGAAAAGTCTTTGTTTATACCCACGTCTCGAAGTGTTTTTTCCCCCTCTACTTGTTTCAAAGTTTCAGGTTTGACCTTTAGAGTCATTGATCTATTTGGGTGGATATTTGAACAGGTGAGAGGTAGGAATCTAGTTTCAGTGTTCCACATCTTTAGCAACCAGGAAAATACAAATCAAAGACATTTCATCTTACTACTTAAGCAGAATGGTTATCACTGAGAAAATAAAAGCAATGCCAAGTGTGGTGCTTCGTACCTATAATCCTAGCACTTGGGAGCTAAGGTACAAACATTGCCATGGACAGCATGGGCTACAGAATGAGACTGGTTTCTTTTTTCTTTTTTTTTTTTTTAAAGAATAGGCCTCTGAAGTATCTCAGTAGGGCATTTAACACCAATGCCTGAGGACCTTAGTTTCATTCCAGTAGTCCACATAATAAAAGCAGAGAATCAGCTCCTGAAATTTGTCATCTGACCTTCATATGCATATCACACACACACACACGCACGCACGCACGCACGCACGCACATGCACACGCATACACACACACATGCACCAACCCCTATTGGTTAAATTATTAAGGCCACTCCACGTAGTTAAAAGGGAGGTTTATTTTGTGGGGTAACTTACAAATGAAGGGGTAGGTTACAGGGTCTGGCAAGGGTATAGCGCAGTCCGGCGGTGTTCTCTGGAGAACTCTGCTCGGTCTACCTCCAGCGTCCAGAGTCCGGGAACCAAGAGACAGAGCTCTTCCCGATCCTTCGTCTTCCGCTTCCTCCTCTGCCCCGCCTTGTGGGCGTGACCATTACCGAAGCCTCAGTGGGGGTTGGAACTTCCAGGCCAATGCTGGGATGGCTACCCACTACATCTCCCCCTTTTGTCTAAATAAGAAAGCTCTAACCTAATACAAGACTATATACAAAGAGATGCTTATCAAATATTGTCTAGGAGTAATGAGGGATAATGACCTAGATAAGTTGGAATTACAATAAGTACAAACAATATCAAGCAAAAAACACATAGTAAAATCCAGGGAAGTCTAGGGCATGGGTAGGTGGCATATTACAAAGATCATTCCAAAAGGTGTCCTATCCTAAAGAACCTGAGTCTAATACTTAATATATCCTATCTAAGATATTATATATGTATATATACTAAGTTGTAACTATAACTGCTAATCTCCAACCTCATCAAAGACCTGAGAAGGAATATAATAATACCTGAGAAATGGGAGAAGGATGCAAGCAACTTTCGGGAGTCTTGCAAGAGTAGACAGAGACAGCTAGCAGCCTGGACAGTCACCTAATGTTTCTCAGCATCGTTGGTGCATTCAAATTGGCTACAGGCCTAGAGTATCTGACAGACCATTTTCAGAAGCAGGAATTCTGAAAGACCATCTTACCCTGTCTTGGCAAAGTATAGTGGTCGCTTTCCTTGTGTCCCGCTTGTCCAGAAAGGACAGCATTTGTACTGTCAGCAGTTGAGGCAAGGGCAGTTCTTTGCCCAGTAGGCCATTTTGTGCCAAGAAGACAAACTTCCAAATGGAAATGTCTTAGAAGCCCAACATTCTCTCGGGAACAAATTGGTGCTGCCAGGAGCAATTGTGTCTCACGTCAACAGAATTCTAAGTTATTTAAATGCCATGTTCTCTAGGTCCATGAAGTGTTTGAAGATTACCTGTCCATCTGACCTATGTATTTATTAATCTGGATGACCTAACTAACATAATTATAGAGATGACAAGCATAGGTGACAATAACTATGTAAGTCTTGTCTACCTAAACAACCTAAGGACTAAGCTTCCTATAAATAAGGCAAACAGTCTGTAAGCAAATGCACAGTAAAAGGACAATGACTTTAAATTGTGACAATACACAAAATATCTTTAACAGAGGTAGGAATGTATAGTGCAATATGCAATATGATAATAATCCTAAATATATATCAGTATACAGAATATCTTAAACAGAAGTAGAACATACATACAGTATGACAGATATAAATTCACATTTGTATCAATATACAAATATTTCACATAAGAGTAAAAATATATGTACAATATAACAAACATCGTTCTGTTTTTGTATCAATATACAAATTATCTTAAATAGGAATGTAAAAAGTTTATATTTGTATCAACATATAAGAATTCATAACAGTGCAAAGGCTGGTATATTACTAAATTTGTTTACTAATGTATATGACAGTCTACCATAATATCTTATACCTATCCATTCCATTTCTTCTTTTCCCTTTTTTTTTTTTGAGACATATTTTCTTTCCTTAAGGAGAGTACTGAGTTTAACAGTTTCTTCCACCCCCAACCCTAGAACCATTATCCATAACCCTGAGAAATATGAAACCTTAGGGAGAAGGGGCGTCGTTTTCTTAGAATTGCTTCCTGCTGTTTAGGAAGCGATGGTTTCTCTGTTGGGTATTGTGAGAAAGCTCAGATAGTTAAATCTCAGTTAGACTAACTGTAGATTCTGCAGCAACTCTCAGAGTAATGGGTAAGATTGTCTGAAATTTTGGCAAGAAGTGTAATATGATGATGATTACCATGGCATCATTCTGGATTGGGTAGAGTTGTTGTTGTTGGGGCCCCATCTTCCTTCTGGAGACTTCAGAGATTGCTATTGGAAAAAACTTATTTTTTTATCAGAATGGAAGGTTTGGATTTAAAGATGTCATGACATGTAAGAAAGGATTCCAAGAAATCAAGAGTAAGCATGGAGAGAATTAGAATCTTGAAGATAATGGTCCCTTATAATTGGTTTCCTTCTGTCTCACACCAGAGGGCTCTTCTGATATGGGACTGAAGAATCTCTCAACCTTTTCTTTTATCAATATTCTTGGGTTTAGAGAAGGAGTGAGCCAGTTCCATCTCCAAATCCAGCTTGGTTTATAATTAAATTGGAACCACAACTATTCTAGATTGATAGAGATATAGATGTTAGACAGTGATATCTTACCCTGTGTAGATTGGTACCAATAGATTCTTTCTTTCTGCTGTAAACATCTGGATATCCAAGGCCTTATGATTTCTGGAAGATGGGTATTTCCATTATCCTGGAAAGACAAAAACAGAACCCTACCCCAACCTTTGATTGTTAATTTTTTCTTACAACCTGAAGAGATGTCACATTGGTGGATGATCTTTTACTTCTCCTCATCAAGGGGTTTCTCCTGTTCGAATCGAATTTTTATTAATTTTGTTGGTATCCATAGCTTTTCTTCTCCTGTAGAAACGAAAGCAAAACCCCTTCCCCAACGTAGGACATATCCAGGTTTCCATTCTGAGGTCAACACATCTTTGAAATAAACCGGTTGGTTTAGCTCAGGAGTTTTGTCTGTCGTCCAATGTCTCTCTGCAGCTGTTGTTCCTTTCTCATCAGCATTGAGAAAATTCAAGGTTAATAAAGCACTATGCAATCTATTTCTAGGAGTCATTGTTACCTGTTGCTGTTTATTTAGCATATCCTTTAAAGTTCGATTGGATCTTTCTATGACTGCTTGGCCTGTGGGATTGTGTGGTATACCTGTAACATGCTTTATATTGTAATAAGCAAAGAACTGTCTCATTTTATTGGAGACATATGCTGGGGCATTGTCTGTCTTAATTTGTACAGGTATTCCCATGATGGCCATAACTTCTAATAGGTGTGTAATCACAGAATCAGCCTTTTCAGAACTCATAGGAGTTGCCCACTGAAATCCTGAATAGGTGTCAATGGTATGGTGTACATACTTTAATCTTCCAAATTCTGCAAAATGAAACACATCCATCTGCCAAATTTCATTTCTTTGTATACCCTTTGGATTGCTTCCTGCAGGTAATGGAGTTTGGTTATAGAAGGAACAAGTAGG
This sequence comes from Onychomys torridus, assembly GCF_903995425.1. Classification (NCBI taxonomy): domain Eukaryota; kingdom Metazoa; phylum Chordata; class Mammalia; order Rodentia; family Cricetidae; genus Onychomys; species Onychomys torridus. The sequence continues at coordinate 2,026,207 of NC_050446.1, forward strand.
ACATTTTTTCACAATATCCTTAGCTTGTTGCCAAGTAATGGAGAAATCCTTCTTCAAACCTTTGCTATTTACATGGTGTTTCTTATGAAATTCTGAGGCTTCTAGCACATTACCTATTAGTAACTGATCAATCTCATCATTACCTTGTGCTAGAGGTCCTGGCAGACCTGTATGGGATCTGATATGTGTTATATATATAGGATGTTCCCTTTTTCTGATGATTTCCTGCAATTGTATGAATAATGAAGTTAATTCTGTATTATCAGGAATAAATTCAGCAGTTTCAATGTGTAAAACAACTCTCTCTGCATATTGAGAGTCAGTGACTATATTGAGGGGTTCTGTGAAGTCCATCAGTACCATAAGAACGGCATACAGTTCTGCCTTTTGTACAGAGCTGTATGGACTTTGTACTACTTTACTTAAGTCTCCTGATTTGTATCCTGCTTTCCCTGATTTATTTGCATCTGTATAGAATGTGAGGACTCCAGAAATTGGCTTGTGTCGTACAATGTGAGGAAGGACCCATTCAGTCTTCTTTATGAATTCTATTCTCTTGCTTTTGGGATAATGGTTGTTAATCTCTCCCAAAAAGTTACTGCAGGCTCTCTGCCAGTATTCATTATCTTTCCATAGTGACGAAATTTCCTCATTAGTTAAAGGTACTACAATTTCTGCTGGGTCCATTCCTGTCAACTGACGAAGTCTTAATTTACCTTTTTGAATCAAATCAGAGATCTTTTCTATATAAGTCTTTAATTTCTTATTTGGTTTACGTGGTAGGAATATCCATTCCAATATAATATCTTCCCTCTGCATCAAAATACCTGTGGGGGAATGTCTGAAGGGGAATATGACAAGAATACATTTAAGTTCTGGATCCACACGATCCACATGTGCTTCTCGAATTGTCTTTTCTACTAGAGCCAATTCCTTCTCAGCTTTGGCTGATAATTCTCTTGGGCTATTTAATTCTTTGTCCCCTTCTAGAGTATTAGCCAAATTTTGTAGTCCATCTTTGGGTATTCCCATGATACCCAGTAAGTTGGAAATGCTTCCTAACAACTTTTGAAAATCATTAAGAGTCTTTAATCGATCTCTCCTCAGCTGTACCTTTTGGGGTCTAATTTTTTGTAACTCTATCTTATATCCTAAGTAATTAATAGAATCTCCTCTTTATATTTTTTCAGGAGCAATTTGCAGTCCCCAGCGAGGCAAAACTTTTTTTACTTCTTCAAACATGCTTTCTAATGTGTCTAACTTTGGATCTGCTAATAGGATATCATCCATATAGTGAAAAATTATGGATTGTGGAAACTTTACACGAATTAACTCCAATGGTTTTTGCACAAAGTATTGGCATAAGGTAGGGCTGTTTAACATTCCCTGTGGGAGGACCTTCCATTGATATCTCTTGACTGGCTGAGAATTGTTATAATTAGGAACTGTGAAGGCAAATTTTTCTCCATCATTTTCTTGTAAGGGTATGGTAAAGAAACAGTCTTTTAAGTCAATAACTATTATAGGCCATTCTTTGGGTAGCAGAGAGGGCAAGGGCATCCCAGTCTGTAGGGAGCCCATTGGCTGAATTACTTTATTAATAGCTCTCAGATCTGTCAGCATTCTCCAATTACCAGACTTTTTTTTAATAACAAATACAGGAGAATTCCAAGGGCTGGTAGATTCTTCAATGTGTTGAGCATTTAACTGCTCTTGAACCAGCTGTTCTAAAGCTTGTAGCTTCTCTTTTGTCAAAGGCCACTGTCCAACCCAGACAGGTTTATTAGTTAGCCATTTTAAAGGTAAGGCAGTTGGTACTTCTGAGAGTTCAACAGCAGTTGTGCTCTGTTTGTGTACAGCCTGAATGGTTGGTGACTGTTTTTTATAGCATTTTATGAGATTATTCCTAGAAACATGCATTGGCCTGTATTCCTTTTCTGAGAGTGTAGGAATTTTAATCTGGGTATTCCACTGTTGTAACAGATCTCAGCCCCATAGATTTACTGCTACATTTGCTACATATGGCTTCAGCCTTCCTCTCTGTCCTTCTGGCCCTATGCATTCAACCCATCTCGAACTCTGTTTTATCTGAGATAGGGTGCCAATTCCTAAAAGTTGGACATCTACCTCTTGAAGAGGCCAATTTGGATGCCATGATTTTGGTGTAATTACAGTCACATCCGCACCTGTGTCTACCAGGCCCTCCAGAACCAAGCCATTAATTCGAATTCTAAGCTTTGGCCTTTGTTCACTTATGGAAGTCTGCCAAAATATTTGTTTTATTGTGTTCTTTGTAAACTGTGATTCGTCTATCAGAGCTGTTTTATCATCCATTGCAGAATCAGTTTTTACATTAGACATTGGTTTATTCAGTTGTCCTGGAGAGGAATGTCTTCCACAGTGGCTGGGAATGTTCTTACCACATTTGATTTGGGGGTCTGCAAGAGGCACCCTAAGGCATTTCCCACAAATAAAGGGTTGCCTCCTATATCTATTTTTGAGCTGCACTCACTGGTCCAATATCGGCCTTTGTCACATCTTCTACATAATCCAGGAGGTGGTTGGGATCCTCTGTTTAGGCTATTCCTAGAAGGAGTATTACTTCTAGGATTACCCCATGTACAGTTTTTACTTATATGACCTAGTGTACAACATTTAAAACATTTGGTACCACAGGGCCTTCTTTCACCTCTGGGATTTGTCTCTCCTATCCAAGCCTCATTACTGTAGTTAAGAGATTCAACACTATTAGTATACTGAATCCATTCTTCCAAAGGAGCTGATCTGATCTTTAATGGTGTAAGTATTCTTTTGCATCCTGCATTAGCATTGTCGAATGCCAAGGACTCAGTTAATACTTTTCTTAATTCTTTATCTGATACAGCTTTTGTTATAGCTGTGTTCAGCCTTTGTAAAAAATCAGTGAAGGGTTCATGTGGTCCCTGAAATATCTTTGTGTATACCTCAGTTGCTTTTCCAGGTTCTGGAATTTTTTCCCAAGCATTTAGAGCTGCTGTACGGCATAGGGATATTGTATGCTCATCATAAATGGCTTGTACATTCCTGTCAGCAAAACATCCCTCACCAAGTATTTGATCTTGGGAGATCTCAAAACCTCTGAGTTTACCTTGTTGTTCTAAATTTCTTGCCTCTTCTCTCAACCAGCTTTTCCACTGTAACTGCTGGCTATATTCTAGAACAGCTGAAATTAACTGATGCCAGTCATCTGGAATGATTCTATGTGAGGTAGACCACGAATTTAACATCTGTTTTACGTATGTGGAGTGTATCCCATATGTAACTACTGCTTCCTTTATATTTTTAAAGTCCCTTGTTGAAATTGGTTGTAATGTATATGTCGTATATGGCTCGGGGTGTGTGTCATCTGCTGGCTTCTCATGGATGATAACAGGATAAGCCATTGTATGAGAGCCATTTGGAGATGTTACAACCTGTATGGTCTTGCCCTTCTGCTTATTAGGTCCCTTGTCATGTTTATTTAGAGTTTCTTCCAGGGCTTGTAAACGAGCACCTAGGGTCTGTTCCAGGGAGTAAACCTCTTCTCTTGTAAGGGATTCCAGATTTTTCATGGAATCATGGAAGTTTTTATGTTCTTCTGAAACACATGATTCCATGGACCTTATCTTATCAAGTAATGATAATTTTTCTTCCTTATATATTGTCTGAGTAGCTACAACTTCACTCTGGAGAGTTAGTGTTCTATCCATTAAATACTCATATTTATTATCAATAAAAGCAATTTTGGGTACAAGCTTGTTTTGTAAATTCTGGTTAGCAGATTCCAGAGAGAGAATCTTTTTATGTAAGTCCTGGCCAGCAGATTCCAGAGAAAGAATCTTTTTCTGTAAGCCTTCATTGCTATCTTTTAAAACCTGTAATTCCTGGTTAGCAGATTCCAGAAAGAGAATCTTTTTATGTAAGTCCTGGTCAGCAGATTCCATAGACAGAATCTTTTTCTGTAAGCCTTCATTGCTAACTTTTAAAGCCTGTAAATCCTGGTTAGCAGATTCCAGAAAGAGAATCTTTTTCTGTAAGTCCTGGTCAGCAGATTCCATAGACAGAATCTTTTTCTGTAAGCCTTCATTGTTATCTTTTAAAGCCTGTATCAGTCCCAATAATGACTCATCTTTGTTCTTATTATTAAACCAGTGTTTGAACACTGTGTGAATTATTACAATGAATGTCAAAATGGTACAGGCCAGATATGTCTTAGGGAGGTCGTATATTTCCAGGAAAATGTCATTCAGCATACAGGCAAAAAGGTTATTAAATTCTTATGAGGTAATGTTGTCAGCCATATTACAAGAATTACTCAAAATTTGTTAGTCAGTTTTAAGGTGTAAAATTATCAAGTACTTTTACTTGAAAGAAGCTTACCTTTCCGTGGTTTTTGTGGGTGCAATAGCACTTTTCAGCCAGCAGGAGGCGTTGGTATAGCTCCAAAGCAGGGCCTGCTGGCAACCTTGGCTGGCGGCAGCTGAAGGCAGGAGCCAAGATGGCGGGGAAAAGGCACTCGGAGGAGTGGGAAGATCTCACTCACAGCGGTTTTCGCTGGTCTGGGGGATAAGCTAGGGAACTGAGACTGGACTAGCTGCTCTCTTTTTTGGGAATGGAACCGTGTAGGTGTCCCCTGGTTAAATGGAACTTTGCAGGCGGTTTTAGGTACCCGCCAGCCGGGGAGGAGGCTGAGGGAGGGAGCCGCCTAGGCCTTTGGAATTTGCCCCACGTGAGCGCCAGATATTGGTTAAATTATTAAGGCCACTCCACATAGTTAAAAGGGAGGTTTATTTTGTGGGGTAACTTACAAATGAAGGGGTAGGTTACAGGGTCTGGCAAGGGTATAGCGCAGTCCGGCGGTGTTCTCTGGAGAACTCTGCTCGGTCTACCTCCAGCATCCAGAGTCCGGGAACCAAGAGACAGAGCTCTTCCCGATCCTTCGTCTTCCGCTTCCTCCTCTGCCCCGCCTTGTGGGCGTGACCATTACCGAAGCCTCAGTGGGGGTTGGAACTTCCAGGCCAATGCTGGGATGGCTACCCACTACAAACCCCCCCAAATGCTGATGAGGATAATGGTTCTCTAGGCAAAGGATACCTTATGTACTTCTGATGCAAAGGTAGACCAGTCCAACTACATAGAAATCAACATGGAGGTTCCTCAAAAAATTAAAGGTAGACCTCCTATATGATCCAGTCACACTACTCCTGGGTTTATACATGAAGGAGTCAAAAGCAACATTAACAGAGACAGCCATGTGTTCATGTCTGTCATGGGACTATTCATAATAGTCAACTTATGGAATCTGTCTAGGTGCCTGTCAGTGGCTGAATAGATAAAGAAGATGTGCCGCCCACATAAATACATAGGTATGTGGGCATGAAGTATTAAATGGCTACAGAAGAGAACAAAACTGAAAACAATAATGTAGAAACAAAGAGAAAAATACAAAAAAATTAATGAAACAAAGAGTTGGTTCTTTGAGAAAATCAACAAGACAGACAAGCCCTTATCCAAACTAACCAAAAGAGAGAGAGAGCATTCAAATTAACAAAATCAGAAATGAAAAGGGGAACATAACAACAGACAATGAGGAAATCCAGAGAATCATCAGGTCATACTTCAAAAACCTCTACTCCACAAAACTGGAAAATCTAAAAGAAATGGATAATTTTCTGTATAGGTACCACATACCTAAGTAAAATCAAGACAAGATAAACCATTTAAATAGTCCAATAACCCCTAAGGAAATAGAATCAGTCATTAAAAGTCTCCAAACCAAAAAAAAGCCCAGGACCAGATGGTTTCAGTGCAGAATTCTACCAGATCTTCAAAGAAGAGTTAATACCAATATTCTTTAATTTGTTCCATACAATAGAAACAGAAGGAATATTACCAAACTCCTTCTACGAGGCTACAATTACCATGATTCCTAAACCAAACAAAGATGCAACAAAGAAATAGAACTACAGACCGTTATCCATCATGAACATTGATGCAAAAATATTCAATAAAATACTGGCAAACAGACTCCAAGAACACATCAAAACAATTATCCACCATGATCATGTAGGCTTCATCCCAGGGATGCAAGGGTGGTTCAACATACAAAAGTCCATTAATGTAATACACCATATAAACAAACTCAAAGAAAAAAAACACATGATCATCTCATTAGATGCTTAAAAGGCATTTGACAAAATCCAACACCCCTTCATGATAAAGGTCTTGGAGCAATCAGGAATACAGGGAACATACCTAAACATAATAAAGGCAATCTACAGCAAGCCAACAGCCAACATCAAATTAAATGGAGAGAAACTCAAAGCAATACCACTAAAATCAGGAACAAGGCAAGGCTGTCCCCTCTCCACATACTTATTCAATATAGTTCTTGAAGTTCTAGTCAGAGCAATAAGACAACATAAGGAGATTAAGGGGATACAAATTGGAAAGGAAGAAGTCAAGCTTTCCCTATTTGCAGATGACATCATAGTATACATGAGTGACCCTAAAAATTCAACCAAGGAACTGATACAGCTTATAAACTCCTTCAGCAACATAGCAGGATACAAGATCAACTAAAAAAAAAAAATCAGTAGCCCTCCTATATACAATAGACAAACAGGCTGAGAAGGAAATCAGAGAAACATCACCCTTTACAATAGCCACAAATGATATAAAATACCTAAGGGGTTACTCTAACTAAGCATGTGAAGGACCTATATGACAAGAACTTTAAGTCCCTGAAAAAAGAAATTGAAGAAGGTGTCAGAAAATGGAAAGACCTCCCATGCTCATGGATAGGCAGGATTAACATAGTAAAAATGGCAATCTTACCAAAAGCAATCTACAGATTCAATGCAATCCCCATCAAAATACCAACACAATTCTTCACAGGTCTGGAAAGAATAATACTCAACTTCATATGGAAAAACAAAAAACCCAGGATAGCCAAAAGAATCCTGTACAATAAAACAACCTCTGGAGGCATCACAATCCCCAACCTCAAGCTCTACTATAGAGCTACAGTAATAAAAACAGCTTCTTACTGGCATAAAAACTGACATGTGAACCAATGGAATCGAATTGAAGACCTTGACATTAACCCACACACCTATGAACATATAACTTTTGACAAAGAAGCCAAAACTGTACAATGGAAAAAATAAAGCATCTTCAACAAATGGTGCTGGCATAACTGGATGCCAACGTGTAGAAAGCTGCAAATAGATCTATATCTGTCACCATGCACAAAACTTAAGTCCAAGTGGATCAAAAACAACATAAATCCAGTTACTCTGAACCTGATAGAAGAGAAAGTAGGAAGTAGTCTTGAATGCATTGGCACCAGAGATCACTTTCTAAATATAACCCCAGTAGAACAGACACTGAGAGAACCAATCAATCAATGGGACCTGTTGAAACTGAGAAGCTTTTGTAGAGTAAAGGACATGATCAACAAGACAAAGCAACAACCTACAGAATGGGAAAAGGTCACCAACCCCACATCTGACAGAGGGCTGATATCCAGAATATATAAAGAACTCAAGAAATTAGACATCAAAATGCCCAACAGTCCAATTAAGAAATGGGCTATAGAACTAAACAGAAAATTTTCAACAGAGGAAGCTCAAATGGCTGAAAGACATTTAAGGAATTGCTCAGAATCCCTAATTATCCATTAAATGCAAATCAAAATGACTCTGAGATACCACCTTACACATGTCAGAATGGCTAAGATCAAAAACATAGAAGACAGTTTATGCTGGAGAGGATGTAGAGCAAGGGGAACTCTCCTCCACTGCTGGTGGGAATGCAAATGGGTACAGCCACTTTGGAAATCAATATGGAGCTTCCTTAAAAAATTGGGAATCCATCTCCCCCAAGACCCAACTGTAGCACTCCTGGGCATATACCCAAGGAATGCTCAATCGTACCACAAAGGCATTTGCTCAGTTATGTTCATATCAGCATTGTTTGTAATAGCCAGAACCTGGAAACAACCTAGATGCCCTTCAACTGAAGAATGGATAAATCAAATGTGGTACATATACACAATGGTGTACTACTCAGCAGAGAAAAACAATGACATCATGAGGTTTGCAGGCAAATGGATGGATCTAGAAAAAAATCATCCTGAGTGAGGTAACCCAGACTCAGAAGGATGAACATGGTATGTACTCACTCATAGTAGGATACTAGATGTAAAACAAAAGATGACTAGACGGCTACACAACTCCAGGGAGACTACCTAGAAAATGGGACCCTAGGAAAGATGCAGGGATTGCCCAATGTCAGAGAAATGGATGAGATCTACATGAACAACTCAGACGATAGTGGGAGTAATGAAGGGCAAGATTTGAGGGAAAGAAAGCTTAGGGGAGCAGGAGATCCCAGCTGGATCAAGAACAGAAAGGGAGAACAAGGAATATCAGACCATGATAAATGAAGACCACATGAGAACAGGAAGAAGCAAAGTGCTAGAGAGGTTCCCAGAAATCCACAATGATACATCCTCTGTAGACTGCTGGCAATGGTCAAGAGAAAGCCTGATCTGACCTAGTCTGGTGATCAGATGGCCAAACACCCTAACTGTCGTGCTGGAACTCTCATCCAATAACTAATGGAAGTGGATGCAGAGATTCTCAGCCAGGTCCCAGGTGGAGCTCCAGGAGTCCAATTGTCAAGAAAGAGGAGGGACTCTAAGAATGTGAATTGTTGAGACCAAGACTGGAAAAGCACAGGGACAAATAGCCAAACTAATGGAAACACATGAATTATGAACCAAAAGCTGTGGAGCCTCCAACTGGATCAGGCCCTCCAGATAGTGAGACAATTGAATAGCTTGAACTGTTTGGGAGGCACCCAGGCAGTGGGACCTGGACCAATCCTTAGTGCATGAGCTGGCTGTTTGGAACCTTGGGCTTACACAGGGTCACTTTGCTCAGCCTGGAAGGAGGGGACAGGACCTGCCTGTATTGAATCCACCACGTTGAATTGAATCCCCATGGGAGTCTTTGCCCTGGAGGAGATGGGAATGGAGAGGAGGGGATAAGGGGAAGGTGTGTGTGGGGGTGCTGGAGGGGGGAGGACAAGGGAACCCATGACTGATGTGTAAAATTAAAACAAAAATATAATAAATAAAAAGAGGAGAAAAAAAATCCAGATCTTGCCAAGTCACATGGAAGTGTTGGTTATGACTGGCTACAGTCACATGGTGGCAGCAGAGGAGTAGGGATAAATGGTTAGCTGCTGGCAGCTAATCAGCACCTCAGACTAGTAGTTTGGCAATATGCATGAACACATTCAGAGAATTTGTTCTTAGAAATAGGGGCAAGAAAACATCAAGCTCCCACACTTTATATGATGAGCGAAAATAAAATGTTACTTGGTGACTACAACATGTCCACTACCTTCAGATTCTGGTCAGTTAAGTAGGCTGAGAAAGGCCAAGAAAGAGAAGAGAGATGTTTGAGGTTGGTCAGAGATGTAGCTCCCTAGATGAGAGGGAGCTCATATATTTAGCTCAAATTCAGTCTAATTACTTGTTAGCTTGAGTTAGTGAGTGTGCCCAAATGCGTCGAGACTTACTATGTCAATGTGTGAGAGCTTTATTTGAATTATATTATATAATTCTCACAACAATTTCTGAATGATAGTGTCCAAACTATTTTTGTTAAGCAATTTTTCAGAGGTCAATGGGCTAGTGAAGAGTAAAGTCAAGAGTTAAATGTGGAAATCAAGGCATATATGCGAGAAAATACCATTATGAAGCCCACTGCTTTATATGCTAACTTAAAAAATAGCTAAAAATAGTGTTTTGAGATTCTACAGTACCCTGTCAGAATGGCTACTATCAAGAAACAAAATGATGACAAATCCTGGGAGAAACTGGGGAAAGAGGGCCTTCCTTCTACACTGACTGTAGCCTCAAGCAGCCACTGTGGAAATCAGTGTGGAGGTTTCTCATGGAACTGCCGTGGGGCTGGGGAGATGGTTCAGTTGGCAAAGAACCTGCTGCAAGCACCAAGAATTGAATTTTAATACCCAGAACCCAAGAAAATGTAGTGGGTGAGCTTGGAACCTCAGGGGTGAGGGAGCAAAGACTGATAGAACCCTGAAGTCCATTGGCCAGCAGCCCAGCTGAGTGGATGAGCTCTAGGTTAATAAGAGGTTTTGTTTTAAAAAATAAAGGCGTGTGTGTGTGTGTGTGTGTGTGTGTGTGTGTGTGTGTGTATAGTGTGTGAGTGCATATGTATAGTATGTGTAGTGAGTGTGTATAGTGAGAATGTGTATAGTGTATATTGTGTATGAGTGTGTATAGTGTGTGTGTGTGTGTGTGTGTGCGCGCACGTGCGTGCGTGCGTATGTGTGTGTGTGTGTGTGTAGTGATGGCTCAGCAGTTAACAGAGTTTACTACTCTTCTAAAGGAATTAAGTTTGGTCCCTGGGATTCACATTGAGAGGTTCACAATAACCTCTAACTCCAGTTTCAGGGAGTAGGACAATATAACTCTCTTAGGACCTAGAACCTCTAAGGAAGTAACCATGTTTAAGTGACATCAGAAGGATGGGGCTGTTATCCAGCAGGACTGATACCCTTATAAGACAAGGAAGAGACCCAGGGCTGTGCACCCATTTTCCCTGAATGTACCCATAGAAGAGGCCACTTGAGGACCTGCAAGTCAGGTAGGGTGCCCTCACCAGAGGCCAACCTGATGGTACCATGCTCTTGGATTTCTAGTCCTTGGCATTTCATTTTGATGGCATGACTTACAGCAGTTAGTGGTTGAGGGGCTGTAGCTCTCTTTGCTTGAAACTTTGCCTTCTACATAACATACTGTGGCCATCTTTTTTCTCCAAATATATTCCTTAAAAAATCCCATAACCCCATTTGCTTAATTAGCATATATTAATTTGCAATATAATGGGCTTTGTTTTAAAATTTTCAAATATGAATATGATGTAGTTGGACTGCTGTAGTGATATTTGCTCCACCCATGACCTAGGGTTATAAGGCACAAAGGAGGCGGTGCTTCCTGCCATTGTATGTGACCTCTTATAAGGTAAAGGAGAAGGGTCATGTGCCCCTTCTCCCTGCTGCCTATGAGGTGTATTCACTCATAGTCAGATCAGAGGACAACCTCAGCTGTCTACTCCGTTCTGTATTTGTGAGTGTATTTCCTCCATTTATATCTTAATAAATCCCTATTGCCCACTGTATAGATTCACGTGGATAGATCTAATAGACTGCACTCATCTCTTCTTGCTTTGCCTTCTATCCCCACTTCCTTATACACCCCTGATAACCCTCTTTTGTTTTCATGCCTCTCCACCCTAAATTCTACATATGAAAGGAAACATGGTATTTCTTGTTTGGAATCTGGCTCATTTCAGTTAACACCTGATCTTTCATTCCATCCATTTTCTTGCACATGACATAGTTCTTTGTGAATGAACAAAATTCCATTGTGTGTAAAGGTCACATTTTCTTCATCCATTCACCAATGGATGGGTACTTGGGCTGATTTTACAACTTGGTTGAACAGGGTTGTAATAAATATGTAAAGAGGTATGTGTGTTGTTTAGTTCATTTATTTATTTATTTGTTTGTTTGTTTATTTAGGTTTTTGAGACAGGGTTTCTCTGTGTAGCCGTGACTATCCTGAAACTCACTATGTAGATCAGATTGGCCTGGAACTCATAGAGATTCATCCACCTCTGCCTCCTGAGTGCTGGGATTAAAGGTGGCTAATTCTTTGGTTTTTTTCAAGGGTAAGTTTTGGGGGTACAATAATCTTGGCTGCAAGTTATTTTCATGGCTCAAAATATATCATTTCTGCCTTGACCCAATCACCTTTTATACGAGCTGTGTTGACGTCTTTTGAATAGTGTAGTATAGTGTTCTTGTCAGTTTTGCTTAGAGAAAGTTTGTGTCATGGTCAGTAGTGACTACAGAGACTAACAACTAACTGATCAAAGCATGGGAAGCCATTGGGACTGGATGCCCAGCCATGAATGTGACATTGATATAACCCTCTATAGCTCAGTGACATGGCAGGAGAAGGAGCAGAAAGAATGGAGGAACTGGGGAGAATGGGGTGAGGTAGTGGTGTGAACCCCACACCTCCTTTGGTTTTGACCATAGCTTCATGGTTCTCATACATGTGAGGGCAAGGGTTTTTGTATACATGCTCAGTTCCTCTCTCGGGAGAGAGATAAAGATTATAGGGAGAGAAGTAGAAATATAATTTCCAAGGCCCATGAAAATAGGGTATGCATGTAAGGGAAAAGGGATGGGAGGGAACAGGGCAGAAGGCATGTGGGGGTGCTAGGATGAGGAAGTAATTGTTTATGCTGAGCTAACAGCTTGCTTTAACAGCTTGGAGTATTGATCCATTTGTAGAATTCTAAAGCAATCTTTTCTATATAGAGAAAAACATGTTTTCGTTTTGCAGCTCTACTGGCTGCCTTTTCCCTGTGGAAGCCCTGGAAAGGAGATAGACTATTGGACTTTTGTATCTTTAGAAAGAGTAATCAGTTTGCATTTATGATCTGAGTGATCTTCTCTAGTAACATCTCTCCAGTTCCTTTGACATGAAGACTGTTTTATTCTATAAAGATACAAGTTATATTAAAAATGAGGCTGTAGATGGCAGACTTGAAAATTCCTTTCTTGAACTGCAACTATTTTTTTTTCTGAATGAAAAAAATAGACATTATTTTGAATGGACTGTAGGGTTGAAAGTATCAACGCTGGGAGGTGGGGGTGAGCTGAATCAGTTCTGAAAAGGCCAGTCATTTGAGGAGGAGATCATGAAACACCTGACCTCACTTAACCATAGGCTCTTATCTTCTAATACAGTCTTTTTGAGCTTAGAGCTTTCACGTACAAATGTTGGGAGACACAATTCAGTTAATAGCACCAACTAGAGGACAGGGGACACTCCTCACTCAGTCATTTGATTTCTTTCTATAGCTCAAAGGCCTTTGGGAAAAGGGCTACAAAAGCCTTTGAACTGAAACATTCTTCCAGATTAAGTAAAAGCTTTTTCAAAGGGAGGGTTTGGAAGGGAATAATGTGTGTGTGTGTGTGTGTGTGTGTGTGTGTGTGTGTGTGTGTGTGTTTATTTTCTGTTTTTAACTTAAGGTGTTAACATCAGTCTCCCTGCCCCATACTTTCTTTCCCCCTTGATAGTGGGGATTGAACCCAGTGTCCTGTACCTACATCTCTAGCTGTTGGATCTCTGTGAGTTCAAAGCCACCCTGGGCTACATGGTATTGATCCAGTCTAGGAGAGAAACAGAGCCATGCAATGGTGGCACACTCCTTTGATCCCAGTACTTGGGAGTCACAAGCCTTTAATCCCAGCACTTGTGTTGTGGATATTGATCTATATAAATAAAATGCTGATTGGCCAGTAGCCAGGCAGGACGTATAGGTGGGACAAGGAGAGAGGAGAATTCTGGGAAGTGGAAGGGGAAGGCATAGAGATACGGCCAGCCGCTGCCATGACAAGATATAAGGTACTGGTAAGCCACAAGCCATGTGGCAAAGTACAGATTAATAGGAATGGGCTAAATATAAGAGTAAGAGCTAGACAATGGTAGGCTTGAGCTAATGGCCAAGCAGTTTAAATAATATATATGTCTGTGTGTTTATTTTATAAATGGGTTGTTGGACTAATAGGGCTTGGCGGGGGCTGGAGAGAAGCTCTCCAACTACACACTTGAGATCTCAAGCCTTTGCTACCAGTATTTGGGAAGCACACACACCATTAATCCCAGCACTAGGAAGTGATATGGCTGGGGGGAGAAAGGCATATAGGGTGAGAGGAGATAGGAACTAGAGGCTTTTCAGCTGAGGCCTCAGAGGCTTTCAGTTAGAGGATTTGTGGTGATAGGATCTTGCCTTCCATTTGGCCTGAGAATTTGGTAGTGGTGTGAAGTTTCTCTAGTGGCTTGTTCCTTTGTCCCTCTGATCTTTCAGCATTTACCCTAATATCTGGCACTGGGTTTTTACAAGACCATTCACCATTTGGGCAATATCTGGCATCCAACTTTAGGGGCATAAATTCACAAAAAAGCCATTTGCCTATGGCTTTGTAGCTAGATGCTCAGGCCAAGGCCCAGGCCCAGGCTCAGGCTCAGACTCAGGCCCAGGCTCATGCTCAAGTTCAGGTCCAGGCTCAGGTCCAGGCTCAGGCCCAGGCCCAGGCTCAGGCTTCAAACATGCCAGAATTAGCTGCTTTCTCTTCACACATTCCTCTGTTCAGACAGCTGGCTCTTTAGTTTCTTCCCTTTGGCTTTCTCTGGTCCCCTCCTCAGGCTGCTGGCACATCATCATCTGAATCATCATTGTCAGAAGATTTGGTGAGTCAATTAGGATTTCTTAAAAGGAGGAATTAGTTAAAAGAGATTTTTTCCCCCACATTAAAAAATGGGAAACATTATTACAATGGAAGGAGTTTGGTCTCTGTTTGATAATGTGATTGATGGTCTAAAAATGGAACAATTAAATGAGAGAATAATTAATGTTGATGGAGTTTATATAATGCCAATTATAAATATTACTTGTTTGATCATTTCTGTTTTATCATTAAAAAGTTGGTTAATGTGAGTACCAAGATACAAGGCTTAGAAAAATTTATTAAAACAGATTGCAGAGATATTCAGACCCAGGCAGAGGAATTTAAAGGAGAACCAATCTCAACATTGCATTATAAGGTTATGGAGAAACAGCCTAAGTCTTTCAAACAGGCAACCTTAATTCATCCAATAACCTTATAGGAACTGCCAAGTGATGTAAAATCCCTTAATTCATCCAATAACCTTATAGGAACTGCCAAGTGATATAAAATCCCAAGACTGTGTATGGGCTGATTGGACTCCTGTGCAAATGTTAGATTTGAGGAAATTCAAAGAAGTGATAGTCTCATGTGGTATACATTCATGTATCTGAAGCAGATGTTAAACTCGTGGTCAACTTGTAATAGAATTTTCCCTCAAGACTGGAAAGATTTGGTTACAGATGTCTTAGAGACTGTTCCCCAATTACAATGGAGGACCTGGTGGAAGGATGAGGCTAAGACCATTGAACAATGAAGTAGTGCTAGAGTATGGAAATTTCCCAGGATCAGCTTCTTGGAGAGGGCAATTATGCTGATATATAAAGACAATCTTTATATGATGACCACACCCTATCTTCATGATGCATGGCAACCTTGAATGCTTGGGACAGAATTGAAGAAGTAGGGAAGAAAATGGAGTCATTTACTGAAGTTATACAGGGCCCAAAAGAAACCTTCACTGATTTCTTACAAAGACTGACTTCAGCAGTAAATAGAATAATACCAAATTCAGAAGCTAGACAAATAATAATTGAATCTCTGGTTTTTGAAAATGCTAATACACAATGTAAAAGGCTAATTTGGCCATTAAAGGCAAGATCAGCACCCTTGGAGGAATGGATCTAAGATACAATCAATATTGAATCTCATAACAATGATAATGCTTGGATAGGAGAGGTGAATTTCAGAAGTTTGAAGAAAAATAGTAATGTCAAATGTTTTACTTGCCATAAACAAGGTCACCTAAAAAGGGGCTATAACTAGGGCATTCCTAGAAACAATATTTCTTCAAAGAACAATGGCAACAGAACACCCCTCCCTTCTGGATTATGTAGAAGGTGTGGTAAAGGCAGACATTGGACTAATGAATGCAGATCAACAAGGGACAGACAAGGTCATCCTTTGCCTTTGTCATCAGGAACTCCCTGAAGGGCCTCATTCCATTCAATCCTTTCCTGATATCATAGAAGAAACCCCTTTCCAGATCTATTAAAGAACCTAATGCCTATTGTAAAAAACCATATTGCTTTGGATGATAGAACAACTATAGAAGAGAGAACAAAAAAATCAGGAGAAACCATAAATCAAAATTGATAAAGATTAGATTTGGAAACTTCTCAAAGCTAGGGTTGGGGAAGGATTTTGTTTTTGTCTTTTCAAGAAAATAAAAATAACCATCTTGAAGAATTTAAAGACCTTCAGACAAATAAGCATCCAAAGAAGAAGAGAAAACTACCCAGAAAAAAAAATCAAGAAAAGAAATAATTTGACCTAATGCAATCTATGAAGTTTCCAAAAGGATAGTGAGATGCCACAATGATGATTCCACACGGATGATGATAACACCATTAAGCTGACAAATACCACCCAAAGATTAGCTTTGGACTACAAACTGCTCAGATCAATTTTGAGATGGCTAGCTGAGATGATCCAGCCTCACAGACTGCTCTAGCCAGGACTTGAGACAAACCCTGAACTTTCTCACTACCCTGAGGCTGAATAACAAATGACACAGCTGCCTCTCCCAGGACTTGACAATTAACCCAAAGTTTTCTTTTCTGAGTCCCCTAAAGATGCCATCTCCCCCAGACAGCAGGAAGTAATTTAAAGAACACAATGCCCACATTCCCAAGAGGTAGAGTGAGTGATTTTTGGTGATTCAATGGGTTATGGATAATTGTCATTGTTTTGGTGGATGATTACAAGTTGTTATTGGTAATGGTTAGAAAAAAAACCTAAACAAAGAAGATTAGATTCAGGGTTCTTGTTTGGAAAAAAGAAAGAAAGAAAAAGAAAAAAGAGGATATAGATATGATAAGTTAAAAGGTAAATTATTGAATGTCCTCTGAAAAAAAGAGATATAGAAATGATAGAATAAGGCCAGGTGGTGGTGGCATACGCCTTTAATCCCAGCAATTGGAAGGCAGAGGCAGGCGGATCTTTGTGAGTTCGAGGCCAGCCTGGTCTACAGAGCAAGATCCAGGAAAGGCACAAAGCTACACAGAGAAACCCTGTCTCAGAACACCCCCCCCAAAAAAAAGAAATGATAGGATAAAAAGATAGATTATTGAATCTACTGTGAAAAGAAAAAGAGGAAGAATATGGATATGATAAATTTAAAAAGGTAGAGTATTGAATCTACTTTTAAAAAGCATCTACTAGTTTTAAATATTTTACAGTGAAATTAGATTTTTGTATATTATATACAAATTGTATATATTGATACAAATTTGAGATTATTTTTGTTGGAACATACTGTACATATTATTTCTACTCTTGTTCAAAGTATTGTACCTATACAGCTAATTTAACAATGTAATACACATTGCTAGTCCTTGAAAATCATTATTACCAACTATTTAGGATAATAAAAAATGCAGTTTAGTTGTTAGTCATCTATTATAATGGAACTTGTCAGATTAGGTATGTTTTCAAGTTCAAACATATATTTTAGACACAGGTCACTTTCAAACACTTCAGAGATCTACAGATTTAACATTTAAGATGTTTTAATAACATAGATTCTTTTTTTTATGACAGTGAAACGTCTGCTCCTGGCAGCACCAATCTACTTCAGAGAGGATGATGAACATCAAAGAAACTCCACATAGAGTTTACTTTCTTTGTGGCAAAATTTAGCCACTGGGCAAGAAAGTGCCCTTGCCTAGACTGCTGACAGTATGCTGTCCAAAATGGACAAGCAGGACACTAAAGAATGTGACAGCCAAACTTTGCCAAGACAATGTAGGAAAGCCCTTCAGAAAATCCTTCTTCACAGAAAAGTCTATAAGATATGCTAGGTCTGTAGGCCAAAGATGGATGCCCCAATGTTGCAGAGGAAACTTGGGTGACTGTCCAGGCAGTCAGCTGTTTCTGTTATTTCTCATATTTTTTGAAGTCATTTGTTTGCACTTCCTGCTTACTCAGTTAATATTATTTCCTTCTTGGGTCTCTGAAGGAGTTGAAGACTAGATAGTTATATTTATAGTTTTCTTCATTAACAAATTCTGAAAAGAAACTCACTAAAGAGATATAAAGTATACAAGTTCAAAAATCATCAAAAGATAGTTTTGGGTTGGTAATACAAGTTAGGATAGAAAATGAATTAGGTACAACATTTTGGACTCACCAAAATAGGACAAATAATGGAGTATTTTCTCTGAATCTGTCAAATGTTAATGAACTGGACATTGTTAATGTAATTCTTGACTATATATATTGTATATTATTATTGTACATACTGCATATAGTTTTTCTTTTATTAGTTATAACCTTTTATTATTTTAGACAAAAAGGGGGAAATGAGGTGATATATTGTTTCTCAAATAAAGCTTGTCTGAGGATCAGAGGACAGAGCCAGCCACTAGATTAAACATAGAGGCTAGCAGTGGTGGCACATACCTTTAATCCTAGCACTCGAGAGGCAGAGATCCATCTGGATCTCTGTGAATTCAAAGCCACCCTGGGCTATATGAGATTGATCCAGTCTAGGAGAGAAACAGAGCCAGGCAGTGGCACCTTTAATCCCAGTATTTGAGAGTCACATGCCTTTAATCCCAGCACTTGAGATCTTAAGCCTTTGCTACCAGTATTTGGGAAGCACACACACCATTAATCCCAGCACTAGGAAGGGAGTGATATGGCTGGGGGAAGAAAGGCATATAGGGTGAGAGGAGATAGGAACTAGAGGCTTTTCAGCTGAGGCCTCAGAGGCTTTCAGTTAGAGGATTTGTGGTGATAGGATCTTGCCTTCCATTTGGCCTGAGAATTTGGTAGTGGTGTGAAGTTTCTCTAGTGGCTTGTTCCTTTGTCTCTCTGATCTTTCAGCATTTACTCTAATATATGATTCCAGGTTTTTATTATAAGATCATTTAGGATTCATGCAACAGCTGGGTTTGCCTTGCATACTCCACTTCAAGAAGAAATCAGTCATCTAGCACTTAGATTGAAGAAATAATAAATACTTCAGTCACAAGATTCTCTCTCTCCCTCTCTCAGTCTATCTTTTCTTTATATGTACAACTATGTATAGCTATGGTATTCTTAGCTGTTACTAGCTAATGAAGAAAAGGATATGGCTAAGACAGTTACTTACATTTTAAAGAACATCATGGGTATCCCAACACCTCATTCCTATTTGCTCAGAATTAGTTCAGCCTTAAACTTTAAGTCCCATATCCTAAGGTCATACTTAGTCCTGGGCAAGATGGTTAATTGCAATATTTCCTCATGAATTAGAACCTTTTGTTTGGGTGGAGGTGGTAGTGGGGATTGAACCCAGGGCCTCATACATGTTAAGCAAGCTTTCTTCCACTGCACTAGATTCTCAGACCTCTTTTTTATTTAAATGTTTGGTCTGGCTAAGTTACCCAGGCTGGCTTTGAACTTGTTCTATAGCCAAGCAGGCCAAAATTTTGTGATCCTCTTGCCTCCACCTGTCAAATAGCTGAGATTACAGGTGTGTACTACTAGACCTATCTAAATTGACATGATGAGAACATCTACACAATATCCCAAGAGAGTGTGACCAGAGGAGGACAGGGTAAGTCCTCCTAACACCCTGGTACTGCTCAGATCCCCTATGAAGACTCACCTTGATGAGGAAAATTTTTCCAGAGATACATAATACTGCCCATCATCTTAGTACTGAAGGATGTACCTGGGTCTTTCCACACAATTAACATCAGTGGAGAAGTCAGATACATAATTTTATAAGTCTAAAAATCAACTGAAAGAAACATGAAGCCATCTTATGTTGAGCCTATTTTATGGATAAGAAAATAAATTAATGAGAAGAGGAAGGGACAGGGAGACAGTAACAGAGCTGAACCTGGAGACTAAAGAAGAAAAAGATGTGTTCCTACCCTAGAATTCTCCCTATCTTAGTATGGCTCATCTAATTTAGATGAGGCATTTCCCTCTTAAACTCCTTTGTGCATCATTTAGGAAGACTGTGAGGACAGCCGCACTTTGGAATAGGAGTGAGGAGGGGGTTGCTAGGAGCACTCATGGCATACAGTGGGTCTTCATAACACGGTGAGAACTGAGAAGCAGCAAGTGTGTGGGGAGTGGGAGCAAGTGTGTGTGGAGGCTTGGAAGTGACATCAGCTTAGTAAGCAGGTGACTCTAAGTTCAGTTCAACTGTCTTCTTGTCAAAGCAGGTAAGAAAAGTTTGAAGATTAATGATCTGGGAGTGGGAAGGACACTCGGTGGCTTATATACCTTTCTCCACCCAGCCGTTAAATGGATGTGATTCCCAAGTACTGGGATTAAAGTGGGTGCCACCACTGTCTGGTTCTGTTTCTTTCCTAGAATGGATCAATCTCACGTAGCCCAGGGTGGCTTTGAATTCACAGAGATCCAGATGAATCTCTACCTCCAGAATGCTAGAGTTAAAGGTGTGTGCCACCACTGCCTGGCCTCTAATCTAGTGGCTGGCTCTGTCCTCTGATCTTCAGACAAATTTATTTGAGAAACAATATATCACCACATTTCCCCTTTTTTGTCTAAAATAATAAAAGAAGGATAGAACTAATATAGTAACCATTGCCCAAAAGGTCAGAGTTATGATATTTCTTTTCCTAACCCCAATCTTATTTTTGTATAGCATATCATAACACAAAACACCCAACCCTGATGTTAACCCTGCCCATCTATATGTTAATCTGAGAGTACTTGTAATCCCTGATGAAATTTAGATAAATTTATCAACAAACTAAGCCCTACTATTAAGCTTAAAGAAAAGTTAACCACTATTAATTATCCAAAAGTTTAAAGTAACTTAAAGTATGTCAATCAGACACCTATTTTTTTTTTTTTTTTGGCCATAACTCAATGGTGGAAACAGAAGGCCATAGGAAAAACTTATATTCAGACAATATGCTGCTAATGTGGATATTTGGTATGAGTCAGCTAAAACATGACTGACACCGGACAGTCAGGGGGCACAAAATGCTTGACACTGAATGTTCAGGAACCACCCCCAAAGTAAGCAGTGATACAACCTGTTATATAACTATTCCTGGCAGAATGTCACTATTGTGGAATTCTGTATAAATGTGACCTTGAGATCAGGGGCTGAGTTCTTTGTCTTACTTTAGACTTCACCAGTCTTCATGTATGTCTCTCTGTAGGCACATGTGCCTATCTCCATGTAGCCTGTGTGTGTATCTGTGCCCACCCATATGCTGGCCTGTGTGTCAGTGTGTGTCTGCTGGTGGCTGTCTGCATAGTGGCCTGTGTGCTGGTGAAAAAGTCTCTCTCACCTGCCTATGGCCCCTTATGACCTCTTCAACCTCCCAGAATGGCACTTGCTCATCCACTTGCAGGACACAGAGCATACAGGCTGCAAGGCTGGGCACCTGTTCCATCATATTCATTCTCACTGTGGTGTGATAGTTTCCAAAGATAATTTCCTGAAGTTCTGAGGAGCAAAGATCATGGCCACCAGCAGTGAAGGAATCTACCAGGGTAGGAATCTAGGGATAGTTGGAACTAATGTGGATCTCATTTGGAGTCTCTAGGAATCAGCATCTTACATGCACAGGTGGAAACAAATCTCTGATATTTCACCCGGTCATATCTAGGAACTTAAGTGTTTTGAACACCAAGGAACATCCACAGCAACATTAGCTCAGCTTGGTGCTTTCTTAGGTCTTGCTCTAGAATATCTAGGTTTCTGCCTCCCTTTTGTATGTTTTCATTCCCCTCCCCTTTGATAGCCTCTTCAATAATGACAGGAGACATCCAAGTCTGAGGAACACCTATCTTTACACACAGCGACAAAAAGAGTGTCTTCATTTCTAACCCACTTCTTGTGACCAATCACTGGTGCTCCGTCCTGGACTGCAGAACCGATTCCAGCTACGCCGAAGGGCTTCCTTGACCTCCTTGTTTCTAAGGCTGTAGATGAGTGGGT
Source organism: Onychomys torridus (assembly GCF_903995425.1). Lineage (NCBI taxonomy): Eukaryota > Metazoa > Chordata > Mammalia > Rodentia > Cricetidae > Onychomys > Onychomys torridus. Next base: position 2,047,991 of record NC_050446.1, read on the forward strand.
TGAGAGCTGGAATGACAAGAGTATAGAACACAGATGCCATTTTGTCAGTGTCCAGGGCATAGCTGGAGCTGGGACGCAGGTACATGAAAATAAGGGTCCCATACAGTATGGCCACAGCTGTGAGGTGAGAGCCACATGTGGAAGCTGCCCGCCAACGGCCCTCAGCTGACTGCATGCGGATCACAGCTCCAGCGATGAATCCATAAGACACAGCAATAGCCAATATCGTGGCTGTCTGGATAAAGCCACAGATAGCAAAAAGGAGGAGTTCGTTCAGACTGGTGTCATTGCAAGAGATGGCCAGCAGTGGAGGAATATCACAGAAGAAGCTGTTGACTTCCAGTGAGCCGCAGAAGCTCAGACGGAAGGTGAAGGTTGTATGTACAAAGGCACTTACAGCTCCACCCAGGCCTGATGCCCCTAGTAAGGCCAGACATAGACGGGGTGACATAACTGTGGTATAGAGAAGAGGGTTCCCAATGGCTACATAGCGATCATAGGCCATGACTGCTAACAGGCAGCACTCAGCATCAGCCAGCCCTGCAAAGACAAACATCTGGAGGGCACAGGCTACATAAGGGATGGTAGCATGGGACACTAGGAGGTCAACTAGCATCTTGGGGCCAATGGCAGAGGAATAGAAAGCATCTAGCAGGGAGAGGTTGGCCAGGAAGAAGTACATGGGTGTGTGGAGCCTGGCATCCACACGAATGAGTAGCACCATGCCCACATTTCCCAGCAGGCTGACGAAGTAGATGGGTAGAAATATCAGGAAGAGGGTCACGCGCAGGTCCCAATGATTTGTGATCCCCAAGAGGATGAATTCATCTGGTGTAACTCTGGACCATGTGAAATTCTCTGAGCTCATCCTGTTGGGTAGAGACTGAGAGGAGAGAAAGCAAGAGGGGATGAGAGAAAGGCTCTGTCTATCATGGAGGAGGAAGAATTGTATCCAGCTTCTAGTCTTCCTGGACAAAATTGCTCATGTAGCCTTTGACAAGCTGCATAACTATCATACCCCATTCCAAACTCTGAGAAATCACTGCAGCTCCATCTCCATGAAGGCAGAAGTCCTTCTGACTTCTCTGTCCTCAGCACTGAGAACACTGCCTGGCATGTAGCAAGTGTCAATACTTGTAAAATGTGTGGTGGTGAATGGGATGCAGAGGGATTGAAAATGTCATGACTCTATGTGCATTTTCTTCTCTAGTTCCCAGGGAGGAAAGAAGGCAATGGGCAGAAACTGTCTCCCTATTATGGCCTTTAAGTGTAGTGGTGTTTGCTTCACCTATGATCTTGGGCTATAGGCCCAAAGGAGGAGATGCTGCTTGCTGTTGTATGTGACCTCTTAAAAGGAAAGGGAGAAAGGTCACAAACCCTGTCTCCCTGCTGCCTGCTGCCTGGTCTGATCAAACTGCCAGATGGATTCGCTTCTGGTCAGATCAGAAGATGACTTCAGCTGTCTACTCCGTTCTGTATTCTTGAGTGTATTTCCTCAATTTACCCTAATAAATTTTCCTAATACTCCTTAACCAGACTCTTGTGAATTTATTGCAATATTTAAGGTTTGTGGAGAGAAATTCTTTCCATTGGGAGTGGACAGGTGTCTTGGGAAGACAATGGGGTGTGGAAGGGATGAGGGTGGGACTGTTGGCTCTTTACTTTCCTGAGCCTTACTTTTTCTTCTCTGTTTAATGAGGGGAAGAGGCAAGGACTGAGTAAGAGAATGTGTGTGAAGGATCTCACAAAGCTCCTAGAACAGAACAAGCTTTCATTGAAAGTTTCAGTGAACAGAATCAGATGCAGCAGCTCAATACAGGAATGAAACAGCTTTAAGGTAATCAAAAATAGTGAATTTCTCCCAGGGCAATGCTGCTTCATACACCTGTGTCTTTTCATTTATTTCCTTTATCTAGGATCCATGGACTCACTTCTTTGTGTATCTCCAGTGTGAAGACCTTTATAATTTACCCAAAGGAAACTGAACATCTCATCTGTGCCTGCTGCAGCATATATCCACTTTACTATCTCACTCATCTATCTATCCATCTATCTATCAATTTGAGATAAGATCTTTCTACACATCCCTGACTATGCTAGAACTCACAATGTAGCCAGGCTGACCTTGATCTCACATGGATCTGCTTGTCACTGCCTTCCAAGTGCTGGGATTAAAGGTGTACACCACCACATGTGGCCTAAAAATATTTTTAAATTAAAGTAACTTTTAGATTTACTTTATTTGTAATTAAATATATATGTGTGTGTGTGTGTGTGTGTGTGTGTGTGTGTGTGTGCGCGCGCGTGCGCATGCACGCACGCCCAAAGAGGCTAGAGGCATCAGATTTCCTGGACCTGATATGGGTGTTGAACTCAGGTCCACCAGAAGAGCAGTGCATGCTCTTAATGGCTGAACCATCTCTCAAGCCTCTGCTAAATTTTTTAATATTTATTTTTATTTTATGTGCATTAGTGTTTTGCTTGCATATATGCCTGTGAGGGTGTTGGATTCCCTGGAACTGGAGTTACAGATAGGTGTGAGCTGCCATGTGGTTGCTGGGAATTGAATTCAGGTCCTTTGGAAGAGCAGCCAGTGCTCTTAACTGCTGAATCATCTCTCCCCTACTAAAATTTTTTAAATGGGTAAATAACTGAGTACATTAAGGGATGGAATGTGATGCTATGGTCTACATATACATATTAGAAAGATTTAGTCAACAATGGAACACAATAGAAGACCCAGAGATACACCCTAGACACTTAATTTTTGACAAAGATATGAAAAATATGCACTAGAAAAAGACAGTCTTATAACCAATGGTGCTGACAATACTAGATCCACCTGTAACTGTGTAAGCCTGAAATTATATTCCTCTCTCTCACTCTGCAGGAAATCAACTAAAACTAGATCAGAGTCCTTCATCTAAACCAGAAATGCCGAAACTACTAAAGGAACACCCTAGGAAAACACTCTAGGACACAGGTATGGCCAACAAATTTCTCAATCTAAATACAGTAGCACAGGAACCAGACCTGAGAACTGACAGATAAGGTCACATGAAATTAAAAAACTTCTCCACAGCAAAACAACTTAACAGAATAGAAAGGCAAACTACAGAATGGGAGAAACTCTTCACCAGCTATATTTCAGACAAGTATCAATAGCTAAGATATATAAGAACTGCAAAAATTAGGGTGTGGGAGATGGCTCAGTGGGTCAGAGCACTGATTGATCTCCCAGAAGACCCAGGTTCAATTCCCGGTACCAATGGCAGCTCACACTGTTAAAAAAAACTCCAGTTCCAGGGGATCCAAGGCCCTCTTCTGATTTTTAGGGGCACCAAGTACTCATGTGGTTCACAGGCACCCATAAATAAAATAAGAGAAAATAAAGAGGGACTTGTTGGGACAAAGGAGTGAGAAGTATATGAGAAAGCAATGGGAGATGACTATGATCAAAATATCATTTTATATATATATATATATATATATATATATATCTGAAATTATCAAATTAAATAAAAATTATTAAAAAAATAGTTATGGGTGGCGGTGGTGCACTACTTTAATCTCAGCACTTGGGAGGCAGAGGCAGGCAGATCTCTGTGAGTTCAAGACCAGCCTGATCTTCAGAGCAAGCTTCAGGATAGCCAGGGCCACACAGAGAAATTCTGTCTCGACAAAACAAAAATAAAACAAACAAGCAAGCAAAGAACAGAAAAATTAAACATCAGGAAAAAACCCCAACAAATTACCTATCAGTAAATGAGCCAGTGATCTGAACCGACAGCTCACAAAATAAGGTATACAAATTGACATTAAAAACTTAAACACGCCTTCAATATCTAGCATCAAAGAAATGCAAATTAAAATGACTTGGAGATTTCATTTCACTCTAGTCAGAATGGCCACTACTAACAAAATAAAGGAAGATAAACGTTGGCAAGATGTAGGAAAGAGAACCCCTTAACCGCTGTTGGTGGGAGTACAAACTAGTACAGCCTTTACAGAAAGCAGAGTGAGGCTTCTCAAAACACTAAAACCTAACTGCTACTGTAATCAGCCGTACAATTCCTGAACACTCAAAGGACTCAATATCCTATCCCAGAAATATTTTTGAGGTAGGAGATTAGGCAACGAGAGGAGGAGACTGCTGTAGGTGAAAGACTGTCAGCCCTTCAGTGTACCTGAGTGTCATTCAGCCAAGGGCGCACACTCTGAAAGGCTGAATCTGTAAGAATTTGGAAGCTGTGATACCTTGTTGATGCCTGTGAATCACTGTAGAGCTCACTTCAGACCTTACCCCACTTTTTTGCTCTCTGGGCACCAGGCCACAGGTAGATATTGCTCTTTTGTATATGCCCCTTAAACTGTCCCCTTTCCTGTAACTATCCATATGTCTCTGTACAGTGCAGTGTAAACACAGGAACCCGAAGCCCCAGCTTCTGCTCTCTAGAATCAGAGCCACACCTGCTATGCTTGCACATTCGTGTTCATTGCTGATATTTTTACAATAGTTAAGATGTGGAATCAGCTTCGATGCCCATCAAACAGATGAATGGATAATGAAAAATGTAACTGATAAATTTTATTCAGCCATGAAGAAAAATGACATTCTGTCACTTGCAGGAAAATGTAAAAACTGCAGATATTATGTTTAGCAAAATAGCAATGAGGCTCCAGCTCCATCTAGATATACATGTTGTCATGAATGAAGTCAACTGCTGATAGCCAACCCCTTGTACATTTTGGTCTTTCCACATGAAAAGCAAACATCACTCACCTTTACAAACTGAGGGGAAGATTTGCTTCGGACATCTCTCCATTTCTCCATCTGTAAGATGAGGAAAATATTAGCAGAACTTTGAAGTTGATTTGTTTTTTTGTCCTCTGAAATTCCTGTGCCCTGTGTAACTTCTCAGTTTTAGGCAAAACATGATGATTACTACTCACACTTAGCAAAACATAATTCATTCTTCCCAGGAAATGAGCATCACATCTTGAGCAAGGTTCATGAGGGATCCACTTTAGCTGAGGAAAGGCTTTGCCTTCATATGTCTGACTCTCTACTTCTCTCAGCGTTCACTGAGAACAGCCTGGCTGTCTGGATCAATGTTCATTGGATTCTAGCTTTCCCTTCTCTTCCTGATACTCCTTAAAGGATTTTCTTTAGCTAGATGGCTGTGGATGGCACAGCAGGCATTCTCATCTAGCTTCTGCTGTAACAACCTCAAGCCATTTCTTTCCTCTGTTTAGGACAATCTTAGCTGGAAAGTAAGAACATTGTATTCAAAAGAAGAGAAAGGACTAAGATGTATAGCTACAAGGAGGACAGAATTGGGGTATGAACTACAGCCTCCTTGTCTACACCTCAATACTGTCTCTATGTGTCTTTCTTTAGTCTCTCATCTTCAGATTGAGTACTTTGGTCTAGGTCAGCAGTTCTACCTCTACTCTATGGTCTGGTGCCGTTAGGACTTAGGTTGGAACTTTGTGAAAAAACTGATTGCTACAGACAGTGCTCCAAGGTTCTCAACAATTGTTCTAGAGTGAGGCTCAGAAGTCTGTAGCCAAAAAACTGAAAGTACTGGTCCTGATTGATACAGAGCTGACTTGGACTTCCCTGGCAGCAATCCCCAGTTATAAACATGCATAAGGGCCAATTGGAGGTCTCATTGAATGCAGTGTCTACCTCAGAAAGTCTGTGACCTGAGATTCTGCATTTCCAACAAAGTTGCAGAGGATGCTGCTGCTGCTGGCTTGGGCACGGTAGATACCCCAGTGATAAAGGGTAACACCTCAGCACTCCTGTTTTCTGGAGGGATCTTTGAACTCTTTCCTGCAAGCTCCCTTCTTTCTGTGAAACTCCTATATCCAGACCCCAGGGACTCACAAATGCATTTAAATCTGGAGAGGGCAAAATGACTGGTGTTTCTCAATATATATCATGTCCTTTCCTTAATTCGAACATTGTATTCTTTCCCAACATGCAGACATTTAGTGTACCTTATCCCAGACAGCAAGGATGGTTAGTGGCTACAGGTTTGGGAACATACCAAGAAGCAGAGGTGTGCAGAGAGCTTTTGTAGTGGAGATACTTCAGCCCAGCCTTTGAGGCAGCCACAACAGAGGAAGGTAATAGGGTTGTGTCCCACCCAAGGAGTAAGAACAAGGGGCCTTAAAATCTTCCTGGCCCTGAGGGAGTGACCTAATTCTGTTTTCTTTCTGCTTTCTCCTTTCCACACCACAGTCTCAGAGTCTTTGGAGACCCTTGTCTCCATATCTTTGGGGATTCTGTGACAGCTGGCGGCTGGGGAATGCTAGAGATGACTCACTCTATTTGACTTCTGGGGATATTGTAGAAGTTTGGTTGAGGGAGTCCCCAGGCTTCGATTGGGTCCCCTTGCTCAATTTTACACATCAATACAATATACAAACATATATTTTAATGTGTTATTAACAATTACTATTATTTATTATGCTTTAAATTTTTTGAGCCCTTCTACACAAACTCATTTTTGTAGTTCTAATAAAATTACATTGTTATCATATTTGTAATGCTCACCACATCTTTGCCTGCCTTTTATATCCATTCTTTTTGTTACAGAGCAAGCTTTGAGGCAGAGTTACTCCTTCCCTCTACATATCTGTTTCAGAAACAGGATCTTTCTATGTGTCCCGTTCTGACTGAAGTGAGATGGAATCTCAAAGTAGTTTTAATTTAAATTTTCCTAGTGGCTAAGCATACTGATCATCTTTCATACTTGCATTTCTTCTTGAGAACTATCTATTAAATTCACTTGTTTATCTATTAGTTGGATGATTTTTCAGTGTTGAATTTGTTGATTTCTTTAGAGATTCTAGATATTAGTGTTTGGGTTGGATGTATAGTTTGAAAAGATTTTTCTTCCATCATGTAGGTATTTCTTCACTCTGCTGATTGTTTCATTTGCTGGGTAGAAACTGTTAATGTCAAACCTCCTTTGTTGACTCTTGCTGTTATTTTATGGCTCACTGGGGTATTTTCAGACAGTGCTTGCTCATCCCTGTATTTTGAAATGGTTTTTTTTTTTTTTTTTTACTGTCTTTTTCTTTAGCAGCTTTAGACTTCAGGACTTATGACAAGGTCTTTGATCCACTTTGAATTGAGTTCTGTATAGGATGAGAGGTAGGTACCTAGTTTTATTCATATCATGATGTAGGTATCCGTTTTCCTCAGCACCAACTGTTTTCTTCAATGCCTAAGTTTTTTGACACCTTGGTTAAAAATCAGGTGGTTTTGGCTACGTGGGTTTATTTCTTGGTTCTTTATTATATTCTATTGGTCTATGTAAATATCTTTGTGCCAGTACCATGCTGTTTTTCTAACTATGATTCTAGAATATAATTTAAAATCAGATATTGTGGTACTTCCAGAAACTATCTGCTATTGGGAATGTTTTATGTGTCTATATGAATTTTAAGATTTTCCTCCTGGTTCTGTGAAGATGTCATTGAAATTTTGATGGAAATTGTATTGAGTTGGTGATTGCTTTTGGTAAAGTAGCCATTTGACAGTACTGATCCTGCTCATCTGTGTGAATGGGAGGTCTTTCTGTATTCTCACCACTATCTGCTTTAATTTCCTCCTCCAGCATTCTGAAGTTCCTATTGTGGAGGCCTCTCACTCCCTTTGTTAGCTATGGTCTGAGGTATTTAGTTAGTTATTCTGAAGCTATTATGAATGGATCTTTAAAACTGAATTCTTTCTCAGAAAGTTCATTATTCATATATAGAAAAGCTATCAATTTTATATCTTAATTTTGTATTCTTCTATTTTAATACAATGTTTATCACATCTAAGAATTTTCTTTTTGGTGTAAAGTCTCTAGTCTTTATTAACATCAGCATATGGTAATAATTTAACCTTTTGAAACTCCTTTTATTTCTTTTTCTTTGTTTATTGCTTACCAAAAATTCAAATATTACATAGACTACAGTAGAAAGAATACTTTCCCTGATTTTAGATGAAATAATTTGAATTTTTCCCATTAGTATAATGTTGGTTATAACCTTGCCATATATAGCCTTTATTATACTGAAAAGTATGTTTCTTTCATTGTTAGGCTTTTCTACATACAGGAATGTTGAATATTGCCAAAGGCCTTTTGTCATCTATTAAGATGATCATGTGATTTCTGTTCTGGAATTTATTTATGTGCTTTATTACATTTATTGACTTTCATATTGTCTTAGTTAGGGTTTCTCTTGCTGTGAAGAGACACAATGACCATAGCAACTCTCATAAAGGAAAACATTTAATTGAAGTGGTAGCTTACAGTTCAGTCCATTATCATCATGTTGGGTAGCATGGCAGAAAAGCATGGCAGCATGCAGGCAGATATGATGTTGGCTATATCTTGTCAGAAGGCAACAGGAAATGGATTGTGACATTAGATGGTATCTTGAGTATAGGACACTTCAAAGCTTGCCTCCACAGTCACACACTTCCTCCAACAAGACCACACCTACTCCAACAAGGCCACACCTCCTAATAGTGCTATTCCCTTTGGGGCACCCCACATATGTTGAATTGTCAGTGTATACCTAGAATGAAACCAACTTGATCATAATGTATGATCCTTTTCATGTCTAGTTGAATTTAGTTTGCAAATATTTTACTATGAATATTTGCATCTGTATATCAGTTAAATTGGTCAATAATAACTGTAATTTTTTAATGTCTTTACTTGTTTTTTTTTTGTAACAGAGTAATACTAACTTTAATTAATGAGTTTGGCAGTGTCCCTTCCCTTTGTTTTATGTAATTTTTTTTTGTGAAATAGTTTGGCTTTTAAAAACTTAGAGATGCATCAATAAATTAAATATCTGAACCTGCCCTGATGATTTAAAATTAGTGCTCATAGCTATAACCTTTCATATTATTTTGTGTTAGATCTTCTTCAGTGGTTTAATAGCTTAAATCTATCTGGCTCTAGGATTTTACCAGTTCAGAAATTCTTTGTTACTGCTTCAATCTTGTTTATCATTATAGAGATGCATAAGTTGTTTTTATCCTTTCAATTTTATTTTGGAAGATTATATGAATCTAGAAAATTATCAGTGTCTTATAAACACCAATATAGGATGTCTAAATCAATCTACATCAACCCAGCATTGTAGATGACATTTAAAGGAGTCCTATGCACATGGGAGAGAGATTTAAAAAGATTTAATAATGAAAAAAAAGAGTCAATAATGAGACTGCAGGAAGAAATAAATTTCATAGGAATAGGTGAGCAAAAGAGAAGCAAGAAAGAAATTAATTAAGATCAAATCAGTAGTATTTGATTCTAGGATGCTTTAATTTTTCCCTTAATTTCTTTAATGACCCCATGATCATTCAAAAGTGTTTTTTTTTTTAATTTGGGCTGGGAATATAGCTTAGAAGGTGCTTAACTAGCATTCATGGGGACTCCAGCTTGATTCCTGGAACTGCATAAACCAAGGGTGGTGGTAATCTGTATCTGTAATTTCAGCATTCAGGAGGGGGAGGCAGGAAGATCAGAAGTTCAAGGTCACACTTAGCTACATTGAGAGTTCAAGGCATTCTGGGATAGAGACTTTGTCTCAAAATAAAAGAATGTATTGTTTTCTTTTTATATTTGTATAATTTATATAGTTTGCTTTGTTTATTTCTATTTTATTACACAATTATTATAAAGGATACAAATAGTCACTTGATTTTTTTTATATTGTCCAGACTTGTTTTATGGCCTAAAATGTGATTTATTTTAGAAAAAGTTCATTGAGCTACTGAGAAGACTATGGATTCTGCAGCTATTGGCTGGCATAGTCTCTACATGTCTGCTAAGCTATCTGGTGCAGTTTAACTCTGAAGTTTATTGTTGAATTTTGTCTAGATCATTTCTCTACTTATGATACTTTAATATTTAAATCACCCACTGTTATTGTATCTACACTTATCTGTCCATTTATATCCAAGTGTTTGTTTTATGAAATTGGGTGTGCCAACATTTGGTATACATATGTTTATAATTGTTATATCTACTTCATAGATCATTCCCTTATTAATATGTAGTAACATTGTTTATCTCTACTGAGTAATTTTGGCTTGAAGTCTACTTTATCAGATTTGAATATAGCTACTCATGTTTGTTTTAGACTTCCTTGCTTGGTATATTGACTTTCATTTTTGTACTCTCAGTCTGTCTTTGCTAGTGAGATGTTCTGCTGTGGATATCACTCTGTATACATAAAATGCTGATTGGCCAGTAGCCAGGCAGGAAGTGTAGGTGGGACAAGCAGAGAGGAGAATTCTGGGAAGTGGAAGGCTGTGGCAGAGAGATGCTGCCAGCCGCCACCATGAGAAGATGTTAAGATACTGGTAAGCCATGAGCCACATGGCAACTTCTAGATTAATAGAGATGGGTTGATTTAAGATATAAGAACAGTTAGCAACAAGCTTGCCATGACCATACAGTTTATAAGTAATCTAAGTCTCTGTGTGTTTACTTGGTTGGGTTTGAGCAGCTGCGGGACTGGTGGGTGAGAGAGATTTGTCCTAACCCTGAGCCAGGCAGGAGCTGGAGAGACTCTCCAGCTGCACTGTACTTCTTGCACACAACAAGCAACTGTATCTTATTTTTATAAAGATTTTATTTTATTTTTAGTTATGTGCATGTTTGAGTGAATTTGTGTGTGGATTGTGCATGTGAGTGCAGGTGCTCATGGAGGTCAGAGGTATGGAATCCCATGAAGCTGGAGTTGCAGGAAATTGTGAGCCACCCAAATGGGTGATGGGAACTGAACTTAAGTCCTCTGTAACAACAGTGCTCTTACTGAGTCATATCTCAGCCCCTGGGACTTTTTTAAAAAATTTAAACAGTTAGTGTACATCTTTTATTGGAGAAATAATACAAATTACATTTAAGGTTATTATTAAGAGGCATCTTTTGACTCCTGTAGTTTTGTTGGAAGGAAGGGAGAAAAGAGTGCACTTACATTTGTGCAAGAGGGAAGTCTGCAAGCTTCCAAAACTCACATTAAACACTGCAGCAGAAGGAAGGGAGGAAGGAAGGAAGGGAGCTTCAGCTTCTAAAACTCACACCACACTAAACACTGCAGTGGAAGGAAGGAAGGGAGCCTCAGAAGCTCTCAGTACTGCTAGCACTGGACTCCATGATGGAAATGTGGCTCCAGAGATTGGGTCACAGTGTTAGACCCAGGGGAGCACGTCAGTTCCTTGCCAAAGAAGGCAGGGCTACTGACTACTGCTTCCATTGAGCCTGAGCTTAACTTCCTTCATTGAGTTCTCAGAGCTGTCCTGTCTTGCCCTTCTCCTCTTTTCAACTACTTCCCACTGTAGCTGGAGGCTTTTCCGAGTCCTGCCCAGTCCAGTAGCCACTTATAAAACAATCATTCAGAGGCTTAATATTAATTATAATTGTTCAGCTGATGGCTCAGGCTTATTACTAGCTAGCTCTTACAACTAAAATTAACCCATTTCTATTAATCTATGTTGTGGCATTACTGGTTTGCTGGCATCTTGCTTCTTGGATCACTGAATGGCATCTCTCTTGACTCTACCCTTTTTTCTTCCTGTATTCAGCTTGGCTTTCCCACCTAGCTATATTCTGCCCTGCCATAGGCTAAGGCAGCTTTATTTATCAACCAATAAAAGCAACACATATTTGCAGCATACAAAAGGCTATTCCAACCCCTCCCCCCCGCAGCTATAACCCACTCTGGGGCTTTGGCATATTGCTCACAGGCTGTTTGACTGGTGATTTTTTTTCTTCAGGCCCTTACCATGGCTCCGTGTTAAACAATAGACTCAGTCTAAAGATGAAGCCCAGACACTGCTCTTCAAATGTGGGAATTACAGGATGAACCTTCTCTTGATAGTGGACCAGTCAAGATCTCTTTCATTTGTGTGTGGATTTTAAGAATGGCGTGTCAATTTCTGGAAGAGACAGCTGAAACTTTAAAGGGATTGTATTACTTGGAATTTTCACTTCCAATATATTTTTGGTTTATTTCTTAGGATGCACATGCACGCACGCACGCACATGTCATCTTTCATTTGTTTATTCCTTTCCCTGTAAATGGAAGCCTTAAACTTCCTTTTCTTGCTTGATTGCTGTTACTAGAACCTTTACTACATTGAAATTTAAGTGATAAGATTGACAATCTTTATATTATCCTTGCATTTAGGGGGAAGTTTTTTCTCATAAAGACTTCTTTCTTTCTCTCTCTCTCTCCCTTCCTTCCTTCCTTCCTTCCTTCCTTTCTTCCTTCCTTCCTTCATTTATTTATTTATACATGTGTATGTGTACCTGTGTGTGTAGGTATCAGAGTATATGTAAACCATGTAAAGCAGGTTTTCTAGGAAGCCAGATGAAGACTTCTGATCTCCTAGAACTGGAGTTACAGGCGATTGTGAGCCACCTGATATAGGTCCTGGGAATTGAAGCTGAATCCTCTGTAAGAGCAGTAAGTACTCTTGACTGCTGAGTCCTCTTTCCAACCTTAACTTTGCTTCTTCTTCTCCTTCTCCTCCTCCTCCTCCTCCTCCTTCTTCTTCTCTCTCTTTTATGAATAAGAATAATGTTAACTGTGTGCTCTTCAAATATGTGCATCAAGTTGCAAAAGCTCTTGCTTTCTGTATTTACTTATTAGAAATACGAAGGCAGAGATATGGTTGTTACTCTGCTTCTGGCTCCTGTGCCTTCTGCTATTATGAAAGAGTTATTTACTAGCTGGGTATATTCTTCTAAACCAATTGATTCTGGTATTACAGGTTTGTAATAACCTGGTCAATTGTACTGTCTTTATGAGGACAAGACACTCAATAGATAGATAAATGAATCGATGATTCTTATTTCAAGAGGAATATTTTGATTTAGTTTTATAGATAATGAACTCCCCGCCTCACTTTTTTTTTCTTTTCAGAACAGGATTTCTCTGTGTAGCTCTGGCTGTCCTGGAACTTCTGTAGACCAGGCTGGCCTTGAACTCAGACACCCACCTGCCTCTGCCTCCCAAGTGCTGGAATTAAAGGCATCATATAGCTAAAAACCCTTCTTTTAATATTAGGAGGATATTCATCTTAATAAATGCGTGTCTACTGTTTTCATGGAAAATTAAACAATTTCTGAATCAAGACTTAGCACATATTTTTAGAATAGCTTATATTTCTTTATCAACTATTTCCAGAAAAAAATGACTTATTTACTAAGCAGAAGAAAGGTCTCATTGAGAAGGTAATAGCTGATACCTTAGGAAAGGAGATGAGGAATCAAAACGTGAGAACACTTGGGTTAAGGCTTTTTTTTCCCCTATAAGGATAAAAGGGAAGAGCAAAAACCAGAAGGGATCCTGCATTCCTGTTAGACTCATAAAAAGCTACAGGCAAGGTTGGCCAGAGCTCTAGCAGGAATGCCTTAGAGCACCCAGGGAAGAGTAGGGAGAAAATAACATATGTCTATTTGAGGATAATGAACACTCAAGGTACTTGTCTGAAGCTGGCTACCAAACTCCTCAAAGCGAACGGAAGATTTTGAGAATTAATTCTAAGGTATGCCTGCCCTTGTGTATTGTTTTATTTTGTATCTATGTATCTATGTATGTATCCATCTATGTATGTATGTATGCAGTATGTATGTATGTATGTATGTATGTATGTATGTATGTATCTATCATCTATCATCTATCTATTTAAATCAGGCCATGTTGTGTATATCAGGCTAGCCTGGAACCCATGCTTTGCTTTTCTACATTCATGTCTGGGATCCTCAGAGTACAAATGTGTGCAAACTCATTTGGTGTATGATTCTTCTTCTTTTAAAACATTAGGATACATAGGAGTAGGTGAAAAGATGTGCTGCTCAGTAGAAAAGCTAATTATGTTCAAGTGATTAATTCAGCAAGCTTATGTGAGAGGGCACTTGATGCAGATTTGAAATTTAATATGGGTGAGACTGAAGAGGGGAAATTATCAGAGGGAGAAACAACATTAGAAGAAAGGACTTGAGGGGATGCATATATATATGATAGTTCATTGTAGTCATCATCCTATATGTGCCATGAAAAGGGAGCAGGGGTCTGGAGAGGCAGCTCTGTGGTTAAGAGGGCTAACTGCATTTGCAGTTCAGTTCACAGGGGCCTGCAACACCAGTTCCAGGGGATCTAATGTCTTCTTCTGGCCCCAGTGAGCACACAGTGTGCATAAACTCAAATACACACACAGACACACACACACACACACACACACACACACACACACACACACACACTCTAACTCTTTAAAAGGGAATGATAACTCTTGTAGAAAGAGTGGCATGAAAGAAGATAACAATGTCAGTGTTTGCTATCATTCTAAGAACCACACATTGTTTCATTAAAACAGCTTGTAATAAATGTAAATATTGATTTATTTCCATGATTTGATTGCATATTTCAAAAGGATGAATTTCCTGCTGGGCAATGGTGGCACACACCTTTAGTCCAGCACTTGCGAGGCAGAGGCAGGTGGATCTTTGTGAAATCAGCCTGGTCTACACAGTGAGTTCCAGGACAGCCAGGGCTACACAGAAAAACTCTGTCTTGAAAAACCAAAATAAATAAATAAACAAATAAATGGATGAATTTCATGGTATATGAATTATGTTGCAATAAATTATTTACTAAAGAATAGCACACAACACAAAAGTAAAATAATTATCTTATGAACCATGCACCAGGAATTTTTTTTATAGTATTTGCTTTGTTTCCCAGTTAGAGATATTGTATAGATTTTAAACTTTTAATTTATTTTATGGGTATTAGTGTTTTGCCTGCATGTGTACATGTGTACCACATGTGTGCCTGGTGTCTGTGGGGACCAGAAGAGGGTGTCAGATTCCCTGGAGTTGAATTTACAGATGGTATGTGGGCTCTGGGAACCGATCCTTGGTCTTCTGCAAAAGTAACAAGTGCTCTTAACCCCTGAGCCATCTGTCCAGATCCAGACATGCTTTATAATTATAATATTGGCAGAAGTCATAAGAATGAGCTTACTTGTATATTGTGTGCTTATTTAAAGCTTTTTATGTAATAAACAAAATAAATCAAAGCTTTTCTATGTCAAAAACTGAAAAAAATGAAAATGGTGCTCAGTGAGTGAAGGGCATGGTATTGAGCCCGACCATCTGAGTTTGATATCTGAGACCTTCATGGCAATAGGAAAGAATGGACTCCCCACAGTTGTTCTCTGACCTCCACACCTGCCCTGTGATGCATACATATACACACAAGACAAATAAGTAAAGTGTAAAAAGTTTTTTTAAATTAATTTTTAAGAACAAAACTGAACAAGGAAGAGTGATTGGGAAAATCTGAACAAAGGAAAGTTTAAATTTTTAATATAAAATGGATGTACACAGATCACCCAAACAGTGAGTAAGTAAACAAAGTTAAAAGGAAAATGAATTTGGTGAATAGATCAGACTCAAGTGACTAAAACAAATTGATATCTTTTCTTTTTTGTCAATGATGTTAACAATATTAGGTCTAAAAGTGAGTGGTGAGGACGTCAAGTCAAGACAGAAAATACTGCTCAAACCCCATGGAGAGGGAAGGTGGGCATAAACTGCTTCCCTACCCGAGGAACTATTGACAACTGAAAGCTTTGGAAAGATGGAGAGTCAGTGTTCTTTAGGGGTGTGGCTAGTGGTAGGTTGACCATACTCCAGGGCATAGCCTCATACCCAAGAGCATTTTGGCAGCATGAGTTGCACTTGATGGTTTTAGAAAGAGGAGAAGACCAGCATTTGCATAGAGACTGAAGGGGATAGATCTTGGACGATTGGGAGAAAGGGTGAATATATATTATACATACATATATTAAATACATTGTACAACATTCTCAAAGAGCTAATAAAATGCAAAAAAGAAAAAATGAAAAAAATAGTACTCATGATGGCTGTTTGGAATATATAGCACTAAAAGCTTGCAAAGAATTTTGGCAACATGGATCATGAGCCTGAAAAATGTCTCAGCAGGCTGAAAATGCACTTGCTGCAGATTTGAAATTTAATGTGGATAAGACTGGAGAGGCAAAAATTATCAGAGAGAGAAAACAGCCTTAGAAGACAAGGCTTGAGGGGGAAAGCATATGGTAAATATGAGCATCTTTACATTTATTTTTAATTGGGAAATTTAGATATGGTGGTCTATATATAAAAAACTGTAGGGCTGGGTGGTGATGGCACATGTCTTTAATCCCAGTACTTGGGACTCAGAGCCAGGCAGATCTCTAAGAGTTTAAGGCCAGCCTGGTCTACAGAGTAAGATCCAGGACAGGCACCAAAACTACACAGAGAAACCCTGTCAAGAAAAACAAAATACAAACAACAAAAAAGTTTATTGTATCAAAATTGGAAAAAAATTGAAAACATTGAAAGACATGACTACTTCTAGTATAAAGTTTCAAGACATTTTATGCATTATGGTACTTGCTTCTGGCATGATATTAGTTGTATAAGTGTTAATGTAACTTTTTCTTGAGCAAAACGAAGTATTGTCATAATTAACAAAGAAGAAACGACTTCATCTGCCAGAGTCTTAATTTTAATTCCAGGTACGTACCGTCGGGTAAGAGCCACATGTAGGGAAGACTGTGCTTTTCCCTAGCAGAGAGGATCCTTTTTCAAATTATTGGTCAGCATCATCCAAGAGACTCCAAAACAATATAGATTGCTGATGTAGCCCTTGGTTGCCTCTCAGGTGTTGAAGGTGGGTTCCTATTGCTGAAAACACCATGACATACAGAGGGTACAGGGCTCAGGTCATTTGGGCTGGATCTGATCTGAAAACCTTTTCCTATAGCAGTCTTTTATGGTTCCAGAAAATACCATGCAAGTTCTCAAGGGAGGGAAGCAATTAAATTGTCCTACTTACCGCAACTCCTAAGAATCACTATAATTACCAGCATGGCAAGATATTCATAAAGATGCAATAGGTGGCACTCATATTTCAGTGGCAACCAACACCTGTCTAATTGGACTTGAAGCTGACTCAATGAGAGGGAAATTGTGCTTAGTAATGGAACCTAGCCAGTCTTTTGGGGCTAGTGAGGTCATGGACCTTAAAACAGAATCTACTACAGCTAGTTTGCTAGATCAGTATAACTCCTTACTGCATTCCGAATCTTATCCTTACATCCACAGGTAAGTACAGCTATCACCCTCATCAAGGAAGCCTCCCATTATAGCAAATAAAGACTACTACAGAAAACTACACCTAGGCAACAGGTCATGAATAGCTCAACTCTGATGGATGCAGTTGAGGGGGCAGAAGGATTGCAAGAACCAGAGCACCAGGAAGTCTGCTATGAAACAGTCTCTCCTAGAAATGGCTACATAAATAAACTAGAACAATGTAATATCAATAGACATGTTACTGTGGAAGGGGGATAATTTCTCAGAGTCCCAGCCTGAGACAAAGAACTGCAGAGAACTAATGACTGCTGGGAGAAGGCGAATTAGTCTTTACCAGGGATGAGCCACTTGTTGGTTATCCAATGCAAAGTGGTCAGCCCTGAAACCATATACATATAAACAATAAAAATGGGCCCAGGAGGTTGTATTTATACATATGTGCATGTGTGTGTGCATATATATAGATACATATATATGAGTATAATATTAATAAGAACAAAAGAGATTATCAATTGGACAGTGGAAGACATGGGAGGGAGGGAAGAAAGGGGGAAGCGATGTAATTCTATTTCAATTAAAATCAAGTTAAAAAAGAAAGAACCTCACCACCTCCACCAGACCCTGTAATCTACAAGTCCTACTCCATCCCACAAACCCACCCATTTCTTTCATTTTTTTTTTTTTCGAGACAGGGTTTCTCTGTGTAGCTTTGTGCCTGTCCTGGAACTTGCTTTGGAAACCAGGCTGGCCTTGAACTCACAGAGATCCACCTGCCTCTGCCTCCCTAGTGCTGGGATTAAAGGCGTGCACCACCACCGCCTGGCACCCACCCATTTCTTCAGACCTCAACAGCTCTCTGGAACACAGAGACCACCAGCACTGATTGGACCAAGAGCAGCTCCCTGAGACATAGATACCAATCACACAAAGAGTAACCCTTGAAGGCACTGATACTACCTGAACCAATTGGAGGAAGAGATGGGTAGACACAAGAATACATTCAACAACATAAAGATCAATATGGTACCACTAGAACCTATCAGTTCTACAATAACAAGACCTGAACATCCTAATATAGAAGAAGTAGAAGAAAATGTTCTTAAAAATAACTTTATGAAGATGATTGAGGCCTTTGAAGAGGAAATAAAAAATTCCCTTAAAGAAATAGAAGAAAAGACAAAACAAAAAATTAGAAGAAATCAATAAATCCCTTCAAGAAAGCCAATAAAAAGCAATCAAACAGGTGAAGAAAACAGTTCAAGACTTTAAAACTGAAAAAGAGGCAATAAAGAAAACATAAACTGAGGGAATGCTAGAAGTGGAAAATCTGGGTAAATAAACAGGAACTACAGATGCAAGCATGACCAGCAGAATGCAAGAGATGGAAGAGAGACTCTCTGGCACTGATGATACCATAGAGGAAACAGATTAATCAGTCACAGAATATATTAAAGAATATATTAAAGTCAACAAGGTCATAACACAAAACATCCAGGAAATCTGGGATACCATGAAAAGTCCAAATCTAAGAATAACAGGGATAGGAGAAGGAGAAGAATACCAGCTCACAGGCACAGAAAATAATATATTCAACAAAACTATAGAAGAAACCTAACCTAAGGAGGGAAATGCCTATGAAGATACAAGAAACTTACAGAACACCAATAGACTGGACCCCCAAAAAGTCCCATCACCGCATAATAATCAAACCACCAAACATACAGAATAAAGAAAAAATATTAAGAGCTGCAAAGGAAAAGGCCAGGTAACATATAAAGGCAAACCCATCAGAATAACACCTGACTCTGTTAATAATGGAGACTCTGAAAGCCAGAAGGTCCTGGACAGACATTATACAGACACTAAGAGACCATGGATGCCAGCCCAGACTATTATACCCAGAAAAACTCTCAATCACCATAGACAGAGTAAACAAGATATTCTATGACAAAACCAGATTTAAACAATACCTATGCACAAATCCAGCCCTATAGAGAGCAGTAGAAGGAAAATTCCAACCCAAGGAAGTTAGATGTACCCATGAAAACACATGCAATAGATAATACCAATCAGATAGACTTAATAAGCAAGCTGGTATAGCTATCCAAATATATAACTTCAAACTAAAATTAGTCAAAGAGATGGAGATGGATATTTCATATTCTTCACAGAAAAATATCTATCAAGATGAAGTCTCAATTCTGAACATTTATGCCCTAAATACAAGGGCACACACATACATAAAAGAAACATTACTAATGCTTAACTCACACATCAAACTCCCACACACTAATAGTGAGAGACTTCAACACCCCACTCTCACCAATGAACAGGCCTGCCAGACAGAAACTCAACAGAGAAATTAGGGAACTAACAGATATTATGACTCAAATGCGCTTAACAGACATCTATAGACCATTCCACCCAAATATAAAAGAATATACCTTCTTCTCAGCACCCCATGGAAGCTTCTCTAAAATTGACTACATACTTGGTCATAAAGCAAATCTCAACTGATTAAAACATTGGAATAACCCCCTGTATCTTATTGGATCACCATGGCTTAAAGTTATAATTCAATAAAACAAATTACAAAAAGCCTATAAACTCATGGCAACTGAATAATGCTCAGCCAAATCACTGAATCACTGGATCAAGGAAGAAGTAAAGAAACTAAAGACTTCCTAGAATTCAATGAAAATGAACATAAAACATACCCAAGCTTATGGGATATTATGAAAGCAGTACAAAAAGGAAAGTTAATAGCTCTAAATGCCTATGTGAAGAAGTTGGGAAAATCTCACCCTAGTAACTTAACAGCACACATGAAAGTTCTAGAACAAAAAGAAGCAAACTCACCCAGATGAATAGATGACAGGAAATAATCAAATTCAGGGCTGAAATCAATAAGATAGAAACAAAGAGAACAATAAAAAGAATCAATGAAACAAAGAGTTGGTTCTTTGAGAAAATCAACAAGATATATAAACCCACATCCAAACTAACCAAAAGGCAGAGAGAGAACATCCAAATTAACAAAATCAGAAACAAAAAGGGGGGCATAACAACAGACACTGAGGAAATCCAGAGAATCATCAGGTCATACTTTGGAAACCTGTATTCTATAAAACTGGAAAATCTAAAGGAAATGGATAATTTTCTGAATAGGTAACAATTAAATCAAGACTAGACAAATAATTTAAATAGCTCTATAACCCCTAAGGAAATAGAAGCAGTCATTAAGAGTTTTCCAACCACCTTCCCCCACAAAAAAAATAGGGTCAGATGGTTTCAGCACAGAATTCTTCCAGAATTTCAAAGAAGAGCTAATACCAATACTCCTCAAATTGTTCCACATAATAGAAACAGAAGGAACATTGCCAAACTCCTTTTTTTTTTTTTTTTTGAGTCAGGGTTTCTCTGTAGCTTTGGAGGCTGTCTTGGAACTCACTTTGTAGACCAGGCTGGACTTGAACTCACAGAGATCTATCTGCCTCTGCCTCCCGAGTGCTGGGATTACAGGTGTGCGCCACCACCACCTGGCGCCAAACTCCTTTTATGATGCTACAGCTACTGTGATACCCAAACCACACAAAGATACAACAAAGAAAGAGAATTAAGACCAATCTCTCTCATGAACATTGATGCAAAAATACTCAATAAAATGCTGATAAATTGAATCCAAGAACACAGAAAAAATACCTTTCACCATGATCAAGTAGGTTTGTCCCAGAGGTACAGGGATGGTTCAACATATGCAAATATGTCAATGTAATCCACCATATAAACCAACTGAAAGAAAAATAAAACACATGGGCATCTTTTTAGATCCTGAAAAAGCCTTCAACAAAATCCAACACCCCTTTATGGTAAAGATCTTGGAGAGATAAGGAGTACAAAGAATAGACCTAAACATAATAAAGGCAATTCACAGCAAACCAACAGCCAACATCAAATTAAATGGAGAGAAACTCAAAGTGATTCCATTAAAATCAGGAACAAGACAAGGCAGTCCACTCTCTTTATCTATGCAATACAGTACTCAAATTTATGGCTAGAGCATTAAGACAACAAAAGGAGACCAAGGGGATACAAATTGGAATGGAAGAAGTCAAATTTTCACTATTTGCAGATAATATGATAGTATCCTAAGTGGTCCCAAAAATTCTACCAGGGAATTCCTACAGCTGATACACACCTTCAGTAACTTGGTGGGATACAAGATTAACTAAAAAAAAAAAAACAAAAAAAAACCAAAACAGTAGCCCTCTGATATACAAATGATAAATGGGCTGAGAATAAAATCAGAGAAACATCACCTTTAAAAAAAATTTATTTATTTATTTATTTATTTATTTATTTATTTATTTATTTATTTATTGTTTTCATTTTACATACCAACCCCAGTTCCCCCTCCCTTCCCTTCTCCCGCCTCCTCACCTCCCTCCCACTCTACCCCCATCCAATCCTCAGAGTGAGTAAGGCCTCCCATGGTAGTCAACAAAGTCTGGCATACCAAGTTGAAGGAGAGCCTAGCCCCTCCCCATTGTACCAAGACTGAGCAAGGTATCCCACCACAGGGAATGGGCTCCAAAATGTCAGTTCATGCACCTGGGATAAGTCCTGGTCCTGCTGCCAGGGACCCCGCAAACAGATCAAGCCGTACAACTGTCACCCACATTCAGTGGGCCCACTTTTTTCTAACAGCAACAAATAATATAAAATATCTTGTGGTAACTCCAACCAAACAAGTGAAAGACCTGTATGACAATAATTTCAAGTCTTTGAAGAAAGAAATTGAAGAGGATATCAGAAAATGGAAAAATCTTGCATGCTCATGGATAGGTAGTATCAACATAATAAAAATAGCAATCTTACTGAAAGTTATCTACAGAGTCAATGCAATCTCCATCAAAATCCCATCACAATTCTCCACAGACCTCAAAAGAACAATACTCAACTTCATATGGAAAAACAAAAAAAACCCAGGATAGCTGAAACAATCCTTTACAATAAAGGAACTTCTGGAAGCATCACCATCCCTGACATCAAGCGCTACTATAGAGCTATAGTAATAAAAGCAGCTTGGTATTGGCATAAAATTAGACATAGATCAATGGAATTGAATTGAAAACCCTGACAGTAACCCACAGCACCTGATTTTTTTAACTTAACAATATTATTATTATTATTATTATTATTATTATTATTATTATATTTGTGTTTTAATTTTACACATCAGCCATGGGTTCCCCTGTCCTCCCCCCATCCCGCACCCACTCCCACCTTCCTCCCCTCCCCTCCCCTCCATTCCCATCTCCTCCAGGGCCAAGACTCCCCTGGGGATTCATTTAAACCTGGTGGATTCAGTACAGGCAGGTCCAGTCCCCTCCTTCCAGGTTGAGCAAAGTTCCCTGTGTAAGCCCAAGGTTCCAAACAGCCAGCTCATGCCCTAAGAACAGGTCCCAGTCCCACAGCCTGGATGTCTCCCAAGCAGTTCAAGCTATTAAATTGTCTCACTTATCCAGAAGGCTTGATCCGGCTGGGAGCTCCACAGCTGTTGGTTCATAATTCATGTGCTTCCATTTGTTTGGCTATTTGTCCCTGTGCTTTTTCCAATCTTGGTCTCAACAATTCACGCTCTTACAGTCCCTCCTCTTTCTCAACTATTGGGCACCTGGATGAGCACCTGTTTTTTGACAAAGAATCCAAAACTGTACAATGGAAAATAGAAAGCATCTTCAGCATATGGTGCAGGCATAACTGGATGTCAATATGTAAAAGATGGCAAATAGATCTTTATCTATCACCATGCAAAAAACTCAAGTCCAAATAGATTATAGACCTCAACATAAACCCAGCTATACTGAACCTGATAGAAGAGAAAGTGGGAAGTAGCCTTGAATGTATCAGCACAGGAGACCACTTCCTAAGTAGGACTTCCTGAAACTGAGCAGCTTCTATATGGCAAAGGATGTAGTAAATAAGACAAAACAACAGCCAACAGAGTGGGAAAAGATCTTCACCAACCCCACATCTGACAGATCTTCAAAATACATAAAAAACTCAAGAAACTAGACAGCAAAATACCAAAATACCAAATAATACTATGAAAAAATGGGGTACAGATTTAAACAGAGAAATTACAACAGAAGAATCTCAAATAGTTGAAAGACATTCAAGGAATTGCTCAACATCCTTAGTCATTAGGGAAATGCAAATTAAAATGATTCTGAGACACCATCTTATACCTATCAGAATGGCTAAGATCAAAAACACTGAAGACAGCTTATGTTGGAGAAGATGTGGAGTAAGGGGAATATTCTTTCACTGCTGGTGGGAGTGCTAACCATTTTGGAAATCAATATGGTGGTTTCTCAGAAAATTGGGACTCAATCTACTTCAAGACCCAGTGATCCCACTCTTGGGATGCTCAATCATAGGACAAGAACACTTGCTCATGTTCATAGCAGCATTATTTATAGTAGTCAGAACCTGGAAACAGCCTAGATGCCCATCAACTGAAGAATGAAGAAAGAAAATGTGGTACATTCACACAATGGAGTACTACTCAGCTTTAAAACAATGACATTGAGTTTACTTCCTATTGCCTCTAAGTCCTGTTGCTCTCAGCTCCAGCACCAGCACATGCTCACCTTCATGATCATAATCCTCTGAACCTCTGAAACTGGATGCCTTTAATCCCAGCACCCGGGGAAGGAGCCACCTCCATGGGATGAGACCAGAATGGACATGAACACTGTCTGAGGCCAACCCAGGGCCCAGCTGCCGATCCTGTGAAACCCAACAACTTGGAGGTGTTGCTGAGACTACCCTACTCAGCTGAAATCCACCCGGGAGAGGAATCAGAAACCTACAGTTCGCAGCCCAAGGAAACAAGAACAGTTGAGAAGTTGAAAAATGAGCAAAACATGACTTGAGAACACAAAAGAAGGCACCACCCAGCCGCCGAACCAGATCACCAGAATCATAAATATACACTTCACTAACTGAGAACAGGTAAGCTCCCATCTCCAGATCAGGTCTCTAACTCCTAGGCCCTACCCACTGGAGTCCCAGCGACCAGACAGCTACTTTCCCTACTCCCCCCCACCAAATAAAACCCAAACAAAAAAACAAACAAACAAACAAACAAAAAAACCCTAACCCCTACGAACCTAACAACCACTGAAACCATAAACACACCCTACACCAACTGGGAACAACTGCTCCTAGAGACAGAACCCACTAACACTGATTTGACTAAGTTGATCCCGAAGAAACAGAGCCCAACAGCACCAATTTAATAAAGAAATCCTAGTGAACCAAGACTAACAATTAGAACAAAAGAGCCATCTTCAGACATAGACACCACCTGCACTGAACAGAGGAAGAGATGAGTAGACGCCAGTGCAAACACCAGGCAACAACATGAAGACCTATATGACAACATCACCAACTAGTGATTCTACACCTACAAGACCTGAACATACCAAGGCAGAAGAAACAGAAGAAATCAACCCTAAAAATGACTTTAAGAAAATGATAGAGTCCCTTAAAGAGGAAATGAAGAACTCCCTTAAAGAGGATATAAAAAATTCATTTAAAGAGGAAATAAATAATTCCCTTAAAGAGGAAATGAAAAACTCCATTAAAGAGGAAGTGAAAAACTCCCTTAGAGAGGAAATAAAAAATTCCCTTAAAGAGGAAATAAAAACTCCATTAAAGAGGAAATAAAAAAATTCCCTTAAAGAAATGGAAGAAAAAACAAACAAAAAATTGGAAGAAATCAAAGAAAGCCAAGAAAAAGTAATTAAACAGATGAAGGAAACAATTCAAGATTTGAAAATTGAAATTGAGACAATAAAGAAAACACAAACTGAGGGAATGCTGGAAATAGAAATTCTGACTAAATGATCAGGAACTACAGAAACAAGCATTCCTGACTTGTTTTTATCTAAAAAAAGAAAAAAAATGTGGATGAGTGGGTATGGGGCGCTGTTCCTCTCAAAGACTGCTTCAGGCTGAATGATGGGCATCGGTTGGCTCTTGGGGGAAATGGGGAGGCTGGCTCCTGAAGTCCTGGGATGAAGTTCTGTCATCCCTTGTCCTGCAGCTGTCCATCCTTCATGGTGTAGCTAGGAATCTTCTGTCTGATGAGATACTGGTGACATAAAAAAAAGCTTAGAGAAAAAGAATCATTATTATTTTATTTTTGGAGTTGACATTTATCTGAGGTAGATCTGGCCTGTCCAGATGGAGACATGTTAAAAAGGTGGCTGTGATAAAATTAATGATTATTATGGTGTTTTAGTACTCTGCTTAATTTTTACCTGAGATAAGCCTTATTCGAGGTAGTTTATTTAAGGCACCTGTTTGTTTTATTAGTTTAGCATTTAGGAAACACAGGTGATCAGTTGCTGAGTATTGAACAGTGATAGACTGTTATATCTTTACCGCCTGGATATTTTTGATGGTCCTTTTGCCTCTGGCTCTGTGTGGCCCTAGTTGGGAAAGGAAGGGGTGATATTTTATTCCTCTGGAGTTGGTAACAAGGCAGTGGATCCTGATGTCCTCTGGAGCTTGAGAGTGCAAGGCCCTGTTTGTTTTATTGTATATGAGGAGAGATTTTTCTGGGATGGAGGTGAGATAAAAGGTTTTAGATGAGACAGGTGGACCCAGTGAGGAAAGCCCTCAAGTTTGGCAGCTGTAGGAGTCATAAGAATTACCTTGAAGGGTCCCTGCCACTTAGGGGGAAGGGGTGAAGGGCGCTGGCCTGGAGGAAAGAGAAGAACCTGGTCCCCCATGTGGATTGGAGGTGGACAATGATTGTCACACGGCTGGGGTAATGACCAGTCTGCATAGCTCCATAGGATAGACCTTGGGTGACATAAGAGAGGAGTTAACAGGCTATCTGGAACAGTTGGAGGGTTGGATAAAAGACCTGATGTTAGAACCAGCCTTCCATACATTAGTTCAAATGGAGAAATTGAAAGAGGCTTTTTAGGAAGAGCCCTGAGCCTGAGAAGAGCTAGAGGCAATAATCTTACCCAGTCGAGGTGAAGTTCCTGTGACATCTTAGTAAGAATGGTTTTTAAAGACCGGTTGGTACGCTCCATCTTTCCTGAGGATTGAGGACGGTATGGGATATGAAAACGCCAAGGGATGTTAAGAGCCTTAGCTAGTGTCTGAGAAATCTGAGAGGTGAACTCTGGGCCACTGTCAGACTGAAGGGAAGCAGGAACCCCAAACCGAGGAATAATTTCTCTGAGAAGGAGGTCTGCAACTGTCTGAGCCCGCTTATTAGAAACCGGATATGCCTCCACCCAATTTGAAAATGAGTCCACCATCACGAGGAGATATTTAACTTTCCTGACGGTGGGCATATGGGTAAAATCAAGCTGCCAGTCAGTCCCTGGAAGGGAACCTCTAGCCTGGTGGGTGGGAAAAGGCTGACTCCTGTACTTGGTATTGGGATCTGTTTTTTTGGCAGATCTCACAAGAGGCAGTAATAGTTCTTAAGAACTGTAAGTCCTCAGAGGTGGGCTGCACATGAGCCTTTACAAATTGAGACAGAGCAAGATTATTAGGATGAAAGAGCTGGTGTAGGTAGGAGAGAATTTGCCTAGTGTCAGGAGTTTCCTATGAGGGTGTAGGCTGTACTGTATGGATTCTCTGTGGTGGGTGAGGTGAAACTTGGCCCTGGAGGGCCGCTGTCCTGGCTGCCTGGTCAGCTCGGTTGTTTCCCCTAGAGATGATAGAGCTATCAGTCTGATGAGACCAGCAGTGGACACAGTTCCTATAGCCTTGGGGAGGTGGGAAGCTTCCAGCATGGCCATTATTTCGCCTGAATTAGATATGGATCCCCCTTTTGCTGTGAGAAGGCCATGCTCCCTCCAAATAGCAGTGTGGGACAGGAGGATATGAAAAGCATATTTGGAGTCTGTGTAAACATTTAGAGATTGTTCCTGTGCCAGTTGGAAGGCACAGGTGAGAGCTATCAGCTCAGCCTGTTGGTTAGTGGTGTGTGTGGGTAATGCCTGTACCTCTATTATCTTAGTATCTGACATTATGGCATAAACCGCTGTATGGGTCCCTTCATATAAAAAGGAGCTGCCATCTGTGTCCCGGGTATAAGTAGCCTGAGGTGCCCTGGCCAGTGGGGTTTCAACAGGGGCGACCCACCTATGGGAGCAAATGAGAGACAGGGGACACAAGAGATGGCAGCAAGACAAGATTCTGATCAAGCCGCCAATCTTTATTTCTCTCTGCATGGCTTATATAGCATAGGAAGGGAAGGGGCAGGAAGGAGGGAAAGGGAAAAGGGGCGTGTAGAACATGGAAGGGGTGCAAGACGTGTGAGGCAGATCATGCAGCTATGAGATGTCGGCTAAGGTCACTGGTCAGGGGCAGTTTATTCTGTTGCTAGGCTACCTGACCATGGAATGCTCTTTACGTTTGGTTGTCATGGCACCTGAATGTGGGATGTTCTCTTATCTTTGGGGGCCTCTGGTTACTGCTCTGGTGTCGCACCCGCCTCGACCAGCAAGAAAGACGTGACACCGGGATCCTTCTCATTACAGTTTATTCAGACCTTTGATTAGTTACATTGTGTCTCTCTCGCTGGGGCAAGCCTCTCCCAGCACCTAAGTAGGGCTGGGCTGCCAACCCCAAGCAGCCACGTGGGCACTGTCCACAGGTTCACGCATATGCCAGCAACACACGAATCCAGCCACAGCCAAATAAGGAGCTGTTTACCATAAAGAGTGTTTGCCATCGGGAAGGCAGAGGGTAGAAGCCAGAGCCATCTTTAGGGTGCGGCTACACGCGGCTCTCTACAGTTTCCCCCTTTTTGTTTTACAAAGCAACAGGCAAGAGTAGAGGTCTGATCTCTGCTAAAATGGAACATGTACTAATGTTTGTCCAGGCGTCGTCCACCCAGAGAACACTAGACCCGTCCGATACCCTTTTCACAGAGGTGGGAGTTAGGGCACCAACCCACATGCAATCAGACTTGCTCTTCTTGAGGTCAGCGTATCATAACCTCAAGTGCAGTACGCAGGCCTCGCATCCTGTGCCTAAATATCTTTTAAAGTAGCCAACCAGGCTTGGGGAGACTGTCCTGCATCAATGGCCATAAAGGCTTGGACAATCATGGCTGCATGGCGACGCTGTGAGATCCTAATGCGACAAATGCACCACAAGCATACTAGGGAGGTGAGCACCAGTAAACCTACTAGGGCTCCTATTCCCGCCCACTCCTTCATGTGGCCCATGGCTGTAGCAATCCAGGAAGACAATCCCTCCACCAGTCCGGTATCCACTCGAGTCGAATTCACCGTGACAATAGCCACTCTCAGCTGGTCCATCAGGTTATCGAACTCTCCAGTCCAATTACCTAAAAGATAACTAGACAACTTTTTAGATAAATCTGCAGCATGACAATTGGAAGCATCCAAATTCAAAAAATTCAGAGTAAATAATGCAAGAGAAAGTCTGTCCTTAGGGGTATGGCCATAGCCTATTCCCCCTTTTTGTTTTTGAAGCAACTCCTTCAAGGAGCAATGAGCACGCTCCACAATGCCTTGACCTTGTGGATTATATGGTAGGCCATGTACAAGTTGCACATTCATCTGTTGACAGAAGGAAGTGAACTTCTGTCCAGTATATGCAGGACCATTGTCTGTCTTTAACTGTTGAGGCTTACCCCATGCTGCCCAAGCTTCTAAGCAATGAGCAATGACATGAGAGGCTTTTTCTCCTGCCATTGGGGTGGCATGAATGATTCCAGAACAGGTATCAACAGATACATGTACATATTTGACACGTCCAAATTCAGAGATGTGTGTAACATCCATTTGCCATATTTTTAGGGGGAGCAAACCACGAGGGTTAACTCCTAAGCTAGAAGGATGATGAAAAATGACACATTGGGAACAATCTAGTACCACCTTTCGTGCCTCTGCACGTGAGATAGAAAACTTTTGTTGTAATGTCCTTGCATTAACATGAAATTCTTTGTGGAAATCATGTGCTCGTTGTATGGCAGAAGCCACAAACGTCCATTCCTGTCTAGTGCACTGATCTACTATATCATTGCCTTTAGCCAATGGACCTGGCAGACTAGTATGTGCACGGATGTGTTGCACAAAAAAGGGATTTTTACGTTGCCAGATCAGTTTCTGTAATTGGCCAAACAATGAGCTAACCGGGCTAGAAGATTTGATGGGCCCTGCACATTCAAGGCTTTTCAAAGCATTAACAACATAACTAGAATCTGACACTAAATTAAATGCAAATGGACAAGCCTTGAAAACTTCAAGAACTATTGAAAGCTCCACCTGTTGAGGTGCACCTGGCAAGAATTGATGCTTTACAGGTTCATTAGAATCCACCATATAAGCACCACAGCCTGTCTTAGACCCATCTGTAAATATAACACTTGCTCCTGGAATGGGCTTTGAAGCAGTTACTTTAGGGAAAACTACAGGATGTTCTTTAAAGAAAGTTAATAGTGGATGTTTAGGATAATGGCAATCTATGTGTCCTGGATAGGTACAACGCAGAATTGCCCAATCATCTATGGCAGCACATAATACCTTGACTTGAGTAGAATCATAAGGAACAACTAGCGTTTGTGGTGATGTCCCAAAATATTGTAAACATTGTTGAATACCCTGTTGCGCAAGTAATGCCACGGCAACAGGATAATACTCAATTGATTTTGCAGGTGAGATTTTAGTATAAATCCATAACAAGGGTCCTTTCTGCCATAAAATTCCCGTAGGTTGTAATTGGGTAGGCAGAATGCACAGGGTAATATCCTCATTATTTTGTACTCTTTGAAGAAAAGCTCTTTGTAGTTTATCTTCTAATTTTGTTAAGGCTTCTCGGGCTGCATTGGTTAATTGCCTCGGTGAATCCAAGGCTGCATCTCCAATTAAAATATCATATAATGGTTTTAACTCATAATTGGCCATTCCTAAACTTCCTCTTATCCAACTTATATCTCCTAATAATTTTTGAAAATCATTCAATGTGCAAAGATGATCCTTCCTTAACTCTACCTTTTGTGGCATGATATAATGATTAGTTATTTTAGAGCCAAGATAATTGACAACTTTGCTCTGTTGCACCTTCTCAGGGGCAATACAGAGTCCCTTTTGCTTTAGCAGTTCTACAAGTGAGCTATATGCTTCTTGAAGAATGCTCTCTTCCTTAGCTGCTAACAGTATATCATCCATATAATGGAGGCATTTCAAGCCTGGAAAACGTACTCTCAAAGGTTCTAAAGCAGTTGCTACAAATAATTGACACATTGTAGGACTATTGGCCATGCCTTGTGGCAATACAACCCACTGATATCTTTTATCAGGTTCCTCATGATTAGTGGACGGTAAAGTGAAAGCGAATCTCTCACTGTCTTTGCTATTCAGTGGAATGGAAAAGAAGCAGTCCTTAATATCTACCACAATAATAGGCCAATTTTCAGGCAAGGCTGACAGCAATGGAAGACCACGCTGTACAGGTCCCATAATTCTCATTTGTTCATTTATAGCTCTAAGATCATGTAACAATCTCCATTTTCCTGATTTCTTCTTGATGACAAATATGGGTGTATTCCAGGGAGAAAGAGAGGGTTTAATGTGCCCTTTCTCCAATTGCTCTTTCACTAATTGATATGCAGCATGTAATTTCTCAGAGGAGAGTGGCCACTGAGGAACCCAAACTGGCTCCTCTGTTACCCAGGTTATGGGAATGCCCTCCTCAGCGGCCCCTAGGAAAAACCCAACCCTTGTTTGGGTTTCCTAGGTACTGTTTGTATTGGCTCCTTTTTGCCTTGTAAAAATTTTCCCAGGCCAAAATCAGGATGACACCCCATGTCTTTCATAATATTTTTAGATTCTTTGGAGTATTCATTACTTAACTGAAAGCCCATGGATTTCATAAGATCCCTCCCCCAGAGGTACATTGGAAGCTCAAGGACATAGGGTTGCATAACGCCAGAGTGACCTTCGGAATCTTGCCAGTTTAACAAATTTGCACTAACATTTGGAACACTGGCATAACCCAGTCCCTGCAATGTTTGTGAGGAAGCCTGTATAGGCCAACCTCAAGGCCAATCTTTGCTAGCTATGATACTGCTATCTGCACCTGCAATCCAAATCTAGGTCTCTTCCCAATTTCTCCCAGGAAGGCACTATGAGGCTTCCAGAAATTGCAAACCCAGGAACAATTACATCACACTGTTGCAAAAATCGTTCCAGGGTGTTTCCTTTTATTTTCAATTTCTTAGAGAGAAGCAGCTCGTTAAGAGCCAAAAAAATTGGGTGCGAGGAGGAGGCGCCCATGTTAGTATACTTTTTTTTTTTTCTTTTCTCAATTTGAAAAGTTTCTCGGAGGTTTCTCAGAGCCTTTGCAGAATTGCTCCAGCCCTCCGGGCTCCTGCTTGTTTTGTTTTACCTGCTGGTTTGTTTTACCCGCGGGTTTTGTTATGCAAATTACCCGTCTGCTGTAGTCGCAGAACAGGTTCCACCTGTTGACTTTGTTATTTTAATTACCCGTCTGCTCCTGTCGCGGCTCAATTGAATTATCCGTCCGCTCTAGTCGCGGCTCTGCTTTCCCGCTCTCCCTTCTACAGGTGAGCGTTACCCGCTTTTGTCGCGGATCCCCAGTTTTTTCTGAGGAATTACCGGTACCGCCTGACTGTAAATGAGTTCTGAATCCAGAGAGAGCCGTGGTAATTGTCCCCGTAGGAGGCCACCACTTGTCGCGCCCGCCTCGACCAGCAAGAAAGACGCGACACCGGGATCCTTCTCATTACAGTTTATTCAGACCTTTGATTAGTTACATTGTGTCTCTCTCGCTGGGGCAAGCCTCTCCCAGCACCTAAGTAGGGCTGGGCTGCCAACCCCAAGCAGCCACGTGGGCACTGTCCACAGGTTCACGCATATGCCAGCAACACACGAATCCAGCCACAGCCAAATAAGGAGCTGTTTACCCTAAAGAGTGTTTGCCATCGGGAAGGCAGAGGGTAGAAGCCAGAGCCATCTTTAGGGTGCGGCTACACGCGGCTCTCTACACTCTGAGAAGGGGCTTATGACTTGTTCTCTGGTCTAGCTAGTACTTTCCATGGTTCATGTTTGTTTCCTGACATATTGGTCCCTAACATCTCCCCCTTCTATACATATAGCAAAACAAAGAAAGGAGGCCCAAATGTTTTGCTATGACAGGGGAGGGGTGACAGAGGCTCCATCCCTGATAAGTTTTGAGTTCCTTTGTTAATCGGTCGGTTCATGTAGGCATCCCCACATGTCCCGAAGGAAGCTGGAACGATGCAATCTTTTACAGGGGGTGGGTTTTAATCCAGGAGGGAAGAGTATAGGGTCTGCATAACCACCATGCAATAGAGCATGTCGTCCAAGGCACCCAGGATGGTGGAGCACTTTAGTCTCCCTGCCTTCTGCAGTCCTGGCTGCACCCTCAATCCCCTAAGCAGTGGGCTCCAGCTCCCAGGCACAGGTGCATCTGCCCCTGGGCAGAGGGGTCTGTGCTGATCTGGAGTCTGTATCTGGTTCATTGAGACCATGTTCACAGAGGTCGAGGTGATGGTAATGAACCTGAATTTGTTTTGCCTGAAGTTCAGCCAGATGACTGCGCACAAATTGAGTTAGTGGAGACAAAGCCCAAGGGCCAAATGTCAAGACAAGAATGAGGCCAACCAAGTGTCCCAGGAGGGATGGCAGGAGGGTGGTTAGCCAGGGAGATGCAGAGAACCAATTTTGGAACCAGCCTAGCTCTTGATCCCTTTCTTTTTTGCGCTTCTCTAAGCCTTCACGGACCTTTGCCATGCTATCTCTCGCTACTCCTGTGTGATCAGTATAGAAGCAACACTCTTTCTTAAGAGCGGCATAGAGGCCTCCTTGCTGTAAAAAGAGGAGGTCTAGCCCTCGGTGGTTTTGGAGGGCCACCTCTGAAAGGGAGGTGAGGGAGGATTCAAGGGCAGAAATACCTCGCTCAAACTGTGCTATATCTTCATCTATGGAAATTATAAGCTCTGAATAATGTTGATTAGATAAGACCAGGGAGGCTATGCCCATACCGGCCCCTGCAGCCCCCACCCCCAGGAGGACGACTAAAGTGACTGCAGTCACAGGCTCCCCTTTCAAGAAGGGGAACTCTGCCAAAGTGGGCACATGGGGAGTGGATAAGACAACAAAAACCAGCGGGAGGGAATAATCAATCTGAAAAGAGGCTTGGGAGGAAATGGCCTTGGCAATTAAAGATAGAGCCTTGTGAGCAGCTGGGGTCAATTGACGGGGGAGGGAGGGCTCGCTGGGGCCCCGATGAATGTCATAGACGGGTAGAAGATCAGCAGTAGGGAGTTTTAGGTATGGCGAAGCCATTGAATGTCCCCGAGAAGTTTTTGAAAATCATTAAGGGTGGTAAGGTTATCTGTGCTCAGCTGGATGCGCAGGACCAAGACTCGATTGGTATGTAATTCAAGGCCCAGATAACTAAAGGGCTCAGATTGCTGGATCTTATCTGGGGCAAGCTGTAAGCCAGCAGCACAAAGAGCCTGTGACAGATCTTGGAAAGTTGCTTCTAGGATGGAGGAGCTAGGGGTGGCCAAAAGAAGGTCATCCATGTAATGCAAGATATAAGTAGAGGGCCATTTTTGGCGTATGGGATCGACTGCCTGGGACATGATCTTTTGGCAGAGTAGGGCTATTTGTCATTCCCTGGGGTAAGACGTGCCAATGAAAACAGAGCATGGGGCCCTGAAAATTAACCTGAGGGAGGCTAAAGGCAAAATAAGCTCGATCATCAGGGTGTAGGGGAATGGTAAAGAAGCAATCTTTTAAATCAATAACCATTTTATGATAGGCCTCGGGGATGGCGATGGGTGAGGACATGTCTGGTCGGAGGGCGCCCATGGGCTGCATAACCTTATTAATGGCTCGCAGGTCTTGGAGGTGTCTCCATTTCCCAGATTTTTTCTTTATGACAAATATGGGCGTATTCCAGGGGGAATTAGATGGTTCAATATGACCAGCAGCGAGCTGTTCCTGTACCAACATCTCTGCCACCTGTAGTTTTTCTTGTGGCAGAGGCCACTGGTCTACCCACACAGGTTCTTGGGTAAGCCAAGTGATTTTATCTGCATGGTGTACAGGGGGAGCAGTGGCCTCAATTAAAAACCCTCAAAGTCAAGACCAAGCCTATCTGTTTTATTAGTGGGAGTGACGGGTTGGGTTCGGCCCTGTTGAAGTTTACCCAGACCCTTTCCTGGGATGAAGCCCATGCATAACATTCCCTTGAGGTCAGTGAGGGAGTGGGTAAGAGGCCAAGAGGTGGGCCAATGGTCTTGGGAGATTACAGTGGCATCAGCACCAGTATCCAAAATCCCCCAGAATTTTTTGCCATCTAGTTTAAGGGTAAGTGTTGGTCGAGAGTGAGAAATAGGCTGAACCCAATAAGCCTCTGATGAGCCAATCTGAGCAGCTCCTCTTGGCTGGGCGGACTGAACGGGGTTATCAGAGGAAAGCGCAGGGAAAGTAACCAGGTGGGCAAGGTGGGTGCCGTGGGAGATGGCAACAAGACCCTGGAGTGCCAAGGCCAAAATCTTAATCTCTCCTGTATAGTCATTATCAATAATTGTGGGGTAGACCTGGACACCTTTTAAGGTGGATGAGGCACGGCCAAGGATAAGGGCATGGGTGTCTGGGGCCAGGGGGGCCCAAATTCCAGTAGGGATAACCTGGGGACCCTGGGATGGATCTAGTATTGTGTTGGTGGCGGCACAGAGGTCCAGTCCTGCGCTGCCTGGAGTTACCCATTGGAGGGAGCAGACAGTTGGGGAGTGGCCTGCGAGGCCCCATGGGGCACTCCCCAGAGTGGAGGGGCCAGGGTCTGGCCCCAAGAAAGTTTCCCGACAGGCGGGAGGGAGCAGGTGGGGTGGGAGCAGGCGGCCATGAGCATTGGTTTTAGATTTACATTCCCTCTCCCAATGAAATCCATGGCCACATCTAGGACATGGGGTGGTTGGTAGTGGCTGGGGCACCACGGCCGTGCCCCCCGAGGGGGCAGGGATTCGCTTGGGGCATTCCTGCGCCAAATGTCCTGGTTATTTACAGGAGAATCAAAGACGACTTTGTTGGGATCTCAATTCTTAGGCGCCCATGGACTTTAGGGCTGCACCAATAGCCAGACTGATGGCGTGGGCAGAGCCCACTCCCGCACAAAGGCGGACATACTCAGAAACCAAGCCTCGCTCTGGTTTTCAAGCAATGCAAGGGTAAAGGGAGCTGTGGGGAAAGAAGCAGCAAGGTCACTTCACCACCGACCAGACATGGTGGCCCTGGCCGCCACTGCACGGTGCCATTAACAGAGTGCTCTGGCTGGCTTGGCTCTTTCCGCCCAGGGAAGGAGCCACGGAGAGGCACTGTGCGCTCTCATTCCTCGGCCCTCCCAGCTCCCTCCCCCCTCTGCCTCTGACCGCGCGTGCATACACACACACACACACACACACACACACACACACACACACACACACACACCACACACACCCTGCACACCGCACACCTCACACCCTGCTAGAGCCACTGGCTGCTGGCTGCCTTCTCTTTTTTCAGCATTTTTTTTTTTTATCAGTCTTCCCTTCTTGGGGAAACAGTTACAACAATCCTCTAAGTGACTAAAGAATTTTATGAGGTCCTTTTTTTATGAATCCTTATCCCTTGTGTCTGGAGGGCATCTTTAATGCCCTTTACAAACAAGTCCTGAGAAGTTCCCTGTCCCATGGTGAAGTCTATACCTCAGACTCACCTCGTCCTTCCTGCTCTCCTCTGGATCACCAGGACACTGAGTCGGGTGGTCTCAACTGGTGATCGCTTCAAATCTCCACCAGACGTCTGGACTTTCCTGGAGAAGGACGTTCAACTCCCGACAAGGCGAGGGTTGAGCCTCACGTTGGGCGCCAGATACCCCGGCCAGCGGGGTTTCAATGGGGGTGACCCACCTGTGGGAGCAAATGAGAGACAGGGGACACAAGAGACGACAGCAAGACAGAATTCTGATCAGGCCGCCAATCTTTATTTCTCTCTGCATGGCTTATATAG
The DNA here is from genome assembly GCF_903995425.1 of Onychomys torridus. Lineage (NCBI taxonomy): Eukaryota > Metazoa > Chordata > Mammalia > Rodentia > Cricetidae > Onychomys > Onychomys torridus. The sequence continues at coordinate 2,084,313 of NC_050446.1, forward strand.
CATAAGGAGGGAAGGGGCAGGAAGGAGGGAAGGGGAAAAGGGGTGTGTAGAACATGGAAGGGGTGCAAGACGTGTGAGGCAGATCGTGCAACTGTGAGATGTCGGCTAAGGTCACTGGTCAGGGGCAGTTTATTCTGTTGCTAGGCTACCTGACCATGGAATGCTCTTTACGTTTGGTTGTCATGGCACCTGACTGTGGGATGTTCTCTTATCTTTGGGGGCCTCTGGTTACTGCTCTGGGAAGGGCCTTATGACTTGTTCTCTGGTCTAGCTAGTACTTTCCATGGTTCATGTTTGTTTCCTGACATCTTGGTCCCTAACACTGAGGCAATGTGTCCTCCTGTATGTGTGAAGGATGAGGTAACATTTCCTCTAAGGTTTCAGTGCAGGAATGAGAAGAATAGTCAGCATTAGATTGAAAGAAGAGGCTTGAAATATTAAGAGGTGGACAAGTCTTGAAAGTAAGTGTGGCATCCTCTAGTAATGCCACCTGGAAAGAACCTGGGAAGGAGGTAAAATTTGTAAGCCTTTATAAGTTAAGGGATGGGACAGATTATGGTGAGATAAGACAGTAATGGGTGACCCAAAGCCTAGCTTCTTTGATTCCTGAATAAGGAGCTCTGCAGCTGCTAGGGCATGGATGCACAGCGCCCAGCCCTGACTGGTAAGGTCTAACTTCTTTGACAGATAGGCTACAGGTGCAAAGGAGGGTCCCAGCTGATGCCCTAGAGTTCCCAGAGCAAATCCCTCTTTCTCTGGTACATAGAGGGAGAAGGGACGGGTCAGGTTTGAAAGGTGAAGCACTGGGGCCTGAAGAAGAGCCTGCTGGAGCCTCTGAAAAGGTTTAGTGACAGGATGGAGGAGGGGCTCATGTGGCGAGCCCTGAGCTGCCTCGTATAAGGGGCGAGCAAGGAGAGAAAAAGATGGAATTCACGACCATAGGAAGCCAGATATTAATAGGAAAGACAGTCTCCTATTTAGTAGAAGGGACTGTAAGAGACTGGATTAGGTGCTTTGTATCTACAGTAATAGCCTTGTGGGTTGGAGTAATAGTTAGACCCAAATAGGTGACCTGGGGAGTTGACAGCTGAACTTTAGAAGGAGATACCCTGTAACTTTGGCTGGATAAGAAATTTAGGAGAGCAGAGGTGTTAGTTTGGCTAACCTGTAAGGATGGGCTACAAAGTCAAATATAATCTACATACTGTATTAGTTTAGAGCCAGGGAGAGACAGAAATCAGCTCAGAGGCCAGAGCCTGACCAAATATGTGTGGACTGTCTCTGAATCCCTGTGAAAGAACAGACAAGGTCAGTTGTATGGACAGGTGTGTGTCAGGGTCAGTCCAGGTGAAAGCAAAGATGTTCTGAGACTGAGCACTGAGAGGGATAGAAAAGAAAGCGTCTTTGAGATCTAGGACAGAGAAGTGAGATGTTCCTGAAGGGATAGTGGACAGGAGAGTATAAGGATTAGGCACTACATGGTGGAGAGGGACCACTGCAGAGTTAATGAGCCAGAGGTCTTGAACCAGGCGGTAGGTTCCATTAGACTTTTTAACTGCAAGTATGGCAGTGTTAAAGGATGAAGAGGTTGGATGGAGCAGTTTTTTCCCGAGAAGGTCAGAAATGATAAGCTTAAGACCCCTTAGGCTCTGGAGCGAGAGAGGGTACTGAGCTTGGGTGATACATCTGGTAGGGTTTTGTAGCTGGATAATAGGCTGATGGTGTCTAGCAATAGAAGGGTTTTGGGTATCCCAGACTTTTGGGTCTACCTGAGAGGCTGGCAAGGGAAAAGAATTGTTAGAGTCAGTAGAGTGAGTGGCTAGGAGCTGCTGGCATATCTGGGACGAGGCGAATGTGTGGAGCAAAAGAAATGGATGCTCCCACCTTAGCTAGAAGATCACTTCCCATTAAAGGTACAGGGCAACTTGGCACCACTAAGAATGTGTGTGTGAGAGGGTTGCCTCTGAAAATGCAGTTGAGTGGGGGGGGGGTCTGGTGACATAGGTAAGGTTGTCCCCCAACCCCAACAATAGGGAGACAAGAAGGAAAGGTAGGCCCCCAAAACTCTTTCAGGACAGAGTAGGTAGCTCCAGTGTCTAAAAGGAACAAGTAGAGGTGCCCATTTACTTTTATCCCTACCCTAGGTTCCCTATGTGAGATGGGAGTGGCCGGGGCGGAAACTGGGCAGCGTCAATCATCACTGTGGGCCAAGCCTAGAAAGTCAGCCAGAGGGTGGTCTTCATCTGGTGTTCCTATGTTGCTTGGGACATTAGGACAGTCAGCTGACCAGTGACCCTTTTGGTAACATTTTGGACAAGGCCTTGTCCGTGCCCTTTGTGGGGTGGTGGTGCAAGTCTGGGCCCAATGGCCTTCTTTCCTGCATTTGAAACAGGGACCAGAGGCTTTTGGGAAGCCAGTCAGGCAGTGTTTGCCAGCATCTGGTAGTGGTTTTTTTGGGGGGCTTTTTCATCCCTCCCATGGTACACCTTAAATGCTATCGCCAGCATATCTGCCTGTGGGGTCAGAGGGCCATTCTCTAAACATTTGAGTTTATCCCTAATGTCAGGGAAGCTCTGTGAGACAAAGTGGGTCATTAGGAGATGCCTGCCCTTAGGGCTCTCCAGGTCTAAGCTAGTGAACTAAAATAGAGCCTTGGTGAGCCGCTCTAAGAAGTGAGACAGATTTTCGTCCTTATCCTGAATTACCATTTTTAGTTTCTCATAGTTTACTGGTTTTAGGGCAGCCTTATGGAGGCCTGTCAGGAGACAGGTAACAAACCTATCTCTGGCTAGAGATCCACACTGGATATTATAGTCCCAGTGTGGTTCTTGGTCAAGAACCGCCTTGGCTCCTGGAGGATGTGAGGGGTTAGTCTGGTGAACTTCATCTGCATGAGTTCTAGCCTGTTCCCATACTCGCCTGCGCTCCTCAGGAAGTAAATTATTAGAAAGTATCATGAATATGTCATGAAAGGTGAGACCATAGGATTGAGTTATATATTGAAACTGTTTAATAAAGGAAGCAGAATTAGAAGTATAAGAACCCAGCTTAGTTTCTATCTGAGAGAGTTCTGCGAGAGAAAACAGAACATGAACCTTAATCATTCCATCCACACCAGCCACCTCTCACAAAGGGAGAACAGTGGATGGGTTTGGATGGCTGGAATCAGGCACTTTAGCAGTTTGAGAGCATGTAGGAGGAGGAGTGAAAGGTGGAGCCAGAGCAGGGCCTCTGGAAACGGCCGCTGCTGAGGAAGAAGAATCTGGAAGGGGAGCTGAAGGAACAGACACCCTAGGAGTAGGGGTGGGAGCCAGAGGTTGGATAGGTGGAGGTTCATTAGCAGGATCTAGAGTCAGAGATTCTGGAGTCAGAGAATCATCCGGTTTAGGCATAGCTAGGAGCACATGAGCAGGAGAGAAGGAATCCAGAAGGGAAGGCTTAGCACTGAAAAAGAGGAAACCAATGACGTAGGGCAACTCTTTCCATTTGCCTGTTCGCTGGCAGAAATTAGACAACTCCCGTAAAATACCAGAATCTAAGGAGCTGCTCGGCGGCCATTTTTTATTATTTTCTAAAGCATACCTGGGCCATTTCTTAGTACAGAGACGAATAAGCTTAGGAATCTTTAAGTAAGGCATTAAGGTAAGAGGTTTTAAAGCCTCAAGAAGGCAGCCTAAGGGAGAGGAAGGACTGATCCGGTCGAAAGCCTTATTTCCCATGTCTTCAGTGGAGAGGCAGAAAAATAAAAAATAAAAAATAAAAAAGCAAACGTGACCCAGAGCCAAGGCCCCAGGCGTCCCCAAGGCCAAGGACAGATACTGGGCACAGGCCGCTTAACTGAGAAGCAGGGGCCCTGCTGTGTGAAGCAAGGATTCCCCGGGTATCCTTAACAACATCTAATTGCTTCATCAAGCGCAAAAATATGTGTGGTCCTCACACAGCCCAGACGCACCTGATGGTGGTGGTCCAATTGCAAGAAATATCTCAAGCTGCAAATGTGGGAGATGGCTAGAAATTTAGGCCTGTAATAGGTGTGGACTGTAGCCAGTAAAGACTGTAGCCGGGGTTTCCCCCAGTCTCAAGAATAACCAGTGAGGCGCCGGATGCTCAACAGTCGTTCTCATGGATTCAGGAAACAGTTTACGCTAGCCAAAAAGTGGGGAACTCACCAGAGGAGCGGTGTTGGATGTGAATTTATGCGGCCAGGTGAATAGTGGTCTGTCGTGTATGGAGCAGAGTCCCTGATTTGTGCAGAGCAGAGTCCCCGGTCCCTGGGTTTCCAGGCGCAGGGCGCCCAGAAGCGCCCGTTCCATCATGGCACCAGAATGTTAGTTATTTGGCAGCCCTCTTACCCTGTGAGGAAACGTCCCAAAATATGACAAATCCACAAGAGTTTTTATTAAGATAGGAAAGAAAGAGACAGATGTGAACAGGCCTGTGGGAAACACAGGTGGTCAAGATGGAAAGTGAGGCCGGTGCAAATGGCTTCTGCTTATAAAGGGTGGGCCACACATGCGTGCAGGACCTCATGTGGCTACTCCACACATGCGCATAGATCACATGGCTGTGCGCTCGCTTTATGCAACCACGCAAAGCCATGGGGTCCTAGTCACGCGAGATGTTTTGACCTGGAAATGGTTATTTTGTACTGGAAATAACTAGGTGGAAGTGTCTAGGTCCGCCTGGCATGCCCAGCCGTGGGGGCATGTTGTGAATTCCTATCACACACCCTACCCTTTCTCTCTGTCTCTTCCTCACCATCGTTCCCTCTCACTGCACGTGTCCTTCCCCAGGCCTGGTTCTCTTGTCCCACTTCCTCCTAATAAAGCTCTCTGTGACGAGGCAGCTGTGGCTGTGGCTCATGACCTTTTTGCATGGCAACCAGTGCTGTTTATCATTCATTCACCCAGGGCCTCCTCCAGTTTTCAGAGTGTCCTCTCAAAGATGTGGCCATGCCAGGCCCCCAACCCATTCCAGAGCAAAGACCTGCCTTTGTTCTATGAGACTTCTTCTTCAGCAGACATTCTGTTGAAGGGAATTTCTTACACTCCCCCTATTTGACCTAAGGCCTACCACAGTGTATGCATTGCCTAGGCTTTGGGTCCCAGCATAGACTTCTGAAATGGGCACCTGCCATTTAAAGCCAGATCCCAAAATGCCCCTGGGGTGTCTTTTACAAAATCTATTCAAAATGGGGCTATCTGATACCATTTGTCTGAATGCTTGATTTCTCTGAGTGCTATGGCCTGGCAGTAGTATGCTCTTGATAACCAGTCAAGGTGGCCTCTGGAGGGAACCTTAGCATTTTCCATCCTCTTTGATCTTGAAAATATTTGTCAGCATAGAGATAACTGGACAGTTTTGGGTTCTGTGCTCCTGCCCTTCCTTCAGTAGCCAGTGTCCCACTGTACTAGTCTTCTTGTCTAGGGTCACGGCACCTCCAGATTCCCACCTATCTGGGAACTGGGACCCTGAAAATTCTGCCCAGACTATGCTCCTGATGACACTGGCCCCTCCCCCACTTCCCCAAACTTTACCCTTTCTATGGGTCTACATGTCCATTCAGTGGCCAAGGTTTCTCACATTTTTCACATTTTTTCCCCTATCCACCCTTCTCCCCTCCCCCCCTTCTGGGACAAAGGTCAAAGACCAAATTATTCCTCCTTACCTGCCTTCCTGTCCTCCCTCCTCCCAACTGCTCCCTGCTATCCCTCAACCCACATCCTAGTCCTCTCCACATGCTGGCCTAATGCCCCTGAATTTTCTCACATTTCTTCTCATATTCAGCCTCTTCAGACACCTGCCCTCCTCTGCCCTCTCCAAGAGGCCACTGGAGACGTTGGAATTGTCTGAGTCCATGTGCCATTCCCTCTTCAAGACCTCTCACAAATAAAAAAAGTGATTGGGGTCCTTCTCTGCTGATCCTTCTGTTTATATCAAGGAGTTACGTTATCTGTCCCAGGCCGATGATCTGACCTGGCATGACCTCTATGTGATCCAGGCCTTCACCCTCACTCCTGAGGAGCAAACTCAAGTTCAGGCAGCAGCTAGGCAGTATGCAGACCAAACCCACCTAGTAGACAATATGGTCCCTGTGGGTGACATGGCGACACCAGCTATAGAGCCTTACTGGGATTACCAACCACATCAAATGGCCACCAGAGAAAAGACCTCATGAGTTGTTGTCTCCTCAAAGGTATGGAAATGGTCTTAGACAAAGTGGTTAATTTTGATAAGTCTGGAGAAATTACACAGCTATCTGAAAAATACCTGGTTATTTTTCTAAACTGGTTACAAAAGATCATGGTTCAACATACTCACCTTGACCCAGCCTCCACAGCAGAAGCCACAGTCCTGGCCACCCACTTCATTTTTTAGTCAGTGCTGGATATTAGGAACAAATTTTAAAAGGCTAAGAAGGCTCCCTAAACTCTTCTACATTGGTGAAAATGGTTTTTCAAGTTTTTAATGCCCAAGAAGAGGCAGCCGAGTCATCCACAAGACAAGGCTGCAATAGAATACACTCTAAGCCCAAACCTTAGCAGCTGCCCTGAGGCCACCAGGGCCCCCACAAGCGGGACAAGAGAAGTTGACCACAAGGCTCCATCTTGCTGGAACTCAGCCCAAGTCTACTCTTCCAGAAGCCTACTTCAAATGAGGTCATCAGGACCACTGGTCCTGACCCCCAGGAGGCCATGCCCTGTCTGCCAACAACCTGGACAGTGGAGATCTGAATGCCCTTTTGGGGGCTCATTCTCTATGCCATGCCATGGAGGTCCAGCCTCAACAACACCTGCAACTGAGAATCTTCTGGCCATTGAACTCCTAAACCTGGTGGAAGACTGATGTGGCCTAGACTTGGTGACTCCCACTACCCTCTCAGAGTCTAGGGTGATACTACAGGTAGTGGGTAAGTCCATTGACTTTCTCTTGGACATGGAAGCTACCTATTCTGTTTTGACATCTCACTTGGGTCCTACAGTTTCCTCACCAATTTCTGTCACAGGGTAGACAGGACCCTTTTCTTCCCACTTAAGATCCTGCCACTTCCATGCATTCTTGCAGGGCGATTTTTCTCACACTCTTTTTTTAGTCATACCTGCTTGCCCCACACTTTGCTTGGTTGTAATATTCTTAGCTGCTTTGGGGCCACACTCACCTTGGCCACCATGCTCTCTCCTGAGTATTTCACAGGTCTATTCCTCCTGCTAAACATGTACCAAGGCCAATCCACAGGCACTCCAGATACACCAGCCTCTACTCCAGCTTTGAGGATACCAAATAGGTGAGGATTGGCAGGGAAAGAGCAGATATGGTAGCCCAAATACTTCTGGACCACATCATCCCTAGATTTGGCCTGCCATAGACCATACAAATGGACAAGGGACCAGCTTTCACTTTCAGGGTCATGGAGCTTGTGTTGGAGAGTCTCAGCATTTCTTGGAAGCTTCACATTTCCTATCACCCACAATTCTCAGGAAAGGTTGAGAAGACCAATGGACTCATCAAACAACAGCTCATAAGCTCTCCATTGAACTCAGGTTATCCTGGCCATCCCTTCTCCCCATTGCCCTTACCTGCTCCAGGCCACCTCATCCTCTCCTACGGGCCTGAGTCCTTTTAAGCTCCTTTATGGAAGGCCCTTCCCCCTCAATCACCATCTTCTGGCCAAAACTCCTCCACTGGCCAGGTATCTCCCCTACCTCTCCCTTTTGAGGTCCCTTCTCCATGCACATTCTGACAGCTATCTACCTGTCCCCACACCAATGGACCCAACTGCCCATGAGCCTGTTCCACCCTCCCTGGGGGGACAGAATACTCCTCAAACAGTTAGTTCCTAAGTTTCTAGAGCCCAGATGGACAGGATCTTACACTGTGACCCTCACCACCCCCTTGGCTGCCAAGTTCCTGGGACATCCATGCTGGTACCATCTCTCCAGGCTCAAGTGGGCACCTATTCAGGATATATGGTCCTGTCCAATAGCTGGGATCCTCCACCCTCCAGTTTTCCAAAATGTCCTAATGAAGGGCCTATCTGCTCTTCTGCCCTGTATATTCATCTTTTCAGTACAACTAGGGCAGGTGTTAATAATAATCCATTTTCTCTAGCAACTTGCCTTCTCTGCATCCTGAGGTCTCCGGGATGACAGCTAACCAGACACTCCTCCACTCACACCTCCTGCCCATGGACTCCAGACTCTTGCTTCTCCATGTTGCTCCATGCCCACAAAATGTAGCCAGACTTGAACTGGCACCTCTATATCCAAGGAGTCTGAAATATTCTGATGGAAGTTCCACCTCAGCCCCTGGCATCCTGACACCCAGAGTCTACGATGTTCTGGTGGAAGCCCCACCTCTCCGCCCAGTTCCTGCCCCTCAGAAAGCTCTGTCAAGCACAGCTCCTCCCCAAGAGATGCTCAAGACCACTCCCACGGGATATTTAAACTACATCCCAGAAAACAGACACATGGTTTTTCAGTCCCTCTTCCCTGAATCCTCTCTGGGAGTGCTTTATCCATTAAACCAGAGCTTTTTTCTAGTTCAGTCTGGTTTGGTCTGATTTGGATTGGTGTGTCAGCAGAGAGGCTTATTGGGGGTGTAAAAACTTCTCATAGCCCACTTTCAGTGTCTCAGTGCCAGCACCGCACATCACCAGCCACCAAATTTGACATTTGTAACCTTAATAAAGTCCCTGACATCACAGCCCATTCTCTGTCTGTCTGTGTCTGTCTGTCTCTTTTGTCCCACTCAGAGGCAACCTTTTGCTACCCCCCATCAATACATCTCTTGTGTGAGATCTGCTTTGGTATTCCTTGGCCTCATTCCATCAAGGTGCTCTTCCACCACAAAATCCTAACATTGGTGACCAGACTCAGTAGACTGTCCTGGTGGCTTGCCTGCTCCTCCTCCCAGTCTAAGCTGCAAGAGGACCCTATCCCTTATCTCTTGTCCATCTACAACAGATCCACCTTCTCTCACCAATCCCTCTCAGTGAGAGTAAATGCTTCCCTGAGTCTCTGGTTCTCTTAGAGGTGGAGGTAGTCACCTCTGACCCTTTTCCTTGAGTGAGGCTTCATTTCTTGGGCTTGGATTTTGCTTTTTGGCTTCCCCTGAAAGCTCAAAAGCCCGGTAGTTGGTGCCAAGTCTCCTTGGCTTTTAGGCCTTGACCTCTACCCAGTAAGGTGATGGCACACTGAATAGCTTGTGTCTTCCTCATTCAGTCTCCCTGAGTTCTGGGGACATCTTGGACTATAGGCCTGGGACCTTCCCCTCTTCCTCATTGAGGACCCCAAGCCCCTGCTGGACCCCCGCCTTGACTATTTTGGAGCCATGACAGGCTCTGGAAAACACTCAACAGAATGTAGGCCCCTGGCACAACATGATGTTCCCTTGAGCCTTCAACCTTGAGTCTAGGTCTAGTTACAGGAAAACCCTGCCAGATGTCTTCATACAGTAAAAGAAGCCAATTAAAAGTTATAGCAAGCAGGGTCATGATAAAGAAATCACATAGTAGCCATAACAACTGCTAAAAGAGATAATAGTTTTCTTGCAGCTACAGACTAACCAAGGATAGCACCTCCAGACTGGAGAAACATCAAACTTGAGTCTGCTCCTATGTAGTCTGTAGACCCCAAACCCCCTTGCTTCACATCCTTGCTTTACTCCCTTTAAATACCTGACCCCTGGCTACTTGGGGTCTCTCCTACTCTGGGGCTGCATCAGACAGACAGAGTCCCGAGTTAACTCATAACAGTTCAAAGACTTTGCTTTTGCATCTGATTCAGTCTCCTGGTGGTCTTTGGGGGAGTCTGGGTATAACACTCACCTATGGGAACAGTGTCATCCATAGAAACCTCTAGCCTCTCCATCTGGCACTTGACCTGAAAGGCTTCAAATTTGTTCACTTTTGTGATAAAGTCTGGCATCAATATCCCATAAGCCCCACATCTCCTCTGGGATGCCTTTTAGAAACCCTCAAACCTTTAAGCTTAATGCCCTACTTACAGACTTCTAAGCTTATCTGCCTCTGCACTAAAAAATGATCTAAATATTACTTAGATAACAATAAAAATGGCCACAGAATGGCTTGTTGGAGCTTGTTCTACAGGAGCTATCTAACTTTTGTCAGCGAAAGGGCAAATGGAAAGTTATCTTATAGCCAAGCTTTTTTCTATCTCAGCTCCAAACCCTCTCTCTTTGATTCCTATTCACCTGTCCATATGCTCCTAGCTGTGCAAACCAGCGGAACCTCTCACTGCTACTCTAGACCCTGCTAATGAACCCCCACCTATCTAACCTCCCACTCCCTCCTCTTCCCCAACTGTTCCTTCAGCCCCTCCAACTCCTTCCTCCCCTCTGGTGCTGGGCCACTCCAACCACCTGACTCTGGCTCCCACCCTTACCCCCCTTGCACATGGTCTTGAGCTGCTAAGGAACTCCACCCCAGTCAAACCAATCCAGCAGCCGTTCTTCCTTTGTGAGAGGTAGCCAGGGTGGATGGACTAGTTAAGGCCATGTCCCTTTCTCACTAGCAGAACTCTCAGATAGAAAAGAAACTAAGTTTATCCAACTCTACCTCTTTTGTAAAAGGATTCCAATATATCACCCAATCTTACAATCTTACCTTTTATGATCTATACATGCTCTTAACTATTAACCTACTTCCTGAGGAGCACAGGCGAGTTTGGGAACAGGCTAAAATACATGCAGATGAGATCTACCAGACTAATGCAGCACATCCTCCCAGTGCTGAAACCCATGTTGGGATTATAACACCCCAGGTGGCTCTCTAGCTAGAGATCAGTTGATGACTTGCCTCCTAGTGGGTCTCTGTAAGGCTGCCCTCAAACCAGTAAACTATGAAAAGCTTCAAGACATAGTTCAGGACAGACAGGAAAATCTGTCTCAAGTCCTAGAATGACTTACAAAGGCCCTCTTACATTATACTAATCTAGATCCTGAGAGCCCAGAGGCCAGACAGCTCTTTATGACCCTTTTTTTCCTCAGAGCTTCCCCAATATCAGGGTCAAGCTTAAGCATCTAGAGAGAGGGCCCCTGGCCCCACAGGCAGAAGTCTTAGTGCTGGCTTATAAGGTGTGCCATGGGAGAGATGAGAAAGCCCATAAACAAAAATATCAAATGCTGGCCAAGGGCAGCTAACTGGCTCCTGTGAATGCCCAAGGGCCCTCAGGTCCCTGTTTTAAATGTGGTCAAGAGAGCCACTGGGCTCTTACCTGCCCTGCCCCATGTGGGCTACCTGGGCACTGCCCAAAGTGCCACCAAGAAGGACATTGGTCGGTGGACTGCCCTGCACATCTTGTGACATGGGGACATCAAATGCAGACCACCCTCCAGCCAACCTTCTAGGCATGGCTGTGGATGTCTGAGAGTGCCTGGGTTTTGACATGACCACTGTCATCTCCCACAGGGAGCTGCAGGTAACCATTATAATATCAGGGTGATTAATTTCCTTCCTCATGGGTACCAGAGCTACTTACTTGATCCTGAGGGACTTTTAGGGACCCACCTCTCCTTCTCATCTCCCTATTGTCAGGGTAGGGGACAGCCTTACTTACCTCATCATACCCTACAACTCAACTGTATTTTCAGGGGTATCCCTCTTACCACACATTTTTGGTCATGCCAACTTGCCCCTAATGAGAAGACATTTTTTAGCCAAAGTAGGAGCTTCCATTTTGTTTGCTCCTTCCATTCGCCTGACCCCAGACTTGCCAGCAGCTCCTCTCCTCTTTCTCCTAGGCATCCACCCCACTGGTCCTAACACATCATTTCCTTTGCCAGCCTCTCAGGTGGACCCCAAGTCTGGGACACCCCAAACCCTTCTGTTGCTAGGCACCATTCACCCATTGTCATCTAGTTACAGAATCTACCTGGTACATTACCCAAGCTCAGCACCCACACTCACTCCAGAGCCTCAGGGGACTTAAATTTATCATCTCTAAACTTCTAAGAAAAAAGTTACTTCACCTCAACTCTTCTCCTTTTAACACCCCTATACTTTCAGTTAAAAAGTCTAATGGAACCTACTGCCTGGTTCAAGACCTCTAGCTCATTAATTCTGCAATGGTCTCCCTCTATCTTGTAGTCCCTAATCCTTACACACTTCTCTCCACTATCCCTTCAGGAACCTGTCATTTCTCAGTTATGGATCTCAAGGATGCTTTCTTCTCTAGTCCTCTTAGCCCTCAGTCTGAAAACATCTTCACTTTCACCTGGACTGACCCTGACACTCACCTGTCCATGCAGCTGATCTGGACTGTCTTACCACAGGGATTCAGGGAAAGTCCATACCTATTTGGTCAGGCCCTGGCTTCTGACTTACTCTTTTTGTCTCTCCCCAACTCTAAACTCATACAATGTGTAGATGACATTCTACTTTGCAGCCCATCATTACAAGTTAGCCAAACTACTAAGATCAAAAACACAGAGGAGAGCTTATGCTGGAGAGGATGTGGAGCAAGGGGGAACTCTCCTCCACTGCTGGTGGGAATGCAAGCTTGTACAGCCACTTTGGAAATCAATATGGCACTTCCTTAGAGAATTGGGAATCCATCTCCCCCAAGACCCAGCTGTAGCACTCTTGGGCATATACCCAAGGAATGCTCAATCATACCACAAGGGCATTTGCTCAGCTATGTTCATATCAGCATTGTTTGTAATAGCCAGAACCTGGAAACAATCTAGATGCCCTTCAACTGAAGAATGGATTAAGAAAATGTGGTACATATACACAATGGAGTACTACTCAGCAGAGAAAAACAATGACATCATGAGGTTTGCAGGCAAATGGATGGATCTAGAGAAAATCATCCTGAGTGAGGTAACCCAGACTCAGAAGGACAAACGTGGTATGTACTCACTCATAGGAGGATACTAGATGTAACACAAAGATGACTACACTGCTACACAACTCCAGGGAGGCTACCTAGAAAACGGGACTCTAGGAGAGACACAGGGATTGCCCAATGACAGGGAAATGGATGAGATCTACATGAACAACCTGGACGACAGTGGGAGTAATGAAGGGCAAGATTTGAGGGAAAGAAAGCTTAGGGGAGCAGGAGATCCCAGCTGGATCAAGAACAGAAAGGGAGAACAAGGACTAACAGACCATGATAAATGAAGACCACATGAGAACAGGAATAGGCAGAGTGCTAGAGAGGTCCCCAGAAATCCACAATGATACATCCTCTGTAGACTGCTGGCAATGGTCAAGAGAAAGCCTGATCTGACCTAGTCTGGTGATCAGATGGCCAAACACCCTAACTGTCGTGCTGGAACTCTCATCCAATAAGTGATGGAAGTGGATGCAGAGATCCTCTGCCAGGCCCCAGGTGGAGCTCCAGAAGTCCAATTGTCAAGAAAGAGGAGGGACTGTAAGAGTGTGAATTGTTGAGACCAAGATTGGAGAGGCACAGGGACAAATAGCCAAATGAATGGAAGCACATGAATTATGAACCAAAGGCTGTGGAGCCCCCAGCTGGATCAGGCCCTCTGGATAAATGAGACAATTGAATAGCTTGAACTGTTTGGGAGACATCCAGGCTGTGAGACTGGGACCTGTCCTTAGGGCGTGAGCTGGCTGTTTGGAACCTTGGGCTTACACAGGGACACTTTGCTCAGCCTGGAAGGAGGGGACTGGACCTGCCTGTACTGAATCCACCAGGTTTAAATGAATCCTCAGGGGAGTCTTGGCCCTGGAGGAGATGGGAATGGAGGGGAGGGGTTGGGGGGGAAGGTAGGGATGGGTACGGGAGGGGGGAGGACAGGGGAACCCATGGCTGATGTGTAAAATTAAAACACAAATATAATTAAAAAATTAAAAAAAAACATGTTAGCCAAACTAACACCTCTGCTCTCCTAATTTTTTTGTCCAGCCGAGGTTATAGAGTCTTGCCTTCCAAGGTTCAGCTGTATACTCCTCAGGTCATCTATATACCTCAACCCACAAGGCTATTTATTACTTTAGATAAAAGAACCTAATCTAGTCTCTTGCAGGCCCCTCTACTAAACAGGAGATTTTATTATTGGTGAAATTATTAAGGCCACTCCACATAGTTAAAAGGGAGGTTTACTTTGTGGGGTAACTTACAAATGAAGGGGTAGGTTGCAGGGTCTGGGAAAGGTATGGCACAGTCCGGCGGTGTTCTCTGGAGAACTCTGCTCTGTCTACCTCCAGTGTCCAGAGTCCTGGAACCAAGAAAAGCCTCTCCTTTTGATCCTGGATCTTCAGCCTCCTCCCTCAGCCCCGCCTTGTGGGCGTGACCATTACCGAAGCTCAGTGGGGGTTGGAACTTCCCGGCCAAGGCAGGGATGGCTATCCACTACAGTTTATTATTTCTGGGAGTAGCTGGCTTTTATGGTCCTGAATCCCAGACCTAACTCATTGCTTCTCCCTCTATGTAACAGAAAGAAGACTGGAGCCTGGAGGAGAACCTGTTGGAGCTTCTGAAATAGTTTAGTAATGGGGTGAAGGTAGGTTTCATATGGGGAGCCAAGCACTGCCTCATGTAAGAAGCAGGTAAGGAGGAAAAAAGATGGGACTCTAGGACACCACCTGGGACCCTCCTTTGCACCTGTAGCATACCTGTCAGAAAAACTAGACCTCACCACTCAGGGCTGGGCACCCTGCACATGTGCTTTAGCAGCTGCTGAGCTCCTTATTCATGAATCAAAGAAGCTAACCTTTGGGTCACCTACCACTGTCTTCTCTCACCATAACCAAAGGCTTACAAATTCTACCTCCTTCCCGAGTTCTTCCTTTCCAAGTGCCGCTACTGGAAGATGCCACTCTCACTTTCCTAACTTGCTCACTTCTTAATATCTCAAGCCTTCTCCCCCAACCTAATACTGACTGGTCCCTATCTCATTCCTGCATTGAAACCCTAGAGGAGCTATTGCTCCAATCTTCACATACAGGGTGGCACATTGCCTCAGGCCACTTACACAGATGGCAGTTCCTTTTTACATGAGGGGACCCATAAAGCAGGTTATGCCATAGTGTCAGATACTGGGGTGGTTGAAGCATAGGCACTCTGTGCCCACACTACTTATCAACAGGCTGAACTAAGAGCTCTCACCCGTGCTTCCAGTTGGCACAGGAGCAATTCCTAAGTATTTACACAGACTCCACATATGCTTTTTATTTCATATCCTCCTGTCTCACACTGCCATCTGGAAAGAGCATGGGCTCCTTACAGCAAAGGGAGAATCCATATCTAACTCAGGCAAAATAATGGCCATGCTAAAAGCTTCCCATCTACCCAAAGCTATAGGAATTATTTACTGCCGGTCTCATCACACTGACAGCTCCATCATCTCTAAGGGAAATAACCAGCTGATCAGGCAGCCATTCCACCCACTGCAGGGAATCCATACACTACAACCCACATCCTCACAGCCACCACCTGACACTCAGCAAATTCTGTCCTATCTTTTATCACCAGCTCTTTTATCCTAATAGTCAGGCTCTGTCTCATTTTGTCAAGGCTCACCTACAACTCATCCCTGAGGACTTACAGTTCTTAAAAGCTATTACTGCCTCTTGTAAAATTTGTCAAAAGTCAGATCCTATTTCCAAAATTGGAGCCATCCTTTTCCTACCCACCAGACTAGGGGCTCCCTCCAAGGGACTGACTGGCAACTTGATTTTACCCATATTCCTGCCATCAGATGGGTTCAATATCTCCTGGTCCCAGTGGATACCTCCTTGCACTGGGTTGAGGCTTTTCCAGTTGTTAATAAATGGGCTCAGACAGTCTCTGACCTCCTTCTCCAGGAGATTATCCCCCGATTTGGGACCCCACCTCTTTCCCATCTGACAGTGGCCCAGAGTTCACCTCTCAGATTTCCCAAACCCAATCTAAAGCTCTTAACATCCTTTGGCATTTCCATATCCCATACCATCCTCAGTCCTCAAGAAATGTAGAACAAATTAACCACTCCTTAAAAAATATTGTTAAGATGTCACAGGAACTTCACCTTGACTGGGTAAAACTATTGCCTCTAGCTCTTTTCAGGCTCTGGACTCTTTCCAAGCAACCCCTTTCAGTCTCACCATTTGAACTCATTTATGAGAAGCCAGTTCTAACCCCTGGCCTTCCATCCAACCTTTGCCCATTCCTGACCACTTGCTTACACCCCTTACTCTATCACCTCTGTTCTCTCCTATGGAATTGTACTGACCATTCACACCCTAGCCATGAGACAACCCTGACCACCTCTAATCAACATCAGGGATCAGGTCTTTCCTTCTTTCCCAGACCAATGCCCCTTACCCTTTATCCCTAAATGGCAGGGATGCTTCAAAGTAATTCTTGTAACCCCCACAGCTACTAAGCTTGACAGCTTTCCTCACTGGATTCACTTATCTCACCTAAAACCTTTTACCCTACTCTACTTCAGGGTAATTCCTCCTCATACACAGTGACACAAACAGGGCCCTACTCTCTTGTTTCAGAGGACACTGAGATCAATTGCCTCATCTCCAAGTCCAGAAGAATGAGGTTTAACCCCACAACCATACTCAATCCCACTGGACTGGGAACCCATATGTTTTTCTTCCTAATTCCCCCTCTGCAATCTCCTGTCTCTACCAATCACATTCTGCTTCTTCAGTTTCCCTCTGTGTCTCTAGTAACATATTCAAATTTCTAATTAACTACTCAGCTGACTGTTACAGGGCCACTGTCAGCCATGGATGGAGCTGGAGGTGCAAGGACCATCAAATATACCCAGGTGGTAAGAAACAGTAATACTCCAAAGGTCTTCACACCCCCAGACTCAAAAGGGTCTGGACTCTGCAAAAACAGGCTTTAATATAACAGTTTATTACTGTTAAATGCCCTCAGCAATCAACCACCTGTGTCTCCTGGATGCTGACGTGATGCCGAGATAATGAAAGGAAACAGGTGCCTTAAGGTTTGTCTCAGGTGAAGACAGGAAGACTAATTGATAATAATAGAAAAAAATAAAGTGTTTTCCACATTCCCCCTCATTATGTGACTTCATAACTTTAACACTAACCAATAAAATTCTGATAGCAGAGTACTAAACACTAAAATATCATAGCTAACAAGCTCAGGATATTAAATTCCCTTTGGTTGCTTCTTAATATTTCTAAAATTTGTCTCTTTAGTAAACTTAAAAATTCTTCTGGCCAGTCAGTGGTGGCTCATGCCGTAGTGGCTCATGCCTTTAATCCCAGCACTCAGGAGGCAGAGCCAGGTGGATCTCTGTCAGTTCGAGGCCAGCCTAGGCTACCAAGTGAGTTCCAGGAAAGGCACAAAGCTACACAGAGAAACCCTGTCTTGAAAAACCAAACCAAACCAAACCAAACAAAACAAAACAAAATCTTCTGAGCTCCAGGGATTCAACTTGGATCCACCCAGACAGGTCAGATCCACTCCAGATAAGTATCTTTCAATTTTTCCTTGGTCCTGGGACCCCCTTCCTCATTCTGAGACCCCTCAGGAACCCCCCTCATCTCTCCTTCCCCCACCCAAGTACCAGAATCTAAGAAAAAATTTTCTAAACTTCATCTTCTGCCTTGCCAGTATTTTATTGGGGCCAAACTGTCAGGACCAAACTGTCAGATCCAAACCTTCAGGTCCAAACAGTCAGATCCAAACTGTCAGGTCCAAGCAGTGCTGGACGATTCCACAGAGCTCAAACAGCATCGAAGACAACCAGCTACCTCAGGATGACTGGTTACCTTGGGAATCGCCCCCCCCCAATAACTAATGCCTGCCAAGTCAGCTGGAAGTAGTCTTGAGTGACCCGGTGTTCCCATTCCCATTCGAATACCTGCCACCCCTAACCCCTTACTTTTATTTTATTTTATATTTTACTTTTTTTTTGGTGCATTGGTGTTTTTTGTCTCCGTGCATGTCTGTGTGAGGGTCTCAGCTCTTGAAGTTAAAGACAGTTGTTAGCTGCCATGTGGGTGCTGGGAATTGAACCCAGGTCCTCTGGAAGAGCAGTCAGTGCTCTTAACCACTGAGCGATCTCTCTAGCTCCCAAGAGCTGGGGTTTCTTTCTTTCTTTTTTAAATTTTTTTCCAAAGATGATTATGTATGCAGTACATACCTGTAGGCCAGAAGAGAGCACCAGACATCAAATCTCATTACAGATGGATGTAAGTCACCATGTGGTTGCTGGGAATCTCCTTACTTTTTATAGTAAGAATAAGGGTAGAATGTTATCATTCCCTATACCCTAACTGCTTCTAGAATCCCATGGTTGAGCATGTGCTGTCAGCATTCAGGCAAAATGCTTACATCCAGGGCCTTATGTCGTATGTAGTTAATGTGCAACGTGGCCACATAATCTGTGCATATGTGTAGCCTGGCTATGTAAGCCCCTATATGCATGCTCTAGGTAATCCTTAAAAGCAGACTCCATCTATTCCCCCACCCCTTCAGCACATTTCCTCTCTGGCAGGCCTGTTCACTTGCTTGTCTTTCCTTTTTCCCTTAATAAAACTCTCAAAGTGGGTTTTGTTGTATCTTGTGGTCGTTTCTCATGCCTGGTAAATAACAGAGAGGATATACTATTTTAACATATTTTCAACTGTGATGCAATTCAATAATTCATGCTATTAGATTCTTCTAAGAGGGACTGGTGTTCCTCTGCAAACCCCAAGGGCCCTCCTCCAGTGGAAGGCATCTTTCTTCCCAAAGGATCCACCTGCTACTGTTGTACCCCAAACCCCAGAGACCACCAAGGAGCCAGTTTCTGATGCAAACACATAAAGGTCCTTTTATTCAGGTTTAACCTGGGCTACCACATGGCAGATGGAAGGAAATGTGGTAGAAGCCACGAGTTTTTTTTTTTTTTTAGGAAAAAAACCACAAGCTGGGAATTAGCAAATTGGGATTGGGTAGAAGGGATATGGGGCAAGGTGATTTTTTGAAATTAGTGGTCTAGACTTTGGGCATGAAACCACATTTGAAACTATTGGGTTAGACTTTTGGCAGGGAACCACAATCCGCTGAACAGGATTATCTGGATTGCTCAGCAGGATTATCTAGATATCCTCAAGGACCATAAACTGAAGACAGAATGTTTTCAGGAGGATACTGCTCTGTATCAGTTTGAGTTGCCATGGCACCCTCCTGAGGTCCTTCCTGGAACTGAGTATAGCAGGTGGTCTGAGATGGTGGCTGCCCTTTCCCTAAGATGCAGCCTATACAGTCATGACTAGATCTTTACAATATGATTCTGCTTAAATGAGCTTTCTTCTAGAACCCAGATGGCTTTAGAAAAGAGGCTCATGACCAGTCTTGAAAGCTATCCAACAGTCACTTTACCACCCACTATACCTTTCACTTTTTCCCTGATGCTTTACCTTCCTTTCAAAATAAGATTAATGCCTTAAAGTTATTTTTTTTTTTGAGAAAATGTCAGTCACATTCCACAATATCTTCTTAATATTTGCTAGATCCAGATCCAATGTCAGTGGGAAAGCAGATGGGAACTTGTTTCTACAGCATTTCCCTAGCAAAAGCAACTAGAAAAAAGGACAGAATAACAATATAAACAGTGGTCTTCTTAAATGGAGGAGTGATGGATGAGCACTTTTTTCTGCTCTTTCTTTTTTTTATAGTATTTTTATTTTATAATTAACTTAATTTCACATATCAGCCACAGATTCCCCCCATCCTCCCTCCTCCACCCCCCAGCCCTTCCCCCAATCCACCCCCACTCCCACCTCCTCCAAAGCAAGGTCTCCCTTGGAGAGTCAGCCCAGCCTGGCAGACTCAGTGAAGGCAGGTCTAGTCCCCTCCTCCCTACACCAAGGCTGAGCAAAGTGTCTCAGCATAGGCCCCAGGCTCCAAAAAGCCAGCCCATGCACCAAGGACAGGTCCCAGCTCCACTGCCTGGGGGCCTCCTGAACAGTTCAAGCTAATCAACTGTCTCACTTATCCAGAGGGCCTGGTCCAGTTCCATGGGGGCTCCTCAGCCACTGGTTCACAGTTCATGTGTTTCCACTAGTTTGGCTATTTGTCCCAGTGCTTTTCCCAATTGTGGTCTCAATATCTCTTGCTCATACAATCCCTCCTCTCTCTCACTGATTGGACTCCTGGAGCTCCACCTGGGGCTCGGCTGTGGATCTCTGCATGTGCTTCCACCAAACATTGGATGAGAGTTTTATCATGACAGTCAGGGTGTTGGGCCGTCTGATCACCAGAGCAGGTCGGCTCAGTCACTCGCTTGACCATTGCCAGTAGTCTACAGTGGAGGTATCTTGGTGGATTTCTGGGCACCTCTATAGCACTCTGCTTCTTCCTATTCCCCTGGAGTCTTCATTCATCATGGTATCTCCCTCTTCATTCTCCCACACTGCTCCTGATCTAACTGGGACCTCCCTCTCTCCTAAGCTCTCTTTCCCCTGACCCTTGCCCTCCATTACCCCATCCCACCCCCAGTTTGCTCATGTAGATCTCATCATCTATTTCTCTGTCATTGGGTGATCCCTGTGTCTCTCTTAGGGTCCTCTTTACTAGGTAGCCACCCTGGAGTTCTGAGTTGCAGTCTGGTTGTCCTTTGCTTTACATCTAGTATCCACTTATGAGGGAGTAGGCACCATGTTTGTCTTTCTGAGTCTGGGTTGCCTCACTCAGGATGATTTTTTTCTAGATCCATCCATTTGCCTGCAAACCTCATGATGTCATTGTTTTTCTCTGCTTAGTAGTACTTCATTGTGTATATGTACCACATTTTCTTAATCCATTCTTCAGTTTAAGGGTTTCCAGGTTCTGGCTATTACAAACAATGCTGCTATGAACATAGTTGAGCATGTGCCCTTATGGTATGATTGAACATTCCTTGGGTATATGCCCAAGAGTGGTATGGCTGGGTCTTGGGGAAGATTGATTTCCAATTTTCTAAGAAAGTGTCATATTGATTTCCAAAGTGGCTGTACAAGCTTGCATCCCCACCAGCAGTGGAGGAGAGTTCCCCTTGCTCCACATCCTCTCCAGCATAAGCTTTCTTCAGTGCTTTTGATCTTAGCCATTCTGACGGGTGGAAGGTGGTATCTCAGAATCATTTTGAATTGCATTTTCCTGATGACTACAGATGTTGAGCAATTCCTTAAATGTCTTTCAGCCATTTGAGCTTCCTCTGTTGAGAATATTGTTTAGTTATATAGCCCATTTTTTAATTGCACTGTTGGGTATTTTGAAGTCTAATTTCTTGAGTTCTTTATATATTCTGGATTTCAGCCCTCTGTCAGATGTGGGGTTGATCTTTTCCCATTCTGTAGGCTGTTGTTTTGTCTTATTGACTGTGTCCTTTGCCTTACAAAAGCTTCAAGAGGTCCCATTGATTGATTGTTTCTCTCAGTGTCTGTGCTATTGGTGTTATATTTAGGAAGTTATCTCCAGTGCCAATGCATTCAAGACTACTTCCTTTTTCTGCTCTTTCTATGATGCACAGATATTATTTTGTAAATACAATGAAGAGGGAAAATGGAAAACTCAGTCTTTCCTGGATAAGTAATGATCATACAGTCAGAGCCTTTGATGTGACCTCAGTTGGGTGATTTGGGAGCAGACTTTTTTTTACAATTTTTTTTTCTTGGCTAATTTTTTAAAATTACATTTGTGTTTTAATTTTACATATCAGTCATGGGTTCCCCTGTCCTCTCCCCTCCCGCCCCCACCCCCACATTTCCCCCATCCCCTCCCCTCCATTCCCATCTCCTCTAGGGCCAAGACTCCCCTAGGGATTCATTTAAACTTGGTGGATTCAGTACAGGAAGGTCCAGTCCCCTCCTTCCAGGCTGAGCAAAGTGTCCCTGTGTAAGCTCCAGGTTCCAAACAGCCAGCTCATGCCCTAAGGACAGGTCCCAGTCTCACAGCCTGGATGTCTCCCAAACAGTTCAAGCTATTCAATTATCTCACTTATCCAGGGGGCCTGATCGAGCTGGGGGCTCCACAGCCTTTGGTTTACAATTCATATGCTTCCTTTCGTCTGGCTACTCCTCCCCATGCTTTTTCCAATCCTGGGCTCAACAATTCATACTCCCACAGTCCCTCCTCCTTCTCGACACCTGGACACACGCAGCTCCACCTGGGGCCTGGCTGAGGATCTCTGCATCTACTTCCATCAGTCACTGGATGAGAGTTCCAGCCCGACTGTCAGGGTGTTTGGCCATCTGATCACCAGACTAGGTCAGATGATGGCATGTACCTCTTAAACTCTATGGTAGTTTCATGGACAATGTTTGTTTCTAGTTGCAAAACCTCATCCTTTCATTAAAACATTTCTTTTTGGTAAAGCCAATTGGGAAACACAGATCATCCATGTTCTTCCTCTCAACCCAGCACTGAAAAATCTTCCCAACATTTAGTGAACTTGGGTTCAGATGGCATCATTACTAAGGGTATTAAATAACCATGAATAATTGCTGTGGGATGTTCTGTATGTTAAATGTGTTGCTCTGATTAGTTAATAAATAAAACACTGATTGGCCACTAGCCAGGCAGGAAGTATAGGCAGAACAAGGAGAGAGGAGAATTCTGGGAAGTGGAAGGCTGAGGCAGAGAGACACTGCCAGCCACCATGAAAGTGAGATGTAAGGTACCAGTAAGCCACAAGCCAAGTGGCAAAGTATAGACTAATAGAAATGGGTTAATTAAAGATATAAGAACAGTTAGCAAAAAGCCTGCCATGGCCATGCAGTTTGCAAGCAATATAAGTCTCTGTGTGTTTACTTGGTTGGGTTTGAGCAGCTGTGGGCCTGGTGGGTAAGAGAGATTTGTCCTGACTGTGGGCCAGGCAGGACTGGGGAAAACTCTAGCTACAAATAAAGTCTTCCTTGTCTATTTGCAGTTGCCTTGTGTCATTTCTGTTTTGAAGTCCTTTGGGGATTTGTCCTTCTTTATCTCTAAGGCCATAACTCTATGCCTGACTTGTTAGTCCTAGTTGAGTCCCACCATGGCAGGCATTTTCCACTAGTTAAACTTGTTTGTGATGGTGAGCATTCATTTGTGCATTGAATTTGAGTTCTTCAAAAATGTACTAAAAGACCTGGGCTTTACCTCTGAAGTATCATTTACAAATTACAGTGCTTCCCCAAGCCAACAAGTTTCCTCAGAGCTCTCTTCATGTCCTTGTTCTGCAAGCTGCAGATAAAAGGGTTGAGCGTGGGGTGACCATTGTGTAAACAATGGATGCCACTATTCCAGTGTCTGCAGAGTAGGAGGATGATGCCTGGAAACACACCAGAAAGATAGTTCCATAGAATAGAGTGACTACTGTCAGGTGTGAACCACAGGTAGAGCAGACTTTGTGCTTTCCTTCAGCAGGGGAGATCCTGAGGATGGTGTGCATGATGTGGCCATAAGAGACCAGGACACAGATGAGAGGCCCACACCTGAGAGGGCAGCTCCAGCAAACATCATGAGCTGAAAGGTCTGGGTGTCTGAGCGAGCTTGAGGACTGGGAGTAGATCACAGAAGTGTGGGATGGAGTGGGAGGCACAGGAGACATGAACCATCTGGAGTGTGAGCGAAAAGGCCAGGAGGTTGGAGCAGAGCCAGCATGTGGTCACCAGAAACAGGCATCTTTGGGGACACATGATAGTGGTATAGTGTAGAGGAAGGCAAATGGCCACATAGTGATCATAGGCAATCACAGCCAATAGGAAGTCATCCAGCAGGGCCAGGACCATGAAGAAATACATCTGCAGAAGGCACCCAGTATGGGAAATGGTGTGAAGCTGGGTTTGGATGTTGGCCAATACTTTGGGGACAATGGTGCTGGTGCAGCAGGTATTGATGAAGGACAGGTTGGCCAGGAAGAAGTACATGGATGTGTGAAGGTGTGGGTCAGAGCCAATGGCCAGGATGATAAGCAGATTCCCCAAAAGGGTGATCAGGTACATTGCCAAGAAGAGTGTGAACAGGAGAGGCTGCTGCTCTGGGTCCTCAGAAAAGCCCATAAGCAGGAAGTCAGAGATGACCGTTTGGTTTCTAGTTTCCTTCTAAGGCAGATAAATTAGTAAGGGGTTAAATAATCTGGTCTTTTAAAAAAGTCACAGATTCCAAAGACTTTGTAGCCCCTTGTTCCTTACTAAGGCCACTAAGAATGACTAGTTCTTAAAACTTTTCATGTGTAAATATGTATGACTATTAGGAGTGTGCCTGGTTATGATGAAACAGTCAGAAGGGAGGTCATTGGCTTCATCATCACTGTATTGCATCAAGTTCTCTCTGAAGACTGAACTGCAGTTTTTCTCATATACATCCCATCCCCCTCTGTGCGTGTGTGAGTGTTCTGCCAGCCTACATGCATGTATGTCTACCATGTGTATGCCCAGTGCCCAAAGAGGCCAGAAAAGGGCACTGGACACCCTGAAACTGGAGCTACTGTGTGAGTGCTGGGCACTGAATTGGATCCCCTATAAGCACATCTAGTGCTTTGAATTGCTGAGCCGCCACTCCAGTCCCCAAACTGGAATTCATACCTCTTCAATCTTGGCTCCTTTATAAAGACACTTAATAATACAGTTTCATCCTCAGTCCCTTAGGTCAGAGTTCATATAAGGTCATTTATTTCTAAAACTTAATAGAGAGTACAAAAGATTCTCCTTCTTTCTCCCTTCCTCAGACCCTTCCTCTGTCCCTCTCTTTCTCTCTTTTTTTCTCTACATGCATTTTAAGGCAGACAGAAGCAAAATAATTTCTTCACAGAGAAGCTAGCTGAGATAGACATGCTGGCATGCTCTAGCCCCTTGCTTCTGATCACCACTGTAGTGAGTTAATGCAGTGTGAATCTGAAAATACATCATTTCCACTTCATCCTCACCTCACCATCAATACTTTCCACTTTAGGATTAGGATTCCCTAGAGATCAGAAAAGAATCCTCTCTGTCCTCATTTGCAGGCTGACTGTGTGGGCTAGTTTCCTCTCTGAGTCACTTTTCATCCGCATGTATGACTTCTTCACACTGTGCTGTCATTATTGAGACAAGCACCGGATAATTAGGGATGGTGAGCAATTCCTTAAATGTCTTTCAGCCATTTGAACTTCCTCTGTTGAGAATTCTCTGTTTAGTTCTATAGCCCATTTCTTAATTGGTCTGTTGGGCATTTTGATGTCTAATTTCTTGAGTTCTTTATATATTCTGGATATCAGCCCTCTGTCAGATGTGGGGTTGGTGAAGACCTTTTCCCATTCTGTAGGCTGCCACTTTGTCTTGTTGACCGTGTCCTTTGCTCTACAAAAGCTCATTTTCAACAGGTCTCATGAGCTGGCTGTTTGGAACTTGAGGCTTACACTGGGACACTTTGCTCAGCCTGGAAGGAGGGGACTGGACCTGCCTGTACTGAATCCACCAAGTTTAAATGAATCCCCAGGGGAGTCTTGGCCCTGGAGGAGATGGGAATGGAGGGGAGGGAATGGAGGGGAATGGTAGGGATGGGTGCGGGAGGGGGGAGGACAGGGGAACCCATTAAAACACAATATAATAAAAAAAAGGGGAAAAAAAGGCTGGAGAGATGGCTCAGCCATTAAAGGCTAGGCTCACAACCAAAAATATAAGAGACAAGCACCCATGAAAAGCTGTGTTTCTCTGTGTGGGGAGTCATTCTAGGATTAGTAGTCATTGATGAGATGGGAGCCTGGGACACAATGCAATGGGAAGCATCAGCTAATGTGTTTCCCAGTTTTGTTCCTCACATGCTTTGAAGTTTAAAAATGTAGTTAAAAATCTTACCTGAGACATTTGATGAGAAGCTCAAATGCTGGCTGGGATTATCAAGTTTCTTCATGAATCATTGTGTGTAATCCAAAAGAAATATTTCAGCATTGCTGCTCCATGGTGTGGAGGAGCAAATGAAGAAAACATTAAGTGACAGCTGGGGCTAACATCATGTGTGTTTAGCCCAGTGGTTAAAATAAATATTCTCACAGTGTGACAGGACTCCCCCACTCTTTACTCTGAGTATAGATGTTGAGAACATCTCTTAACTTCTCTAACTTTGTTTTACACATCTGTTTAAGTGGGATAATAATATGGTAGTATAGAATGTTATGACAATTAAGTTTGATAATGATTAAATTATTTAGAATAAACCTAGCACATAGAAAGTACTTAGTAAAATATTATTGAAATAATTGCTAATTTTAATAAAAAGGCATTTTTGTTGTGTCCTTTTTACAATCTGAAGGTTGGTTTTATAATGTCACTATTAAGTGAGAATTATTGGAACCATCCTCCATCCCCCCTTCATCTTTGAGTAGTTGTGAATCTCAGAATAATCCATGGAAAAACATTCATTTTTGGCATATGGAAAGTACACATCAACTTGTCAAGTAACTTAATCATTACAGCCAAAATATTCTTATAACACACCAGTAATAAATAGGATAGGCATCAGTTATTAGCCCGTAAAGTGCTGGACCAAGAAGAACCTCATGAATATCAAGCATTTTTACTAATATGAATTAAAATAGAAGGGTGAAGTGGTCCTGAGAGTGTCATATTATCCTTGACGCCTCACATGGTGATCAGAGGGCCAGAAAATGATTGCCAAAAAGGAAGACAGGAAGAAGAGAAAGAAAATAGAGTCTATGTGTATGTATAAAGACATGTTCCATGAATCATAGGTAGAATCTGTTTTCCTTTCCTGCTCCAATCCCAAGTCTTACCTAGAGTTCAGGCCAGTCTTTACCACCAAGGCAGTGAAGTTCACTGCCTCATTGTTATCCCAAGAAAACATGACTGTAGTCACAGTGTCTGTCTTGTTTGTAGATGTGGTGCAGACTGAAGTCTCAGGTCTTTAATGACTCTCAGGCCTGAGAGTCAGGAAGAAGTGGTGATTTCCATATGCAATGTCTCCTGGGGCCCAGTCCCAGACCTGCCAGTTACACAGATAGGGCAACTGTCTAATGACCAGCTGTCTCCTCTGGATTATGGTCCCATGAGTCCATCCATGTCACTAATAACTCTATTCAGAGTGACCAGGGCTGGAACGCATGGGGCCTTTGGGCTTGCTTTTCTTCTGGGCTTCTGGTTGATGTCATTTCTTATGCTGAATGGAGTCTTCCCTGTTGTGGAAGTCATGATTTCTAATCAGAGTCCAGTCATCATGTATGAAATATGCATGCTTCAGAAAATAACAAGTAAATAATGAAATTGATTAGGAATCATAAATACCCACAAAAGGCATGCAAAAGAGAGGGCTTTTTTACTTTCTATGACCTTGGGTATTGGAGATAATACTAATTAATGTGTAGCCTCTCTATTAGGGATGGGTACTATATATGGTTTTATCTATCCATCCATCCATCCGTCCATCTATCTATCTATCTATCTATCTATCTATCTATCTATCTATGTATTGTTGGAAACATAGCTTATGGATTCAGTAGTAGAGA
Organism: Onychomys torridus; assembly: GCF_903995425.1. Taxonomy (NCBI): domain Eukaryota; kingdom Metazoa; phylum Chordata; class Mammalia; order Rodentia; family Cricetidae; genus Onychomys; species Onychomys torridus. Next base: position 2,111,724 of record NC_050446.1, read on the forward strand.
ATGTGTCTAGCATGTTGCAAACCCCCTGGGTTTGAGCTCATACATATAAAACATAGAAAAGAGTCTATAAAATGATCCTTTAATTTCCATTCCCTCACAACTCAGTTTAGATTGTATGTGGTTTGGTGATTTCACAGTGAGATCCTAACTTATTGAACCATGTGCTATTTAACCTGAATTGTGAGGGAATGAACATTAAATTGTAATTAAACAGCATGCCTCTTTTCTATCATGTCCTGCCTTTCTTTCTCTACAAGAAACTCCTGTGGAATTACAGGCATGAGCCGTGATGCCTGGCTGTTCTTTTTCTTGGTCTTTTCTGTCACATTCTACTCTTTCTTCATGTTTTGTTCTTACATGTTTTGTTTTTCTTCTTTTATTTTACTTGGATTAAATTATCCATTTTTCTTATATGTTTTAAGATGGAAGCTTAGCTCATAATTTCACAGCTCTAGTTTTTAATTTCTAACTTTTATAATATTATACATTTCTTATAAATAATCTTACATTAGTATTTATGCCATTGAAAATATTTTCTAATGAATAATCATATGTTGGCTTCTTTTATTCCTAGATCATTCCTACTGAGTTCCCAACTCCCAAACATATGAGAATTTCTAGTTGTGTGTATGTGTGTGTGTGTGTGTGTGTGTGTGTGTGTGTGTGTGTAGACCAAAGGTCAACTCAACTGGGTGGGTGTCTATGTTGTTTCTCTGACAGGTTCTCTCACTGAACCTGGAGCTTGCTTGCTACTTTAGCCTCAGGGATCCTCATGTTTCTGCCTCCCCAGTCCTGGGTTTATATGCTCTTATGCTCACTTTTTTTTTTTTAAATAACCAGGGTTCTGGGGGACCAAATTTGGATCTTCATGCAAGCACATTTCTGATGGAGCCATCTCTCCAGCCCATCTGGTCACATCTTTGTTATGCTTTTTTAAGTTGACTACATATGATGTATATGATTTTAGCCCATTGATATTTATTACTTTTTAAATGTCTCAGTATGTGAGCAAAGTACATTTCCCCTTGCATTCTTACACTCATCTGCAAGTGCTAAGTATGATACCCTGTATATGTCTGTTGCTAATTGTATTTTTAAAATATCACGTATAATTACTGAGTTTAGAACAATCTATTCACTCAATGAATTACCATCAATACATTAGAAATCTATTAATAAGTCTGGGTTTGTGGGCCAGTGGGAAGAATTAACAGGTAAAGGCACTCACTGTCAAGCCTCATGACTTGAGTTCAGTTCCTAGAACCCCATTATAGAAGGAGAGAATCGAACCCTGCAAGTTGTTCTCTGACTTGTCATGTGCACAAACCATCCCCCCAATAAATAAATGTAAAACATTAAAAATAATGCCTTTATCTTCTGGGTGTTGGTGGCCCAGGTCTTGACTCTCAACACTTGGGTGGCAGAGGCAGGCAGATCTCTAAGTTCAAGGTCAACCTGGTCTGCAGAGCAAGTTTCAGGACAGCCAGGGCTACAGAGAAAAACCCTGTCTTAAAAGACAAAGAATAAAACAAACCAAAAAACAAACAAAGAAAAAGAATACCTTTATTATTTTTATGTTTATAATTTAAAAAATAAAATTATTATGTTTTCCTGGTAAATGGAAGTTCATTACATGAACCTTTATGTGTGTGAAAATTCCTTAAAATCTACTCATTTGATAATAATTGAGCATGTCAATACTTTTATGACTTTATTTTTCAACTCCTTTATATTCAGTCTTTCTATGTTCTTAGGTGCCTGGAGTAAACAATTTAAAAAACATGTGTTGCTGTATTTAGAAAAAGGTCAGAGCTGTACATGTAGAGTGTAATGAATTTTCTAAAACACATATCACTTTTCCCAGATCATGAAATAGGGCATGGCCAGAATTCCAGAATCCTATTTCAAGTCCCTGTGTAGAGAAAAAAACTTGAATCATTTATAGAAAGTAAGAGGGATTTGTTGAGAGAGGAACACTTCAACCATATGACTTTACTATATAGTAATTTCTGGTTGTATGTATCAAAGCAATATATTTCACCAGGAGATCAAAAATACATGATTATTTTCATGAATCTTGAATGGAGGGGTTTGTAGTTGAAATCTCAGGAAAAGCAGTTACAAAGAACAAGAACTTCTGATATGAACATATAAAAACTAACTTATATGAATAAAAAAAATGAGAAGAGGGAACAAGAGAGAATAATGAGGTAGAAAGAATAAATGTTGTGTGCTTGTTCTCCTATGGGGAACCAAGGTTCACACACACAAGTGGAAGGGAAACTGTTTAGGAGGGACCAACCCATGCAAAGGAGGGTGGGTGACAAAGGTGGGTGAGAAGAACTGAATATGAGAAAGTACACAGACCTATGTACATACAAGTACCATAATGAGACACAGTCTGTATGCTAACAAACATACATTAATAAGACACCACTAAGGCCCTGGAACTACCATCTGGACCAGAGGTGAGTGCCTGGGGTCACACCCAGAGAGGCCCTGCACCAGGTCCCAGCCCTGGGCACCAGCCATTCTGGGGAAGACCTTCCCAACTTGGCCCCAGTTTCTGGCCATTGGCAGGCCCTGCAGGAAGGTTTCCCTTCTCCAAGACCCCCGGTGGACCCTATAATCTCCACACCGTGCCCCCCCACCCATCGGCCTGAGACCCCAGCCACATCCTGAGACTTAGAAACCAGCCCCCAGATTCCATCATGCCCCAGAACTCCCATCAGGACCAGAGGTGAGTGCCTGGGATCATAACTAGAGAGGCCCCACCTTTAGGTCCCACCCCTGGGCAACAGCCATCCTGGAAAGAACTACCTAACTTGGCCCCAGTTTCTGGCCATTTGGCGGGCCCTATGGGAAGGTTCCCCTTTTCCAAGACTGCAGGAAGACCCTATAATCTTCACACCCTGCCCCCACACCCATCTGATCGAGACCCCAGCCACTTCCTGAGACTAGAAACCAGCCCCCAACTTCCACTCTGCCCTGGAGCTCCCATCTGGACAAGATAAGGAGACCCCAGCCACTTCCTGAAACTTAGAAACCAGCCTCCAGCTTCCATTCTGCCCTGGAACTCCCATCTGGACCAGAGATCCCAGCTCCCATCCTGCCCCGGAGCTCCTTTCTGGACAAGATACAGAGACCCCAGCGACTTCCTGAGACTCAGAGACCAGCCCCAAGCTCCCATCTGGCCAGCATTCCCATCTGGACCAGTAATGGTGAAATTATTTAGGCCACTCCATGTAGTTAAAAGGGAGGTTTATTTTGTGGGGTAACTTACAATGAAGGGGTAGGTTGCAGGGTCTGGCAAAGGTATAGTGCAGTCCGGCGATGTTCTCTGGAGAACTCTGCTCGGTCTCCCTCCAGCATCCCGGGGAACCAAGCCCGCAACCTCCTCCGTCTTCCATTTCCTTCTCCACCCTGTCTTGTGGGCGTGACCATTACCAAAGCCTCAATGGGGGTTGGAACTTCCAGGCCAATGCTGGGATGGCTATCCACTACAGACCAGAGCTCCCATTCAGCCCAGAGCTTCCATCTGGACCAGAGAGAGGCTCCCTAAATATGTCAGCTCTGTCTGGACCAAGTGTGCTGATAAGACCAAGAACAAATCCTCGAGGAGATGGGCAGATGTCAAGGGAGAAGTACATACAACAAAATAAAGAGCAATACAGCATCACCAGAACCTAGCCCTCCTCCAACAGCTAGACCTGAACATCAGAGAATGGAAGAAGCAGGAGAAAACAACCTTATAAATAACATCATGAAGAGGTTAGAGCCTAATATAGAAGAAATCAAAAATAAAGTGGAGGAACAGACAAACAAAATATGGGAAGAACGCTATAAAAAAAAAACTAGAGGAAAGGACAATTAAAGCAGAAGAAAACAGTAAGTCCCTGAAAGAAAATAATGAAAAAGCATGATGAAACAAATGAGGGAAACAGTCCAAGAACTGAAAAGGGAAGTAGAAAAAAATGAAGAAGACTCTAGCAGAAGGAATGCTGGAAATAGAAAATCTGAGTAAACAAACAGGAACTTCAGATGCAAGTATAACCATCAGAATGCTAGAGATGGAAGAGAGGATCACTGGTGTTGAAGATACGAGAGAAGAAATAGACTGATCAGTCAAAGAAAACATTAAGCAAACAAAGTCATGACCCAAAATGTCCAAGAAATTTGGGACACCATAAAAAGACCAAACCTACAAACAATAGGGATAGAGGAAGGAGAATGTCAACTCAAAGGCACAGAAAATATATTTAAAAATAGCACAGAAAATATATACAATAAGATCAAGAAGAAAACTTTCCCAACTTAAAGAAGGAAATGCCTATGAAGATACAAGAAGCCTATAGAACACCAAGCAGACAAGACCCCCCAAAAAAGTCCCCTCGCCACATAATAATTAAACAATTGAATATACAGAATAAAGAAAGAATATTAAGAGCAGCAGGGGAAAAAGGCCAAGTGACTTATAAAGGCAAACCCATCAGAATAACATCCAATTTCTCAATGGAGACTTTGAAAGCCAGAAGGACCTAGACAGATATAATGCAGACACTAAGAGACCATGGATGCCAGCCTAGACTAATATACCCAGCAAAACTTTCAATCATCATAGACGGAGTGAACAAGAAATTCCAAGACAAAGCCAGATTTAAACAATAGATATCCACAAACCCAGCCCTACAGAAACACTAGAAGGAAAATTCCAACCAAAGGAAGGCAGATACACCCTCGAAAACACAGGCAAAAGATAACACCACAGCAGTAAACCCCAAAGAAGAGAAGTACACACACACACTACCACCAAAAAAAAAAAAAAAAAGGAATGAACAATCACTGGTCATTAATATCCCCTAATATCAATGGACTTAATTCACCTATAAAAAGACACAGGGCAACAGAATGTACACAAAAACAGGACCCATCTTTCTGCTGCATACAAGAAACACACCTCAAATTCAAATATAGACACTACCTAAGAATAAAAGGCTGGGGAAAGGCTTTCCAATCAAATGGTCTTAAGAAGCAAGCTGGTGTAGCCATCCTACTATCCAGCAAAATAGACTTCAAACTAAAATCAATCAAAAGAGATCAAGAAGGTTATTACCTACTCATCACAGGAAAGATCCACTAAGATGAAATTTCAATTCTGAACATTTATGCCCCAAACACAAGGGCACCCACATATGTAAAAGAAACATTACTAAAGCTTAAATCACATAGAAAACTCCACACATTAATAGTGGAGACTTCAACAACCCACTTTCACCTCTGGACAGATCTGCCAAATTGAAACTTGACAGAGAAATAAAGGACTTAACTGATGTTATGACTCAAACAGACTTAATCAATATCTACAGAACATTCCATCCTAACAAAAAAGAATATACCTTCTTATCAGCACCCCATGGAACCTTCTCTAAAATTGACCACATACTTGGCCACAAAGCAAATCTCAACAGATACAAAACAATCAGAATAACTTCCTGCATTCTATCAGACCACCATGGTTAAAAATTAAATTTCAACAACAACAAAAACAACAGAAAACCTACAATCTCATGGAAACTGAATAATGTTCATCTAAATCACCAATGGGTTAAGGAAGAAATAAGGAAAGAAATTAAAGACTTCCTAGAGATCAATGAAAATGAATACTCCCAAACTTATGGGACACTATGAAAGCAGAGCTAAGAGGGAAATTCATAGCATTAAATGCCCACATAAAGATATTGGAGAAATCTCACACTAGTGACTTAACAGCACACCTGAAAACTCTAGAACAAGAAGAAGCAAAGTCTCCCAGGAAGAATAGATACCAGGAAATTATCAAATTGAGAGATGAAATCAATAAAATAGAAACAAAGAGGAGAACACAAAAAAATTAATGAAACAAAGAGTTGGTTCTTTGAGAAAATCAACAAGATAGACAAGCCCTTATCCACATTAACCAAAAGACAGAGAGAGAGAGAGAAAGAGAGAGAGAGAGAGAGAGAGAGAGAGAGAGAGAGAGAGAGAGAATCCAGATTAACAAAATCAGAAATGAAAAGGCGGACATAACAACAGACAATGAGGAAATCCAGAGAATCATCAGATCATACTTCAAAAACCTCTACTCCACAAAACTGGAAAATCTAAAAGAAATGGATACTTTTCTAGATAGGTACCACATACCCAAGTTAAATCAAAATGAGATCAATCATTTAAATAGTCCAACAACCCTTAAGGAAATAGAATCAGTCATTAAAAGTCTCCCAACCAAAAAAAGCCTAAGACCAGATGGTTTCAGCTCAGAATTCTACCAGATCTTCAAAGAAGAATTAATACCAATACTCTTTAAATTGTTCCACACAATAGAAGCAGAAGGAATATTACCAAACTTTTCTATAAGGTTACAATGACCCTGATTCCTAAACCAAACAAAGATGCAACAAAGAAAGAGAACTACACACCAATCTCTCTCATGAACATTGATGTAAAAATGCTCAATAAAATACTGGTAAACAGACTCCAAGAACACATCAAAACAATTATCCAACATGATCAAGTAGACTTCATTCCAGGGATGCAAGTGTGGTTCAACATACGAAAGTCTGTTAATGTAATACACCATATAAACAAACTAAAAAAAAAACCACATGATCATCTCCTTAGATGCAGAAAAGGCATTTGACAAAATCCAACACCCCTTCATGATGAAGGTCTTGGAGTGATCAGGAATAGAGGGAACATACATAAATATAATAAAGGCAATCTACAGCAAGCCAATATCAAATTAAATGGAGAGAAACTCAAACAGATTCAACTAAAATCAGGAACAAGGCAAGGCTGTCCCTTCTCTCCATACTTATTCAATATAGTACTTGAAGTTCTAGCCAGAACAATAAGACAACATAAGGAGATTAAGGAGATACAAATTGGAAAGGAAGAAGTCAAGCTTTCCCTATTTGCAGATGACATGATAGTATAACATGAATGACCCCAAAAATTCAACCAAGGATCTAATACAGCTTATAAACACCTTCAGCAACATAGCAGGATACAAGATCAACTCAAAAAAATCAGTAGCCCTCCTATATACAATAGACAAACAGGCTGAGAAGGAAATCAGAGATACATCACCCTTTACAACAGTCACAAATGATATAAAATACCTTGGGGTTACTCTAACTAAGCTTGTGAAGGACCTATATGAGAAGAACTTTAAGTCCCTGAAAAAAGAAATTAAAGAAGATGTCAGAAAATGGAAAGATCTCCCATGCTCATGGATAGGCAGGACTAACATAGTAAAAATGGTGATCTTTCCAAAAACAATCTACAGATTCAATGCAATCCCCATCAATATTCCAACACAATTCTTCACAGACCTGGAAAGAATAGTACTCAACTTCATATGGGAAAGCAAAAAACCCAGGATAGCCAAAAGAATCCTATACAATAAAACAATCTCTGGAGGCATCACAATCCCCAACCTCAATCTCTACTATAGAGCTACCATAATAAAAACAGCTTGGTACTGGCATAAAAACCAACATGTCAACCAATGGAATCGAATTGAAGACCCTGACATTAACTCACACACCTATGAACATATAGTTTTTGACAAAGAAGCCAAAACACTATAATGGAAAAAAGAAAGCATCTTCAACAAATGGTGCTGGCATAACTGATGTCAAGGTGTAGAAGGCTGCAAATAGATCCATATCTGTCACCGTGCACAAAACTCAAGTCCAAGTGGATCAAAGACCTCAACATAAATCCAGTTACTCTGAACCTGATAGAAGAGAAAGTAGGAAGTAATCTTGAACACATTGGTATAGGAGATCATTTCCTAAATATAACACCAGTAGCACAGACACTAAGGGAAACAATCAATCAATGGGACCTGTTAAAACTGAGAAGCTTTTGTAGAGCAAAGGACACGGTCAACAAGACAAAGCGGCAGCCTACAGAATGGGAAAAGGTCTTCACCAACCCCACATCTGACAGAGGGCTGATATCCAGAATATATAAAGAACTCAATAAATTAGACATCAAAATGCCCAACAGTCAAATTAAGAAATGGGCTATAGAACTAAACAGAGAATTCTCCACAGAGGAAGTTCAAATGGCTGAAAGACATTTAAGGAATTGCTCAACATCCCTAATTATCTGGGAAATGCATCAACAACCTTACATCTGTCAGAGTGGCTAAGATAAAAGACACAGAAGACAACTTATGCTGGAGAGGATGTGGAGCAAGGGGAACTCTCCTCCACTGCTGCTGGGAATGCAAGCTTGTACAGCCACTTTGGAAATCAATATGGCACTTCCTTAGAAAATTGGGAATCCATCTCCCCCAAGACCCAGCTGTAGCACTCTTGCTATACCCAAGGAATTCTCAATCCCACCATAAGGGCATTTGCTCAGCTATGTTCATATCAGCATTGTTTGTAATAGTCAGAACCTGGAAACAGCCTAGATGGCCTTCAACTGAAGAATGGAGAAATCAAATGTGGTACATATACACAATGGAGTACTACTCAACAGAGAAAAAATGACATCATGAGGTTTTCAGGCAAATGGATGGATCTAGAAAAAAATCATTCTGAGTGAGGTAACCCAGTCTCAAAAAGACAAACATGGTGTGTACTCCCTCATTGGAGGAAACTAAATGTAAAACAAAGGATGACTAGACTGCTACTCATAACTCCATGGAGGCTACCTAGAAAGCAGGACCCTAAGAAAGACAGAGGGATTGCCCAATGACAGAGAAATGGATGAGATCTACATGAACAACCTGGATGTGAGTTGGGGTAATCAAGGGCAAGTGTGGAGGGAAAGAGAGCTTAGGGGAGCAGGAGATACCAGCTGGATCAAGAACAGAAAGGGAGAACAAGGAATAACAGATCCTGATAAATGAAGACCACATGAGAACAGGAACAAGCAAAATGCTAGAGAGGCCCCCAGAAATCCACAAAGATAACTCCAGTGTAGACTACTGGCAGTGATCGAGAGAAAGCCCGAACTGACCTAGTCTGGTGATTGGATGGCCAAACACCCTAACTGTCCTAGAACTCTCATCCAATAACTGATGGAAGTAGATACAGAGATCCTCAGCCTGGACCCAGATGGAGCTCCAGCAGTCCAATTGGCGAGAAAGAGAAGGGACTGTATGAGTGAGAATTGTTGAGACCAAGATTGGAAAAAGCACAGGGACAAATAGCCAAACTAATGGAAACACATGAATTATGAATCAAAAGCTGTGAAGCTCCCAACTGGATCAGGCCTTCTGGATAAGTGAGACAACTGAATAGCTTGAACTGTTTGGGAGACACCCAGGCAGTGGGACCTGGACCTTTCCTTAGTGCATGAGCTAGGTGTTTGGAACCTGGAGCTTATGTGGGGATACTTTGCTCAGCCTGGAATGAGGGGTCTGATTCTTTACTGAATCTCCCAGGTTGAGCTGAATCCCCAGGGGAGTCTTTGCCCTGGCGGAGATGGGAATGGTGGGGAGGGGCTGGGGGGAAGGTAGGAGTGGGGGCGGGATGGGGAGGCTGAAATGTAAAATTAAAATAAAAATATCCATATAAAAAACAAAATTTAAAATAAAAAAAGACACCACTGAGAGATAAAGAATTCGCTGTGAATTGAAGACAAAGAAGACAAGGATATTCTTACATCAATGTCAAAAGCCTTTCTGGCTTAGTTTAAAATTGCCATGGAGACAATGGGTCAATGATATGAACATACAATAAGAGATTTTTTTTAAACTGATGATCTGATCCAGAAAGATGTTCTCCTCACTAAGAACAAAAGAAACGAAAGCCAAAGCTGAGGTGTGTCACTGAAAGGATCATGGTTACAAGTAAGTAGAAATATGAGCAATGGAGACTTAGAGGATGCAGATGAAAGGTATCCCAATGTGAGATTTTGTTAAAATGGACATATAACTCCAAAATATTCTGCTTAGATATTATACTTCCGAAAACATGAAAGATCACAGGGTACAAACACTATGTTTTCTGATATTCATTGCATCCTCACTTGTAATATTGCCTAAAAAGCCTGGGTCTTGTGGCATCAGTGAAAAGTTGTATTGATGTGAACATATCTTGTGATGTAATCTCCAAGATTTTCAGGAAGAAATAATGGTCATATAGATAGAACTCACGTTATAGAAAAGTATTGGTGATCACACCAATGGTGTTCTTCTCAGCAAAGGAGAATACAACAGTGACTAGAAACAAAGCAAAGAAAAATTATACAAAACAACAGGGGTTCTTTTTAAACAGGGGGACTGTGATAATTTTATTGTTTTCTACTTCTTCATTAAAAATTTCACAATGATGAGTGTGTCTTATAGTGCATGAAATAAAGTAATCCAGAATTTGTAAACTGAAGAATTACAGACCTATCTTTATCAGTAGTCATCACTATGGTAACACTTTCATATAATCCCAGATTCAAATTGTGCTTCTGACTGTGCCAATTTCTTCTTGCTCTCTTAGTATCAGCAAATATGTTTTCTTGGTTCAGCTTTTCCATGGGGAGTCAATTCCTATCAGTGAGCTACTTCCGAAGCTGAGCTTAGAAATGGTCCCTAAAGCTCAGAGCTCCTGATCCCACAGAATTTGTCAGTATTATTTTTTTGCTTTGTGAGACTAGGTCTCTTTTTCCTGCTTAAATTACTCTTGTTTATTATTTATTTATTTTTTCATTTTTCTTTATTAAGAAATTTTCTACTCACTCTACATACCACCCATAGATCCTATCTCCTTCTTTCTCCCATCCCTCAGCCCTTTTCCCAAGCCACCCCACATCCCCATATCCACCAAATCAAGGTCTCCCACAGGGAGTCAGAAGAGCCTAGTACACTGAGCCTAGGCAGGTCCAAGGCCCTTCCCACTGCACAAAGGCATCACACCACAGGTACCAGACTTGCAAAAGCCTGCCCATGTACCAGGGAAGGATCCTGATCCCTCTGCCTGGGTACCCCCCAAACAACTCGAGCCAAACAACCATCTTTTATATCCAGAGGGCCTAGTCCAGTCCCATGGGGGCTCCACAGCCATTAGTCTGCAGTTCATGGGCTTCCACCAGTATGGGTGGTCATCTCTGCACGTCTTCCCATCATGATCTCTACATCTCCCACCTGCAGAATCCCTCCTCTATCTCATCGATTGGATTCCTGGAGCTCAGCCTGGCACCATGAGACTAAATCTTAGTCATAGATATAGCTGCCATTTGCACTTCCCTCTAGAACCAAAGCTCTTCTGATGTGTCTCTTGGTGGTTCCCGTCCTATGTTTGGAATCTGTTTGTGTACCAGAATCACTAATTTGATCACCCTGAAGCCATTTCTGTCGAGGATACATTTCCATCTTTGGACAGTTGATCCTGTCAAATTACATGTGTCCAGACTGTTAGCCTGCTCGTATGCATCTCTCTCGTTTTAAAGTTTTCCAAAAACTAGCTGAAGAGTTCAGTTTAGAAAGCATTTTAAAGGTCCTGGGCTTCTAGTCTGGGGAAGTACCTTCTAGTGAATACAACATTTTCCCAAGTCAGAGAGTCTCCATGAAGGGATTGGGCAGGGGGGTGTCTACTGTGTGTAACACAGATTCAACCATTTCAGAGCCTGTTATGTAAGAGGATGGTAGCTGGAAATACACCAGAAAGAGTGTCATACAGAACAAATTGACCACTACCAAGTGAGAACCACAGGTAGAGAAGTTTGTGCTTCCCTGGAACCAAAGGGTTTCCAAGGATGGCATGATGTGGGCATAAGAGACCAGGATAAAAGATAGGTAAGAGGAATTGTGTTTGAGAGAATTGCTTCAGTTAACAGTGTGACTTGAAAGCTATGGGTATCTGAGAGAACTTGAGATCTTGAGGAGTGAGTAGAAGTACATCACAGAAAAAATGTGGGATGGAATAGGAGACACAGAAGGAAAATTGGGCTGTTAGCAGTACCAGTTGTAAAATATTATTTTAAGATGTGTTACATTTATTTATGCTGTGGAACATTTGTTTAATGATACAAAGATATGTTGCATTCTTTTCTGTTGCATTTGTTTAACTCTATGAGGCTGTATTTGCTTGTCTAAAACACCTGATGGTCTAATAAAGAGCTGAACAGCCAATAGAAAGGCAGGAGAAAGGATAGGCAAGGCAAGCAGGCAGAGGGAATAAGTAGGTAGAGAAATATTGGAGAAGGGTGAGGAAGAGCAAGAGATCAAGGAGTGAGAAAAGAAGGGGCCAGCCACCTAGCCACCCAGCCACCCAGCCACCCAGCCACCCAGCCACACAGTCACACAGCCAGACACAGAATAAGAAGGAAAGAAAAGAAATACATAAATAGAGAAAGGTAAAGGCCCAGAGGCAAAAGGTAGTCAGGATAATTTAAGGAAAGCTGGCAAGAAACAAGCTAAGCTAAGGCTGGACATTTATAATTAAGAATAAGCCTCCATGTGTTATTTATTTGGGAGCTGGGTGGTGGGTCCCTCAAAAGAGCCAAAAGAGCAAAGAGTAAAGACAACCAACTACAGACAGTGAAAAAACCAGGAGGTTGAAATAGAGCTATGATGTAGACACCAGCAACATGTAACACCTAGGACACATGATCATGATGTAATATAAAGGAATGTAGCACAGCAATCATAAGCCATCCCAAGCAGCAGGAAGCCAGCCAACAGTGTCAATGTCATGAAGCAGTACATCTGTGTAAGGTACCCAGAGTGTGGGATGATGTGATGCTGGATCTCAATGTCCGCCTTGAGGATAGTGTTACAAGTGAAGCAGGTATCAATGAAGGAAAGGCTGGCCATGAAGAAGTTCATGGGTATGTGGAGTGCTTGTCAGAGCCAATGGCCAATGGTGATGAGCAGATTCCCCAACAGGGTGAATTTGGGCAAAGCCCAAAGAGTGCTCAGAGAAGGCTAGGAGTAGGAAGTCAGAGGTATCACTTAGAATCCTCACTTCCGTTAAAGTGGAATAAAAAATGGGACAAATTCTTGAACATACATAGCTACTATAAATAGATATTTTCCCCCAACTTTTCATCTGATCTGACTTTCTCAAACATTACAGAGATATGTTGTGTCCCAGGGTAGCAGGCATGTGGACATGGATTCTGGTCAATGATAATGGGAGATGTGGATGGAGTGAATTTTGTACAATAGCTCTCTGAAAAGCTGTTTTGGTGACCCTCCTGGATGAACATGGAGCTCATCCGAGAGGTCTGTTCCTGAGTGTCTGTGTTCCTACTCCTTCTTGTTCAAATAGAAAAGCTATCACATATATAATCTTATAAAATTTGAATCGATATTTGTGTGATGCTAGGAAATTATTATTAAGCAGATGCTTGTGTACATGTGTGTGCATGAATATGTGCATGTGTTTGGGGAGAGAAGAAATAATGATTTATATAGACAACTCACAGCTGGGAATCAAGAATTTTGGCATAATGAGAGTATCTTGTTTTTTTCTTTTCTTTTTAAGAATCATCAGATGAGCTGATATGGATAAAAGTAGCTTTACAAACTTTACAGTATCCTACAAGCAAAGGTTCTCATCTTCCTCATCAATAGTGTTACCAACTTTACCCAGGAGCATATTGGGTTTAGTATCTCATAAATTAGGAGGAAATCCTTTGTGTTTTCTATCTGTACAATGTGATCATTCTCCTACACTCTCTGAGCTTCACTTCTATCATCTATAAATGATCTTTATAATTTATATAGTTGATCAATGAGATCATACATCCAAAAGGCTAGTATAGAGTTTGCTTTCACTAAATGGTTGTTAGTAGTAGTCATTAACATAGAATCTGAAGTTCACTGTTGTAGATGAATTTCTAAATAGTCTTATTAAATAAAAAACATGGAGCTAAATATAGGGGTGAAAGCCTTAGAGAGATCAGGGAAATAGGAAAAGCCACTAGCTAATCTTAACTTCACCAACTCTGCAGCTTCCAAATGTGAGCCACTTCCTGTCTTACCCATGCCTTTATTGTTCTGCTCTCTCATTGGCTCTTAGCCCAGCTACTTCACTTCCTTGTCACTACCTGCCTGTACAGACCTCCAAGTCTCTATGGTTGGTACTGGGATTAAAGGCATGTCTTACCATGCTTGGCTCTGTTCCCTACTTATGGCCTTGAACACACAGTGACCCTGCCTGATAAGTGATCTGATTAAGGGCATATGCTGCCTGACTTTGTTTACTTAAAATGGCTAGCCTTTTCCACCTGATCTCCAGGCAAGCTTTATTTATCAAAGTATAAATAAAATATCACCACATTTCCCCTTTTTTGTCTAATAAAAATAAAAAATTATGACTAATATAAAAAACTATATACAAGTACAATAACTATATACAATATATATAAGCAATAAATATACCAACAATGTCTAGTCCATTTGCATTTGACAAATTCAGAGAAAATATTCCATTCTCTATTCTATTTTGGTGAGCCCAAATGGTATCTAATTCACATTCTATCCTAACTTATATTACCAACAGAAAACTATCATATGATGTCTTTCAAACTTATACACTTAACACCCCTTAGTGAGTTCCTTTTCTGAATTTCTTAACAAGGAAACGTGTAACTATGAATATCTATTCTTCAACTCCCTCAAATAACCAAGAAGGAAATAATATTACCTAGTAAAACAGAAAGTGAAAACAAGCAACTTCCAAAAAAATGTGAGTTGACAGAAACAGCCAGCTGCCTGGACAGTCAGCCAAGGTTTCTCTGCACGTTGGGCATCCATCTTCAGCCCACAGGCTTAAATTATCTGACAGACTTATTTGTGAAGTGAGATGTACACAAAGCCTACAGCTCAACCTCACATTTGGTGCAAGTATTCCATATACCAGATAAACTTGAATTCCTCCAATATCCTGTGATGATTCAGGGTTTTAAATTCTAGAAATTGCTGGTGCTTTTGGAATTTGGCTGCCCATTCTTCTCAACTTGTGGGTGGCTTCATCTCCTTTATTAAATGCCAGTTTACCATTGAGAGGTTAGACTCCATCAGCCTAGTTAATCCTTCAATAATAACTGTTTCAGCTATTTTGTTCCACTGCACACCAGAAGCCATCGGTCCACTGCTTGTTCAGCTGTCTTCAAAGAAAAGGGCATTGTGCCTTTTCCTGATTGCAAATCAACTTCAGTAATGGTGTCATATTGTCCTGGCCTCAGAGAACACCTGTTGCCAAAGTTGCAACCACACTTTTCTTGGCAAGGATTAGCAGTCCTTTGTTTTGTGTACTGTTTGTCCATTTTGGATAGCATACTGTCAGCAGTCAATTTGAGGGCACTCTGGTGCTGTCAGAAGCAGACATGTCTCATAGTCATAAAAAAGGAAAAAACTATGTTACTAAAACATTTTAAATGCCATATTCTGTAGATCTCTGAAAGGTTTGAAGATGACCTGTCTATATAATATATATCTGATTGACCTTGAGAACATACCTAATGTGACTACAAGTTTAATTGTAATGTCTAACTACTAACTTTCATTTATTTATATACTAATAGTTGGTAATAACATTCAAGGATTAGCAAATTGCATTACATTGTTAAATGAACTGTATAGGTACAATATTCTGAATAAGGTTAGAAATATATGTTCAACATTTTCTAACAATATCTATCTCAATATATAAAATTTGTGTACAGTATATGAAAACCCAATCCAATGTAAAGTATTTAAAACTAGTAGTTGTCTTTTAAAAGTAGATTCAAGAATCTACCTTTTTTAAATCTATATCATATCTATATCCTCTCTTTTTCTTTTTAGAGTAGATTCAATAAATCTATTCTCCTTTGTTTAGTCTCTTTTCTGACAATTAATAACAACAACTTGTTACCAACCCTCCTAAGAAACGACAACTATCCCAAACCTGAAACCCATTGAAAGACCAAAAATCACCTGCCCCATCTCTTGGGAATACGGGTGTTGTGTTCTTAAAATTACTTCCTGCTGTTTGGGGGCTAAGGCATCTTTAGGGGGTCCTGAGAAAAGAAATTTGGGTTAATTGTCAAGTGTTAGAGTGGTAGCTGTATCATTTGTTGTCCAGTCTTTGCATAATGTAAAAGTGCAGGGCTTGTCTCAAGTCCTTGCTCGAATAGTCTGTGAGGCTGGATCATGTCAGCTAGCCATCTTGAAAGTGTCCTGAGCAGTTTGGAGTCCAAAGCTGATCTTTTGGAGATGTTTGTTAGCTTAATGGTATTATTATTATTGTCCATATAGAATCGTTGTTGTGGGGCCCTATCATCTTTCTGCAAACTTCAAATTCCCTGTTAAGCCTGGTCATGATTCCCTGCAGAAAACTGATAGAGACTCCACACAAAACATGTATAGGCAGTTAAATGAAGCCTTTTTTTCTAGAATTAGTTAGTACTCTATATGAGCATCAATATCATAATAAAAGTTTAAAAAATTAATCTTATAAATTTTGATATAAAATTCATAATTTAAGAAAAGTTTAAAGAATCAAAATAGAACCAAAGAATTGAGATTAGTGGCAATAGTATAGTCCCTTAATTTTTTGGTTTTCTTCTGTCCCATATCAGATGGCTCTTTCTTCAGACATGATACAGAGACTTTGCATTTTCCTTTTAATAACATGCTTGAGTTTAGAGGAGTGAGTCATTCTCCAACTTCAAAGCCAGCTTTAATTTTTAAATGAACTCAGAGTACAAAAAGACCATTTGTGGTAAAGGTTTGTAGAGAAGAGCAGAAACAAACATTTAGGAAGACCTATGAAATTTTATATGTGATATACTAATAGGCCAATTTACTCTTTTTCTTGGGACATTTTCTTTTCTGGATGATTTGTCCTTTTTCTTCAGATGCCTCACTTGTCCAGAGTTCTTCAGATTCCTTAGCCTTCATTCTCCTGAAAGACAAAAACAAAAACCCTTCCCTAAGCATAACTTTGGGGAGGTTCCCTTTTGACAAGTTTATCTGATTAAATGAAAAGCATTTGTTAGTGGTAGAAGTTAGTTTAAATTGAATGGTCATGCTGGTTAATGAACTATCACCTCTTCTAATTAAGAGATCTCTCTTGTTCAAATTGAACTTTATCAATTTTGATGATATCCACAGCTTATCTTCTCCTGTAGAAACAAAAACAAAACCTCATCCCCATCATAACACAGATCCTGGTTTCCATTCTGAGGTCACCACATCCTTGAAGTATATAGGCTGATTTAATTCTGTAGTTTCTTCTATTACACAATGTCTCTCTGCAGCTGTTGTTCCTTTCTCATTATCATTGAAAAAATTCAAAGTTAATAGAGCATTATGTGATTTATTTCTGAGGGCTTTTGCTATCCCTTTCTGTTTATTTAGCATATCCTTTAGAGTTCTATTTGATCTTTCTATGACTGCTTGGCCTATAGGATTATGTGGTATACCTGTAATGTGCTTTATGTTGTAATAAGCAAAAGGCTGTTTCATTTTACCAGAGACATATACTGGAGCATTGTCAGTTTTAATTTGTACAGGTATACTCATGATGACCATAACTTCTAGCAAATGCATGATTACAGAATCAGATTTTTCCACAACCCAAAGCAGTGCCCATTGAAATCCTGACTAAGTATCAATAGTGTGATGTACATATTTCAATTTTCCAAATTCTGCAAAGTGAAACACATCCATCTGCCAGATTTAATTCCTCTGAGTACCCTTTGGGTTACATCTGCTGGTAGTGGAGTCTGACTGTAAAAATAACAAGTAGGACATTTCCTTGCAATTTCCTTGGCTTGTTGCCAGATTATGGAAAAATCTTTTTTTAAACCTTTACTATTAATATGATGTTTTTTTATAAAATTCTGAGGCCTCCAGCACATTTCCTATCAATAGTTTATTAATCTTGTCATTATGTTGTGCTAGAGGGCCTGGCAGACTCATATGGGATCAGATGTGTGTTATATATAAAAGATGCTTCCTATTCCTGATTATATCTTGCAACTGAATAAATAATAAAGTTAACTCTGACTCATCAGGGATAAATTCTGCAGTCTCAATATATAATACCACTCTTTCAGCATACTGAGAGTCAGTAACTATGCTGAGAGGTTCTGAAAAATCCATTAATAGCAACAGAATAGCACACAATTCCAATTTTTGAACTGAATTATAAGGACTTTGAACCACTTTACTTAAATTTTCTGACTTGTAACCTGCCTTTCCTCATTTGTTTGCATCTGTATAAAATGTACAGGCTCCAGATATGCATGTTTCCCAAACAATTTGAGGCAGAATAAAAATCAGCTTTCTATAAATTGAATTATATCACTTTTGGGATATTTGCTGTTAATCTCTCCAAAAAATTACTGCAAGCTCTTTGCCAAGGTTCACTTTTTTTGCCCATAACTTGTCAATTTCATCCTTAGTTAAAGATACTACAATTTCTGCTGGGTCTATTCATGCTAGTTGACAAAGTCTCAATTTTCTTTTTAAAATCAAGTTAGAGATATTTTCCACATAAGTTTTTAATTTTTAATTTTGTTTATTTTATAGAAATATACATTCTCCCTCTGTATTAAAATTCCTGTAGAAGAATGCTTCAAGCATAAAATAACCAAAATGCAATCCAGCTTTACCACAACCAAAACATCTTGCATTATTTTTCTTCAAAGATTTTGAAATCACCTCTCCTAGCCACATATATCATGGACATGGGACTCAATATTAATTGTGTCCCTGATCCAACACTCCAAGTGTGCTGATCTTGCCTTTAATGGTCTGGTTATTCTTTTGCATGCATCATTTGTGTTCTCAAAAACCAAAGATTCATTTATTATCTGTCTGGCTCCTGAATTTGTTATCATTCTATTCACTGCTGAAGACAGCCTTTGTAAGAAATCCATGAAGGATTCTCTGGGTCCCTGAAAACTTTTGTAAATGATTCAGTTTTCTTTCCTGCTTCCTCAATTCTGTCCCATGCATTCATGGCTGCCATGCAGCATATAATTATGGTTTGGTTATCATATAAACATTATCTTTGTATATCAGCATATTTGTCTTCTCCAAGAAGCTCATCCTGGGAAATTTCCAAACCTCTAGTCCTACATTATTGCTCTATTGTTTTAGCCTCCTCTTTGAACCACAATTGTCATTATAATAGTTCCCTGGCTTCTAGGACAGCTGCAACTAATTCTTTCCAGTCATGAGGGAGAATTCTATTACAAGTTAACTACAAATTTAACATCTGCTTTATAAATGGAAAATGCATACCATATGAGACTATAGCTTCTTTAAATCTCCTTAAATCTAACATTTCCACTGGAGTCCAATTAGCTAGTACATACCCTTGAGCAGGTAGTTCCTGTAAGGTCACCAGACAGATTAAGTTTGGTTGTTTGAAAACAGGCTGTCTCTCTCTAACTATATAATTCAATCCTGAAATAATTTCACCTTTAAATTCTTCTGTCTAGGTCTGAATTTCTCTATAATTCATTTTAACAGGTTTTTCTAAAGTCAATCCTGAGTTAGTTTCACCTTTAAATTCTCCTGTCTGGGCCTAAATTTCTCTATGATTAATTTTAACCAGTTTTTTTTTAAAGCTTTTATTTTGGCACTTGAATTGACCAACCTTTTTAATTCTAAAATAAAGATGATTAAACAAATAATGTTCAGGACCAGCCCCCAGTTCCCATCCAGCCCAGAACTCCCATCCAGACCAGAGGTGAGTGCCTGGGGTCATACCCTGGTAGGCCTGCCCCAAGGTCCCATCCCTGGGCAACAGCCATTCCTGGCAAAGACCCACCCAGCTTGGTCCCAGTTTCTGGCCATCAGGCAGGGCCCCCATGGGAAGGTTCCCCTTCTCCAAGACACCCTGGGAGACCCTGCAATCTATGCACCCTGCCCCCACACCCATCTGCTTGAGACCCACCTCCACCCTGCCACTTCCTGAGACTTAGTGATTAGTCCCAAGCTGCCATCTGGCCCAGGGAGCTGCCATCAAGACCAGAGAGCTACCACCTGGCCCAGAGAAAGAGAGAACTCTCATTGGACAAAGAGCCATCACTGGACCAAGAGTAAACTCAGAAGACATGGAATCTGCCAGCCCAGATTAGACCAAGAGTGGCTTCCTGAGAAACAGAATCTGCCACCTCTCATTGGACCAAGAGAGGCGTTGTGAAATGTCAAATCGGTAAGCTCTGTCTGGAACAAGAGCACTGATAAGACCAAGAATAAAACCATAAGGAGATGGGCAGACATCAAGGCAGAAGTACATACAACATAATACAGAGCAATACAGCATCACCAGAACCTAGCGCTCCTCCAACAGCTAGACCTGAACATCACAAAATGGAAGAAGCAGAAGAAAGCAACCTTAAGAATAACATCATGAAGATGCTAGAGACTTTTAAAGAAGAAATAAAAAATGAAATTGAGGAAAAGACAAACAAAAAATGGGAAGAATGCTATAAAAAAAACTAGAGGAAAAGACAAATAAAGCAGAAGAAAACAATAAATCCCTGAAAGAAAACCATGAAAAAGCAATGAAACAGATGAGGGAAACAGTCCAAGACCTGAAAAGGGAAATAGAAAAATGAAGAAGACACAAACATAGGGAATGCTGGAAATAGAAAATCTGAGTAAATGAAACAGGAACATTAGATGCAAATATAACCAACAGAATACAAGATATGGAAGAGAGGATCTCTGGTGTTGAAGATATGGTAGAAGAAATAGATTCATCAGTCAAAGAAAACACTAAGGACAACAAAGTCATGACCCAAAATGTCCGGGAAATTTGGAAAACCATGAAAAGACTAAACCTACAAATAAAAGGGATATAGGAAGGAGAAGAATATCAACTCAAATGTACAGAAAATATATTCAACAAGATCATAGAAGAAAACTTTCCCAACTTAAAGAAGGAAATGCCTATGAAGATACAAGAAGCCTATACAACAGCAAACAGACAAGACCCCCCAAAAAGTCCCCTTGCCACATAATAATTAAACAACTAAACATACAGAATAAAGAAAGAATATTAAGAGCAGCAAAGGAAAAAAGCCAAATGACTTATAAAGGCAAACCCATCAGAATAACACCTGATTTCTCAAAGGAGACTTTGAAAGCCAGAAGGACCTGGACAGATATAATGCAGACACTAAGAGACCATGGATGCCAGCCTAGACTAATATGCCCAGCCAAACTTTAAATTATCATAGACAGAGTGAACAAGAAATTCCAAGACAAAGCCAGATTTAAACAATACTTATCCACAAACCCAGCCCTACAGAAAGCACTGGAAGGAAAATTCCAACCTAAGGAAGTCAGATACACCCTCGAAAACACAGACAACAAAAAACATCTCAGCAGTAAATCCCATAAAAGAGAAGTACACACACACTACCACCAAATAAATAAATAAAAAATAAATAAATAACAGGAATGAACAACCACTGGTCCCTTAATATCAATGGACTTAATTCACATATAAAAAGACACAGGTGGTAACAGAATGGATATGAATGCAGAACCCATATTTCTGCTGCATACAAGAAACATACCTCAAATTCAAAGAAAGACACTACCTAAGAATAAAAGGCTGGGAAAAGGCTTTCCAATCAAATGGTCTTAAAAAGCAAGCTTCTGTAGCCGTCCTAATATCCAGCAAAATAGACTTCAAACTAAAATCAATCAAAAGAGATCAAGAAGGTTATTACACTCTCATCACAGGAAAGATCCACCAAGATAAAGTTTCAATTCTCAACCTTTATGCCCCAAACACAAGGGTACCCACATATGTAAAAGAAACATTACTAAAGCTTAAATCACATAGAAAACACCACACATTAATAGTGGCATACTTCAACACCCCACATTCAACACTGGACAGATCTGTCAAATTGAAACCTAATAGAGAAATAAAGGACTTAACTGATGTTATGACTCAAATGGACTTAATCTATATCTACAGAACATTCTATCCTAACAAAAGAGAATAAACTTTCTTCTCAGCACTCCATGGAACCTTCTTTAAAATCGACCACATACTTGGCCACAAAACAAATCTCAACAGATACAGACCAAATGGAAAAACCTCCTGTGTTGTATCAGACCACAATGGCTTAAAGTTAGATTTCAACAACAACAAAATCTACAGAAAGCCTACAATCTCGTGGAAACTGAGTAATGCTCAACTGAATCACCAATGGGTTAAGGAAGAAATAAGGAAAGAAATTAAAGACTTCATAGAGACCAATGAAAATGAATATACCACATACATAAAATTATGGGAACCATAAAAGCAGTGCTAAGAGGGAAATTCATAGCACTAAATGCCCACATAAAGAAGTTGGAGAAATCTCACACCAATGACTTAAGTCACACCAATGACTTAACAGCACACCTGAAAGCTCTAGAACAAGAAGAAGCAAAGTCACGTAGAAAAAATAGATGCCAGGAAATTATCAAATTGAGAGCTGAAATGAACAAAATAGAAACAAAGAGAATAATACAAAAAATTAATTTGACAACGAGTTGGGTCTTTGAGAAAATCAACAAGACAGACAAATCCTTATCCAAACTAACCAAAAGACAGAGAGAGAAAGAACATCCAAATTAACAAAATCAGAAACAAAAAGGGAGTCATAACAACTGACAATGAGGAAATCCAGAGAATCATCAGGTCATCCTTCAAAAACCTCTACTCCACAAAACTGGAAAATCTAAAAGAAATGGATAATTTTCTGGATAGGTACCATATACCTAAGTTAAATCAAGACCAGATAAACTATTTAAATAGTCCAATAACCCCTAAGGAAATAGAATCATTCATTAAAAGTTTCCCAACCAAAAAAAGCCCAGTACCAGATGGTTTCAGTGCATAATTCTACCAGATCTTCAAAGAAGACTTAATACCAATACTCTTTAAATTGTTCCCCACAATAGAAGCAGAAGGAATATTACCAAACTCTTTCTATGAGGCTACAATTACCCTGATTCCTAAACCAAACAAAGATGAAACAAAGAAAGAGAACTACCAACCCTCTCCCTCATGAATATTGATGCAAAAATACTCAATAAAATACTGGCCAACAGACTCCAAGAACACATTAAAAGCAATTATTCACCATGATCATGTAGGCTTTGTCTCAGGGATGCAAGTGTGGTTCAACATATGAAAGTTCGTGAATGTAATACACCATATAAACAAACTGAGAAAAAAAAAACACACGATCATCTCACTAGATGCTGAAAAGGCCTTTGAGAAAATCCAACACCCCTTCATGATAAAGGTCTTGGAGTGATCAGGAATACAGGGAACATACCTAAACATAATGGAGGCAATTTACAGCAAGCCAACAGCCAACATCAAATTAAATGGGAAGAAACTCAAAGCAATACCACTAAAATCAGGAACAAGGCAAGGCTGTCCCTTCTCCCCATATTTATTCAATATAGTACTTGAAGCCCTAGCCAGAGCAATAAGACAACATAAGGAGATTAAGGGGATACAAATTTGAAAGGAAGAAGTCAAGCTTTCCCTATTTGCTGATGACATGATAGTATACATGAGTGACCCCAAAAATTCAACCAAGGAACTGATACAGCTTATAAACACCTTCAGCAACATAGCAGAATACAAGATCAACCCCCCAAAGAAAATCAGTAGCCCTCTTATATAGAATGGACAAATAAGCTGAGAAGGAAATCAGAGATACATCACCATTTATAGTAGCTACAGATGTTATAAAATATCTTGAGGTAACTCTAACTAGGCAAGTGAAGGACCTATATGACAAGAACTTTAAGTCCCTGAAAAAAGAAATTGAAGAAGATGTCAGAAAATGGAAAGATCTCCCATGCTCATGGATAGGCAGGATTAACATAGTAAAAATGGTGATCTTTCCAAAAGCAATCTACAGATTCAATGCAATCCCCATCAAAATCCCAACAGAATTCTTCAAAGACCTGCAAAGAACAATACTCAACTTCATATGGAAAAGCAAAAACCCATGATAGCTAAAAGAATCCTGTACAATAAAACAACCTCTGGAGGCATTATGATCCCTGGCCTCAAGCTCTACTATAGAGCTCCAATAATAAAAACAGCTTGGTACTGGCATAAAAACCAACATGTCAACCAATGGAATTGAATTAAAGACCCTGATATTAATCTGCATACCTATGAACATATAATTTTTGAAAAAGAAGCCAAAACTGTACAATGGAAAAAAGAAAGCACAGTCAATAAATGGTGCTGGCATAATTGGATGTCAACATGTAGAAGGTTGCAAATAGATCCGTATCTATCACATGCAAAAAACTCAAATCCAAGTGGATCAATGACCTTGGTATACAACCAGTTACTTTGAACCTGATAGAAGAGAAAGTAGGAAGTAGTCTTGAACACATTGGCATAGGATATCACTTCCTAAATATAACACCAGTAGTACAAACACTGAGAGAAACAATCAATGGGACCTCTTGAACCGAGAAGCTTTTGTAGAAGCTTGTTGACACAGTCAACAAGACAAAGTGACAGCCTACAGAATCAGAAAAGATATTCATCAACCACACATCTGACAGGGGACTGATACCCAGAACATATAAAGAACTCAAGAAATTGGACAACAAAATGTCCAACAGTCCAATTAAGAAATGGGCTATAGAGTTAAACAGCGAATTCTCAACAGAGGAAGCACAAATGGCTGAAAGACATTTAAGGAATTGCTCAACATTCCTAATCATCAGGGAAATGCAAATCAAAATGATTCTGAGATACCAGCTTACACCTGTCTGAATGGCTCCGATCAAAAACTCTGAAGACAGCTTATGCTGGAGAGGATGTGGAGCAAGGGGAACTCTCCTCCACTTTTGGTTGGAATGCAACCTTGTACAGCCACTTTGTTAATGAATATGGTGCTTTCCTAGAAAATTGGCAATCCATCTCCCCCAAAACCCAGCTATACCACTCCTGGGCATATACCCAAGGAATGCTCAATAATACCACAAGGGTACATGCTCAGCTATGTTCATATCAGCATTGTTTGTAATAGCCAGAACCTGGAAACAATCTAGATGCCCTTCAACTGAAGAATGGATAAAGAAAATGTGGTACATATACACAATGGAGTACTACTTAGCAGAGAAAAACAATGACATCATGAGGTTTTCAGGCAAATGGATGGATCTAGAAAAAATGATCCTGAGTGAGGTAACACAGACTCAGAAAGACAAACATGGTATGTACTCACTCATAGATGGATACTAGATGTAAAACAAAGGGTGACTAGTGTGCTACTCACAACTCCAGAGGGGCTACCTAGAAAACAGGACCCTAAGAAAGACACAGGGATCAACCAATGACAGAGAAATGGATGAGATGCACATGAGCAATGGACATAAGGGGGGGGGTAGTGAAGGGCAAGTGTGGAGGGAAAGAGAGCTTAGGGGAGTGAGAGATCCCAGCTGGATCAAGAACAGAGAGGGAGATCAAGGTAAAAGTGACTATGATAAATGAAGACCCCATGGGAATAGGAAGAAGCAAAGTGCTAGAGAGGCCCCCAGAAATCCACAAAGATTCCTCCACTGTAGACTACTGGCAATGGTTGAGAGAAAGCCTGAACTGACCTAGTCTGGTGATCAGATGGCCAAAAACCCTAACTGTCGTGCTAGAACTCTCATCCAATGACTGAGGGAAGTGGATACAGAGATCCTTGGCCAGGCCCCAGATGGAGCTCTAGGAGTCCAATCATCGAGAAAGAGGACAGATTGTATGAGTGAGAATTGTTGAGACCATGATTGGAAAAATCACAGGGACAAATAGCCAAACTAGTGGAAACACATGAACTATGAACCAATAGTTGAGGAGCTCCAACTGGATCAGGCTCTCTGGATAAGTGAGATAGTTGATTAGCTTTAAATGTTTGGGAGACACCCAGGCAGTGGGACCTAGACATGTGCTTAGTGTCCTAAATGTCCTTAGCTGGCTGTATGGAACCTGGGGCTTATGCGGGGACACTTTGCTCAGCCTGGGAGGAGGGTACTGGAACTGCCTCAACTGAATCTATCATGTTGAGCTGAATCCTAATGAGAGTCTTTGCCCTGGAGGAGGTAGGGATTGGGAGGTGGGCTGGGGAGGGGGTGGAGGGCATGAGAGAAGGAAGTACAGAGGAATCTTTGGCTGATATGTAAAATTAAATTATAAAATTAAAAAATACAATAAAAGTAATATTCATAATTGATATTATGTAATCCAATCAGCATTAATCATCCTTCATTTAATTATTCCATTTTCAGACTGCCTAATGAGCTATCAAACAGAGACCTAATTCCTTACCTTGTAAAAATATTTCCCATTTTTTAACGTGGGAAAAATTGTCTTTTAACTAATTTTACCCTTTAAGCTCTCTTAATTGACTTGCCATATCTGTCAACTGCATAGAACAGTAGAAGTCTGAAAGAATTTCAATTCAGCTATCTAATGCAGTGGCATTCCAAAATGGGAATCCAGAGAGAGAGAGAGAGAGAGAGAGAGAGAGAGAGAGAGAGAGAGAGAGAGAGAGCCTTCTACCCACCAAGAGAAAAAAAGCTAAAGAAAGTCCTGCCACATGTTCCAGCATGAGCCATGCAACCAGGAGCCAGGTCCCTGTAAGCCCACAAGCAGTCCAGCCGTGTGTACCTGTGGCCACTTGTAGCTCCTGCTGCTTGTAGCTCTGCCCAAATGCAGCATTCAGCTCCCGTGGAGTTGGGGCTCACAAGGCCACAGGCAAGTGGCTTTTTTTGTGGATTCCTGCCCCACAGTTGGATGGCAAATGAAGATGAATTTCTAAATGGTCTTATTAAATAAAAATGCATGAAGCCAAATATGGGGGTGAAAGCCACCAGGGATATAGGGAAAGCCACCAGCCAACCTTACCTCACTAACTCTACAGCTTCCAAATGTGAGCTACTTCCTGTCTTACCCACGCCTTTATTGCCTTACTGTTCTTCTTTCTCATTGGCTATCTTAGCCCAGCTAACTCACTTCTTTGTCACTGTCTGTCTGTAAAGACCTCCAGGTCTTTATGTTTGGTATTGGGATTAAAGGTATGTGTCACCATGCTTGACTCTGTTCCCTGCTATGGCCTTGAACACACAGAAATCCTGCCTGATAAGTGATCTGTAGTTAGAGTTTTCCTGCCTGGCCCAGAGTCAGGACAAATCTCTCTTACCCACCAGACCCATAGATGCTCAGACCCAACCAAGTAAACACACAGAAACTTATATCGTTTACAAACTGTATGGCTGTGTCAGGCTTCTTGTTATCTACTTTTCCTATCTTAAATTAACCCATTTTTATTAGTTTATAAGTTGCCAAGTGGCTCATGGCTTACCAGTACCTTACATCTTCCTTGTCATGGCAGTGGCTGGTGGTGTCTTTACATGTTGCTTCTCATGACAGCGGCTGGCAGTGTCTCCTCCCAGCCTTCCTGTTCCCAGCCTTCTCCTCTTCCTTGTCCCACCTACCCTATCCTTCCTGTCTGGCTACTGGCCAATCAGCACTTTATTTATACAGAGTGATATCCACAGCAGTGATCAGATTAAGGGCGTGTGCTACCTGACTTTGTTTACTTAACATGGCTAGCCTTTTCTCCCTGATCTCCAGGCAAGCTTTATTTATGAAAGCACAAATAAAATATTACCACATTTCAGCACAAATAAAATATCACCACATATTATGGTCCCAAATGTGTTGGATGACATGCTTTCCTCTAAACCTCAGTTATATTTTCTATTTTGGATAAATTATTGACTTCCTACATGCCTTGTTTTCTTCATTTCTACAATGTGTGAACATGCCTACTATTTACTATTGAAGACATCAGAATGCTAAAATTAACAGAAGGACTTTTTCAGGACCTGTGGTATAAAATTAAAAATGAGAGATTCCAGTTCAATTTGATAAGCAGGCAATGTAAGCCTATACCAATGTCTTGTTCTTTGAGATATGGAAGGAGGAAAGGAGATGGAGAGAGAGTGAGTGATATATATCTATCTCTATCTCTATCTCTATCTCTATCTATCTATCTATCTATCTATCTATCTATCTATCTATCTATATATATATATATATAGAGAGAGAGAGAGAGAGAGAGAGAAAGAGAGCAGAGAGAGAGAGTGAGAGAGAGAGAGAGAGAGAGAGAGAGAGAGAGAGAGAGAGTGAGAGAGAGCATTCCCATGTGTCTATCACATCTTCATTTTTCACATAAGCCTCTGGAGTGTGATGTTGAATATATTGCTCAGACCTGGAGGGTTCATTTTCTGCACCTGTCTGTAGGATAAAAATGATGTCTGGATCTTAGTGGAAGATTCTGCTAGATAAGAAATTTCAGAACTAGAGCAATGATGAACTCATCAAATATTAACTTTACTGACATTTTGTTATGGTGGAATTAACAAACTGAAGATGATTTCTGGGGTGACCTCTGTGTTTTCCATGCACTTTTCTACTTTAAAAATGGAAAGTCTCACTCCCAGAGAATCCTTTTATCCCAGGAAAACTGGAATGTATAACTACCCCATCATTTCATCTGTGTGAAACTGGGCTTTGATCATCATAAAGGATAACATAACCATCTTTGTCATTTAAGTTGTTATCAGGACCTTCAAGTGGTTATGCCTTTTTGTTCTAGCAGTATCATGACAAAGCATGTACTTTTGTGTGCAGAGACTCAGGTTTCTGTCTCAATTCTATTTCCTTGGTCAGTCATTTAACTTGTCAGAGACCCAGATATAGAATGAAACTAAATTAACAGAGACCACAAATGATTCTGAGGGAGGGAGGAAAAGAGGAAGAGAGAGAACCATTTGTGGAGATTATTGCTGTACTTTTAGAATGACAGAGTTATTGTATACTCAGAAAAACTATGCCTAGAGTAATGTGACTTTCTTTTGCATAACACAGGTCTCAAGCATTATTAACACACAGTTGCACTGGATAGTTTTATGTCACCTTGACACAGCTAAAGTCATCTGAGTGGAGGGAGCCTCAATTGAGAAAACTCTTCCATAAGATCAGGCTGCATGTAGGTTTGTAGGGCATTTTCTTAATTAGAGATTGATGGGGGAGGGTCCAGCCCATTGTGGGTGGTGCCATCTTGGGCTGGTGGTCCTGAGTTCTGTACATAAGCAGGTTGAGCAAGCCTTGGGGAATAGGCCAGTAAGCAGCACCCCTCCACAGTCTCTGCATCAGTTCCTGCCTTCTGGTTCTTGCCTTGCTTAAATTCCTGTCCTGACTTCCTTCAATAATTAAGTACAATGTGGATGTGTAAGCCAAATAAACCCTTTCTTCCCCAACTTGCTTTTTATCATGATATTCCATCACAGAAATGGTAATCCTAACTAGGAGAACAGTATAGTGTCTTCACTATTCTAGGAACTTGGATATGAATGGATTTGTATCAGCTGCAGACTATCAAAGAGTTGGTGAGTGTGAAATCAAGGATTCCTCTGGATGATCAAGACAGCCAGGATGTAACTGACTGAAAGTGAGGACAGAATAGAGACAAGGAAGTAATGGGGGAGAAGTGGGGAGTGTATGTATGTGAGAGAAGAGAGGGGAGAGATCAGAGACTTCTCATCTTGACACCTTCCCTGGAATTTTTGACCATCCTTAGAAACTTTCTTCATCACTGGGAAGAGTTTGCCTTCCCTGTTGGGTCTACTTTTTCTACTGATGAAAGCCCCACTGTTCCTAACAGCATGGACTAAAGACTTAGGGCTGGATTAACATGCCTCAGAAGCAGAAGCACAAGATCTATGAGCTTTTCATAGTGTAGTTCCTGGAACCCAATCCTAAACATGGTAGTTAGAGAAAAGATGGAACAGATGTCCAACCTCTTTTCTGTCTCTCTTGACCCGGAGTCTTGATTCTTAGCAGTATCAATAACATTTTTATTTTAGAGTATTCAGGTCTGGGAAACTTGAGACAACTCCTGCAGGGAATCATGGCCTGGTCTAGCTGCCTTGAGAGGCATCCATCATAGGTATAGAGTCCATGCTTCTAGGGCACTATGTGCCTTTCAGTTCCTGGGAAACAGAGGCACTTCCTCAGGCAGTACAGCATTTATATCATCTATGTATCTCTGTTTTCCCTAGAAGTCAGTGAATTACACAGAAGCTTGGCTGGACAATTAATCTAAGACATTGATCTTGTGTACCCTGTATAGCTTGCAAACATCATTGTATCCTGGCAATGACAACTGTATTCTTCCTGGCAACTGCCATTATATTCTGTTTCAGATAAGAAAACAAAAAATCTTATTTCTTGCAATAAACTTGTCTCAATCTTCTGTGACCCTTTCACACTAGCCTGATTGACATTCCTTCCTACCATAGTCAGGTAATCCTGGTTTGGTATGTAAGTACTGGTGCTTACACTCTCCTCATTTCCCCTCCCTGGATACCTTTCCTTATTCTATAACTTCAAACTAAATTCCCATTCTTAAGAGGAAAACTCATCAGTCACCAGAAAATAAATAATAATAAAAGAGTGGAACAGACTTGGCCTGGTGTGGGCATCAGAACTTTTTTTTTCAAAGACTTAAAGTTCTAGCATGTAAAACAAATTAGTGACTTTTTCTCTTTGGTCCCAGATGGCAGAGATGATGCATATAAAACCTGACCAGGTAATATGGGCTTCTTTAGAAAGATTATTCTAATGTTTAAAATATTGCCAAGCCAGCTGAAATTCCAACATGGATGGTGGAGAGTCCCACAAAGCCTTCTGCTGGCTGAGGAGCTATTGGCAGTTGATGGCTACTGGGAGAGGGAGTATCAGTTTTCTTCAGAGATGCTGTCCTGAGTGGTTTCCCATGCTCCAGTGGATGGCCCTACATGCATGCATATATCAGCAGTTTCAAAGTTATTAGAAAAAGAGTTATTCATTATTAGAAAAAAGAGTACATTAAGCTGGAAGGGAGATGTGATGAAATGATTTGGAAGGATTTAGAAGTGAGGGAATAGGAGGCTGATGTGCCATTGAAAGATACTATACACACAAAATTTTCTAGGAATAAAAATAATGCATTTTCATGAGCATGGAAAGATCCTCCATGCTCATGAATAGGCAGGATTAACATAGGAAAAATGGTGATCTTACCAAAAGCAATCTACAGATTCAATGCAATCCCCATCAAATTACTAACACAATTCTTCACAGACCTGGAAAGAATAATACTTAACTTCATATGCAAAAACAAAAAACCCAGGATAGCCAAAAGAATCCTGTACAATAAAACAACCTCTGGAGGCATCACAATCCCCGACCTCAAGCTCTACTATAGAGCTACCATAATAAAAGCAGCTTGGTACTGGCATAAAAACCAACATGTGGACCAATGGAATTGAATTGAAGACCCTGACATTAACCCGCACACCTATGAACATATAATTTTTGACAAAGAAGCCAAAAATGTACAATAGAAAAAAAGAAAGCATAGTCAACAAATGGTGCTGGCATAACTGGATGTCAAGGTGTAGAAGGCTGCAAATAGATTCATATCTGTCACCATGCACAAAACTCAAGTCCAAGTGGATCAAAGCCCTCAACATAAATCCAGTTACTCTGAACCTGATAGAAGAGAAAGTAGGAAGTAGTCTTGAATGCATTGGCACCAGAGATCACTTTCTAAATATAACACCAGTAGCATAGACACTAAGGGAAACAATCAATCAATGGGACCTGTTAAAACTGAGAAGCTTTTGTAGAGCAAAGGACATGGTCAACAAGACAAAGCAACAGCCTATAGAGTGGCAAAAGGTCTTCACCAACCCCACATCTTTCAGAGGACTGATATCCAGAATATATGAAGAACTCAAGAAATTAGACATCAAAATGCCGAACAGTCAAATTAAGAAATGGGCTATAGAACTAAACAGAGAATTCTCAACAGAGGAAGTTCAAATGGCTGAAAGACATTTAAGGAATTGCTCAACATCCCTAATTATCCAGGAAATCCAAATCAAAATGACTCTGAGATACCACCTTACACCTGTCAGAATGGCTAAGATCAAAAGCCCAGAAGACAGCTTATTCTGGAGAGGATGTGGAGCAAGGGGAACTCTCCTCCACTGCTGCTGGGAATGCAAGCTTGTACAGCCACTTTGGAAATCAATATGGTGCTTCCTAAGAAAATTGGGAATCCATCTCCCCCAAGACCCAGCTGTAGCACTCTTGGGCATATACCTAAGGAATGCTCAATCATACCACAAGGGCATTTGCTCAGCTATGTTCATATCAGCATTGTTTGTAATAGCCAGAACCTGGAAACAATCTAGATGCCCTTCAACTGAAGAATGGATAAACAAAATGTGGTACATATACACAATGGAGTACTACTCAGCAGAGAAAAACAATGACATCATGAGGTTTTCAGGCAAATGGATGGATCTAGAAAAAAATCATCATGAGTGAGGTAACCAAACTCAGAAGGACAAATATGGTATGTACTCACTCATAGGAGGATACTAGATGTAAAACAAAGATGACCAGACTGCTACACAACTCCAGGGAGGCTACCTAGAAAAGGGACCCTAGGAAAGACACAGGGATCGCCCAATGACAGAGAAATGGATGAGATCTACATGAACAACCTGGATGTGAGTGGGAGTAATGAAGGGCAAGTTTTGAGGGAAAGAGAGCTTAGGGGAGCAGGAGATCCCAGCTGGATCAAGAACAGAAAGGGAGAACAAGGAATAATAGACCATGATAAATGAAGACTACATGAGAACAGGAAGAAGCAAAGTGCTAGAGAGGCCCCCAGAAATCCACAAAGATACCTCCACTGTAGACTACTGGCAATGGTCAAGAGAAAGCCTGATCTGACCTAGTCTGGTGATCAGATGGCCAAACACCCTAACTGTCATGCTGGAACTCTCATCCAATAATTGATGGAAGTGGATGCAGAGATCCTCAGCCAGGCCCCAGGTGAAGCTCCAGGAGTCCAATTGTTGAGAAAGAGGAGGGACTGTAATAGTGTGAATTGTTGAGACCAAGATTGGAAAAGCACAGGGACAAATAGCAAAACTAATGGTAACACATGAATTATGAACCAAAAGCTTTGGAGCCCCCAGCTGGATCAGGCCTTCTGGATAAGTGAGACAATTGAATAGCTTGAACTATGTGGGAGGCATCCAGGCTGTGGGACCTGGACCTGTCCTTAGGGCATGAACTGGCTGCTTGGAACCTTGGGCTTACACAGGGACACTTTGCTCAGCCTGGAAGGAGGGGACTGGACCTGCCTGTACTGAAGGTTGAATTGAATCCCCAGGGGAGGAGATGGGAATGGAAGAGAGGGGCTGGGGGAACGTTGGCAGCAGGGGTGGGAGACGGGAGGACAGGGGAACCTATGGCTGATGTGTAAAATTAAAACACAAATATAATAAATAAAAAACAGAGAAAAAATAAAATAAAATGCATTTTCAAAATTGTTAAATTTATAATATTTAAACATAAAATGCGTAGGTACGATTTTCTTATATTTATCTTCTATAATATTTGTGTAAGCCATATACTATTTATAATTGCCTATGTTTGTCCTTTGTATGGATGGAATCATTCATTCATCTTTTTTCAGCCAACTTGATGTTTTTGATATTCATCTCCCCCTACACTACAGTAAAATTTTGCACTGTCATTCCCACTATCATTGCTAGGGCATTTTAAAAATTTTGAAATTCTCAATGTTTCCCATTTTAGAAAGTAATATTGTTAACATATTTTATACAGCATGATACCACTAATAGTTTTGGCGTCGCACACTGTTATAAAACACATTAAAATTTTGGCAAGTAAATGCTGATACCAAATGGAATAGATAGCTACAAATCAATGCTAATCAGATGTGACTACATGATAAATTAACTGAAACTCTGTGAATTGCCTTTCAGTAATTTTTGGATTTCAGAATTGCAGCTTAAAGATTTACAATCTTTGTGAGATTGTGACATGATTCAATTATTCATTCTCCTGTTGATGAACATTTGAATTTGTTGTAATATTCTTTCCATTATTTGAAAAATCATTACCTCAAACAGAACACCTAATCCCATAAAATTGCATAAATGTCAGTTAAATAAATATGCCTTCACTCCTTCCACTGTGTGTTTCTTATTTAAAAACCTCAACATGAGTTGGATAAATACATTGAAACAAAGAAGACACAACTAAAGTAATGATAGTGCATTGTATTTTGTGCTCACTATTGCTATTTTAGTAATAGCACAAGATTTATTATTTCATTAGAAACAGCCAGGAAGCAGGTATTTTTTTTTCACTATTGAAGTTATATGAGGCCAGTATTAATTCTTTTTTAAAAATATATTTTAAGAACTTTTTTTCATTTTTCTTTATTAGGAAAATTTCTATTCACTCCACATACTATCCACAGATCCCCCTTTCCCTCCTCCCACCCCAAGCCCTCTTTCCCAAGCCACCCTGCATCCCCACATCCCCCAAATTGAGGTCTCCCATGGGGAGTCTTCAGAGCCCAGCACACTGAGCCTAGGCAGGTCCAAGCCCCTTCCCACTGCACCAAGACTGTGCAATGTATCACAGCATAGGCACCTGATTCCAGAAGACTGCCCAAAGAACAGGGACAGGTCCCAATTCCCCTACCTGCATGCCCCCCAAACAGTTTGAGCTAAACAACTGTGTTCTGTATCTAGAGGGCCTAGTCCAGTCCCATGGGGGCTCCACAGCCACCAGTCACAGTTCATGGGCTTCTACTAGTGTGGCTGGTCATCTCTGCACATCCTCCCATCATGATCTTGACATCCCTTGCCTGCAGTATCTCTCCTTTCTCATCAATTGGATTCCCAGAGCTCAGCCTAGTGCCTGGCCATGGATCTCTGCATCTGCCTCCATCAGTCACTGGACAAAGGCTCTATGATGACAGCTAGGTTATTTACTAGGCTAGTCACCAGACCTGTCCAGGCACCCTCTGGACCACTGCCAGCAGACCAAGTTGGGGTCAACCTTGACCCCAGCACCTCCCCAGCACCCTGCCTCTTCCTATTCCCTTGATGTACTCATCTATCATGATATTTTCCTCCCTGCCCTCCCACTCTGTCCCTGTTCCAGCTCAACCCTCCCATTTGCCTATGTTCTCATCCCCCACTCCTCGCCCTCTTCCACTCCCCCACACCCAGTCCTCTCATGTAGATCTCATCCACTTCTCCTTTGCTGGGTCATCCATGTGTCCCTCCTAAGATCTTTCCCTGTTAGCTAGAGGCTAGTATTAATTCTATAGGCAAGAGAATAAAACCATAATAAATAAAGCCCCAAATATTTTTCTATGTTTAGTTTATGCTGTTAAATATCTTCCATGATCTCCTGGTGCTCTTGTTCAAGTTTCTTTACAATGTGTGCCAAAGGGTGGAATTGTTCACTAGGTCATTGTTTAGGTCATTGGTTCAGGTCTTCTGAGAAACAGATGCTAGTGTGTGAACATTCAAACACACACATCACACACCACACACACACATACACACACCACATACACAGCATATATACACACATCACATACAACACACACACACACACACACACACACACACACACACATACACACAATCAAGGGGGTGATGATTCTGATATTTTGTTAGTGTTCTGATAAATAAAGCTTGCATGGAGTCAGAGGGCAGAGATAGCCATTAGTCAACCATAGAGGTCTGTACAGAGAGGAGACTGGAAGTGATAAGAGAGAGGATCCTGGTCCTTTTGGTCAGAGGAACAGTAGAGGGAGGAGATCAGTGGTGGCTGCTCCCCCTGCTTCTCTGATCTTTCAGGTAATTACCCCAATATCTGACTTCTGATTGTTATTGGTAAGATTAATTAGATTTATGCTTTATCTGGTGTTCAACTTTTGAGGCATGAATTCATGAAATAGCTGCTTGCCCATGGCTTTGCAGCCACCAGTACCTGCTAGAGCTGCACATGGGAACTGCATACAGCAGAGTCACTGAACTACTGGCTGGCTTTCCTCTTCTTCCCCAAGCCCTCTGAGCAAGTCTGGGTTTTCCTGCTGCAGCCTCTCTATAGCAATCTCCAGAAGCCCCACACTCCAAAGGTTCCTGGGCTCCAAATGCTGTCAGAGTTAGCCCCTCACTACTGGCCAGCTCTGTGTTTAGGTAGCTCTGCACTTTCACATCCCACCAGTCACATGTGCTGCTTTCACATGTTCCCCTGTGTCTGCCTTTCAGATGGCTGGCTCTTCGGCTCCTTTTCCTGGTGGGTTGTGGGCTTTCCCTAGACCATCCTCCTTAGGCTGCTGATTATCCTCAGCCAGGCTGTGCACTGCCTGTTTCCTCAATTCAAATGTGCTACACAGCAGCAGCCACCCTTACACTTCAGCATCATCACCAACAGATTTGGTGAGACAACTGGGAATTCTTAAGGGGGGGATTAGTTTTAAAAAGAGAGATTTTTTCCCACTTTAAAAAATGGGAAACAATATTATGATGGAGGGAATTAGGTCTCTGTATGCTTACACAATGGGTGATTTAAAAATGGAACAATTAAATTAAGGGATAATCAAATTATCTGGGATTGACATAATGCCAGTTATCATTTTTATAATTCTTGTTTTATCCCTAGAAAAGTTGGTTAATGTGAATGCCAAGATACAGCCCTTACAAAAAGTTACTAAAGAAAATATTGCCAATTTGACTGCTAAGTTAAAAGCCTTAGAAAATGTACTAACACAGATAATAGAGATATTCAGACAAAGACAGAGGAATTTAAAGGAGAACCAACCTCATCATTACATTATAAAATTAGTGAGGAACAGCCCAATCAAACAACCAACTTTAATTTATCCAGTCACTATACGGGAAGAACTGCCTAATGACAGGTATCCCCAAGGCTGTGTAAGAGCTGATTGGATTCCTGTGGAAATGTTAAATTTGAGACTATTTAAGGAAGCAATAATCTCATACCTTTTGTGAGGCAGATGTTAAATTCATGGTCAACTAGTAACAGAACTGTCCCACAAGATTGGAAGACTTGGTTACAGCAGTATTGGAACTTGGTCCTCAATTACAATGGAGGACCTAGTGTAAAGATGAAGCTAAGACCATTGAAGTAGGGACAGAGGTATTGAAACTTCCCAAGACCAACTTCTTGGAGACGGCAATTATGCTAATGTACAAAGTCTCTATATGATGACCATACTCTGGCTCTGTGTCATGCAGCAGCTTTGAATGCTTGGGACAGAATTGAAGAAGTTAGAAAGAGAACTGAGTCATTTAGTAAAGTTATGCAGGGGCCAAAAGAAATATTCACTGATTTTTTTAAACAAAGGTTGACTTCAGCTATACATAGAATGATACCAAATGCAGAAGCTAGACAAATAAGAATTGAATCTTTGGCTTTTGAAAGTGCTAATGCACAATGCAAAAGGGTAATTAGACTTTTAAAGGCAAGATCAGCATCCACAAAGGAATGATCTGAGATACAGTCAATATTGAACCTTATAACCATAATGATGCTTGGATAGAAGAGGTGATTTTCAGAGGCTTGAAAAAAAAATCAAAATGTCAGGTGTTTTAATTGTGTAAACAAGGTAATCTAAAAAGGGATTGTAGACTGGGCATTCCTAGAAACAATGTTTCTTCTAATCCAAACAGAAGGTCCTTGCTTTCCAGAGAATGCAGATGGTGTGTCAAGGGCCAACATTGAACCAATGAATGCAGATCAACAAGTAATAGACAAGGCAAACTTTTGCCATCAGGAAACACCTTGAAAGGCCTCTTACAGGCCCCCATGTCAAATCTGGTTCTGTAATTTCCTATCACCCTGAGGGAAATTCCTCCTTAGAACAATTAAAGAACCTAATAGCTATTGTTAAAAAAACCCCAACAAAACAAAACAAAACAAAACACCATACTGCTCTGGATAATAGAACGACATTAGAAGATAAAACAAAAATTTCAGGAGAAACTATAAAGCAAACTCCTACAAATAATCAAAGATGAAAGCTAAAAAAGTGAATAAATGACATTATAATTGAAGGTCTTTCAGACACAGGGGCAGATGGAAAAATAATTGTACCAGAATCTTGGCATCCAAATTGGCCTCTTCATGAGGTAAATGTTCAGCTTTTAGGGCTTGGAACTTTGTCTCAGCTGAAACAGAGCATGAGATGGGTTGAATGTATAGGGCCAGAAGGACAGAGAGGAAAACTGAAGTCATATGTGGCTAATATAGCAATGACTTTATGGGGATGTGATTTGTTATAGCAATGAAATACCCAGATTAACATTCCCCCAATCTCAGAAACAAACCATAAATTAATGTATGTTTCTGGGAAAAATATTGGATGGTGTTATAAAGAATAGTCACTGATAATTCAAGTTGTACAAGAACAGGATACAATAGCTGCTGACATTTCAAAGGCACCAACAGCCTTACCTTTAAAATGGTTAACTGGCAAACATGTCTGGGTGGAACAATGGCCATTGACATCAGAAAAATAACAGGTCTTGGAGCAGCTGGTACAGGAGCAACTAAGTGTTGAACATATTGATGAATTGACCAGTCCTTGGAATTCTCCTTTATTTGTTATTAAAAAGAAATCTGGAAAATGGAGAATGAGAACAGATCTAAGAGCTATTAATAAGGTGATTCTGCCAATGGGCTCTTTACAGCCTGGAATTCCCCTGCCTTTTCTATTACTTAAAGGATGGTCTATTGTAGTTATTGATTTAAAAGACTATTTATTCACTATACCTTTACAAGAAAAGGATAGAGAAAAAATTGCCTTTATTGTGCCTACTTATAATAATTCTCAGACTGTTAAGAGATATTAAGGAAGGTTTTCCACAAGGGATGTTAAACAGCCCCACTCTGTGCCAATATTTTGTATGACAGCCATTGGAAATGTTTTGTGTACACTTTCCTAAATCTATAATTTACCATTATATGGATTATATCTTACTAGCTGATTCAAATATAGATGCCGTAGAGAAAATATTTGAAGAAGTAAAGAAAAATTTGCCTTGTTGGGGATTACAAATCACTCTTGAAAAAATACAAAGAGGAGATTCTACTAATCACCTAGGATATAATACAGGTTTAAAAAAATTCAATCCCAAGGGTACAAATTAGGAGATATTAATTTTGGACTCTTACTGCCTTTCAAAACTTGCTGGGAAATGTACAGGAAGACCCATCAGAATAAGATCTGACTTCTCAATGGAGATTTTATTGTGTGGAACAATTTGAAGAGTGTTGGTATTAGCTCGTCTTTGAAAATCTGGTAGAATTCTGCACTGAAACCATCTGGTCCTGGGCTCTTTTTGGTTGGGAGATTTTTAATGACTGTTTCTATTTCCTTAGGGGTTACAGGTCTATTTAAATTGTTTATTTGATCTTGATTTAATTTTGATATGTGGTTCCTATCCAGAAAATTTTCCTTTTTTTTTTTTTTTTTTTTTTTGGTGTGATTTCCCAGTTTTGTTGGAGTACAGGTTTTTGAAGTATGACCTGATGATTCTCTGGATTTCCTCATTGTCTGTTGTTATGTTTCACTTTTCATTTCTGATTTTGTTAATTTGGATGTTCTCTCTCTGCCTTTTGGTTAGTTTGGATAAAGGCTTGTCTATCTTGTTGATTTTCTCAAAGAACCAACTTTTAGTTTCATTGATTCTTTGTATTGTTCTCTTTGTTTCTATCTTATTGAATTCAGCCCTGAATTTGATTATTTCCTGGCATCTATTCCTCCTGAGTGAGTTTGATTCTTTTTGTTCCAGAGCACTAAAATATGTTGGTAAGTCACTAGTGTGAGATTTCTCCAACTTCTTTATGTGGGCATTTAGTGTTATGAATTTTCCTCTTAGCACTGCTTTCATAGTGTCCCATAAGTTTGAGTATGTAGTATATTCATTTTTATTGAATTCTAGAAGTCTTTTATTTTTTCTTTATTTTTTCCTTGACCCATTGATAATTCAGTTGAGCATTATTCAGTTTCCATGTGATTGTAGGCTTTTGTAATTTTTCATTGTTATTGAAATCTAACTTTAAGCCATGGTGGTCTAATAAAATACAGGAGATTAGTCTAAATTTTTTGTATCTGTTGAGATTTGCTTTGTGACCGAGTATGTGGTTGATTTTAGAGAAGGTTCCATGGGGTGCTAAGAAGTAGGTATATTCTTTTTTTGATAGGGTGGAGTGTTTTGTAGCTATCTATTAAGTCCATTTGAGTCATAACATCTGTTAGATTCCTTATTTCTTTATAAAGTTTCTGTCTGGCAGACCTATCCATTGCTGAGAATGGGGTGTTGAAGTCTCCTACTATTAATGTGTGAGGTCTGATGTGTGATCTAAGCTTTAGTAATGTTTCTTTTACACATGTGTGTGCCCTTGTATTTGGGTCATAAATGTTCAGAATTAAGACTTCATCTTGGTCTATTTTCCCTGTGAAGATTATGTAATGTCCTTCCCAATTTCTTTATTGATTTTAGTTTGATGCTGTGGGATAATGCTTTTGTACACTGGTTTAATAAAATGCTGATTGGACAGTAGCCAGGCAGAAAGTATAGGCAGGATAAACAGAGAAGGAGAATTCTGGGAAGAGGAAGGCTGAGTCAGGAGATGCCAGCCTGCTGTCCAGGAAGCAGCATGTAATGGCACACAGGTAAAGCCACAGGGCACATGGCAGCATAAAGATTAACAAAAATGGTCTGAATTTAAGTGTAAGAGCTGGTTAGTGGTAGGCCTGAGCTAATGGCCAAGCAGTTTTAATTAATACAAGCCTCTGTGTGTTTACTTGGGTCTGCGGGGCCATGGGAGTCAGGCAGGACCAGAAAAACTTCAGTTACAGTTTGAAGTCTATTTTGTTAGATATTAGGATAGCTACATCAGCTTACTTCTCAAGTCCATTTGATTGGAAAGTCTTTTCCCAGACCTTTACTCTGAGGTAGTGTCTGTCTTTGAAGTTGAGGTGTGTTTCTTTATGCAGCAGAAGGATGGCTCCTGATTTTGTATCCATTTGGTTAGTCTGTGTCTTTCTATAGGTGAATTGAGTCCGTTGATAGTAAGGGATATTAATGACCAGTTATTTTCTGTTATCTTTTTATGGTAGTGTGTGGCAGTATTGTGTTCCCTGAAATATTGTGTATTCCCTGAAATAAACTTATCTGGGGTCAGAGAACAGACAGCCACTAGATACAGAGCCACAAATGGTAGCTAGAAAATGGGAAGAGTAAGCCATAGCAGAAGTTGGGCGGTGGTGGTGCACGCCTTTAATCCCAGCACTTGGGAGGCAGAGTCACGTGGATCTCTGTGTGTTCAAGGCCACTTTAGAAACAGCTAAGCATGGTGACCCATGCCTTTAATCCCAGAAATCCAGCCTTTAATCCCAGGGAGTGATGCAGAAAGTAGAAAGATATATAAGACGTGAAAACCAGGCACCAGAGTAAGTTAAGCATTTAGTTAGTTAGGCATTGGGCTGGCTTAGCATTCAGGTTTTGGAGCAGCACAGTTCAGCTGAGAGCCATTGGGATGAGGACACAGAAGCTTGCAGTCTGAGGAAATAAGACCAGCTGAGGAACTGTCAAGGTGAGGAAGCTGTGGCTTGTTCTGTGTCTCTGATCTTCCAGCATTCACCCCAATAACTAGCCTCAGGTTTGATTTCATTAATAAGAACCTTTAAGATTCATGCTACAGTAGTGTGCATGTATTTCCTCTTTAAAGGCCTCTATCATCTTCATAAAGTTATTTTTAAGGTTGCTTTCTTCTGCTTCTACATTGTGATGTTTAGGTCTTGCTGTTGTAGAACCAATAGGTTCTGGTGATGACATATTTCTCTTTATGTCTACCAATCTCTTCCTTCAATAGGTTCAAGAGATGCCTATGTCTGAGTGAGGTGTTCTTGGTTCAATCTGAGCCAGCTGATTCTGTGTCTTAGGGAGCCTCTCTTGGTCCAATGAGAGGTGGCAGATTCTGTGTCTCAGGAAGCCACTGGGGCTTCAGAGGGATGGGTATGTTTGGGGTAGGGGGTGGGCCTTGTAGATTGCAGGGTCCAATGTGTTTTTTATAATTTAATTCTATTTTACATATCAGCCACAGATTCCCCTGTCCTCTCCCCTACCGCCCCCCATCTCCCCCCCAGTCCACCCCCTATTCCCATCTCCTCTAGGGCAAGGACTCCCCTGAGGATTCAGCTCAACCTGGTATATTCAGTCCAGGCTGGTCCAGTCCCCTCCTCCCAGGCTGAACCAAGTATCCCTGCATAAGCCCCAGGTTCCAAACAGCCAGCTCATGCACTAAGGACAGGTCTGGGTCCCACTGCCTGGGTGCCTCTCAAACAGTTCAAGATAATGGAAACACATGAAGTATGAACCAATAGCTGAGGAGCCCCCAACTGGATCAGGCCCTCTGGACAAGTGAGCCAATGGGGGGTTTTGGTGGGGGAACCTGCCCACAGGAGTCTGCTGTGCTGGCTAGCAACTGTGGCAGCAATGGGTGAGGGTTCCAGGGACTGGTTGTGTCTGAGGGTCTAGGTCCTAGAGGCAGGACTCTCTGGGTTGGAGAAGAGTCATTCACCTCTTGGTTCAGTCACAGCTGGCGAATTCTGTCTCAGGAAGCCACTGGGTTCACAGGGGGATGGGTAGTTTTTGGGCAGAACAAGGGTCTTGTATATTGCAGAGTCCCGTGGGGGTTTTGGTGGGGGAGCCTTCCTGTGGGAGTTTTCTCTCCTGGTCAGCAACTGGGGAAGAAATGGGTGGGGATTCCTGGGGACTGGTTGTACCCTTGAATCTACTTTTAAACCAAAAAAGCAACTACTAGCTTTAAATATTTTACATTGGCTTAGATTTTTGTATATTAATACAAATTTGAGGTTATTTTTGTTATACTGTATATATGTTTCTACTCTTGTTTAAGTTTTTTTGTATATTGATACAAATTTAAGGTTATTTTGGTTAAAACATATTGTACATATGATTTTACTCTTGTTCAAGATATTGTATCTATACAGCTCATTTAACAATATAATGTAAATTTCCAGTCCTTGAAAGTTATTATTACAAACTATTTAGGATAATAATGAAATGCAGTTTAGTAGTTAGTCACCTATTGCAATCAAACTTGTAGTCATGTTAGGTATGTTTTCAAGGTCAAACAGATATATTTTAGATAGACAGGTGGTCTTCAAACAGTTTAGAGACCTACAGCATATGGCACTTAAGATGTTTTAATAATATCCAGTTCTCTTTTTATGACAATGAGACATGTCTGCTCCTGGCACCACCAATCTACTTCAGATAAAATGATGGTCACTGAAGAAACTCCACATAGAGTTTTCTTTCTTTTTTTTTTTTTTGGTTTTTTTGAGACAGGGTTTCTCTGTGTAGCTTTGTGCCTTTCCTGGATCTCATGCTGTAGACCAGGCTGGCCTTGAACTCACAAAGATCCACCTGCCTCTGCCTCCCAAGTGCTGGGATTAAAGGTGTGTACCACCACTGCCCAGATTGGAGTTTACTTTCTTTGTGGCAAAAGTTAGCCACTGGGTAAGAAAGTGCCCTTGCCTTGACTGCTGACAGTATGCTGTCCAAATTTCCTACAAAATCACATTGTAGGAAAGTGACTACTGGAACTTGCCAAGACAAGGTGGGACTGTCCTTCAAAAATCTTGCTTCCCAATAAAGTCTGTCAGATATTTCAGGCCTGAAGGCTAATGATAGATGACCCTACATTACAAAGGAACCTTGGGTGACTGTCCAGGCAGCCAGCTATTTCTGTCATTAAGTTGTTTGCTCTGCATTTCCTGTTTACCCAGGTAATACTGTATCTTTCTCAGGTCTCTGATGGAGTTGAAGAGTAGATAGTTATAGTTAATGAGTTTTCTTTGTTACCAAATTCAGAAAAGAAATTCAAATGAGACGTAAAGTATTAAAGGTTGAGAAACATAAAAATATAGTTTTGGGTTGGTAATGCAAGTTAGTATAGTAAGTGGATTAGTTAAAACACTTTGGACTCACCAAGATAGGATAGATAATAGAGTATTTTCTCTGAATTTGTCAAATGTAAATGGAGTAGACATTGTTGATGTGTTTATTGTCTGCATATATTTTATACAGTTATTGTACTTACTGTATATAATTTTCTATGTTAGTTAAAAACCCTTGCTTTTTATTTAGATAAAAAGGGGAAAATGTGTGATATTTTGTTTGTGTTCTGACAAATAAAGCTTGCTTGGAGTCAGAGAATGGAGCTAGCTACTAGCTAACCATAAATGTCTGGAGATCTGTATAGAGAGGAGACATGAAGTGATAAGGCAGGGTGGAAGAAGGATCTTGGCCCTTTTGATTGGAGGAATGAAAGATGTAGGAAGTTTCTGGTGGCTGCTCCCCTGGTTTCTCTGATCTTCCAGGTTTTTACCCCAATATCTGACTCCTGATTTTTATGAATATAATTAATTAGATGAATACTTCAATTATGAAGGCTAAGAGGGTTCATGATTGTCTGAAAGCTGGAAACGTAGACAATTCAATTGTGTAGTTCATCACTAAAGGCTAGAGAACAAGGTGAGTCAATGTTGTAAATCCCAGTCTGAATCTGAAGGATTTGAGAATCAAGAGGGCTGATCAAAGGATAGAAGATGGATGTCTTATATCAATAAGAGGGTGTCTTAATCATTTATCTGTCTTTTTGTTCTGTGGTCCTATGATGGACTGGATGATACCCACACAGGTGGATGATTCTCTTGGCCCTTGATGTATTGGATAATACCCACCCATATGGATGAAGGTGATCTTTTTCACTCAACCCATGGATGCAATATAATCTTGTCTAGAAGTAGTCTTAGTAACAAATGTGGAAATATTTCACCAGCTGTCTGGTTATCCCTTATCACAGCCAAGTAAGTACATAGAAAAAAACCACTACAACACATACGAGATTTATTGGGTAGTTGGTGAGTGGAAGTCTTCAGACTCAGCTTGAGTTCTATGGAAGAAAACAGGGAAGGAAGGAGG
Source organism: Onychomys torridus (assembly GCF_903995425.1). Classification (NCBI taxonomy): domain Eukaryota; kingdom Metazoa; phylum Chordata; class Mammalia; order Rodentia; family Cricetidae; genus Onychomys; species Onychomys torridus. The sequence goes on from NC_050446.1 coordinate 2,156,713, forward strand.
ACTGGGGCAAGAAGAGAATCTTGTAGTATTACTAAGTACTAGGAAAGGTTTGGCTGGTGAGTCACCATAGACTCTAAGCAGTCCTTCAAAAAAATCCCATGTATCTCTGGAACAAACCTGTCTTGATACCTGTTTGATGCTCTAAAGTTCTATCATTGTGTAGAATCAGATACGGCACAAACACAGCAACATACTGTTGAACTGTTGATTTAATTTCTACAGGTAGTGAAATATACACATCCTACTTTCTTCTAGTCAGCTTTTTCAAGGCCTGTTTCATGTCTTTATTCCTAAGGCTGTAGATGAAAGGATTCAGCATGGGGGTAACTACTGTGTAGATGACAGTGACCACTCGGTCCTTTGTCACCGAGTAGGTGGATGAGGGGCGAATGTACACAGATATTATGGTTCCATAGAATAGTGCCACAACTGTGAGGTGGGACCCACATGTAGAGAATGCTTTGTATCTTGCTCCCACTGAGGGGACCCTAAGAATAGTCTGAGTGATATAGACATAGGAGATAACAATAAAAATAAAAGGGCTCATGATCACTATAGAGCCCTCTGTGAAGGCCAAAAGCTCATTGATAGAAGTGTCAGAGCAGGAGAGTGTCAGCAGTGGCTGCACATCACAAAAGAAATGGTGGATGACATTGGGTCCACAGAAAGAGAGGCGACCCATGAGAATTGTATGGGTGAGCGAGTGAAGATGGGACACTGTCCAGGATGCCATCACCAACAAGCGACAGCGCCTGGGGCTCATGATTGTGGTGTAATGAAGTGGATTACAGATGGCAACATAGCGGTCAATGGCCATTGCAGCCAAGAGGAAGCTGTCTGTAATACCAAAGGCCACAAAGAAATACATTTGAGAGAGGCACTGGATAAAGAGGATAGTCTTTCTCTGTGTTAGCAAGTTCACTAACATCTGTGGCACGATGACAGTGGTAAAGCAGATGTCTACCAGGGACAGGTTGGAGAGGAAGAAGTACATGGGAGTATGTAGATGGGCATCTCCCTGGATGGCTGCAATGATGACTGAGTTGCCAATCACATTGACCAGGTACATGGCAAGGAAGCTGATGAAAAGCCATACCTGTTGTTTGGGGTCACTGGTCAGTCCTAGGAGAAGGAATTCTGTCATGTGACTCTGGTTTTCCCTGAACATTGCTGTTCTGCAAGCAAAAAATATACAAGGAATGTTAGATGTGTGCTTTGGTTTTGAGTCTCTGGTCTGATGGAGGGAATGCCTCATCCTGTTCATGCACTGTGTAAGGAGGATGCTCATACTGGTTGCCATACTGTCATAATATGGCTTCATAGAACTGGTGTTGG